>NC_066349.1:11185306-11810306 GCF_024516045.1 Bombus affinis | reverse complement strand
CGGTTTATTAGGTAAAGCCATTTTTATTATATTTATCTTTATTTCTCATCTCGCCTATTTAAAACACTTTCTTGTAAATATATACAAATAGCGAATCAAATAAATTACAAAATAATTTTGTTAAATATTCAATGCGTATTATTTGATACGTAAAATAGTTTTAGTGTATAATGTATTTGATCCTATACATTGCATACATGTACTCGTAGATAAATAGATTTCTCTTATTCGTTATTTATAAAATCTATGGAATTTCAATTTGCCTATCGTTATGTGTTTTTTATTAACACGTCCAAGCGAATCTACACATACATATTATTCCTAGAATATTTCAGTCATTTCTCTACTGTTAGAACGTATAAAATTCTAAGCAGCTTTGTCGATACACCCTAATTCATACATAGATTTTGCATCTAACGTAAAGATAGACCGAAATAAATCGCTAGTAAAATACCTAAAACGTTGCTGTACCATGAATATTTCGATGTAAATATGCGATTTTTACGATACATTCAAGTTTTAATTCAATATTGTTTTGAAACCATAATAAAAATACATTGCACTCTAATGCAAAGTAATAAGAACATCAAAATCTATCTCTTCCGTAGAATTGGAATTTTGGCAAGTATCTTATAGAAGAACGAATAGAAATCAAAGAAAGAAATTATAACTTTTACACAAATGACTTTCAAATAAATCATCACCACATTTTTGAAAATTATTCGAACGAACAAACAGAATTTCCGTAAATTCACTGGTTACAGAGAAGAAATATAACAGATATATGTAAATATTTATGCTATCAGTATTTTAATGATATTTGTTGGAAAATATGGGAAAACCCACATTTTTTCCGACAATATTAGACGCGATATCATTGCCTTGTTTATGTTTGTATCACCCTGTTTATTTGGGATATAGAGTCGAATACCAATGGCATTTAAAATTCATGTTTGTTTGGTCTACGCAGACATACGAATAATCATGAACTTCGTGATTGGTTATTTGTTCGTTACTGATCCGTGGTAAGTTCGCTCTGCCCACTGCCAGCGCTTTTCTGAGTTTGTTTATCGTGTCTTTATATTCGTTCAGACGTTTCTTATTGCAGTCCACTTTTAACTTTCGAAGAGAATTGACCAGTAAAACGAGCGGATCGTCACCATGCGTATATGTGAGTAAATTTATATGTGTATTTGACCTCCTCTTGGATTATACCGAGTATGTACAATTCCTCTTCGGTAGTTAATGCAAATCCATTAATAATCATTTAAACCTTCCTCAGCAAGTAATTATTTTCCTTTTGTATCTTCAATTTTCGTGATTTTTATGTTCGCATCAACGGATGTTGTTACTACAAGCAAACGAGTTTATTGTGTTTCAGATATACGTACTTCAAAAAGATACATAGTTGTTATTTTCGAGATTTCTACAGCAGGACTGAAATGCTGTCTTTGAGTCTTAAGACTAGACTGATGATCTCATCGAACTTTTGGCCTTAACATTTTTACAGTGCGATGGTACTAACTATGATGTTTAGTCTTCTACTATGTTTGTCTTTTATAGCATATTTCTTGATAATATTAAATATAGACTTATTGTTTCTTATAGATATTTTTGTTGTATGTATGTTAAACAGATCACCGCATGAAAGGTATATATGGTGTGTTCGGCTACAGGTTACCGAAAATTTAAGGGATGATTATTGACGTCGAAAATCAAGAAAAAAATTGCTCTTTCGGCTTTGTTTTTTAGTTATCGTCAATTAAAAATTGGTCAATTCATCCTTACAAGCGAGCAAGCTTCTTACGGGGAAGAAAGGTGGTCAGCCTAAGCAGCGGCGCGCACAGTGATCCTCAATTCGAACGATACATGGGCTGCAGCTTAGCTCGTACAAATCGTGGAAGAGAAGAAATGGTGAATTGAACATTAAGCCAGCACTCGTGGAAATCCATAAGAGCATATCGGAAAGCACCAAATGATATTTCCGACTATAGAGGATTAATGTTTTCTCTATTCCTTTCCGCCACTAGCGTCCACAGCAAAATGACGCTCGCACCGCGATTGTCCTGGCCGCGAGTAACCACGAAAATGCAACAGATTATAATGGATGTTTGACTTTTTTTTGTAAACAAAGCGTGCCTCTTCTCCCCGAATTCTACCGTATTATGCGTTTATCTTTCTCCAGTAGTAAAAGTCGAAAGGATTTAAATCTGAAGACCGAGCAGGCCCAGGCACAGGTCCTTTTCAACTTATCCACCTGTTTCCAAAGCAGTCGATCCAGTACTGTTGCACTGCGTTGGTAGAATAAGGTGGTGCACCATCTTGCATGAACCATTTCTAGATGCGTGTGGATTTTCACTTGCTGAGAAATGTTCGTCACGTATATTTGTCATTCCACATTTATTAAATGTTCCCACTTCGGTAAATAATATCCTTGCGGGAAAATTGGATATGCGTTGGATTGTCCAACTTATCCATTTGTAAAAATTTGTCTTCTTCAATTATCATGAATATGGTGCAGTATTCTATCTCCCAGTTTAGCGCACCGAGCGTACTACACGCACTATACATCCAAGTAACACTCTAATTTGATATTTTCAATTTTATTCTTCCAAAATTGTTTTACCCGATTGCTTCAAGATGCCTAAAACATGACTAGGTAGTAATAGAGAAATCATCCCGAAAGAAATGTTTACAATGCTCTTTTATAATGCTTTAAACATCTTCGTATGATTTATGAATTTATGATGAATTATCCAGGAATTGCAATGATAACTTGAGAAGCGAACAAGCTGTGCACCAGATGTGTTTAAACAAAGCCAAGACCTATTTTACACAATCTTCAAATCTTATATAGCAAGAGATTTATTATTAAGATTTACAATACAACCTATTTTTTCAGTTTCTAATAACAATTTGTTACTAAATTGTTTTAGTAATAAGAAGTTTCTGGTTGATGGCTCTTGCCCTAATAACAATGTCTGAAGCAGAGGAAAATGTTGAAGCTCTGCGCTCCGTTGTGGAAGGTGCAAATCAATTTAGTTCTTCATTTTTCCAGGTAAAATAGTGGAATTTAAAATTTACTCCAAATACTGATGAATAAATTATGAGACGCTTATTGTTTTCAGACTGTGGTACGACACAATCCTGGCAACCTTATAATATCCCCTTTAACTGCAAGTATTGCTCTTGCTATGGCTGCTTGTGGAGCTCGTGGAAACACAGAAGCTCAGTTTAGAAATGTACTTCATCTACCAACATCAGAGAGTGTTGTCACATCTGGTTATCAGTCACTTATTGATAATCTCAATGTAGGTATCTCTGCCAACCAATTACTTTTATTATTTTAATGTATAGTATAAATTGGTAATTTATTAATATAAAATAATAAATTTATTATTTTTTAACTGTTTTAATGTAGAGTTTTAAAGACAATAAATTGGCTGTTGCAAATAAAGTCTTCGTAGCTGCAAGTTTAAATTTGAAACCAAGTTACAAAAATTTGACTGAAGTTTATTTCCGCTCTTCTTCTCAATTGGTAAACTTTGCTCAAAGTCAGGAAGCTGCAAATATTATTAATAGTTGGGCCGAGCAAAATACAAATAATCTCATTAAAGAGCTTGTAACTCCTGGTTTGTATATGTTTATTTTATTTATTAAAGTATAAAGAAAATACTATACAAAATTTTGATTGAATGCATTCTAACTTCAATATTTCCAATTATGCTAAGTTGTTTTCTGTTGTTGCCAATGTTTTCTGTAAACAGCAATGTTAGATGACTTGACAAAGTTAGTACTTGCCAATGCAGTATATTTTAAAGGCCAATGGAAAGATAAGTTCGATCCTAAGTCAACTAGCGACATCCCATTTCATACTAGTAAAGTTGAAGTAAAAAATGTTCCTACAATGTATAGACAAGGTAAATACAAATATGGAGACCTCGTAGATTTAAATGCGAAATTCGTTGTAATACCATACAAGGTAAGTTTTGAAGAAAAAGTCAATAATGTATAAAAAGAAGCTGCTTCTGTGCAAAACTTTGTGAAATACAAGCAAATAAATCTTCTAGGGTGACGAATTGAGTATGGTTATAATTCTTCCAAATGAAATTAATGATCTATCTGATGTTGAGAAAAAATTACAAAATACAAGTGTAACAAACATTCTAAGTCAAGGACATGGGGAAGAAATGAGATTATGGTTACCAAAGTTCAAGGTGGAAAGTAACATAGATCTTAGGAATGTCTTAATAGAGGTATATACATATTTGTATAGTGTAACTCGTGTAAAAATAACTATTTCTTATATTTTAATTCCTATTTTGTGTAGATGGGTTTAACTGATGCGTTTGCTGGTGCTGATTTTTCTGGGATTGCTGATGGTGAAGGTTTATGCATCAGTCAACTTATACAAAAGGCATACGTTGAAGTGAATGAAGAAGGAAGTGAAGCTGTTGCTGTTACTCGTAAGTGTATAAACCTTCAATCTTATTCAGCTTATATTTAAATTAATCAAAATATTGCTTTGTGCAACTGCGAGATATGAGAATATTCAAATAATAATATAATGCGAAAAATATTTTTCTTTTTTATTTGTTTCACACTGCTCTTGCTTCATAGCTACAGGATGACTTGCAGTTATCTCTTACATCACCAGTTAGGCTAAATCTATATCTAATCATATTTTCTATGAGATGATGGTATAATGTACATGGAAACTAGAGAGAGAAAACGAAAATAAAAATCTGTATTATAACTTTGTCACTGATAAGATTGAAATTAATTAAATGCATGATTGATTGTAGATGTATAGTTATTTGCCATGTGCTTGTATCGACATTAACTCTTTTTTATTTTGTTGCTTTATAACTGTATGCATTGCTGATTATGTACTTACATTATATATATGTATACCTTTTATGTATATGTCAACCTTTGATCGTCTTGAATTTAGAAATAAAATACGAAAAATCTTTAAATCACGAATTCTTTGGCTTACCGAATTTCATAATCATAGAGAGGTTTTTCACTTTATGAGATTCGACTGTATTTACAAATATTTATAAAAAATCGTGTGTGCGCGCGCCTGTATTTGTCTGTTGTAAGGACTTTTAAAAAATGCTGTTGTTTATTATAAGTGTTTCTTATTAACATTGTTTGCGAAGAATGTTTCATGTAATTATTTAGGATGCTGCGGCCATGTTACATTTCAATGATTGGCGGCATAGTTCTGAATAACTTCTTGGTATACATATAATTACTAGGTGTCATTTTCAGAGATATTCGTAAAAAGCTCTCGGTACCACTGCAGTGACTGTTTACCGACCGGATAAGACGACACCTGACTCAAAGTTGATTCTTATCGTTTGTTTAAAGTTTATGTAGGATTAGTTGTCAGTTTATCCAACCACCGCATGATGGCTGACAACCAATGCTAACGCATGCGCTGTAACGTACGAACAATTATAGGTACTATGCACTGTAGTGCTACCGACAGTTTCTGTAAACATCTCGAAAACTAGAGAGTCTGATGGTAAAAGTTGCTAAAATATTGATTTCTACGATATATTCAAATGTCATCAAAATCCGGGATGGCGGCAGTTTTCTAAATAATTATCATGTTTTACAATAAAATTTTCAATCTTAACACGTTCGTTATCGCTATTCAAGGAACAAGTAGCTTCCCACATTCTAAATATCAATATTTAGATAACTTTACTTCACAGATATGAAATAGTGGGCTCTGTGTTTTGGGTAATTAGTAGTGCCTTCAGCCATGTATGCGTGTGTGATTTCCGGTAGCGAACGTGGATATATCTGCTTCGCATTGCTGATTCTGTTCCATTCATACACTTAAATATGACGTTCGAGGTAATTTTGTTCCAGGTCGCGTTGTAACGAAGAGAAAGGGTGGTTATAGATATATAAGGGAGTTCAAAATTGAACAGCCATTTTTTTATTATATCATAAAAACTATGAAAGATGAAATAGGTAATGATATTAATCTACCACTATTCTGTGGTTCTATTTACGAACCCAAATTCTAAGAGCAGTAGTGCCGTAATAGTAATATCGTAATAATGCGATAATTAATTCATGGACTCCGTAGTTATAAACATTTTACTAATACCTTGTTTCACAATAAATACATTGCATTCGCCTTAAATTTGCATTATTTTACTCCTTCGTCAACAGTATATCTATATATATAGATACATAAAGATATTTATAGATAAAGATGATATAAGGATATATTACATATACCTTTAATAACTTAAACACGAGAGAAGAGATGTTATTAATATTTATTACTTTTATTAAGTCGTCCGAAAAGTTTCTTTCGCTTTATAAGGAAATGATGGATACACAACATTTTCCTTTTTATATTATTTTACCGATTTACGTATGATCCATTTTGTTCTATCAAAATAAAGGTCACAACGTTCGACAAATTAGTTAAAAAGATGCGTCGTTTTAAAAGACGTGTCTGTAAAGGATAGACACTTTACGGAAAACCTAATACATAATCAAAAATATTTCCTATGATATGAAACTTTTCCTTTAGTATTGTTCCTCTTCTTTTTTCTTTCTCTCGTACCTTTTAATCCATAGTTTAATTTTCGTTTAATTATTGCCTCAGTTTTTTAACATACAAACACAGAACTGTTCACAAGGAAAATATTATTTATGGAATTCTTGTGGACACTGTTGTTGGGATGATAAATCATACCGCCACCCTGCTCGCTAAACCGCTGAGGTGGATAGGTCGTGATAGGTGCTGAAGAAACACTCGGCATATTTATTAACAATTTTCGTTATGGACACTTTACATAGAGCTCGCGATTACATTTGACGTTTCGCACTTTGTGGTTACAACTCGACTTCTAGACGATGAGTTAAGGTAGCGTTTTGGCAGAGCGCGCGGTACAGGGGAAGCGCGAGGCGGCTATGGATTCCCAGGCTGTAGGCCCACGCCCTGAAAAACCCCTATAGATATTCTCCTATAACTGGGTGGCGGCTGGTCGGTGCCTTTGGCCTTCGTCAGCTTGCAGATCCGGTGTGGAGAATTTCGGAGAAGTTGGTGGGCTCGTACCCGCCAAAACCACTCACCTTCTCGTGGGGCTCTCTGTCATTTAGCACCGGCATTGACCGAGGTAGGGTGCGGAAGAGTGAGCGGCACTAGGACTGGAACTGATGGTGACGACCTCGGCAAAATATTTATAAAGGCGAGATGGAGAGCAAAAATAAAAGGAATACAGTTTACGGTGCAGGGGACGGATATCCCAGTACCGGCACAGATGTGGGTAGTCAAGTGGGCCACGCTGCGTCGTCATCTCACGACCACGGCCATTCGGGGGTGGACCGTTAGGCCAATGGAATGGTTCCTGCGTCTGGCGAGGAGAGGAGATTATTGAGATCGGCGGACGGACAGGAGGTACTTTGTGGCCCCCTCCATAGTCCCGGATGCAGGACCATCTTCTTTAGAAGTATACTGGATGGGTCGCACGAGCTCCGACGACGAGGAATCGATAGCCTCCTTGAGGTCGAACCACTTTAAAGCATCTGGGCGGTGCAGGGACCAGTTGGGCGAATGAAATAAATTGCAAAATAATTTTGTTAAACATTCAATGCGTATTATTTGATACGTAAAATAGTTTTAGTGTATAATGTATTTGATCCTATACATTGCATACATGTACTCAAATACCTACATGCTTACGAAGTCTGCTTATTTAAACAAAATTTACTTGTAGACGTCTCTTATTCGTTATTTATAAAATCTATAGAATTCCAATTTACATTTAATAGTCTAAATATTACTAAAAAATAAATTCAATTTGTTACATATTCTAATTGCAACGACGACAAAAATTACGTAATTATTTTAACATCATGTATTATATCAGTACATTTTATATTTCACGTATTTAAGCTGGAAAAAATATTTCATTTCCAATTCGTATGCTTCTTTCTATTACTACTTAAGGTTCGCCAGATTTCATTGCGTTTCTTTTATTACTCATGCGCTATTCTTCTAGTTTCAAGCATGTGCGCTTGAAACTGCAACTACGAATTGATCGATCTGTTAAAGACTGCGTTTCATTTAATTTTGAGCAGTTTCTAGCATACTGCGTACTAAGCTGTATAGCGTACCCGTTGTGTAGTGTTCATAGGTGACACGAATGGATTTGGAATAATTTAAAGGAGGTGCGAGCAGGTACAGGTATATTATGCGAAAAATGTGCTATTTGTACAACGCTTGTACGATTTGGTAAACATACCTATTATGGATTACTTATATTTTTCTTTTTATTGAACCAGATAAATTCTTTGACAGCATGTGTACATGAATCATATATATTTATATATTCATATCATGTTTCATCAAATAATAAATATGTAGAACCAATTTCCGTGATGATAGATAGAAAGAAGATATCGCTAAAGAGGTCAGGGTCACTTTTAAAATGTTTTCACTTCCTTTTAAAATGTTGTTATCAAACAATTATGTTGTTTCCTAACGTAACAAAAAAGTTTACAAATCTGCAGTGTTATTACTGATAAATGCGTAAGTCAAGTACTTCTTAGATTTAAATCGATAATTTTAAGTCTATCCTCGTTCATTAAAGTAAAGACATGTGGTAAAAAAAGTTTTCCTTTCTTTATAATTTAATTTGCTTAGATTTGTAATAAAATAAAAAACTAATATTTTGTACCTGAATTACCTAAATGATCAATTTCGAAACACGATATTCAGAATCTATTATTGTAGACTAATAAAAATATTGCGTGCCTATCGTTATGTGTTTTTTATTAACACGTCCAAGCGAATCTACACATACATATTATTCCTAGAATATTTCAGTCATTTCTCTACTGTTAGAACGTATAAAATTCTAAGCAGCTTTGTCGATACACCCTAATTCATACATAGATTTTGCATCTAACGTAAACATAGACCGAAATAAATCGCTAGTAAAGTACCTAAAACGTTGCTGTACCATGAATATTTCGATGTAAATATGCGATTTTTACGATACATTCAAGTTTTAATTCAATATTGTTTTGAAACCGTAATAAAAATACATTGCACTCTAATGCAAAGTAATAAGAACATCAAAATCTATTTCTTCCGTAGAATTGGAATTTTGGCAAGTATCTTATAGAAGAACGAATAGAAATCAAAGAAAGAAATTATAACTTTTACACAAATGACTTTCAAATAAATCATCATCACATTTTTGAAAATTATTCGAACGAACAAACAGAATTTCCATAAATTCACTGGTTACAGAGAAGACATATAACAGATATATGTAAATATTTATGCTATCAGTATTTTAATGATATTTGTTGGAAAATATGGGAAAACCCACATTTTTTCCGACAATATTAGACGCGATATCATTGCCTTGTTTATGTTTGTATCACCCTGTTTATTTGGGATATAGAGTCGAATACCAATGGCATTTAAAATTCATGTTTGTTTGGTCTGCGTGAACATACGAATAATCATGTACTTCATGATTGGTTACTTGTTCGTTACTGATCCGTGTTAAGCTCGCTCTGCCCACTGCCAGCGCTTTTCTGAGTTTGTTTATCGCGTTTTTATATTCGTTCAGACGCTTCTTCTTGCAGTCTGCTTTTAACTTTCGAAGAGAATTGACCAGTAAAACGAGCGGATCGTCACCATGCGTATATGTGAGTAAATTTATATATGTGTATTTGACCTCCCCTCGGATTATACTGTGTATGTACAATTTCTCTTCGGTAGTTAATGCAAATCCATCTATAATCATTTAAACCTTCCTCAGCAAGTAATTATTTTCCTTTTGTATCTTCAATTTTCGTGATTTTTATGTTCACATCAACGGATGTTATTACAACAAGCAAACGAGTTTATTGTGTTTCAGAAATACGTACTTCAAAGAGATAAATCGTTGTTATTTTTGAGATTTCTACAGCAAGATTGAAATGCTGTCTTTGAGTCTTAAGACTAGACTGGTGATCTCATCGAACTTTTGGTCTTAACATTTTTACTGTGCGACGGTACTAACTATGATGTTTAGTGTTCTACTATGTTTGTCTTTTATAGCATATTTCTTAATAATATTAAATATAGACTTATTGTTTCTTATAGATATTTTTGTTGTATGTATGTTAAACAGATCACCGCATGAAAGGTATATATGGTGTGTTCGGCTACAGGTTTCCGAAAATTTAAGGGATGATTATTGACGTCGAAAATCAAGAAAAAAATTGCTCTTCCGGCTTTGTTTTTTAGTTATCGTCAATTAAATATTGGTCAATACATCCTTGCAGGTGAACAAGCCTCCTTACGCGGAAGAAAGGTGGTCAGCCTAAGCAGCGGCGCGCACAGTGATCCTCAATTCGAACGATACATGGGCTGCAGCTTAGCTCGTACAAATCGTGGAAGAGAAGAAATGGTGAATTGAACATTAAGCCAGCACTCGTGGAAATCCATAAGAGCATATCGGAAAGCACCAAATGATATTTCCGACTATAGAGGATTAATGTTTTCTCTATTCCTTTCCGCCACTAGCGTCCACAGCAAAATGACGCTCGCACCGCGATTGTCCTGGCCGCGAGTAACCACGAAAATGCAACGAATTATAATGGATGTTTGACTTTTTTTGTAAACAAAGCGTGCCTCTTCTCTCTAAATTCTATCGTATTATGCGTTTATATTTCTCCAGTAGTAAAAGTCGAAAGGATTTAAATCTGAAGACCGAGCAGGCCCAGGCACAGGTTCTTTTCAACTTATCCACCTGTTTCCAAAGAAACCGAACCAGTACTATTGCACTACGTTGGTAGAATAAGGTAGTGCACCATCTTGCATGAATCATTTCTGAATGCGTGTGGATCTTCATTTGCTGAGAAATGTTCGTTACGTATATTTGTCATTCCACATTTATTAAATATTCCCTCTTGGGTAAATAATATCCTTGCGGGAAAATTAGATATGCGTTGGATTGTCCAACTTATCCATTTGTAAAAATTTGTCTTCTTCAATTATCATGAATATGGTGCAGTATTCTATCTCCCAGTTTCGCACACCAAGCGTACTACACACACTATACATCCAAGTAACACTCTAATTTGATATTTTCAATTTTATTCTTCCAAAACTGTTTTACCCGTTTGCTTCAAGATGCCTAAAACATGACTAGGTAGTAATAGAGATATCATCCCGAAAGTAATGTTTACAATGCTCTTTTATAATGCTTTAAACATCTTCGTATGATTTATGAATTTATGATGAATTATCCAGGAATTGCAATGATAATTTGAGAAGCGAACAAGCTGTGCACCAGATGTGTGTAAACAAAGCGAAGACCTATTTTGCATAATCTTCAAACCTTATATAGAGCAAGAGATTTATTATTAAGATTTACAATACAATCTATTTTGCCAGTTTCTAATAGCAATTTGTTACTAAATTGTTTTAGTAATAAGATGTTTCTGGTTGATGGCTCTTGCCCTAATAACAATGTCTGAAGCAGAGGAAAATGTTGAAGCTCTGCGCTCCGTTGTGGAAGGTGCAAATCAATTTAGTTCTTCATTTTTCCAGGTAAAATTGTGGAATTTAAAATTTACTCCAAATACTGATGAATAAATTATGAGACTCTTACTGTTTTCAGACTGTGGTACGACACAATCCTGACAACCTTATAATGTCCCCTTTAAGTGCAAGTATTGCTCTTGCTATGGCTGCTTGTGGAGCTCGTGGAAACACAGAAGCTCAGTTTAGAAATGTACTTCATCTACCAACATCAGAGAGTGTTGTCACATCTGGTTACCAGTCACTTATTGATAATCTCAATGTAGGTATCTCACATCCCTTTACTTCTATTATTTTAATGTATAATTTAAATTGTAAATTTATTAATATGAAATAACAAATGCATTATTTTACGTTATATGATATTTTTTTCATGTTTTAATGTAGAATGTCAAGGACAATAAATTGGCTGTTGCAAATAAAGCCTTCATAGCAGCAGATTTAAATTTGAAACCAAGCTACAAAGATTTAACAGAAGTTTACTTTCGCTCTGCTTCTCAATTGGTAAACTTTGCTCAAAATAAAAGAGCTGTGCGTATTATTAATACGTGGGTCGAACAAAATACAAATAACCTCATTAAAGATCTTCTAAATACTGGTTTGTATATATTTATTTTATTCATTACTATGTAAAGAAAATACTATAGAAAATTTTGATTGAATGCGTTTTGAGTTCAATATGAGTAATCATGCTATGTTGTTTTATATTGTTATGAATGTTTTTTATAAACAGATGCGGTAAATGGGATGACAAAATTAGTACTTGTCAATGCAATATATTTTAAAGGCCTATGGAAAAATAAGTTCGACCCTAAGTTAACGAGAGATATGCCATTTCATACTAGTAAAGTTGAAGTAAAAAATGTTCCTACAATGTATAGACAAGATACTTATAAATACGGAGAACTTCTAGATTTAAATGCTAAATTCGTTGTAATACCATACAAGGTAAGTTTTGAAGAAAAATGCACTAATGTGTAAAAAGAAGCTGCTTCTTTGTAAAACTTCGTGAAATACACAAAGAAGCTAATATATCTTCTAGGGTAACGAATTCAGTATGGTCATAATTCTTCCAAACGAAATTGATGGTTTGTCTGATGTCCAGAAAAAATTACAAAATACAAGTTTAACGAACATTCTAAGTCAAGGACATGAGGAAAAAATGATATTATGGTTACCAAAGTTCAAGATGGAAAGTATGCTTGACCTTAACGATGTCTTAAAAGAGGTATATATATATATATATATATATATATATATATATATATATAAAGTGTAACTCATGTACAGATAACTATTTCTTGTATTTTAATCCTTATTTTATGTAGATGGGTTTGATTGATGCATTTAATGTTGCTGATTTTTCTGCGATTACTGATAATGCTTTGTTCATCAGTCGTGTTATCCAAAAGGCATATATTGAAGTGAATGAAGAAGGAAGTGAAGCTGCTGCTGTTACTGGTAAGTGAATAAACATTCTATGTTATGCAGTTTGTATTTAAATCAAGCAGAATATCACTTTGTGCAACTATTAAATATGAAAATATTAAAAAAAGAATATAACATGACAAGATTTTTTTCATTTATTTCATACTGCTCTTGCTTTGTGGCTACAGGTTGACTTTCAACCGTCTCTACATAACTACTTAGGCTAATTCTATATTTAACCATATTTTCTATGCGATGATGGCATACCTCACATTTGATTCAATCTAATTTCGAGGTGAAAGCCAAAAAATCTTTAAATCATGGATGCGTTGCCTTATCGCATCTTATACCCTTGTAGAGGTTCTTCGCATAATGAGATATGGCTTTACATTTTATTTTTACATATTTTATATTTTATATTCACTTTACACATATTTTATATAATCGTCCATGTGTGAGTATGTGTGTGTGTATACAATTTACGTTATGAGAACTTTTAAAAAATTAAGTAGGAATTAAAAAGTAAGCAATCATTAAGCTAAGAAGACAGAGTATTCATTGAATTATCACAGTTCCGCCAATCTGTGTAATTTGTACTTAATGATTTCGTGGTATGGAATTGATATACAGAAAGTTCCATTTCGTTCTTACAAATCAACCATAATCAGAAGATGAATTCATTCGAGAATTTAATATAATATAGCTAATTCTGTAAACAAAATGTAGCAGCTTCCTTACTAAATGTCATGTTTTATAATATACTTTCAATCTTAACACGTTCATTATCATCGTCCAAGGAAGAAGTAGCTTCGCACATTCAAAATATCAATATTTAAATAAAGTTCCATCACATATATGCGATTGTGAGTCAAGAGTTCTGCGTAGCTCTTCGTGCCATTACACATGTATGTATGTTTGACAGTAACGAACGTGTAAACACCTGCTTCACATCGCTCCTCTTGCTCTATTATTATTCCTTACAAATTATGTTCCTATAATATGTTTTTAATTCATATGTAATAATATGTTAATATATAATTGCATTCATACACTCAAATATAATGTTTGGCGTAATTTTGTTCCAGCTGTCATTGGGTCATTCAGAACGGGTGCTTTATCGTACCCTATACGGAAATTAAAAATTGATCAGCCATTCGTTTATTACATCACGAAAACTATAAATGATGAAAAGGAAAATGATATTAGCGTATCATTATTTTGCGGTTCTGTTATCGAACCCAAAATCTAAGAACAATAGTGCCATAATAGTAATATCATAGTAATGTAATAATTAATTCGTGTGCTCCGTAATTATAAGCTTTTCAACAATACCTTGTCTGACAATAAATGTGTTGTATTCACTTTAAATTTGGATTATTTTGCTCTTACACCAGAAATTATATATACATTTCAGAAAATTAAATAAAAAAAATTAAATAAATCCTACATATTCTCCCTTTTTTAAACAACTTCTTTAAAACAATAATAATTTCCATAAAATTTGTTTCCGCAATATTCTTCGTTCTTACGAGTGTTCCTTGCCCCGCCCCAGAGATGAGAATCGAATATTTTCTGTAATAGGAAACTTTTCCTTTAGCATTGTTTTGTTCCTCTTTCTTTTTCTTTTTCTCATACCTTTTAAATCATAGTTTAATTTTCGTTTAATTATTATTGCGCCAGTTCTGTAAAATACAAACAAAGAAATATTCGCAAGAAAAATATTATTTATGGGATCCTTGTACATCATGTTGCGATGATAAATCAAAATCACCACCTTGTCCGTCAAACCGCAGCCTACGACGATCACGGTAACCAATCTATGGGTACGAACTTTGTCAGGAAAATCCTAATCGTGAGGAAAGTTTTGATAAAAGTAGAGTCAAAGAATTGACGTCGCCTAATATATTTTATTAAATGTATTTAAATAATATATATACGTGTACATAGAAAGATCTAAAATGTTTCATTATAAATATCTTTTGTAGTACACAAAGGTGATCAAGAAGTAAAATTCTTTCTTCTTCTCACAGGAGAAATTTTTGTACACCATTTAATGTTCCATTAATCCACTTGGAGTTAATACATATTACACACAACACTTGTGTTTCAAGAATTTCACGAATACCCTCTTCGATTACCTCATTTTCGATATATAGATGTAGCTATTTTCTATGTAGTTAGCAACATCCCGAAGATATTATTTGGGATCATTTCTAACCATACACTCAACAACTACAGTATCACAGTTTATTAGGTAAAGCCATATTTATTATATTTTTCTTTATTTCTCATCTCGCCTACTTAAAACACTTTCTTGTAAATATATATAGAAATTGCAAATCAAATAAATTGCAAAATAATTTTGTTAACTATTCAATGCGTATTATTTGATACGTAAAATAGTTTTAGTGTATAATGTATTTGATCCTATACATTTGTAGTATCGGAAAAAGGATAGGATTAGGATGATTTAGATTTGTAAAATTCTCCTAATGCTATTTATTAAGATTAATAAAAATAACAGAGATTAATTGGACAGAGAACGATAAATGTTCAACTTGAACTAAAACACAAAAGTCTTATTCCGTTCAAATCACTCTCGCAACTCTATAACTAACAACTCGATCTCTCTACAACGCTAGCAACTCTACAACTCTCGTCTTCGGCATCTGCACTCGCACGCTCTCGCTTCTCAACTCATACTGCACGCCTTTTGCATTCTTTCTCGCTGGCGTCTCAACTAACTCTACCCTTGGCGTCTCTTTGTCTTTTCTCGTCCCATCGAACACATGTCCCGAAACCCCGTGGCCAGGGTCACGCAGGCTCTTTCCACAAAACTGTCCACTTGAAAGGACCGACGACACATTGATGTACTCGACGGCGCCACGGCTCTCGCCACTTTGTATACGGTTCGGCCGATACCTTGGGCCTTTTGCCCACGATACTACACATTGCATACATGTACTCAAATACCTACATGCTTACGAAGTCTGCTTATTTAAAAAAAATTTACTTGTAGATGTCTCTTATTCGTTATTTATAAAATCTACAGAATTCCAATTTACATTTAATAGTCTAAATATTACTAAAAAATAAATTCAATTTGTTACATATTCTAATTGTAACGATGACAAAAATTACGTAATTATTTTAACATCATGTATTATATCAGTACATTTTATATTTCACGTACTTAAGTTGGAAAAATTATTTTATTTCCAACTCCTATGCTTCTTTCTATTATTACTTAAGGTTCGCCAGATTTCTTTGCGTTTCTTTTATTACTCATGCGCTATTCTTCTAGTTTCAAGCATGTGCGCTTGAAACTGCAACTATGAATTGATCGGTCTGTTGAAGACTGCGTTTCATTTAATTTTGAGGAGTTTCTAGCATATTACGTACTAAGCTGTATAGCGTACCCGTTGTGTAGTGTTCATAGGTGACACGAATGGATTTGGAATAATTTAAAGGAGGTGCGAGCAGGTACAGGTATATTATGCGGAAAATGTGCTATTTGTGCAACGCTTACGATTCGGTAAACATACCTATTATGGATTACTTATATTTTTCTTTTTATTGAACCAGATAAATTCTTTGACAGCATGTGTACATGAATCATATATATTTATATATTCATAACATGTTTCATCAAATAATAAATATGTAAAACCAATTTCCGTGATAATAGATAGAAAGAAGATATCGCTAAAGAGGTCAGGGTCACTTTTAAAATGTTTTCACTTCCTTTTAAAATGTTGTTATCAAACAATTATGTTGTCTCCTTACGTAACAAAAATGTTTACAAATCTGCAGCGTTATTACTGGTAAATGCGTAAGTCAAGTACTTCTTAGATTTAAATCGATAATTTTAAGTCTATCCTCGTTCATTAAAGTAAGGACATGTGGTAAAAAAAGTTTTCCTTTCTTTATAATTTAATTTGCTTAGATTTGTAATAAAATAAAAAACTAACATTTTGTACTTGAATTACCTAAATGATCAATTTCGAAACACGATATTCAGAATCTATTATTGTAGACTAATAAAATCATTGCGTGCCTATCGTTATGTGTTTTTTATTAAGACTTCCAGCGAATCTACAAATACATATTATTCCTAGAATATTTCAGTCATTTCTCTACTGTTAGAACGTATAAAATTCTAAGCAGCTTTGTCCATACACCCTAATTCATGCATAGATTTTGCATCTAACGTAAACATCGATCGAAATAAATCGCTAGTAAGATACCTAAAACGTTGTTGTATCATAAATATTTCGATGTAAATATGCGATTTTTACTATACATTTAAGCTTAACTCAATATTGTTTTGAAACCATAATAATAATATATTGCACTCTAATGCAAAGTAATAAGAACATCAAAATCTATTTCTTCCGTAGAATTGGAATTTTGGCAAGTATCTTATAGAAGAACGAATAGAAATCAAAGAAAGAAATTACAACTTTTACACAAATGACTTTCAAATAAATCATCATCACATTTTTGAAAATTATTCGAACGAACAAACAGAATTTCCGTAAATTCACTGGTTACAGAGAAGACATATAACAGATATATGTAAATATTTATGCTATCAGTATTTTAATGATATTTGTTGGAAAATATGGGAAAACCCACATTTTTTCCGACAATATTAGACGCGATATCATTGCCTTGTTTATGTTTGTATCACCCTGTTTATTTGGGATATAGAGTCGAATACCAATGGCATTTAAAATTCATGTTTGTTTGGTCTGTGCGGACATACGAACAATCATGTACTTCGTGATTGGTTACTTATTCGTTACTGATCCGTGGTAAGTTCGCTCTGCCCACTGCCAGCGCTTTTCTGAGTTTGTTTATCGCGTTTTTATATTCGTTCAGACGTTTCTTCTTGCAGTCCGCTTTTAACTTTCGAAGAGAATTGACCAGTAAAACGAGCGGAACGTCACCATGCGTATGTGTGAGTAAATTTATGTATGTCTATTTGACCTTCCCTCGGATTATACCGAGTATGTACAATTCCTCTTCGGTAGTTAATGCAAATCCATTAATAATCATTTAAACCTTCCTCAGCAAGTACTTATTTTCCTTTTGTATCTTCAATTTTCGTGATTTTTATGTTCGCATCAACGGATATTATTACTACAAGCAAACGAGTTTATTATGTTTCAGAAATATGTACTTCAAAAAGATACATAGTTGTTATTTTCGAGATTTCTACAGTAGGACTGAAATGCTGTCTTTGAGTCTAAAGACTAGTCTGATAATCTCTTCGACCTTTTAGCATTAACATTTTTACAGTGCAATAATACTTCTAAATAATAATGTTTAATCGCTTACCAGTTTATTTCTTTTGTAGCATATTTCATAGATATGAAACAAAAACTTATTGTTTTTTATACATATTTTTGTTCCATGTATGTTGCTCATTTCACTGCGTAAAAGCTATACACAGGATGTTCCGCTACGGGTTTCCCAATATTTAAATGGTGATTCTTGACGTCGAAACTCAAAGACAAAAATTTCGCCTTCTGCTTTGTTTTTTAGTTATCGTTAATTAAAAATCGGCCAAAATATCCCCGCAAGTGAGCAAGCCTCCTTACACCGACGAAAGGTGGTCAGCATAAGTACTGGGGCACACAGTGATCCTCGATTCGAACGATACATGGGCTGCAGCTTAGCTCGTACAAATCATAGAAGAGAAGAAATGGTGGATTGAACATTAAGCCAGCATACTCGTGGCAATCCATAAGAACATATCGAAAAGCATCTAATGATAAATCCAACTACAGAGGATTAATGTTTCCTGTTATCCTTCCTAGTGTCCACAGCAAAATGACACTCGCACCGCGATTGTCTTGGCCGCGAGTAGCCACAAAAATGCAGCAAATTACAACAGATGTTAGACATTTTTTTGTAAACAGAGTGTGGCACCTCTCTTAAAATTTTACCGTATTGTATCTTCACGTATCCCCAGTAGTAAGAGTCGAGGGGATTTAAATCCAGCCCATCGAGCAGGCCAAGGCACTGTTCTTCTTCGACCGATCCACCTGTTCCCAAAACAGCTGAGCAAGTAGCCTTGCACTGCGTTGATAGAATGTTATGGTGCACCATCCCGCACGAACCATTTCTTAATTCGTGTCGATTTTTACATGCCCCGAAATGTTAGTTGCGTATATTTGTTAATCCACATTTATTAAAAGTTCCCTCTTCAGTAACTAACATCCTAGCGGGAAAATTGGAATTGCGTAGGACCTTCCAACTCATTCATTTGCAAACATTTTTTCTTCTTCAATTTTCATGAATATGGTGCAGTATCTTATCTCCCAATTTCGGATCGACCTGATCAGTTCGTCCGCCAGGTTTAGCAGGTTTTAAGGTACCGGTATCTCCCAATCGTTGGTCTATATTCCAAAATGTCTTTGCACTGGGCAAAGTTCTTTTGCTATCAGCCGCACTGTAACAAAAGTGCATGTTTAGTAGCTCTGAAAATGTATACATTTTGTAATAAATATGACGATATAAATAATAAGCGACGCATAGAATTGCTATACTGCATACAACACTTAACACGCGCACTGCACACATTATACATCCAAGTAATACTCTAACTTGATATTTTCAGTTCTCTGAAACTTCCACGTTGACCGTCGGAATGATTTTGTTCTTCCAAAACTGTTCTACCCTTTTGCTTCAAAATGCCTAAAACATGACTAGGTAGTAATAGAGAAATCATTCCGAAAGAAATATTTCCTATACTTTTTGCCAATGCTTTCACCACCTTCGTATGACTCAGAATTATCCAGGAATTGCAATAATATTTGAGAAGTTCGTTTTGAAAGCAAGAGTATGGTGATGAGGAAGCGAACAAGCTGTGCACCAGATGTGTTTAAAGAAAGCGGAGACCTATTTTGCACAATCAAAATTCAAACTTTACATAGCAAGAGATTTATTATTAAGATTTACAATACAATCTATTTTGCCAGTTTCTAATAGCAATTTGTTACTAAATTGTTTTAGTAATAGGAAGTTTCTGGTTGGTGGCTCTTGCCCTAATAACAATGTCAGAAGCAGAGACAAATGTTGAAGCACTGCGCTCCGTTGTAGAAGCTGCAAATCAATTTGGTTCTTCATTATCCCAGGTAAAATAGTGCAATTTAAAATTTGTTCCAAATACTGCTTATGAAGTGCTTATTCAACCTGTAGATAATTGAAAATGAATAAATTATGAGACACTTGTTGTTTTCAGACTGTGGTACAACACAATCCTGGCAACCTTATAATGTCCCCTTTAAGTGCAAGTATTGGTCTTGTTATGGCTGCTTGTGGAGCTCGTGGAAACACAGAAGCCCAGTTTAGAAATGTACTTCATCTACCAACATCAGAGAGTGTTGTCACATCTGGTTATCAGTCACTTATTGATAATCTCAATGTAGGTATCTCTGCCAACCAATTACTTTTATTATTTTAATGTATAGCATAAACTATAAATTTATTGATATAAAATAATAAATTTATTATTTTACGCTATATAATATTTTTTTCATGTTTTAATGTAGAATGTGAAAGACAATAAATTGGCTGTTGCAAATAAAGCCTTCATAGCAACAGATTTAAATTTGAAACCAAGCTACAAAGATTTAACAGAAGTTTACTTCCGCTCTGCTTCTCAATTGGTAAACTTTATTCCTAATAAGGAAGCTGCAAATACTATTAATAGTTGGGTTGAAAAAAATACAAATAATCTCATTAAAGAGCTTATAACTCCTGGTTTGTATATATTTATTTTATTCATTACTATGTAAAGAAAATACTATAGAAAATTTTGATTGAATGCATTTTAACTTCAATATGAGTAATCATGCTATGTTGTTTTATATTGTTATGAATGTTTTTTATAAACAGATGACATAGATGAGAGAACAAAATTAGTACTTGTCAATGCAATATATTTTAAAGGCCAATGGAAAAATAAGTTCAACCTTAAGTTAACGAAAGATATGCCATTTCATACTAGTAAAGTTGAAGTAAAAAATGTTCCTACAATGTATAGACGTGGTAAATACAAATATGGAGACCTCGTAGATTTAAATGCGAAATTCGTTGTAATACCATACAAGGTAAGTTTTGAAGAAAAATGTACTAATGTGTAAAAAGATGCTGCTTCTTTGTAAAACTTCGTGAAATACAAAAAGGAGCTAATATATCTTCTAGGGTGACGAATTCAGTATGGTCATAATTCTTCCAAACGAAATTGATGGTTTGTCTGATGTCCAGAAAAAATTACAAAATACAAGTTTAACGAACATTCTAAGTCAAGGACATGAGGAAGAAGTGAACTTATGGTTACCAAAGTTTAAGATGGAAAGTATGCTTAAACTTAATGATGTCTTAAAAGAGGTATGTATATATAAAGTGTAATTCATGTACAGATAACTATTTCTTGTATTTTAATTCTTATTTTATGTAGATGGGTTTGACTGATGCATTTAGTAATCGCGCTAATTTTTCTGCGACTGCTGATGGTATATTGTATATCAGCCATGTTATCCAAAAGGCATACATTGAAGTTAATGAAGAAGGAAGTGAAGCTGCCGCTGCTACTGGTAAGTGAATAGACATTCTATGTTATGCAGTTTATATTTAAATTAAGCAGAATATCACTTTGTACAACTATTAAATATGAAAATATTCAAAAAATAATATAATATGACAAGAAGATTTTTTTCATTTATTTCATACTGCTCTTGCTTTGTGGCTACAGATTGATTTTCAGCCGTCTCTATATCACTACTTAGGCTAATTATAAATATAGATTTAGAAAATATTAGTTATATTAGTTATATAGAAAATATTACTTATATAGAATAGTAGTTTAGAAAATATGGTTAGATAGCCATATTTTCTATGAGATGATGGCATAATGTACCTAGGAAACTAAAAAAGAAAACGAAGATAAAAATCTTCATTACAATCTTATCATTGGTGGGATTGAAATTAATTGAAAGCATGATTAACTTGTATGAAAGAGCATGTGTAGCTAGTTACAATGCGCTTGTATCGTGATTAATTTTTTTTTATTTCGCTGCTTTATAAATTAGAATGCAGTTATCTAACTGTATGCATTGTTGATTATGTACTTACATTATACATATGCGTATTTGTATATTTGACAGAACGAGATTCTTCGTAATACTATAATGCAATCGACCTTTGATCCAATCTAATTTCGAGGTGAAAGCCAAAAAATCTTTAAATCATGGATGCTTTGCCTTATCGAATCTTATACCCTTGTAGAGGTTCTTCGCATAATGAGATATGGCTTTACATTTTATTTTTACATATTTTATATTTTATATTCACTTTACACATATTTTATATAATCGTCCATATGTGAGTATGTGTGTGTGTATACAATTTACGTTATGAGAACTTTTAAAAAATTAAGTAGGAATTAAAAAGTAAGCAATCATTAAGCTAAAAAGACAGAGTATTCATTGAATTATCACAGTTCCACCAATCTGTGTAATTTATACTTAATGATTTCGTGGTATGGAATTGATATACAGAAAGTTCCATTTCGTTCTTACAAATCAACCATAATCAGAAGATGAATTCATTCGAGAATTTAATATAATATAGCTAATTCTGTAAACAAAATGTAGCAGCTTCCTTACTAAATGTCATGTTTTATAATATACTTTCAATCTTAACACGTTCATTATCATCGTCCAAGGAAGAAGTAGCTTCGCACATTCAAAATATCAATATTTAAATAAGGTTCCGTCACAGATATGCGATTGTGAGCCATGAGTTCTGGGTGGCTCTTCGTGCCATGACACATGTATGTATGTTTGACAGTAACGAACGTGTAAATATTTGCTTCACATCGCTCCTCTTGCTCTATTATTATTCCTTACAAATTATGTTCCTATAATATGTTTTTGATTCATATGTAATAATATATTAATATATAATTGTATTCATACACTCAAATATAATGTTTGGCGTAATTTTGTTTCAGCTGTCATTGAGTCATATAGAATGGGTGATATACGGCGTCCTGCACGGAAATTCAAAATTGATCAGCCATTCGTTTATTATATCATAAAAACTATAAATGATGAAAAAGAAAGTGATATTAGCTTATCATTATTCAGCGGTTCTGTTATCGAACCCAAAATCTAAGAACAGTAGTGCCATAATAGTAATATCATAGTAATGTAATAATTAATTTGTGTGCTCCGTAATTATAAGCTTTTCAATAATAAATGACGATAAATGTGTTGTACTCACTTCCAATTTGGATTATTTTGTCCTTATGCCACAAATAATCATAACTTAAAATTATATATATGTTTCGAAAATAAATAAAAAAAATAAATTATCAATATTCTCCTCTTTTTAAACAACTCTTTTAAATAAATACAATTTACATAAAATTTATTTCAGCAATATTCTTTATTCGTGTTAGTTTTCGTATTCCTCCCCCACTCCAGTGATGAGGATCGGTCGACCATTTTTCTATGGTTTTTATAAAAACCAAGCTGAAGATCAAGACATAGTAATGTTATTCAATGGACACGTTAATTGTCCTTAAAAATATATTATTTTGATATTCGTATTAGATAGAGATTATGTACGGGTATAATCTTGATAGGCAAAAGCCATTCAAAGTAGAAAAAGAAGAATTAAATAAATAGATAAAATAAATACGGGAATTATTGGTACCTTATTCGCCCTATGGCTTTCGGTGATTTTTGTATATATTGCAGAAATCAACATTTCCCACTGCAGTGAATTCTGCTTACAATTGTGCATCCGTGACAGCATATGCCAGTATTGTTTACTGGCCGCCTGATGGCGTTTAGATTAATTACCACCTAACTCAACATATATATAAACAATATACAAAAGGGAAGAATTAGGTTTGGGTTATACGTTATTTTATTCAGCTGACAACTAATATTAGTACATACGCTGTTACGGATTCACAATTGTAGGCTGAATTCAATATACTGGCATCGGCTGCTTTTTGCGAGTATATCGGCAACTAAAACCAACTGCCGGTTGTACTATATAGGAAAAAATTGTTCAAAATTTGGTTTCTATAACATATTTCAAAATCATCGAAATCGGAAAGGATAGAACGTTTGTACAAATCCTTATATGTATTAATTTTTCATAATTTGTATATGAATTTTTAAGCAACATATGGCAAATATATAATGCATGTATAGTCACAGCCGATTCTATTACCAGCCGTACTAAAAGTGGTAACCAAGATGTCGCGAAAGACTTGCAGAACATTTTGAATAACTTTTTCCTATACATATAAACGCCGTTCAGGCTTAATTTCCGGAACATTAGGAGGAAATTGTCGGTACCACTCCAATGAATTCTGGCTATAATTGCGCGTCTGTGACATCGTATGCATCAGTATATTTGTAGTGCCGACAATTTTTTGCGAATATTTCGAAAGCTAAGATCGAACAGCGATTATATGTATAGCAAAAGTTATTCAGAATCTTATCTCTAACAACATACTCAAAACTCATCGAAGTCGATGAGATGGATGAGCCATCAATAATTACCAAAGTTATCTTCATTGAGTATGTTACTTGACGTAAATATTGTAATTTATTAATCAGATGTAACATTCCATAAGGGTAAACAATAGACTTAATGTAGCATTATTACTAAAAATATCATTTAGTATAAAGGTGCGGAAATAAAAAGTAACTACTTTTCGCAATTTTGTATTTCAAATTAAATGTACCTGCTTTAACAGAAAGTATGTTAAAATTACTCCGACATTTCTTATTAACATTGCTTTCCTTTTATATTGTTAACGTGTTGTCTCGTATGTATAATTTATTATTTTACAATTTTGTAGTAGGGATGCAAGTAATAGGGATGTAATAATCAATCTTATAATTGAAATTCCAAGATTCAGAATCGACCGCCCACTTATCTTCTACATCGTTCTATGTTATAATAGAAAGACAGAAATTCTTACAGGTCACGCCAATGAACCGAAAGTTTAACGCAAATTAACAATATAAAAGAATTTATTAATATTATGTAATTTTGCTGAATAAACTAATCAAGTTGTAACAAATAATATATAATGTATATGATAAAAAGTAATAGAAACTTTAAACAATTTAGTTTACTTAATAACGTTCAATAGGAATGATTTTTATCCAATGACTTGCATGATAACTTGAACATGTTGATGAAAGTGTAACAGTAATAAGTGTGGAAAAAGAATATTTTTTGACTTAACAAAAGCTTGATTTATTCTTCTCATAAAAACAACTATTGAATAACATAATTGCCTTATCATTAAAGTATCTTTTTTTGTTTTAGTTCTGCATCTTTTATAATTTTTAGAAAAAGAATATATTGCACAATTTACGTAAATTGAATAAATCAAGTATGCACTATATTTCATACTTCAAAGATATTATTCTTTTCTTATATTATTAACAAATTGATAAAGAAAATAATACTTTATTTTCTTTTTAGATGGTAATATAATAATAGTTAGGAATGTTTATGAACGTTTTGTTATTTAACTACTGTATAAAATGGAAGCAAAGCGAGAAATATATTATTTATTTGTATAACTAAGTTATTACGCAATTTTCTGGTTTTGGGAATTTTATGGAATGTGCAATTTCAGTAGATGCAGTACCAGTTGATGTAAGAGAATTTCGACGTGATACAATCGCAGGCATACTAGTAGTAGTATCTAAAAATTCATCATCGTTATCGGAATCAGTGTCTTTGTCTTTATTGTCTTTCAATTTTCTTGGGATTAAATCATGAATATATTTTTCAATCATCTGTCGATTCTCAATTGGAAGCGTATTAGGATTATTCAACACATATGGCAAGCTATCATTCATTGTTTGTTGTTCTTTAGACATTGTTTCAATACACATACGCTGTAATTCAGCCAACGCCTCATCCATGAAACGCACGCTCTGTTTACGATCTGATATAACATTACTATTGAATTCAAGGGGTCTGCACATCTCGCTATTAGAATCCTTTCGCTTTAAATTTTCAGTATTGGATCTTGTAAAACCTATAGGAAAGTTTGGCTTTTGATTTGTTACATTGCAAGAAGGACCATATGTTATTTGCTGTTCGTTTATTGGGTCTTCATATTTATTTAACATCCAGTCTTGAACATAGTTTTGATCATTTTTTGTTTGAATTTCTTTGGACATAGTTTTAGGTTGTCCTGTTGTGTATAACTCATTATAAAAAGTTGGAGGTACATTTTGTGTATTAATTTGATGTTTATGTGTATTTGGCTGAACTAAATGCCCAAGGTATTGTTGTCCAGTTTGTCCTCCAGCATCTTTCCACCTTCCTGTATTCATTACAAGCTGAGCTAACTGTTGAATTGTTTGTTTGGGTACCATTTGTATGGATGTTTTTTCATGATTACTAGAAATGGTTCCTATTTTTGCTGGCGTAGACGTATCACAAGGTTCGTCAGGAATGTAAATAGGTTTTATATCGAATTGCCGTAGACGGTCATAACTTTCACCTTGACCCGCCAATAAATCATCATCGATATCTCTTAATTTTTTTTTATTTATATTTGACATATTAGAACAACTTATAAATTGTTCAGCCGTGCGGCATTCATTCTCTAAAAATGCCGCAGTTAATATCATTGCTGGTGTGGGTTCTCTTTGAGTAAATAATTTTCTACGTGAATGTAAAGTTTGGCTTATTGTTGCTTCAAGGCGAGCGTTTTCTATTTTCTCCTCTAGTTCTTTCTCCATGTTCAAGAAATTTTTAGTTTCAAATATCAACGTTTCTATATCCATGGCTTTCTCCACTTCCCTAGCTATACGTCTCTCCGCAGACGATTGAGTTCGTGTTTCCCTAGATGTAGTTGTTTGTAAACCTAATCGCTGCTGAGCTTTCACAAAAGGCGATTGTGATACTGGTCCCAATTTTGACCATATAGTACCAGGTTTCTTCACTGGACTAGTTAAAGGTGATACCACACCTGGTCTTGTTACTATCGTATTTTGATTAATCAATTCAATGTTCGAACTTGGTATTGTACAAGGTACACGACAAGGTTTTGGAGGAACTAGATCTAACTTTGGAGGTGCAGCACCAGGTCGTGGAGGAGGTACTAAGGATGTTATCGTAGGTTCTGGTGGTGGTGGAGGTATTTCGATATCTCCTTCTGAAGTTTGCTTCGTAAGTATAGAAGCATGAACAACTTTTAATAGATCGTCTAAACGATTTTCAAGCCTACTTTGACGGTTTCTATCTATGTCTAGAAATTTTGTCACCATATCGTTTTGTGCTGTAAGTATCTGAAATAATACAAAGTTAAAAAACAAATCATCTGATTACACGTGCTAATAAGATGAAACAGCGATTTGTACTTTACCTTATTAACGACTTCATTTTGAGAGTTAATGGCACTTAACACGAGTTGCTCTAATTTCTCAGTTTTCTTTTTTCTTAATGGTACATCCGGGATATTATCTGTATTGACGGTACTATCTTTTGATTTATTACCATTTTCGGATGGAGTTGGTGAATCTATCAGAAATTCTAACAAGCTATCATCATTATATGTTGCATTATTTGTAATCACAGAAATCTCAGGATTTTGTACTCTTAATGAGTTTGTAGTTTGCATAATTGTATTATAAGTTTTATTTAAATTGGGTGATTTTCCATCACTCTTTGATTGATAGAAAGCATCATTTAAATTTTGAGATACATCTGGTGAATAATCTGGGGACAAAGATCCAATTCGTTTTGTATCTTCTACAACAGGTATATGAGCTGAACAATTGCCATATAGCTGTTTGCACATATTTGTTAAAGCCTGATCTAGCACAGTTTTTCGTGGTTCCTGAGGCATTGCACGATTATTTGTATTTACTAAGTATTGCAACTGATTGTGTTGTTGAATTACATGTTCTACATTAGGATTTTGCATTGTCATTGAACTAAGTTGCATTGGTACATTTACAGATTGTGCTGTTAAACCTTGATTTAAATTTTGTAGATTTTGCTCAAGATTTAAGTTATTCACTAAAATGTTCTGCTTATTGCACATATGATTCTGTTGCAAATTATGCTGCATATTTTCTTGGATTATTTGATTTTGCACATTTTGTACCGTATTTTGGAAAGGTATTTCTCCATAATTATAACCTGGTACTAAATTTTGTTTACAATTTACATTTAATGATTCTTCTACTGGAAAAGTATTGCACTGTGTTGATTTAGCAGCTATCTGAGTTAACTGTTCACCAGTATTGATAGCTACATCCCTTGTTGGAGAAAAGACTCTATAAGGACGTGCTATTATAGTTTCATTTGATTCAGGAGAATCAGGATATTCATTTTCACCTATAGGATAATTTATATGTTAAACTTCCTTTAATATATTTAAAATACTATCTAAATAAAAGAATATAATTCTTACGTCCTAATGTCCATGTAGGTGATAATGCTTCTGTACGATGGAGTGATGGTACAGGCTCTTGAAATTTATGTCTCACTTGCAAATTTTTACTCGTTTTTACTTCCTTTGGAGGAGACTTAACATTTATTGTTGCATCTAATGAAAAAGAAAAAATTAAATTCTTTAATTATGGTATCCATTAAATAAATATTTATTATATACTTCGAACTATTAATTTTGATAACTGAAATAATAAATAATTTAGCAATTTATTTTCAATATATCTTACCTACAGTATCTATGCCAATAATATTTTCTTCAATACGTTTATTTTTAAGAACTCTATCAATTGATTCATAATATTGCTCTACACCAGCGCGAGTACCAGCTCGTTTGGCTTCACGGTAACAAACCAAGACCTGTTTCATTCGTGATCGACATTGTTTACCTGAGACATTATATCCTTTCTTTTTTATATATCGTGCAATATTTTCCCAAACAAGTTGTGGCTTCGAAGCATAGTCAAGTTGCTTTTGCACTTGCCTATCCGACCACACCGATACTAAGAGCGAAGTACTTTCAGGGGTCCATTTATATTTAATATTGTCTCCAGAATCACTCATTTCACAACGAATATCTTTTACTTTCTTCCCACCAAATGTATTGAAACTAATATAAGAACTAGGATACAATATACTCTCATAAAATAACGCAAAGAATTGCGATGTATATTAGTACATATCAACAGGTTGTAACCAAACAAAACTCATCACGTAACAGATGACGCCGAACTCCAGCAATGCACATGAACAGTGCACTCAGATCAACCGATTCTAACCGACAACAATTTAAATTTTAAAGACCTGTGCAACAGGTGGGGGGGAGAGATGCAATGGGTAGGGGTAGGAAGCACATCAGTAATAGGAAGTAGTAGCAGCATCATATGAATGATATACTCATATTCTGTATGAATTCCAGTTTAGTTTATTCATTTCTTTCAATGTACAAAGATTATACATTCGATTTTGCTCTTTAGTATCGTATAACACACATAAGGTAATATTTTATGTAATTATTAAATTGCAGGTTTTCATGCAATTATGAAAAATTTAAAGATACAAGAATGCGTAGAATGCATAGAATGCGCATAACATACTACAATATATAAAATATCTAATGTAAACGCATACAGTACTCGTTATAGTATTTGTAGATAAAATAGATATATACTTAAATCATACTCATTCAAATGTGTTCATGGAAATGTGAATTCCAATGTGAAATATGTTTGTTGAGATTCAATAAACGCGTATTTCTATAGCCACCTATTTTTATTTAAACTTATAATACAGAAATTTGTATTATTATCTATTATTTTATCTCTTGTTGTTGCGATTAAAACTCAATCTCTCTGTAAAAAAGGTAACTGAGAAATGCAAAGAAAGTTCCATAAAAGAGGAAGAAATAATGGGAAGAATGTTAAGAATAAACGGAACAAAATGGAATGCATGGATGGTATACTGCGGTATAGATACAATTAAGAGGTTAGGTAAAAAGTCTAGAAAAGATCATAGATGATATAGAAGCAGAGAATCAGCTTATTAGTGACTATTTTAATGCAACGATCAGCTGTGAAGAATTATTAGACTTACAATAAGACGAGAAAGTTAAAGTAAGTAAAAGGAAATCCAAAGACGATAAGAAAAACGCGGAAAGGGAACAGTTAATAAATCAATCTATTTAAGAAAACATTATATTTGATTTGTTTTTATTATTATTGACTAATATTATTAATTATTAATTAAATTAGTAAAATTCATATAATTAATTTGAATCTTTTAAAAGTGTTCCCGCCATTGGATAGCAAGCTTCGTTTTCACAATGTAACGTTTCTATTGGTTGCCTCAAAGAAAAAGTACAATGTAGTGGATACTACGTATGTTGTATATAATGACAATGAAAGTTGAATCGGAGTAGTAGAGTTCTTTCTGGCGGGAAAGGTTTGGGTGTATTTCTGAGACACTGGGACGCTTTTGTATTTCAGAAAATACATTATTGAAACGGTTCAATTATGACAGAAGAATTTCTTATACCTTGAGTCGTTAGAAAACATTATATTTCGATGATGACTTTGTATTAAGATCGATAAGCGTTCATCAGAAAGATGATGTTTATAAAATTAGATATTGCACGGCTATTTGAATGAATACAGAATCTATACGTACATCTTAAGATCATAAACATTTTTGAAACCATGGAAAGTGATACGAATAATAGACGGAAAAGGAAATCTGCAGAATCAAAAGAATATCGATCAAAATTTTCGAAAGTGAAAGAAAATGCTTCTCAATTTACAGAAGAGGTAAGTGGTTAGAGTTAATGTTATAGTAAGGAAAAATTGAGGGCAATGTTTTATTTCGAATGTTATTAAGCTCTTTTAGCACGTTAATATTAATATAAATAATATGTCATATATAATAATATATATAAATCATACATACAACAAACCTATATTTTACCTGCATGTTTTTTATACCTATGTGTTGTCTTACAGTCTAAAGCAGGTAAAATAAAAAAAATTCTAATACGAAATTTCATGTGTCACGATGCCTTGGAAGTAACATTAAATCCAAATGTAAATTTTATTATTGGTCGTAATGGAAGTGGAAAAAGTGCAATATTAACAGCTTTAACAGTTGGGCTTGGTGCTAGGGCAAATATTACTAGTCGTGGAGCATCTGTAAAAAGTATAAACATATTATACAGAATAATATTTTTTATACTTTTCTATTTTTATAGCATGCTTCTTCTCTGTTTAGATTTTATAAAGAAAGGCAAAAATTCAGCTACTATTGAAGTAAGTTTATTTAATAATGGGTCTATGGCATATAAACCTGATATTTATGGTGATTCAATAACAGTTTTCCGAAGTATTGGAACTACATCATCTTATAAGATAAAGAATTGGAAAGGTTATTAAAATCATTACATTTATATTTATGTTTATATAAGATAGTGTCATTTATGAAAGCATTATGTATAATTAATTTAAATATTATTCATATTTAAATTTATTTAAAATAAATCTTCTGTGAATTGTTATTTATAGGCGAAGTGGTTTCGACAAAACAAAATGAATTGGCCAATATATTACGGGCAATGAATATTCAAATAGATAATCCTATTTCTATATTAAATCAAGATATATCTAGAACATTTCTAGTATCATCCAAACCAGAAGAAAAGTATGACCTCTTTATGAAAGCAACATTACTAAATGTAATTGGTAACAATTATAGAGAAGCTGAATTGACATGTGAACAAGAATATGAAAAGTTGAAACAGTATAATAAAGTATGTTTTCATTATGTTTTTAAGATATAAATCATTTCATGTATATAATGAAAATGTTGTATAGATTTTAGCAGATGCTAGGAAAGAGGTAGAAGAACTTAAAAAAAGCATAGAAAGAGCAGAAGAAATTGATAAATTTCGCGATGAAGTAGTTGAACTTGAGAAGGAGTTAGTTTGGGCAGTTGTAAGTATTATATTTAATATACAAAAATTTTATAAAGTAACATTATTTCTTAATACATGGACATGAAGTATGTATTTTGTTACATAGGCTATAGCAGAAGAAAGAAAGTTAGGAAAATTTGAGCATGTTCTAAAAAAATGTGAAGATAATTTTAAACAGCTTCAGGATACAGGATCATCTGCAAAATCAAAAGATGAAGAAATAAATAAAAGAATTCAGTATGAATTATTAATATATATAATATATATGTATATTTACTGTTATATATATATATATATATATATTTACTATTATATATATATATATATTTACTAGTTAGTTATGATTACTTTATTCATCTGAAATATTTCTGTAATTTTTAATAGCATGAACAAATTTTATTTATTAAAATTTCACACTATCGAGGAGATCACAATATGCTGTATTCGAAATTTTAAAGTTACATTCATTTCCATAATGACATAATATTGATTACAATATTTCTTATCATTTTCGTCCTAATTATATTATAATGCAATAGAGTAGACTCCCATTTCCGGTCTGATTTATTTCCCATTGTAGATAACACATTGATATGTAATATGTACTATTATATTATCTTTTATTTGCAGGGAATTGGAAGGAGAAATTGAGTCTGCAGAAAAGGAAGTTAATAATAATTCTGAAACATATAATAAAGTGAGACAAGAATATAGCATTAAAAAAAATGAGCATTCAACTAAAATACGTGAGTGGCGTTCTGTCCAAAGTAAAGTTAAAAGATTGGAAGATGATATTAGTACACTTCGCAAAGAAATACATAGATTAGAAAGGTTTGATATGATTTTTTTGTATTTGTACAATACCAGTTTTATATAACACTATTACATATAAACTTTTATTTCTTTTATTTCTAGTGCTGATAATGCAGAACAAAGTGAAAGAAACCAAATGAAACAACAATTAGCTGATTTGGAACAAAAATTAGATGAGACCGAAGCATTATTACGAACTAAGCAAACTTATCAAATGCATTTAGAAACTGATAAGATGCGTCTTTTGAAAGAAATTCAAACTTCAAGAATTGAAATCAATAATTGTGAAAAACGTATAGGTAAATATTATATTATTTGTTGATTAATTGCTTTCACTCACTATATATATTTAACTTATATTGCATTATAGAGTATAAAATTGAATAATAGCTTCATTTTGTTCCAGAAAAAATTAAGTTAGATATAAATGCAAGGAAAAAATATTCTGATAATACATTAACTGTTTTTGGGCGAAATATACCACGTCTTTTAAGAAGAATCGAAGAAGAATATAGTAATGGACATTTTAAGGAAAAACCACGAGGTCCACTTGGTAAGATAATGATGAAAGTGAATCATTGTGTTCGATTTATTATATGTTTTTGTTTATATTTAGGGGCATACATAAAAATGAAAGATTCAGCATGGGCTCCTGCTGTTGAACATTTTTTAGGAGCAAGTACTTTTAGTACGTTTTGTGTAGATAACAGTCGTGATGCCAAAGTATTAAATACAATTATGAAAGAAATTTATTTGAATGAAAGAACTCCACAAATTATATGTAGTAAATTTTATAATACTGTAAGAAAATTAATTCATAATGTATACTGCAATATACTGTATAGTACATCATGTAAACTTATATACATATATACGTTTCTAGATTCATGATGTCCATGCACATTGTACCAAATCTTCACATTATCCCAATCTTTTGGATGCAATGGATATATCAGATCCGGTGGTTGCTAATTGTTTAATCGACCAGCGTGAAGTTGAATGTATTCTGTTAATTCCATCTAGCAAAGAAGCAGCTGAAATTATGTCTAAGGCTTCCAAAGTTCCACAAAACTGTAAAAGAGCGTTTACCCAACGGGGTGATACATTTTACCCAGATCCACAGTACAGAAGTTATGGTGGACCACGCAGTTTGAAAGCTAGATTTCTTCAGGTTTCTATTACAGATACCATTAAGTATGAACTTTCTTCCGTTTATTGTTGTGCCCGTTTATTTTTACTTTAAATGTCATAAAATTCCTTTTTATGATTAGTGCATTGGAAGAAGAAGTTCGTATTATAGATAATGAAAAAGATAGTGCCATAGCATCGTATAAAACAATTTCTGAAAAAGAAAAACGTATAAGCACTGAGTTAGGTGGCGTTAGAACAGAAGTAACAAAGCTTCATGCCATTCGAAATCAATATAAAGCATCAATTAATGATCTAAAGGATAAGATTGAAGCTTATGAAACTATATCTGTGACTGTCTTTGTAAGTTATATTTAAATATAAATATTATTTAGCCAAGAGTATTTGAATGTTATAAAAATTTTTATTTTATTTTACACAGAAAAACGAATTGAGTGAGTTAGAAAAGAAATTACATCAAGGAAAATTTGAAGAATCAGATTTAAATGCTGGCATTCTCCAACTTCAAAAAGTAGTTGAATCTTTAGAGGAAGAAGTTAAGCATCACAGAGAATTAAGGCAAAATCTAAATTCAAAAATTAATCCTTTAAAGGTACATAAAAATTATAAGATTTATTTTTATTCTTTTTATATTAATACATATAATTTTGTATGTAGGAAAATATAAAAGAATTACAAGACGAAAAGGAAGCATTGCATGCACAAACTCGTCATGCTGCAAAGAAGTTGCAGGTAGCACATCAAGTCTTACAGCAGGCAACAGTAGAATTTGAACAACAGCGAAGGTGTACAGAAAAAGCAGTGACGGATGCTACAAATCGATGCGATAGAATAGACACAATAAGGTTACTAAAATGAATACGAACATTTAAAGACGTATAACATTAAACAAAACTTAATATTTTTCAGATCGATTAACGAACTTGAAAGATTATCCAAAGATGTAAAACATAAAATTCTTGAAATAGAACGAATGTTTGGTACTATCGAAGAATTACGTAAAGAATTAAAGGAAAAGGAAGCAAAATGTGGGAAAGATATACATTTGATCTCTAAAATTGAAAAAAATTACCAAGTACGTTATTCCGTGTCATAAATCTAGCCAGAATTTATAAACTTGCACATTTTGTACGATGTTATTTCCCAAGAAACTCTGACAATTACAATCTTTTTATGACTAATAGTATCTCTTTACCAGAATTTAGGTTCTTTCGATTTCGAGTCATTGTTTCCAGCATCCTCTGTTAGAGTTGAAACGTTTCCTTAGTTTATTGTCTGCTACGTTTAATGTTAGGGACAAACTAATACTAATATCTGAGTGACCATACACATTATGAAGTTTTATACATAAAGTTATTGAACTGTTTATTAATGTATTTATTTATATTTATATATTTTTTATAGGATCATACAAAACGATTGGAATCTCGAAAGAAGTTGTTTATTGACATGAAACATACATACGGTAAAAAAATTCAGAATTCATTTTCAAATATCCTTGCTTTACGAAATAAAAACGTACGTATAGTGATTTTTTTTAGTTAGAAGAGAAGAAACAAATAATGTTATATTTTTAATTCAATTATTCTCGCCAGGGTACTGTAAATATTGACCACGCACGAAAAATACTTGAACTTGAAGTACACTCGTCAAACGATAGTAACAAATCAATTAACGATGCAAGATCATTGTCAGGTGGTGAAAGATCATATTCCACTGTTGCTTTCATTCTAGCACTTTGGGAATGTACCGGTTTACCTTTTTATTTCCTTGATGAATTTGATGTCTTCATGGTATATATAATTTTGTGAATATTATAATTCCTTAATCTGTATATAATTCTCTATATTACAATCATTAATCATTATTTTAACCAGGATAAGGTAAATCGCCGAATTATAATGGATATTCTTTTGGATCATACTAAAATGCATCCACAGAGTCAATTCACATTTCTGACACCTTTAGACACATCTAATGTTCTTGCAGAAGATTATGTAACTATACATAAGTAAGTTTTTTCAAAATCTGTAACTAATATAATTTAAATTTAAAATAAATGTATACTCCTAGGATATATACGGATAAAGAAGATAACTTTTGTATATTATATTTTAATTTTCAGGCTAGCTCCGCCAGAAAGAGGGTCACAAGAGTGAAAAGTACAATACAAGATAAATATTTTTTCTTAATATATTTTTTCACCATTTTTGAGTTCTATATGAGATCCATTAATATAATTTATAGTGGTTAAAAGACAAAATACCTAATAATTAGATTGAGGGAAAGTAAAAATGTGATTTATATGTATTAAAGTTAAATGTTATTAGAGTTAAGAGAGTATACTATGAAAACTTTCAGTCAATTAACAGAAAGATAAAATACATTATTTTTGTCTTAATTTAAGGACGTTTTATCAAATAAGTGCACGCAAGTACGTAGATTGTGCAAGATATATTTTTGTACGTAAAAATAATATATCTGTAATTATAGTTTTGTTAAATAAAATTCATTTATAAAGCAGATTACGTCTCATTTTATAAAATACGAATCAATCTATTTTTTCTTATATCATATTTTTGCTAAAATGAAAGACACTTTGTTATCTTAATTATTCGATAATATCATGAAATCGTGTAATTTGTGTACACTTTCTCTATGAGCGATCAATCGAATACCATCTCAAGATCAATTATAAATGTGGTCAATGAAATCATAAAGGTGGTCACGAAAGGGAGTACATACGTATGTCGGATCGTAAGTGGATCAAGGTTTGCACCATTGCATGAATCTGGTTTGCCTGTAGTTCCCGATTAACGCAATGGCTCACATTACGTGCATTACACACGAACGATGCGTATGAGGCGTGGTTGTATTGTGTAATCAGCAACATTGGCACTGGCAGAGAAAGTGTCGGAGACCGATGTCTGTCCGTGAATTTTTAATGAAAGCCAGCCACCTTAATGAACAATAACGATTGAAAATATGAGCACGAGATTTTTTTAATTAATCACATACCTTTCCAATACTATCCTATCTCCTGTAATACTTTGGCATGATGCAATACTTATCTTTTACGAACTCTAATACATTCGTGTCCTTTTATATTTCCAATATGCATTTATGTGATTTGCGACAAGCAAATAAATTTGCGAGTTTGCGACATCTTCGCTTAAATTTCCTCGGTGTTGTAAATTAAAAATAAATTTAAACAAAGAGCTATGAAACGAGCGTATCATTTTTAAAAGACTAAGCTGAACATCTTTTTGGGGCACATGAAATTTCTATCAATAATAAACAAAAACTAATAATTAATAATAATAATAAAAGCAGTTGCAACTCTAGTGTGCCCTAAAAGGAATTTTAGTCAACCATTGAATATATTCGAATAATTATATACCAACGACAATCAAATGCCTTTAACTAAATTAGCAAACATGATTTTCCATTCTTTCCGTTGTGCAGCACCACCAAGAGATATCCATTATACAACGTACGTATATATTTACCTTTTTGCACATCTAAACGATGCACAAAAGAGAAACAAACACCAAATTCAAACACAAACTTAAAAATATGTTCAAAGATATGGGTAGTAAAGTAAAAAGGTAACAGTGTACAGTACGTTTCGTATACTTGCTAAAAAAAAACCGTATTTATTCGACAAACATAATTCCTAAACAATAGATCGGATTCAGTGGATGAAAGCATGAGCGGGGGCGGCGTATGCGAGAGGAGCAGCGGCGTATTTGGCAACGGGAGCGGCGTAGGCGACTGGAGCGGGGGCGGCGTATGCGACTGGAGCGGCGGCCAATTTGGCGACTGGAGCGGCGTAGGCGACTGGAGCAGCGGCGATCTTGGCAACGGGAGCGGCGTAGGCGACTGGAGCAGCGGCGATTTTGGCAACTGGAGCGGCAGCAATTTTAGCTACTGGGGCAGCAGCGACGATAGGGGCGGCGGCAGCTTCTTTGCGGACTACAGCGTTGAATCCGTTGACTGGATCGGCGGTGTAGTCGACGGTGCGTCTGGTTCCGTCAGCTTCGATCAGGGAGTAGCTACCCTGGACAACGTCTCCGTCGCGGGTTTCCTGTTGGCTCTTGGCATCACCGGTCAGGCTGTCGTGCACGTCATAGGCGTAGCTGTATTGGGGGTGGGGGTCGAAGTCGGCGTCAACGGTCTTGGCAACAACGGCCTTAGCTACGGGGGCGGCTACCACCGCCTTGGCTACAGGCGCAGCCGCATAGGCCAGAGGTGCGGAGTAAGCCAGTGGCGCTGCTGGTGCGTAGGCCAGAGGTGCTGCCTCTCGCAGGATTCCAGCGTTAGCGGCGGCCACAAAGGCGGCGAAGACGATGAACTGTAAGAACAAATACGACGATTAGATTGGAGATTTATGGCAGTAGATGTTTGTGGATGGCTTCTGGCTAAACGGATGGATAGTAATATTAATTGATATTTGAAGAGCAAATATAGGAATTAAATAGGATTTTCTACTGGTAGTACAAGTTTGCAACTGGCTTTTGGTTGGACTGCAGTAGTCTGTCTATATGATGAGATACGATTAGATAGAGATCTATCGAAGTAGATGTTTGTAATTGGTTTCTTGCTGAAAGAATTGTGACGAAAGGATTTGGACGAATTGTAAAAACAGACATGACGATTAGACAGAAATTTTTCGTAGGTGATTTTCTATTGACGAAATATTTAGTTAGCTGTTGTTATGAAATTAGCAGAGCTAATAAATAGTAAATAAATTTCTTGCGTTTCGTTACTAATTTGCATTGTATAAGTAAATAGTTTTAATTACAGATCATAGAAATTGTTTTGGATAGATTAAAGCAGATGTTGTTTAGTTTTTGAGATTCTCGGACGACTGATGAAAGCGACGCGTTACCGAGTATTCTGTACGCGGAGGGTTATCGAAATTAGGAATGGAGACGTGCGTTCCACTTTCAACCGAGCGCAGAATAAAAAGTGTTAGTTAAAAATGCGTTGGATAAGACTAAGAACACTTTTACTCATTTAACAGAATGAAAAAAGAAAGGCCAAATATATATATATATATATCGTTCGTTAGGAGAAAGGTAAATTTAAACACATTTTAAGATGAAAAATACGAATAAAAATAAAAATACTCTATATCGTTCGTTGAAAGGAAAGTCTGAATTTAAGTATGAAATAAATATACGAAATTTCGTTATTGTATTATACGTGATGAATGAAAAGCGCCCTTTAATCAAGTTACGATTATTCCTGAGTTCGTAATACCTTGAAGGCCATTGTAGCTCGCTTGATTGGAAGATCTCTTGATCTGTCTGTCTGTGATGCGAATGATACCACAGACGGGTGGTTTTCGGCTTTTATACCGCGCGACCAGGACCCACGGGCACGCTGACGTAACTGGGTGACGGTACCTTCGACGGCCACCCGATTTGCGGCCGCAAAATTGAGCAAGAAATCGGACCACGCCCAACACGAACAATTCGATCAACAACGATAGCCGTTGGACCATCGTGAACACCGTCTCCGTCGACTAGGCCACGTCCTTGCCACGAGTTACTTAATCCTTCCTTGGGCTTCTCTTTGAGGGAAACACGCTATCAGTTTCCTTCCCTGTACTTTTTTTGCATTGTCGATTATGCTTAAAACGCGTAATTTATTCTTATGGTATATTTCCATGTTCGTAAGGTTTCTTTTTTCTTTATATTTAATTTAACACGCGAGTTAACTCTTCGAGCGTTTAAACGTTCGTATTTTATGATATAAAAAATAGCAGAAGTTTGATATTTGATATAACATATGTACATTCGTAAATTGCAAAAGTATTTTCTAACGTTTCGACGTTTAGAAAACATGATGTTTACGTGTGTGGAATTATCTTACCTTTGATATAAACTACGATATAAAATTATGCGTATAATTTATTTATGCTTGGTATATGTATATGATTAAAATAAAGCTGGACATCGTGAATAACGATTTTATTTTATATTCATATTTATTTAATCGAAATGCAGAGACTTTAGGGAGGAGTAAATAATCGATGGGCTGTTTAACTAACATCGATTGCAGCTATATAGAACCGTGTACGTGATATCAATGTGTGTCATTTAAAATTAAAATGGCACGCACGATTTCGGAATTAATTATACCGATGTTCGCAAATTAAAAAATTGTTCAATTAATTAATCATATACTATGTACAAGTGTAAAAATTCTCTCTTTCGGATCTTTATTAATATTTTGTTCCATTCTTTTTTATTTATTTTAATATCTATAAATATCAAAATGGAGATATTCCGTGGATCTTACGTGCTATCGATACATCGTATAGTACCGTATTGAGGAAAGTGACAGTGATGAGGTAAAGGTGCACGTTGAATTACCGTTCATACTTGACGTAATAACAGTTAATTTTTTCCATTGAATTCGAAGAATCTCACATGCAATGCCCCCATCACGATAAATAATATATTCATTTAGGTGTCAGTACTCTTTAACAGTATACGATTACGCGAATCAATTACAACGTTAAATTGCAATTAAATTCATCTAGATGTACATAGAAACATTTAATGCGAAATTTATACCTTTCTTTTTAATACCATCCTTTTCAAACTTCACTTTCCTTCGCGTATCTTCGAATGAAAACATTTCCAATAGATTTCTACTTGCACTGAAATATAATACACATCTCGCAGTACTCTTCTTTCCATTCGTCGGAAACAACTCGATATTCAAGCTGCTACATTTAGGATATTGCTATCCATTTATCCAACATTCATCATTACCCATCCGTCTCGTTAATCTACGTTCAAGCTCCTCCAAAATATATTATAATTACCGTACTTTCTAATTAATCCATTACTACACGTGCGCATGTGTAACATACGATAGATACGAAGGATCGTAACTCGCGAAGCATCTTGCGAAACAATAACGTCAACGGTATACACCGTACAGTTGTTGGAAATATTCTGCCAGTAAAGTAAAATATCATGATAAATTCATTGGAATAGTTTTGTTAACGCGCGTGGAAGTCGTGTCAATTGGACGATACTCCTCGAGTTTCATATGGTTTCAAACAGCGAAAATGCACGTTCCCCGAGAACAATAAATAAGTAATTAAAATGGACAAATTATTTAACGTTTGATTTACTATAGGTCAGTGGTGCGAAAGAATTGTATTCTACAACCTTGAGTTCTTCCATAATTGGTGGAATCAACTGGTTTTTTCATGGTATGAAAAAATAAGAAGAGGACGAGGTTGCGCACCGGTGACGTAAGAAACCGATGACGTAAGACTGATCGGATTTTGCACGATTAATGGGTATACAGAGAAATTTTTATTATGTCAACTTATTAGAGCGATGCTGTTTTTGTCGATCTTCTTTGGATAGCTAAACTGGTAGCGCCTTTCGTCTCTTTATGTCCATTTCTTTTTTCGTCTAGACGCGCAAAGACCTACGCGGCAAAAGACAATTCAGGATACGTCTTAATCGGAGTATTGCGTTTCGCATAAACGACAAGCCTGTAAAGGACGGTTCTTTTTTTATGGGAATAAGGAAATTAAAACATTCATTGGTCTTTAGAAGAATCAACTAGTTCAACAGCTGCGGCAGAAAATTATTTTTTATCGAAAAAACCGAACGATAAAGCTATGAAAAATACGAAAGGATGTAGCAATTGTGTTTTAGTCTTGTTGTGGAAGTTGCAATATTCTCGTTGTTTCGAAAACTAATTCCTTGTTTAGGAGAAGGCCGATCACGACAATGAACCAACTAAAGAAAGAAAACGAGTAAATGTTATTTAGAAATATAAAAGATGAATTTTCCTTTCTCTGCAAGATTCTAATGCTTCTAACTGTCTCTGTTTCAAACGAAGAAATGCAATACCATCAAGAATATCGAAATATTGATCGTTGTCTTAAAAAGACAAGACAATTTCCAAAGAATAGTTGGCTATTTTAAGACAAGGAAGCTTAAAATATTCATCTATGTTTTAAAAAGGATATATATATTATATTTATTTATTTATTTAGTTCATCGTCCATCCAGTACATGCGTTTGCGGATATGTAAAACTTATTTCTAACTTATAAGCTTGCCTAGAACCATCACGACCAGTACGATTAAATACGACATTCCAAACAATTATTTTCCATTTCGAAAGAAGAAACTCGCCACTATTAAGAATATCAAAGAATATTCATTCTTAGCGCGAAAAGAGGCCGTATGTATCCAACCTTTCACCTCGATATCCCCAAAAATAATTTCCAACTTTAAGAAATGCAGTTCCAAGATATATACGTATTCGTTATTGCTCTGAGAAAGCTTAATAAATCAACATTACTACGCAACGGCCTAACTTCGTGCCAGATATTTGCCGGTATTCGCGCAATTAGCAAGGCGAATGAATAATTCGGCGCGAAAAGAGCAGAAATAGTGGAGGCATTAAAATTCCAGTGGCCAGTGAGCGACAAGTGCGGAAGACCTAAATTCGAGTTGTGACATTGATTTCACGTGAAGTACACGATGCTAGACGTTTCGGACTAGACTTTTGCCGAGAGCCGCCGAAGGCGGAGGTTTCGACTATGGACGAGGACTGGGATCGGTCGGTTCGGATGGCCCGGGGCAATTCGATCGATCGAAATGGGCTTCGCGATTTGCCTCGGCCCGCCTATTTTTTCTTTATGAAAGTGCTCCACTTCTGTTCACCCGGTAACGTTAGATGTGACGCAACGATCGAGGTAGATCGGGATCCAACCAGTCAACTTGACACGTATGTCGCTCGAAAGTTTCGCGACCAACTGGTACCAAACCGAATTTCGTATTTTTCCTTCTCCTTTCGTCCTGTGCGCTTGTCTTCTCTCTTTCGCTTTTTCACGGTCCCATTTACCCCGATACGAAATTTCCGATGGAAATTTGGAGAAATTTAGAAAATCGATTTGCGACCGATACCGTTGAATTTCAACGAGCGTCGCCGGATCGTCGGAAATGCGCAGCATTCCTCGCAATGTTAACGATGGTCGAGCATTGTTACGAGCGGTTTTGTTCATGTAATTTCGTACTTTTACGAACGCGACGAAAAGACGCGAAATTGAAGTAGAAATTATTAGACTGGTAGCTCGATCGTTGTAGGTGACGTTGAGAACTTAATTCGGAAAATCTAACTCTCACTGGAACGTTACATAGATCGAGATTTCTTTCCCTTTCTTCGGTATATTTAATTTTATTTATACACATATTTTGTCTAGCAAATTTTCCATCGATTTATTTAACTGCCTGTTAGATACTGCAACGAGTAATTTACCTTGAATATTTTATACATTTTTGCATGATGCATTCTGTGCATCCTTATATTTTTAATAAATGTATAAAAATCTGCGGTTTAAGAAGGAATTGAAATGGTATTTAGATTGGAACGATTAAGTAGTGCGATTTGAATCTCTGTAGAAGTTTCGAAGCTTGAATAAGTAGGTGGAAGAAGGCGAAGTAAAATTGGCTGCTTGCTTCTACGGATGGCTTTATGGCACGTGGAATTCTTTCACGCGATAATGCATCAAGTTGTGTCTCTAACTATAAATCGAAACAGAGACGTTGATTAAATTGTCGAGTTACCGGGTAATGTTGGCCTGATTGTTCGCGTATTCCTCTTAATTTATATTCAAAAAATGTTCTGAAAGAGATCGTTGAACCAGGCAAGGTCTCCTAAAGGCGGAATTTCGCGCAGCTGGTTACAAAACGGAGGAAACGAGAGAATATACAAGAATGCGAAATAAATGTCGAAATATAAGTCACGTTAGTTGCACGCAGCTGAAACTGCATCGCAGAATTTTAACGTAATTAAGAATTAATATAGTATAAAAAATTATATATGCAACAGAGAAAGCACAAAATGGATCGAACGAAATATATTGAAAAAAGGAATTTTAATTCGTGTTATCTTTCAATCAGACGCAGTCTTTTCAAATTAAATTGTCGACCGCATATACGATTGAAACTAGTTAAAATGTTAAATATCTGTAACGTACGTTAAATATTTCACGATAAATTTAAAATGTATCGCAACGATATTCGGGAAAGCTGACCCCGATTATTCACTGCAAAGGCCACTTACGATATTACATAACGCATAAGATCTTTTCTTTCAGAAAAATCGTCGTAAAATGAAAAAAAAATTATTACAAATGTTCGCCAACATTAATCCAGTATCTCTATGAAGCAAGCAAAATTTGTAAAAAAATATGCAAGAGAGCCTTTGTAAAACAAATATATTAAGAAGTTGTATGAGATACACAAATTTGATCGTGGAACAAGTTAGTTTCATTACCAGTGATATCGGTCATTGGCAACCGGTATACCGATGCTCTTTCACTTCTAGTCGATGTACAACAAGATAAAAAAGAATATGATCGAGGGTGAACATATGGTGCCTTACTCGCGCTCCTCCCATGTACGGGCCAAGTTCAAGTGCGGTAAGTCTGATGCGATCTGCTACCAAACTTTGAAAGTCCGGCAAAACCTGAACAATTTGGTGGGGAGTAAAATGGTAGCAAGCCGATCGTTGGTAGGTATATAAAGCAGTCCGAAATAACGTTTGGCATCATCAGTCGCTCAGTCGATCCAAACCAACCAAATCTTCTCAACAATGGCCTTCAAGGTTTGTAAAAGATCGACATATCCCTATATGAGTTATAAATATAACTCACACGACATACCACAATGTCGATCAACTACAAACTATTGCTACTAATAACGAGATCAATCTAATCATTGCATTTGCTCAAACTTAATCCAAAATCAAATATCCTTTCAACAAGGAACCAATTACAAACATCTGCTTCGAAAGATCTCTATCATATTAGAATTACAAACTTGGGCTACTAGAAGTAAATCTTCTTTAATCCCTATATTTGCTCTTCAAATATCAATTAATATTACTATCCATCCGTTTAGCCAGAAGCCATCCACAAACATCTACTGCCATAAATCTCCAATCTAATCGTCGTATTTGTTCTTGCAGTTCATCGTCTTCGCCGCCTTTGTGGCCGCCGCTAACGCTGGAATCCTGCGAGAGGCAGCACCTCTGGCCTACGCACCAGCAGCGCCACTGGCTTACTCCGCACCTCTGGCCTATGCGGCTGCGCCTGTAGCCAAGGCGGTGGTAGCCGCCCCCGTAGCTAAGGCCGTGGTAGCCAAGACCGTCGACGCCGACTTCGACCCCCACCCTCAATACAGCTACGCCTACGACGTGCACGACACCCTGACCGGTGATGCCAAGAGCCAACAGGAAACCCGCGACGGAGACGTTGTCCAGGGTAGCTACTCCCTGATCGAAGCTGACGGAACTAAACGCACCGTCGACTACACCGCCGATCCAGTCAACGGATTCAACGCTGTAGTCCGCAAAGAAGCCGCTGCAGTGGCCGTCAAAGCCGTCGCCGCAGCTCCAGTAGCTCATGCTGCTCCAGTAGCCGTCGCACCCGCTGCACCAGTAGCAGTCGCACACGCTGCTCCCTTGACCTACGCCGCATCTGCTCCAGTCGCTCATGCTCCTCTCGCCTACGCCGCCCCAGTTGCCAAAGTCGCCGCTCCAGTGGCCGTTGCTCATGCCGCTCCAGTCGCCGTCGCACACGCCGCCCCCATCGCATACTCCGCGCAACCAGCACACATCGCATACTCTGCGCACCCAGCACCCATCGCATACGCCGCGCACCCAGCACCCTTCGCCAAGATCGCAGCCGCACCCGCCCTCACCTACGCGTCTCACTACCTCTAAGCGTCATGTCGCGTCTTGCCCACGATAACTCGTCGACTCAGGCTGAACCTTTTTTATTTATTTTTTTAGCAGACTTGTTTGTGACCGATTAAACTCGTTACAAGTGTATTCTGGTCTTTTGCATTTCTGTCTCACCTTCCTCTTTTCGCTCTTCCCTTCTTTGCTATATTTATCTAGGTTTACATTCTCTTCTTGCTTCCTGTATTATTTATCGATTACTTGACTATTTCGGTTAAAGTGTATTATTCGGTATACTTTAGTTTGACAAAATTACAGTATATGATTAATGTAGTATAGTATAGTATAATATACGGTAGTATTATAACGTCGTTCATTGTTACGTAGACTAATATCGTAGCGTTATTCGTTATATTTTAGAACTTTCTAATTCTTTCATCTTCTTCTTTCATTCGGTCCTCTGCTGTGTCTTGTCGAATATCCTATTACTCAACTTACTTTGCGTTACAGTAGCATCCCGTTTGTTCAAACTTCCACCTGTAGGAAGACAAATGGCTCGTATAATTGAAGATACCTATGATTTCTCTAATCCGAATCACTAGACGTTTAACAACTAGAAATTTGATAATTAATAATTTAACACACGTATTTATGTATGTGTATGTATATCCATGCGTATATATTTTAGTAATTACGCTATCATCGACATGGAGTAACGCAACGATGAGGATACCAAGAAAGAGTTAGATTAGTATCCTCCGGTAGAATCCTGTTTATTCTGTATGGAAGAGTAGTAGACGCGTGCTCCATGGAATGAAGAGTAACGCGATCGCGTAACCTTGAGTACAGGGTAGCGTTTCAATTTCGCGTTGCTCGATCATCGAGCTATTTCTGGTGGTCGCCAGGACTGACCCACTTTCTCTACTTTCGTGCTGTTTCGCGAACGTCAGACAAACCGCGTAATACCGTCAAATTTCTACGTACTATCTACTTTTGTTCTGCAGATCTCGTTCGCGAGGGATCCACGCCCATCCTGGTGTGGCGAAAACTGGTTTAGAGAAAACTAGCTGAAGCCACGACACGTGTTCTATTTTGACAATTGCTTTCATACTTCCTCCTTCTTGATCTTTCACCGCAGCAGAGCAGAGCATCGATCTCTAAATCTCTCAAGCAATATAAAAGTCTGCTGCATTAATTTCTGGGCAACACCGTGAAATGTTAATGCGAAATTGCGAAGTTCGGAAGAAAAAGTAAATTTTAAATTATTTCTGGGAAGAATTACGCGATAACGAAAAATCGATAGTTCATGTACATATATGAAATTCATCTGGATCACACGAAGCGAATCCATTACCAGGGAGAAAGGCGTCTGAATTCCCGGCCTCGATTTGAATGATTGCGTAATAAAAAGTGAACCAGAATGATAAAGTTTTTCGGCGATGAACGCGCGACGAATGAGTTCTCGAACCTTTCGAAAACATTCTACGCTGGCTATAGGTATACAAAGAAAAGGGAAAAATTATTTGAGAACGGAGAAAAAGAAAAGCACAACTGTTCTATAGGGATTTAAAATTAACAAAGTTTTTCTGAATAACTTGAGAAATAATTTAAGAGATAATTAATAAAATGTTTTTCATTAATTTGCTTCGTTATAACGTTACGTTAGAGTTCTGGGGAACCCTACAAGTTCTACGAAAAAATAATATTGTCACGCTAGCGGTAACTCATAAAGCAAATGTTTAATATGCTTGTTAGTATGGACTGTAACAAATCGTTTCGCAATTGAATGAGTTACGTGATTATAGTTCTATATGACGATTTATGCGTACGGCTGACTAAATGAGATACCGATTACGTAGTTTAATTGCTTCTAATGGTTAAATTATTGCGTAATAATGAAAAATACATTAGAACGACGAGACACGGGTTTTTGTAATAGTCGCATCCATTTTTCATTGTCGTGCCCGCAGAAACGCCTTGTAACCTTTTAATCCATAGAAGAAAGGCATATCCCAGTCACGATAGCACCTGCAGTTGCTTCTACTGTTTACGTGACTCGATTATCAATCGGCGATTGATTGCTCGCAATGAGGTATCGGGACCGCGTGCTTTCACATTCGTTTTACAAAACAAATCTATCTACGAATAAATCTATCGAAAGAATTGCGCCGAAACAATCGCTGAATTCGGTAGAATTCGGATTCGAGGAAAGCATAGATATACATAGAATTATTCGTAGAGATTTGTTATTTGCAGTGAAAATTCATTGGGAATTTCGATCTTAATTGCGATGTTAATTTGATCGTAATGGTAATTTATGATTATTTAAAAATATTTTCAGAAATATTTTCAACCGTACCTCCTCACGGTCGCAATTCATTTAGTTGCATTTTTTTAGCTTCTGTTTTAGAAATAGTAAATTAATATTCAGAATAGATTGGAATGTCTTAGCGATAATTAATAAAACTCGGTTTAAACTTCATAATATCCTTCTCCGTTCAAACGATTATAACGTAACTGTCAGCTTTTTTAGTCCTCCATTATTTATTACTGAACCTTGATCATCAAACATTCACGGGAATAAAAACCACCGAGGGACCAGTGATCTTATTATATATCGCTCTTGCGGAACCTTAATGTTATCCTTGAACTTTCAGAAATTAAGTGTTTAAATTTCGCTCAAACGACAGGCCACATCTTTCATTGCGAAACTCGCAGCAGCATCAAACGATTCTCACAAACGGAATTACGCGTTCATTCAGTCATCGAGGATCTCCGGTTGCAGTGAGAAGTTCTCTTCGGTCGATTTGCTTGAAACAATATCAATACGTCATCATGATAATCTAATTTCTAGTGTTGGTGAAATTTTAAAATGTTACAATATGTTTCGTACAATATTACATTCGTGAAAAGTTTCTACAAATGTCCAAATACTCGCACGGACCACTGTGGATATTACGAGGCAGAATCTTCAAATACGATATTATGAATGAATATGAAATAAGAAATATTAATAATGTAATTTCACGGTTTAATTGAAAAATCGATAAAAGGATACGGATTCGGGTTTCGCCCGCGGGCGATCCATTGTCCATTTGGTCGAATTCTTTCTGTAACCGGTCCGGCAAAAGTGAACCGGTTTCTTGTGTAGCAAGACACGTAATACGGGGCGCGATTACGAGGGACCACGTCGTGACATTGGGCGCGGTACTTTGACGGCCGCGGCTGCAGCCCTGGCTTATTCGGTGAAAGTTGGACAGTACGAACAGGTATGTAACCGATTGGACACGATCGAGACTGCCTGAGCCCTATTGTACTCGGCCAAGGGCTGTCTGCTCTCATTATCCCTGATCCTCGTGATTTTCTCATTTTTATCACATTCCATTCTTTGGTAATATTTTACATAAACTGTTGTTTTCCATTAACTTTTCATCGTTTTATCCTTCGTTGTATCGGAATTTTATTCATCAATATCGGACGACTTTATCTTTCGCCTATATTTCACTTTATTCTTCGTAAACATCGAACGATTTTATCCTCGGCTCATTTTTATAAATTCATTGTTTATTAATATTGGATAATTTTATCCTTGGACCGTATTTTATGATTTTTATTCTTCGTTTTCTGTTCTCGTTTTATATACCTGTTTTCACAATACTTTACGATCTCATTCTTTGTTGTCTTATCATTTTGATTCTTGCCAGTATTTCATAATTTTATTTTTCAACAACCATCATTGCAATAATATCGTCGGGAATAATAATTTATTTCTTTAAGTACGATCAATGCCTGGTGATAAATAACATTTGATATTATCGGTTAAATGTATGGTTTTAGCATAGGTATAGCAATTTAACTGTTTACACGATAAATGCAGAGTTTGACAGGTACGTTTTTTCTCTTACTTATTATGCTACGTAATAAATTACTGTAGTTTCAAAACTCGTAAATTTACTCGTACGATCACTCATTATGATTGTCAATAATATTTTAGTCAACTCGAGGTTTTCAATACTTATTAATTAATTTAGATTAAAAATGATTAAGTAGATCGAAAAATCAAAAATATAATATTAATGTATAAATTATATACATTTTACGTGATTTATATTACCTTAAATTGTACTAAAACAAAAAGAAAATTAAATTTTTTTAAAAACAACAGTAGTAGAAAATAAATCATTCGAAAGATATCTCTGCATTCGGTAATTACCTCATTTTAAGATACAGGTGTCTGCTATAGATATTACACACCTGCGTATAAAAAACACTTTCTTTCTTTCTCGGATCTAGAGCCTCCTTATTTACCTTTCATTTCATGCGTTCTTAACCTGTTACGTTATCATTAAGACCAAGTCAGTCAAAATGATCGTTGCCTTGTATGCGAACACAATCGAGACTCGTTATTTCAGGAAAGTGATACAATTTTAAAGTGAAAACGCATTATATGGATATTGCGTAATATTACATAAGAATTTAAATGAGATCCGAAACGTTCGTGTGTACACGTTAATTGGGTGTAAATATCCAGTAACCATCGCTTTTTACAGATAATTAAAATTGTCGTTAACAGCTGGATGTTGAAATTGTAAAGCTTTATCATTCATGTACGAATGTCTTCGTCGTTTTTATTATTTCTTTTTTCTGCAAATATGTAATTGGAACTTATACGATAATCTCCTTTTAATAATTGTATCTATTCATATAATAATCGTATTTTCACGGGAAAGGTCATACGTCCAATTTAATGATATATTGTTACAAGCAGAAATCAAATTTCCTTTCTCCTGCAAGTATTAATACGAATAATTCTATACGTATAATTAGACGTAGCTGCGGTAGTATTAGTCATTACTTTGTCAGACTATCATGCGTTTGATACAATTACAGTTTTTCGCTATTATAACAAGTTTAGGTAATTTATGACATTTTCATCATATTTCACAGATACAGAGTTTCTAATGCACGAATTTGGTAATAAATACATATATGTATGATACATCGATTCAAGCATATTGTATGCCGCATGCGTCTGACATATACATGACGATACTACTTGCAGAGATGTTGCGTTACTCCACATGCATTCCACTTACTTATTCATATTCTCTATTAAATCAAATAGAGCAGTATCAAATTAGCAAAATCTATAATATATCTATATAAATCAACGATATAATTGTTAATTTAGATACATTAATGTTTATTTATCATTCAAATAGCTAGTCAAACTAATATCTTAACATATTTATAAAGAGGAAATAATCTTGCGAATTTGAAACAAGCAAGAAATATATATAGCTATATCTGACAAGAATACTTAATTACCCGTTACATAACCTCCAATTTTCTTTCCATCAAAGTCTCGTTACTACTTCAAACTCGGCATTATCATTATATTAGCATCATCATATTACATCTGAAACAAATCTTCTCAGCATTCTCAGCCATTCATAAATCAGTTGACAAGCTACAAAATATCATTTATCCATGTTGAAATAACCTCAAAAGTAAAGCCTGCAAATAAGTCGTCTAGACCACATACCATAAAAATGCAACGCAACGAGACATAACACAATTCGTCTAGCCTGTTACGTGTCACGTAGTTGAAGGTCGTACACCATCGTACAAGTGAACATATACAGGGTGTCCCTCGTTTTGAATCTCTCTACTTTCTTTCTCCAGGTAACCTATTTTTCGTAACTCTTGTTCGCTTTTTATTTATTTCGTCGACATGACAGAAAATTTAAAGATACTTGGAACATATCTATCGATATATTATATCGACACGAACGATCGTATCTGCAACGGTAAAAACAAGGGATAAATAACAGCTGTAGCGGCGATGTCGTCAAGAATTTAAATAAGACAGCAACTTTTTAAATTTCCTAACGAGATTATCATTTGCCGATATCTTAACTGCTTCAAGAAGCGTCACAAATCTGTGCGCGACTGACAGGCTATAGGATTTTTTCGAACACGAAGTACCGTCTTTACGCTTTCACGCTTATTCAGAATATTTCATGAACAATGTGTACTTTTATATTCTAGACGAGCTGTGAATGTTTATAGATGTTTATATCTTTACTAGTACAACTAAATGAAAATTTGACCCACCTAGTAGATATTACGATCATTACTATACTTTGGACATTTTCTATATTTTTCTAAAGCATACTGGCGAAGTTTGAACTTTGGAAAAGAAAAGTGTGAGCCACCCTATATACAAATGTAGAGGTTTTCTTGCGTAAAAGACACAATACACGGTGCGTCGCAACGCCGAAACTTGCGTAACGGTGAACGAGCCCGATGAATCGAAGTTCGCGCGGATGAACGTGACGAGTGATCGATTCGCGCAGGTACGCCTGTGACATTGATCGACGTTATTCGCAACGCTTTTACTTATTACGCCCGCACACGGTCACGTAGGTCGTGGCGACGTAATCGACTGTGACCGGGGCTACGGAGATTACGAGGACACTGGCCCCGTCACGAGCTTCTCCACGCAATCCACAAAGAGAACCAGACCCTGTTGAATAATAAATCTTCCCGTTTTGCTCACGGTGCAACGATCGCGCCACGAGACGCCACGCTGCACGGAATAAAAATATTTCCACGTGTACTGGACAACGTTATCATTTTACATAAAATAGCCACGATGTTAATATTCCGTGGAGCTATCGAAGAAGACATATGATTCTATTGTGGATGAATGGTTTGCAGGTTCGATCGAATGAATACTCACGATGTTTTTTTATTTCTGGCGCCTTGTTAACGAGAGAAATTGCAAATGACTCAATAGCAAAGACTTACTTCTTACGACAGATCGTAAATTTGTGCTCCCTCGGAATTGCTAATTCGCCAAGTGTGCAAACGAGGAACTTGTTCCTTAGTAGCTTCTTGATGGAATGCGATACATCCGTGGTGTGCTCGTCACAACAAAATGTAGTCCAAATTTCACCGTGTTCTTGTTATAGTAGAGTAAAAAATACTATTTTAATTTCCAACAAATTTTCTCCAGAGTATCCCATTCTCAGCTATTTTAGTTTCTAATTTTTTGAAAATTGTATTCTTCGTATGTTATACTCGATATAGCGATATGGTATTTTACCTACCAACTTTTATAGTATAATTTATATGTCGATAAAGTCACATTCGTGAAACCACGTCAAATGTAATACAAACGCAAGGACTTCAGGAATCTAAATAACTCACAAATCAGACAATTTCGTCTAATTCGTTGTAAACACGCATTTATTTTAACTCGTTGATTTGTTCAATTAGGCGGGATTTAATAACAAAACAATATTAAAAAAGAAAAATCTTTACAGGAGCGCGGTGGCGGGAGCATAGGTGAGACCACCGATAGGAGCGGCATAAGCTAATGGCGACGAGTAGGCGGCTGTATATGCGTAAGCATTAGGATAAGTCGCGTAGCTGGTAACAGTTCTGGCCGCAGGCAGGCTGACCAATCTACCAGCTTGAGGAGCTTGTGCTGCCAACTGTACTGGTGTAGCAAGAGCTTTCACGGGTGCCCCTTGCGGTTGTTGTTGTTGGGGTTGTTGTCTTTGCTGTGGATGTTGCTGTTGCTGTTCCTGTTCTTGCTCGCTTCCCTGTTCCTTCTGTATCCTTTGCTGTTGGCGTTGTTGGATCTGCTGTTGCAGTTGCAGTCTGGATTGCTGCTGAAGCTGTTGCAACTGTTGCAATTGTTGCTGTTGCTGTTGCTGTTGCTGTCTTTCGAGTTCTTTCAGCTGTTGCAGCTGCTGTTCCTGTTGTTGTCGAAGCTGTTCATCGCGAGAGGTTGCTCCGGCTGTGACCAAAGGACCGGACCTAGCCTCGACGACCTCGACATCGGAATCCGGACCGCTGGATGGAATCGCTGGCGCTGGTGCAGGTGCTGCGGGCAAAACAGGTGCAACTGCCGCGGAAGGTGCGATGGAAGGTGCATACGGCACCAGTGGAGCGGCAATGGCGGCCACAGCCGTCGCTGGTTCCCGGCTGACCACCGCGTTAAAACCGTTTATCGGATCCGCCGTATACTCGACGATGCGTCGAGTACCGTCTGCCTCGATCAAACTGTAGCTACCCTGCACCAGGTCGCCGTTTCTGGTTTCGTATTGGGCCTTGGAATCCCCGGTCACCGCATCTTGAACGTCGTACGCGAAACTATATTGAGGCGCTGCGTCTAGTTCCTCGAGCTTCGCTGCTACTACGGGTGCCGGCACCGCTGGGACCGCTGGGATCACCGCTCCCTTGGAGAGAACCGCCACGCTTAAGAGTACGATGAGCTAGAATTTTAGAGAGAAACGTTAGTATCATATTAGATATTCTAATTATCGTATTAATATTAGATATATCGTATTTTTTCGATGACATAAAAATCACTAATAAGGGTGTGCGAGCTATTATCAATATATCGATTAAATTCCTCTGATCGAAGAGCAATGATTCAGAACATAAACAGTTTGCCACTGTAGAACCGTAAGACGCACACCATTATCAATAATACGTCATTCGACCCATGCCGAGCGTGCACTTTGTTATCTTGTTGAGGAAACGTCAGACTATCTTTCCCAGAAGGACATGGCTGACACTGGAAACTTGGACGATCAACAAAGTGGAGGTAAAAGAAGCAGAGCAACGTATTCTAAACCTAGAGATGTAAACGTTCAATAGAGGAGAAGGCATAATAAATCTATTTAAAGACCGATTGGACAATATTACTCACGACTTTAGGCGACGACATTCGACGTATAATAATGTAAATGTATAATAAGAGAAGAGGAACGATAGCATTTATCATGGACGAGTTAAAAATTGGTAAGCGTTACTCTATGTGACTCTAAGCGATATTATTTGATCAATAAGACTAGCCAGGACTAATCGTCGCGATTAGTGTATCTCCTTACCTTTCCAGCCATGTTTGTTTGCAAGAGGATCGCCAGGAGACTGATGCCTCAGGGTAAGATTCGTCGTACTTTTATACGCGTGATGACTGTCGGTGTTTTCGTGTCATCCGCCAACAATAACCCGAGCTATTCCTTGCACCCAAACACGAATCGTGCACACCCGTTTTACACACGCATACACACCGCCCCCACTTGAATCTCTCCTTCTTTTATTCGGGCTGCCTATTACTCTGTTTCTTTTACCATCCGATGACCTCCTCATAAATGTTGCGATGTCCATACGTACAACTACGAGTCGATGAGTATGCGCGCTTATGTTTCTTCATATCGTCGCAGCGTATACACGCGACTTGTATGCCAATATGTCGAAGATACAGAGCCACTTCGAGGTCGTGCGACGAAACCGCGAACGTAAACCGTGAACTCCGCTGTAACCCTCTTGACGAAAGGTGTGCGCACTTCCAAAAGTTTACGATATTGCGCGATCGTTATCGATTAGCATTTACGTCGCGCCTGCGACACCTTTGGCCAAGCCTGCACGCGAGAGAAAAAAGGGTTTCTTAACGCTAGACCAGTGAAGTATGAGACTTGTATCAGTGAAATCGAAACGAGTGTGGAAAATGTGTTGATTGAAAGGGAAAGAAAAACCTTTAACCGTATATTTTACAAAGATCATCGAGATTCCTGAAAATACACTATTCGAAATTTAGAAGATTTCTACGAAGAATGACGAGTTGGTCATTTTTACCGTGTTCTGGTTTCAGCGATAATACTTGCGTCGAAAGAATGCTAACTGCCCGTTGTGATTCGATCTTTGGTAGAATTTCAAATTAAAAAGAAATACTTAACGTATGCAATGGGAAAAAGTACCGGCTATCGTCGTATTTGTTGTAGCATCTACGTATCGACTAACTGGACCTGAGTATATTAAATCTCGAATCGTTTAGCAGCACTTTGTGACGTGACTACAAAAATTTGATACCCTGAGAACGAAATGAAGATGACCTAGTAAAAGAGGAAACATTTCATTGGGAAAGAAGCGTATATGGAAATAATTTTTGCAGCCGGTGTATATTGTTTGCGCTAACTAGGTAGTAACCGAAGAATTTAGGATAAAAATGACCCTTGTTCGTGTTTATCTTCGATTAATTCAAATCAAGTATTCGATTGATTTCTTTTCTATGGTAAAATGAATCGATAACGCTATGATAACAGCTAGCACCAATACATTAATACATTAATGTGGTCGGAACATGTGTCAATCGAATTCGTTTTAAATTTGACACACGATCGCCGAATTTTAAGTGCAAACGAAGTGTGAGCGGCCATATAATTTGTATGCTGATACATCGAAGAAAGTCATTCGAGGTTATTCGACGAAATTACGAAAGGTAATGGATTCAATCAGTATACGCTTATTGTGTCTTTTCTTTCCTTGCTCAATGTCCATAGTCTTACAGGATCGGACGCCGAAGAAACCTTTCGTTCGATTCGAAGAATAGAAGGAAGAGATGATTCATATATGCTGACATACACGAGATGCTTTCGGTAATTCTTCTTTAATTCTGATACGTATATAGTATAATTATCGTAAAGTATAAAGATAGAACGTTTATCATATTCAGAGAAATTTTTCCTATGCTTCCTTAAATCTGTATAAAAAGAGGCTATCTGTGCGAAGAGACAATGGATAATCTATAATTCGTCGAACTTTCTTTCGTAAAAAAACATTGTGAAAAGATCACAACAACCGCTTGTAGTCGATTCGTTCTTTATTGTTAGATCCCTTATTTATTATGCACCACGCGTATAAATCGAAATAATTTACATTCATTTTCGATATATATATCGTCCACTTGTAATATGATATCTTTTATCTGTAACATATATTTTACAGGAAAATTAAAGAATCATTCGTTTCTGGTTGAAAGAATAACTTTATTCCGCTGTAATACGATCTTTAAAGTGCTACAGCATAGAAAAAGAAAGATCACAAAACAATCTGCGTGGACTTACTTTAAAACGCGATACTTCTATTTTCTGATCATTAAATTGTATTTCCTCGTAGATGCCTCTATACTCGAAAAAAAGACGTAAAAGTGAGGATGATTTTTGTCGCAAAAATATATGCTTTGAGCTATTTCACTTTTCATTCAAAGTGCCATAGAACGGCAACGAAAGATCGTATATCGACTATTAAGAAATCGTTGCCTTTAAATCTGTTCTGAAACGAATAGCGAAAAAATTTCTTAAATTTCACAGGCTTGTTCGAATTTGTAGAATTTTTGGAATGAAAAATGATTTTCATTTTCCCGCCCCGCTTCTAAGTATAAAAGCGTCTTCGAGAAAAATTAATTTAGAGTTGAGAAAGTAGAGACTTCGCCAACTGAAATGAGCCCACGCTAATAGTTGTACAATCTGTCATCAGGAAATTACAGTACTTCAAAAATTGATAACATTTTAATTCAGAATTGATGATCGTTTTTAACTTGCCCGCAAAGATTTAAGTAATAAACAACAAATAAAAGAAATAGGTAAAAGACCCATTTTATAATTTCAGAAAACAAGGATTTTCTAATTTACAATATTTCACACAAAAATATTTACTTAAATAGTCGTATGGAAATATAATTTATTAATCGGTATCGATGCAACCGTACGATCTAGAAAAAAAGAAAACACAAATTTTAACTTTTGTTTAAATTAAAATGCATCTAATTATAGAACGTAGAAACATAATTATGAGGATGGGAATAGCAATGATTACAATATATTTTAAAAAAGTTTTTAATATAAACATTTCATTATAAAATAATTGCAGTATGTACAGTGTAATATGACTAGTTACATAGTAAGCGGTACAAAACGGCAAATATAAATTTCTTCTGTATTGCAAGCGAGCACTAAGCAATGCATGACTTAAATGACATAAAATTCATTTCATTTCGCAACGAATGAATCTTTTTCATTGGTATTGATACCAATTTAATGTTATATTTCGCTTATTAAAACGAAATGAGAAAATAAATTGAAGCTAAAATTCCTCCTCATGAAGTTAATAAATTCCATGTACCATTAGGTCAACCCTACCCTTCTTTCTCTACCAGGATAAGTATAAATTATAAAGTATTAAAATTGTCTAAGGATGAAAAGCCACTGGAGCGACCTTCAGGGCAGGTTTAATGACAGCCACAGGTTCTCTGTGGACAACCGCGTTGAATCCATTCACAGGATCCGCCGTGTACTCGACAATCCTCCTGGTGCCATCAGCTTCGATGAAACTGTAGCTACCACTGACTATGTCGCCATTTCTAGTTTCTTGCTGAGTTTTCGAATCTCCTGTTAAACTATCCTGGACGTCATAAGCGTAAGTGTATTGTGGATGAGGATCGTAATTAAATGCTGGATTCACTGGTGCAAGTTTAGCTAACGGTACTGCTGGTAAAGGAACTGCAGCTCCCTTGCATGTAGTAAATATAGCGATCGCCAGTACGATAACTACTTGCTGCAATATAATAGAGAAATATTTAATTTCTTCTGTCCGAAATTAAATAATATGAACGAAATATAAAATTTAGTTACGGCGAATTAGAATATAAATTAGAAATGATGTAGTTAAAATACAAAATAAATAATAATATTTTGCGATCTGATTAACGATATCTTTTAGTGTAAACTATTTTAATTACATTGTCTTGTAGACTGAATGTGTAATTTTAAAAAGAGTTTTTATTATATTTATATTATATTTAAAACTATATATCACAAAACATGACATGAAAATTTCATTTAAATTTAAATATATGAACCCTATTCGTTCTAGTTTTAATTCTTTCTCTACTAATATGTACACAACTGAATTTTTCATATACGTACCCTCCATTTTTTAATATGTGAATAAATTATACAGATTATACAGATTAAGAACAAAACAATTAATCAGATCGTTAATTTTTAAGTTACCCTCTTCTCACCTTGAAAGCCATGTCGATTAGTGTTTTGGATAATCCTACGATTGAACGAAAGTCAAGAAGGAAACTGACTGTTCGATTTCTAGTGACAAACGTATTTATAGGTGTACGGAGTTGTCATTTGTGAATGTACGTGAACCGATGCTCATCGCAGCCCTCGATGCATCGCAAATAGCTTCGAAGGCGTGTACGTGACGCGCTTCCGACAGAGTAGCAAAAGTTTCGCTCTCAGTTTTAGTTCTCTAGTAGTTGCATATTGAACCCTTCGAAATTTTAGCGATAATTTTTATCATTCTTCTATCAATTCAAATTATATTAAAAACTGCTACCTTTGAGAATAAATATGGAAATAATCTACAAATTACATTAAAATTGTGTAAAAAGAAAATAACTCTATTCGACGTTCGTATAGCAAAATATAATAGCTTACTATCTTTGAAATTAATTAACAACAGCGTAGAGTATCTCTCATTAAAGATGTAGTAGAAAAAGATGAATGGGTTATTACACAATGCATAATGTAAAAATTTAGGGGAAAATAGGAACAATTCGGACAATAATTCTTCCAGGTTAAAACTCTTGTGCTTTCACCATTGCGTAATTCCGTATAGTTTTAGTCGCAGTAAGTGTAACGTTTCCGTCATGCGAGCACATGGCGCGAAGAATACTAAACAGTTGGAATGATCCGCTTTGGAATGCTCGCATTTCGTGTCCCTCGTCCCTGGATCTCGCATTGGTTATCCGATTAAATACTGGAAATATTAAAGTATACATCTGGTTCTCTTAAATTATAACTTTTCACACTTTGATCATAATTAGAAACTAAAGGGAAACCAAAGGATATCATAAATTAATTCATTAAAAGAATTAATTAACCCTTGAAATATAGGCGCCTGGAACCAATGACTAGATTAAGCGTAATCCATGGTAAGTTTATACAACTTTCACTGATAATAATAATTTCAAATTGTATACAAATCCCATTTTAAACTACATAATGAATTGAAATTGAAAATAGGTGTTTATATTGCAACATGTATTTACATATAAAATTTATTATGTAAAAACTCTTACAGAATAAAACACACAGTCATTAAATAACAAATTCCGATAATACTCTACTTTATTTGTGTGTGTGATTACAATTTTTACGATTCAAACAAGATTGAAGGAAGTATAAATTGTTGCTGATACAAAATGTTCGATATAATGTAATAATAAGTATAAATATTTTAAATATTGCACAAATATTCAAGCCATTTTAGCAGCCTTATTTTTGTACAATAACATGAGGATATATTTATTAATTAATCAACGTCATTAATTAATAGTTTAATCAGGATGATTACTAAATTTAATTTACGTGCTGAAAATTTACCTTAATTACTGTTGATAATATTATTTATTATAAATTCTATAGAAATTTATATATTATGATTTATTAACAACTAATAACATAAATCTAACCCCAATCATTCACTTCCAAAAAAATAGTTCTTATATAATATAAAGATTTAATATAATATAGTATCATGGCCATGTAATCTTTTGTCTCTTCTTTGATGGAGCTTCCTAAAATATATAAAAATAATTAAAATATTTGTTCTAGGTATTCGTTAGTAAATAATCATTATTTATGTTATTCATATTGTAATAAATAATCTTACAATTTAATTGGCATTAATGTTATATCAGTAATGATACGTGCATCTATATAAAAACAATCTAACAAACTCAAATAAATACATAAATGAAAATTAACTACAAGTGACGGAATAATTAATAAACATACATACATCATGTTTTCCATCATTATTACGTTTCTCAATACCATTGCATTTTTTAAAAGTATTTGAATTATATAAACGTATTTTATTAGATGTTTGTTTAAGTTCATTTGCAGAGGATTTTGGTCTTATACATAAAATCTCTTTTGCCGTTTCATTTATATCTGTTTTCCTAGTACTTGTACCATTCCTATAAAAAATTAATGTAATTACTTTATTAAAGGAGATATAATTTTGTATTGAACAAACTGGTTTTACTTACAATGAAACAGGATTTCTGTGTGATTCATTAACACAGTGCGTTGTTTCATTATGTTGTCTTATATCTGAATTTTGAGTGCTCTCAGATTGTCTTTGAGGTAATGGCAAAGCCACCCGTTTATATAGTTCTATTAATTCAAATCTGGATAAATTTTTATAGTCACTGAAGTCAATACATCTCTATAAACAAAGCAGGACGAGAAGATGTTTAAATAATTGTAATATATATATAAATATTGATATTAATAGCTATTTAAAAAATACTATAACAATTTTTTATCTCAATAAAGACCTACAACATTTAATTTTATATTTATAAAATTATAATATCTCTTGCAATACAAAACAAGAAAATTTTATATCTTGATAGTAGATAAGATAATAGTTCTAAAAAATAGCAATAATATTTCAAATTACGGTACAAGATATCTATAAGAAAGATTTTCACACATTATCAGATATATCTGCAATTAAATAATTATTAGTTTAATACACAAAGATATATAAATTCTTCACGACTTAATGAAGAAAAATTGTTGGTAAACATAACCTGGTTTGCTTACATTTTCTAAAATTTCCTTAAGATCTGATTCTGACAATAATTCAGGATGAGTTAATTCGTACATTCCTAACGTCGACATTTTATTAAATATTTCATGCACTAATAAAAACTACTTTATAAAATATCAAGAGACCATTTGACAACTTGCATACACAATATTATACTCAAACAACGGTTTGAGTTGGTTATCAATGGTTATCATTCGATAAGTATGACAATATCAGATAATATCTGATAATACCGATTATTTCAAAATATTTATAATTATACACACATTTTGCTAGTTTATAAATTTTGTAATAAATCTTAAAAAAGAATTTTATGTATCACGTGAAATAATAACGCTCATTCTTACTACCATGCTGACGCACTCCATTATACAATGCACTGATTTCTTAGAAATTTATGTCTATACAACGTATGTTGAAAAACCGGGAATTTCCTACAACGACATGATAAATTGAAAATACCTTTTCCTCGTATTTAAAATTAATAGCTTTTTTAATAATAAATATATCTTTTTCTAGTTAAATGAAGTTAATTTACCATTATAACTGTTTAACTAATTTTTAAATCATAGTTTCGTTAACTAATTTGTACGTATCAATTTCTAAATTGAAAATTTTAATGCAAAATTTTTCATAATATTTAAAATGAAATATTTCTTGTAAATGACAAGATCATAAAATTAAAAGGCATAATGAAAAGGGATAAAAAGACTTGCTTGATGTCATGTTTTTTTCTAAAACTAACTTTCTTTATTCCTTTCATCATTAGATTTTTCATTATTGTATTCAATGTAATTTAAATTTTTCATTTCATTCATAATTCTTTATAATACCTAACTATGTACTAAGAAAATCTACACATGATCATAACAGTTCGAAATAATAAACAACAAAAATGAGTAACGAATAATTTACATTCAATAAAACAAACCATTTACACTTCTCATATAAACATGAATAGCATTAGAGTAAATAAAATTTTGTGATTCTCATTATTCTTTCATTTTAACGTTTCGTTTAAAACAATTCGATTTTCCAGATGAATAAACAAATTAATATTTTGTTACCTAATAAAATCATTTTTGAAGATATATTTTATACATATGATAGAACAATTATTATCCAACTTTTAAACTAGTTATAATCTTTGAAATAGAATATGCTCAGAACTATAATTTTACATATAAAAAATCCTCAAGTATATATTACAACCTTAATAGGGCATGAATTCAATTAGCAACATTTAAAATTTTATAATGCATGTTACTAAATCCGACAAAATTGTCCTTAAAGATTTCCTTTGTTACTTGTTTGATTTTTTTCCTAAAACTGTATCCAATTGTCAAAACCTGAGATTTTTACTTTAAATTTCGGTACATAACACTTTCACTATTTTTATTCAAAATGATTTTAATTAATTACGTTAATGTTCTCTCCCTTTCTCTGTGCGTATTGATCTTTTTTTTATTTGTTTCATTCTAATGACCGTTCCTAATCAAAATTTCATAAATTATGACTAATGTTGATTTTGTTCTTTTAAACAAAGGAACGGTAATCGTGATTATAATATTATTGTAGCGATTTTTCGATAATTTTACGATATTAAACATTAAAAGTTATATGTATTTATTTCTCTATCGACAATGTATATCAATATAAATATGATTTTATTAATGTAGCTCACGTTGCAATTGTATTATCATCCAGAGCTTTCTGGCGTAACTTCCTGCTTCTCTAATCTGAACGCCATTATCTAGTGGTATTATGATATGATTTGCGCAATAATCCTTCAAAACTATTTATTAATAGTTTTGATGGCAGAAATGATCAATTGCTGGCAAAAATTATAAATAAAATAACGATAATATTCATTAAAACGAAATTCCAATAATTATAGTAAAGTTAAATAAATTGTAAAAATAATAGAAAATATTCGATAATACTACTATTATTATATCCAAAAATAAATGCAAACCAACTGTTTTATAAAGAAAAGAAACTTATTAAAATTATGAATATGAATAGAATTATGTGAAACAAAATATTCTAAACAGAGATAAAATATATATATATATATATATATATGTATATAATTTTTAAGTACCAGGCATAAATTATGAATATTATCCTAATTAATCTTTGCTTTATCATAAAACAATCTATAAATGAATTAAAAATAAATTAGTTTATCTATATATCATGATCGATTGCATAGTAATTTTATTGATATCTCATGCATAAATTAAATAATTAACAGTTAAATAAAAAAAATGAAAGTTATATGTTGGAAATTATGTTCAAAATTATGTTGAAAATGTTATTTTAACAATGTATTAGTAGAACTTACTCCAATTCATTTTATTGTAACACAGTGTTGGCTGTATCAATATTGTTATATTGGCAATGATTAATAAATCATAACCAAAGTTACAAAATTTAATTCATATACCTTTAATTTAAGTAGATATTTTCTAATAAAACTGATACAAATAATTCAATTTAGCATGTGCTTAATGAATTATATTTTTACCATTCATTCTCTAGATAGAGACCATTTCAAGATAGTCCCACTGTAAGAGATACGTAAAAAATTGTAACTACTAGTTATAAAATAAGCATTTCGATTTCTGCCAGCAATTTGTTTAAAAAATATTGAATGAATATGTAAATTAGTATACAATAATAATGTTTATATTTTATTTTAAATGAATAAATGAAATGCAAGTAAAAAGGCACTATATTTGGGTATGGGAAACAATCAGGTATTTAGGCCTCCCTAATTTTTTTCTTGACCAGTTCCAATAAATCACAGATCTTTCGCTAAAGAAGTTACGCCGTTGCGATTGAACAACCTTCATTCTATTAAACATGTAAAGTCTTACTTGTTTGGTACTAAAATATGCATGTTAAGAAGAAAATCAGTGTGAATTATAAACAGCCATATTTAAATCAGTTTCGGTGTTATTCAATAATATATTGGAAGCATAAAGTAATGTTTAGTCATATATCACTTTATATAAACTAGGATGGAACCATTATTCTATAAACAATGAAATCTTTGTTTCCATTGTTAATCATACTTGACTAGTGGGAAAAATTATTAATTGGCAAGAGAATGTTTAATTGCTCCACGCACACCATGCCATATTTTCCAAAATGACGGATTTGCTTCATCATTATTTCATGTTATGTAAAAAGACCGGTGTTGCTTTATATTGACTGTCGAGGATGACATTCATCTAATATTCATTTCATTAAACAGGCGTTTCATGATCAGTCTCTTCAATTCTTCCCAATCTCCATGCATTTGGATCTCCTGCTGCTGCAACGTAATAACATAAACATTTTTTATTACTACAGATGTACAATAACAACAATATGCTAATATGAATTAAAATATGAACTAATATATACATGATATGTCAATATATAAAATCTATTTATACGCAACTACAACAGAATATATTTTTAAGATAAAATTGTATAAAACTAAATTATTGGAACATTAATAAACATGTGAATAAATCACCCCCCAAAACTATATTTAATCTAGAAAAGAATTAAGTGTTAAATAATTCTAAATACGTCATATAACAAAATAAATATATGTAACAAGTTATTATACCAGAGTAAGTTTTCTTTTCAAATTCTATAATTAGTACTTCAATTTGCATCATATTTGTAACAATACTATGTTTTTTACTTAACTACAAATCTTTAAATTAATATACTAAGGTATAATTGTCAGATATATGGTATTAAAATCTTTCCATTTTATTGAATCTGAGCAATGGTATTATGACAGAACCAACATTGTTAATTGAAATATGAAAAAACATACATAGACACAAAAACAACTCACCTGAATACAATAACCAGAAGAAAATAAATGAAGTTACCCAGTGATATTTGTATAACTGTATGGATATCCATTGCAGAAACATAACATATATCACGTACAAATTTGTGCTAATTATCTGCACAGTTTGTGTCACAGGAATATTATAGGGAAGACTGAACATTGCTGTGTTGTACAGGATGTAAAGGAGGTGTACGTAGGTGATTAATATGATGCAAAGTGTTGTTCAGCACTTCCTGAGTCGTGTACAGCAGCGGCATTCTCTCTTCTATCCAAAGCAAAATCAAAATTGATGCAAAATTATAAAAAGTGTATGTTGCATATTCAAACAAATTATAAATCTAGATTGTTAGTTTTACTTCAGCAAATACATGCACCAATTATCATGCAAAAGATTTCTATATATTCAACATATACATTTCAATATTTATATATTTACTTAAATGCTCGACATAAGAAAAAATATATAATTGGCAGAATATAAACATAAACTACTAATACAGGATAGTAACGTTTATAAATTGCAACGACAAAAACTTTAAAATTATTCTATAATGAAAAAAATTTACATTACGGAATTTTTTAGATCAAATTGTGTTAGTAATATATAAACTTCGTGATAAAGATTTGTATTTCTAAAAGTACATTACACATGATACATGCTCATGCCTAAATATAAAAAATATAAATATATGTGATACTGTACATGTAAACTGCCATAATACATTTTCAAAATATTGTTTCAAATCAATTTAGACAGTTTTAATGACTATAATTTATATAAACATATGGGTTTTTTATATATTTAGATTTTCTCTAAATTATAATATCTATAATATCTTTGTTTGAAACAACTTTTTGCAATGGAAAAAGACTTCTCAAATTGCACAACACATTTGAATTAGAACTACCATCTACTTTTAAAATGATATCATTAAGGATGATTAAGTCTATTTATAATATTATATTATACTATATTCACGTTTTATTTAATTTTTCAAAGGGCGCCTTTTAGAGAAGATAGGAATGTTGGAATAGTATAGAAATATTACATCCTTAACAATATGTTTAAGTATAAACATAAAGGCATTATCTGTATATGTTATATCTTATACATATATGTATATGTGTATAGTGCATGTGCATGCTATTTTTTATACATTTAATATTACATTTATTATTATGTTTTTCATAAGTTTCAAAATCCAAAAATCAGCCAGCAAAAATTATTTATATATGAGGTAATGGGATAATTTAAGTTTCTTTAATATATACGTTATAGTTTTGATAGATCATCGTACACACATTGCAGTGTTATTCAGTTTAGTTTAAATAATTAAGTATTAAATTATCCAATTATTGAACATATATGACATTAGAAATATATGCTACTATAAAAACGAGTTGTACTTTGTTTGATATTTGTTCATATATTTGGAAAATTATTAATAATAGATTTATAATATTCGTCTATAACTTTTGTAGATTTTAATAACGTAACAAAACAACTATTACTATAATAGTTACAAGTGTTACTATTGTCCATAAATGCAATATTAAAAAGTACTTACCTTGAAGTTGACGGCTGATGAGAGCAGTAATACCTTGACTATCACCAGTCTTTTTCACAACGAAGAGTTTGGTGTCAGGATCGTTTTCTAAGGCTCCAATACCACTTAAACCAATTACTTGTCCATTTTGCTGTTGATGACTGCTAGCGGCCATCGTTTCGCTAACCTAAGATTATATTACATACTAATATATAATACCTCAATGAATTCATACGTATTATAAATTTTTAAGAAAAACACATACATACCTGCATCAATTTTTTAACTACATCCCTTCCCAAAATGTGATCAAACACTGCCTGCAGAAATTGATCACTAATTATGCTTAATTTTAACTTGTCTCTATGCCATAGTAATATCCTCGATTCTTCCATAGCTGTTATTGATACCTGTTATTGATCACAAATGTATATATTATATAAATACAAGCACACACATGTAAACAAATATGTATTTTTTATGAGTTTATTTCATTTAATATGTGTGTAAACTTATTTTGCTATGAACAAATAGATTTCTTCTAATGACTTAAAAAGATGTATAAACCTGAAAGTATTCGTCTGTAGAAACACCAAACCATTCTGGAGAATCCAGGAACTGATGTGGGAAGACAATGTGCAATGCTCTGCCATTTTGTGAAACTACTAACCTGAAGAAATATACACAAAAAAATCTAAATACCACTCTTTGCTTTTAAATTTGATAAAATGTGATTTATTAAGATTTATATTACAATTTATGTTATTTATAATATACACTTACTTCCCAGAAAGTACCAAAGATAAAGAATCAACTTTGGTTACTTTTTCTTGGGCATAAACTTCTTGATATTTCAACTGTCGAATAACCTTCATACAATTTAACACTTTTCTGAACTGATGACGTGATACTCTTAATGGCTGGAACACTGCAATATATACCTGTATGAAAAAGAATTAAATAAAATATGAAATTTATGTAACATTATTAAGTGTAAAAATATACTGTAATAAAAGAAAAACATCTATTTCAATAACTTTTTTCTAAATTACCATTTCACTTTTACTCTAGAAAATATTGAAACTAATATTTCCTCAATTTAAAAAAGTATAATGTTAGATTACTAATATCCTAAAAGCAGTGATGCTATAATGAAAATCTATTTCTGAAACTGGATATATAAAGGTGCAAAAAGAAAAGATAGTATATACCTAAAGAATTTGAATCTAATGCAAACACTATAGCCAAACATACAAGCAATTTACTGTAATTAAAATTCTAATATATCTATCTATAACAGCTAAAACAAGAATATTACATCATCTAGAAAAAGTAATATGCTATAAATAAAATTTAGGAGAACAATAAAATATAGTATATATCTTTGCATTTTACATATATGAAATATCAATTTTTAAAAATGGACAGATATACTTCAATACTTACAACAATACATTTCTATTGTATAATGTTAATTATATTAATTCATACATTATACATTTAATATTTAATCATTTGAAATAATTGTGTAACATGTCTATCTATTCATAGCAATTAATAATAAAGTCACTTTCACATTCAATAACAAAATATAATAAATTTAGTATTTATTTAAATGTTTCTTACATAGCATGTATTTTACCTATGTATTTATCTAATTCCAAATATCAAATTTTAAACGCACTAATATCTTAAATAATTTTAAGTATTTTAAATTGTTTGGTAGATCGGTAAACACTACTCTATGATATAAAGTCAAACAATCATTCCTTCTGATGCTTCTCATAGCTTACCTCTTCAACTTCCCTTGAAAACTTGATAGGCCTGAGCTTGTAAAGAAGCGTGCATACATGGACGAAGTTGATGGCAACAAATAGAGCATTCCAGAGAGCAGCATCCAGCCAACAAGCTATTGTCCAGCCCCACAAAGCAAGAAAGGCACAGCCCACGAGCAGAGTGCACCTTAAATAAAGTACGCCATGTATGCCACTTGGTGCAAGATGTGACAATAGAAAGAAGGCATTTGCTAGTTGAAAGTAGATGTGGTTCACAGAAATTCCTTGATACGGTTGGCAGGTAAGAACTCCGTACAGAAAGGTTGGAGGCACTATCGGCGAATGAGGAGAACCAGATCCTTGACTGACCACTGATAGACCAGTAGCTGTAAAATGTTTCTTTTTTAAATATTTAGTGGAACTAATTATATTTAAAACATTAGGTAATAAGGTAGTAATAAAATTTATTACTTAATGATTAATGGTAAATTGTTAAACATTGTCTCAAAAAAGTATTTAGAAAAGTTAGCTCAAAAATTTGTTAACTGGTAAGAATAGTGATATTATCATATATATAAAATACATTATATATAACTACCATATTATATGTACATGCATACATACTAGCTCTATTATCAGTGGTCACATTCCTACATTCGTCATCTTCACGGTGTGTTGAAACTGGTAGTGATACTTCCGATGTAACAGTATTATGGGGGACATTAAATGCAGCTGCATTTGTTAAACTGCCATCGGTACCAAAAGATGTCCAATACAGAAATATAAAAAATAAGATAGAAGCACGCCAGCCTTCTCGGCTTCCTACAGGATCAAAACAGATCCACATCCCCGCATCACCACCAAGCTAAATCAATTTCGTCTTACTCTACAACAATAAAATAAATAATACTTAAATATAGAAAACTGAAATTAGATTTACGCAAAATATGAGCACAATTTAAATTGGTAATTGTTATGTTTCATACTTATTCATAGGAGATGTTAAATTGAATATTATATGCCACTTGTAAATATCCTGTCATTTTTCACATTTCTATTCTCAGCTAAAGTTAAAACTTGAAGACAAATACCATCTTGTGGACATCAAATTAAATAAAGGTATTTGCATTACCAATAGCTGCAGGAAGACTATAGAAACATCTGTAATATAAATATGCATTCATAATAAAGCACAAAATTTAATATATGAAGCTTCCCATAAATTTACTATGTCTCTCTACTTATTAGAAATGTGTGATTATATGTATGATAACATATCAAACCATAGTTAAAAGAAATATTAACAGTTTTGTAATAAACTTAATAATTATTTAACATCCTTACTTGATGACACAATAAAATTACCAATTAAAAATGTCAAACTCCAATTAAATGAAAATATTAAAAATTTTGTTACTCTATATAATGGAGAATTTAAAAGATTTTACAAAATTCAATTATTAATATTATTTTGTGAATTTATAAAAGAAGATAATGCTTTCAAATAAATATATTTCATGCTGATTTTGATATACAAGTGATTGTGGATATTGACGCATGTTATAAAGTATCGTATTCAAATCAATAAATAACTTACTCATGGAAAATTTGAAAGGATGTGAACGTACGCAAGGCATACAGATGAAAAAGTAAACTATAACGTTAAAAGTAATTTGATAGTTAGAATAAACCAAACTCGTATACGAAACAAACTTGCTTATCTAATGAACGTCAAACTAGCATAAAGACGTTGCTTTAGCAAGGAGGAGTAAAGACGACGGTAGAGAATTGGGAAACAGAAGGGGGATAAAATAGGCCACGCGGCCCGTAATTTAAGGTTTGTTCAAAAATTTACTAGCACACACGACCGTCCTATCAAATAAATAATTACCATCGTACGAAAATTAATTACAATTAAAAATACTAGAGATAAAATACAATAAATTTTTATATTCTATATTTGAAACTTAAAATTTTTACAAATATTTACTTTCTTCTAATTATTTGCGTTATTTTTCAGTAATTAAAAGTTTTGAAACCTAAAGTTATAATTGTAACTTTGAATTAAATGTTTATTTTATAAATTTAAAAAATTAACAATTAATAATTTATTATTTTAAGGAGTGTTGAAGTATTCGATAAAAATTTGAATTCAATTTAAATACATTATATTAGAAAATAATATTTGAAGTATTTCCTTCTATGACATTATTGAAGTAAAACATGTTATCTTAAAATATAGTATTTCTTTTTATATAGAGCGTGCTCTTGGAAACAATTTTAAATTGCACATCAAACACAATATCATTAACGAACAAAAATTTAAATCGTTAATATCTGCCTCACCTGCTATATATAGATCTGTATATGAGCTTTTTGAAATTCTTGTTGCTTTGTTTATAGGTAAATATAATAATAAAATGGCAACGGAGAAGGATTTGATTAATGGTATTTATTAATTGCAAATTTACAAAATGTTTATATTTCTTAAGTAAAAAGTATTTTATTACACGTAGTTAATTTATAAACTCTTGTCAATTAATTTTTATTACACACATATCCAATTACTATTTAAATATGTAATTTATTTTCAATATTGATATGTGTTAATATGTAATGTTTATTTCTGCTATAAATGTACATATTATTTATAATATAAAAATAAGTAGTATTATAATTAATTATTTGGGTTATATCTGTATTTATATAATTTATGTATTACATAGTAATTGTTATCAAAGAGTATTTTGTGTTGATAATAACAAATGTTATATTACTAAAGATTGTCCTATTTTCTGGAAAAAGAAAGTATAGTTATTGCATATGAAAGAATTTTATTTTCTAAGATCAATTTTATGTAAAACTTAGAATCATTTAAGTTTTGTTTGCTCATTAATAAACTTATTTCTACAGCAGTCAGAGAATCACTTAAAGCTGATGGGGAACTTGGTCGTATAAAAGCTGAAATGCGTACAGAAGTCATAAAGTTGTTAGATAATTCAAATAAAGGAAATAAAACAAAGCTCCCAAAGCCACCTTTAGACATTGTATTTTTGAATGAACTTATTCGAGAATATTTAGATTGGATGGGATATAAGTACAGCTCTACTGTATTTATTTCAGGTATTTAATAATGCACTTCATATATAATATACTATATTACAGAAATTAATATATTCATAAAGTACTTAATGAATATCTCTGTTTTAGAATGCGACTTGTCAAAGCAACCTCTTGATAGATTTTTGCTTTTGCAAAGTTTGGGGCTGAAAGAAAGTGAGAATAGTACAAAATTACCATTGCTGTGTAGTATTGTAGAAACATTCAAGAATTTAAAAAATACATGAATATATAAAATTATATATAGACGTATTATTAACAAAAGTAACAAAAGTCTAAAACATTCATACTTAATATTGTTAATAAACAAAAAATATATGAATTATCAAACCCCCTATTTTTTAATTAATTTCAGATTTTTGTAATTTATTTAAATTTTCTTTCTTTATCTAATAAGATTTTATAGAACATATATAATTTTGTATAGTAAATGATTTCTAATATTTTGTACAACGAGAACAAGGATAAATTAAAAGAATTTCGTCTTTTTATTTCATGACGTCTTTTACATATTGACATTACATTATGAAAGTACAATATAATGCTGCGATATTGGAGATCTTAAATATAATTGCTGTTGTTCTCTAAAAGTATAGTATCAGATTTCTTAAAGATATTATCCACTGAATGCTATAATGTACATTAGTTATTGTAATAAATTTACTTACAGCATTTTAGAGATGGAATTAGAACATGGACAATCATGTAAAGGCCTTAATAATATCTCAAAATTAAATACAAGTTAAATGTCATAGTTTGTTACCCATTCCTTATTTCGTTAAATTTTTCGATCCCAAAAAAGTACTGGCTATTAATAATAAGCAATGAATCACTAATGTTTGTCCAAATTATCTTTGAACGTTGTTGTAATATTGTAAATATAGAATAAATCGACTATATCGTTTCATAGATATCAGATAACAATCTCAGTTTGATGCATACAATAGTAAATAATTCTGGTACAAGACCTTACATTAAAAAGCATTCACAAAGAAAAATTAATGTCAGAATTTACTTTTTAAAATATCAAAGACATCTAATGATGTCATTTGTGCTTTGATTTCTTCTTCTTTTTTGCTTGTTTGTTCCTACTCTTTGATTTTTTTGATTTCTTTTTATGCTTTTCTTCATCTGTACTTGTTTCAGATGAATCTGAATAAGAATCTGAATCAGAACTACTATCTTTTTTCATAGATTTCTTTTTCTTGTGTTTTTTATGCTTCTTCTTCTTCTTTTTATGCGATTCATCTGAACTATCTGAATCGGTAGTTGAACTATCTGAGGTGCTAGATGTATCTTCACTACTTGTAGATTTTGATCGCTTTTTAAGTGACTTTATATCCATTTCCTTTTCTATATCTGGTTCATCGAGTTTGAGTTTTTTAGTAGGTAATGAAACCACTTTGCCATCTTCACCATCTGATTCTGAATCTGAAGCACTATAATCAGGTTCAAAACTAGCTTCATCGAGCATACTACGTTTACGATCGGACACAAGCCTTGGATTCTTTCTTTGCTTCTTTATAGATTCTGTAGCTGGAGGTTCAGGATTTTCATAATTTATTTTAGTTTCATTGCTTTCAGGTTTATCTTTTAAACCAATATTTTCTTTATGCTTCTGTTTCTTCTCTAAGTTTTTTTCTTTATCTTTTTTATGTTTCTTTTCTTTCCGTTTCTTATGTTCTTTGGATTTACTTCTACTTCGGTGTTCTTTCTTTCTTTTCTTATCTTCCTTTGTTTTCTTGTCTCTACGCCTATCATCTTCTTCCTCTCTGCTCTTCAAAAGACCTATCTTCGGGATATCATTTCTTTTAAATGTGCAAGATGGTGTTCTTCCTCTTCTTTCTTTATCTCTATCTTTTTCTCTATCCTTATCTATTCTTTCCCCTTTAGAATCATTACGAGTCGATCTGAAATCTCCCCTCGAATCAATTCTTGGATCTCTTTCTGATCTTATATCGTGTCGTTCACTTCTGAAATCGTTTCTTTCTTTTGAACGATCGCCTCGATCTTTATTATCTCGTTTTCTGTCATCGAGGAATACCTTACGTTCACTTCCTGGTATAGATAATGATGAATCAACGCGTCTATCTAATAGTGGAGATATTCGTTTATCTCTTGTACTTCTAGGAGATTTACTTCTAGATTGATTTTCACTTTTCATCTCACGTCTATCTAAAAAGCTTTTCATAGGACTAATTTTCCTTTCTTTATTTTCATCTACTTTTTCACCCAATCTTTCTTTGGCGGAAAGTCTTGTAGGTGAATAAGTTTCTGGAACTGGTTTGAATTTTGTCCGGTCTAATTTAGCTTTCTTTACTGGTTCCGTTATTTCAACGTTTCTTTCGTTTCTTCCTACATTTATAGTAACGTTCACGCTCTTCCTTGCTTCTCTATTAGGTTCAACTTCAAGTACTTTAGGCTCTGGATTCTGATATAGTACTTTTCTACTTTCACTTATCTTTTTAATTTCAATAGGTCTAATGGCATTTATAGCTTTTTGGAAAATCGCATTTTCTGCTCTTTTTAGTACCTCTGATGTAACTACTTTTGCGGACTTAGGTTCATCCAATTGTATTTTTTCCATAGGAGATTCGCATACATCGTCTGTTTTTTCTGTAGTGTCATCTCTCTCCCATTTAGAAAGTTCAGGCATCGGAGCTAAAAATTCATCTTTTTTTGGAGACTTTTCTTCTAACAATGTACTTTTATCTTCTGCTTCATTTTCTGAAAGTAAAGAATACTTCTCTGTTATTACAGTGTTTATTTCTGCATCATCTAATCCACTATAAAGGCTATCAATTGGTTTGATATCAGATTTTAACTCTGGAATTGGCTTAAAATTAGGATTAGGAGGATTTGTTCCAAATTCTGTATGATCAATTCTTTCTGGACTGGCTTCATGAAATTCGGGAGGTTCTGGATTCATGGCTAAAGATTTATCTTCAAATTCTTCTTTAATTGATTCTTCTATAACATTTTCGGTAGGAATGCAAACTATCCTACTCTCAATATTTTCATCTTCAGTACTAGGTTTTATAACATCAGTTTTTGTGGGTGACATGCTTTCCTGTTTATTTTCCGCAATTAATTCTTCGTGTTCAGTCGGTTTAATGGGTTCATCTTTCACAATCTCTTTTTGCCCTGATTTTTTTTCTTTTTTCTTTTTCTTTTTCCTCTCCTTTTCATCATCTTTCTTCTTCTTTTTTTCTTTAATTTTCTTTTCCTTTTTCTTTTCTTCATTTTTTTCTTCATGATCCTTTTCTTTCTTCTTTATACGTTCAGGAGATATATCCTTCGTATCTATCCTAGATTTCTGTGAATATGGAGTTGGACTTTTTCTGTTCTTTTTTCGTTCCATAGACCGTCTTTCATAACGTTCATGTCGGTCCCTATCCTTTTCAGTTTCATAATCTCGTTCCCGTCTATCTTTTTCACGAGAGCGATTTTTGTCATCTTGTTTGTGACGATCTCTTTCATCTCTGTAACTGAAATAACAATATTGGCATTATTGTTATAGAATAAAATCAAGTCAATTTAATTACGCTATTTGTAAATATAATTGACATTTTTTATCTAAATAAAATAAATTATGTGAACATACCGATCTTTATCATAGTCTTTCTTATCTATGTGCCTATCGTCTTCTCGTCGATCCCGAGTATGTCTATCATCTCGTTCTTTCTCTTTTTCCCTTCTATCGCGATCATCTTTTTCTCGTACTCTGTCATCGTGATCTCTAGGTAATCCTTGTCTTTCACGATCTTCGCGATCTCTATTCAAAATTCTTCTATCTCTTTCATCTCTTTCGCGTAAACGATCATCTCGTTCGCGTCCCCTAAAAAAAAGTGATAGTTATATATAGTTTTAAATACAATTTTTTGGATTATTTATGAACGAACTATATGCTTATATACCTATCTTCTCTCAAAGGTAATCTATCTCGATCTTCAGCATCATGATCTTTAAGAGAATGCTCACGATCTTCTTGATCTCTTAATAGACGTCGATCACGATCATCACGTAATGATCTTTCAGAGAGTTCTACACCTGGCGGTGATAGGTCATAGTATCCCTCTGTTCCAGGAGGTGCAACATCGTCAAATCTTTTGTGAGGCACATCTCGTAAAGGACTACCAAAACGTTGATTGGATGGTCCAGGATACCTGCTGACAAAAAATTCACAAAAAATGTTCATATTTTTTTTCAATTACCTCAAAAAGTTATTTATAAGTCATACATTTGATTTAAAAAGCTCAGTGCTATGTAAATTCTTTAATTTATAAGTTATTAAAATTTAAAATAGAACTAAAAATTTTTATACATTTATTTATATCCTATAAATCTAATTTCAACTTATAAAATTTATTACAATATTTTTATTTATAAATTTATATATCTTTTTGACAAAAATACATATAAAAGTATGTGCTTGTTGTTTAATTATATGTACGTTCATCAATTCCAGAGAAAAAATTACAATTATGCTTTATCTAAGGGTTACTAATTTAAAAAAAATTAACTTGACCGTTTTGTTTTACTTATTGAGGAATTACTATGAAAAGTTAAAACCTTTATATTAAAGTTGATTATGAAACCTTTATACTAAAGCTGAAAAGATGAATGAATAAAATTACCTATTATCAAGTATATTTACTGTCTATTATGTCATAAAAACGAAAAGTAAATAAATCAACATTTATAACTTCAAATACATTATTGTGAGCACAAAAGTAGTATATTGATTGTACTCATTTAAACATTAATATTGCATATTTTACTCACCAACAATGTGCTATTATACCATGTAAATACTGTTACATTAGTAAATATGTTGTACAATTTTTAAGTTTTAATCAATATCATTTTGATAACTTTCTTAAGAGTATTCTATGACATTTTTTTACTTCAAGCACTGAAAACAGACAAAAGGAAATGTTTTTTCTTATGTTACAAATGTTGATTTGGCCCTGAATTCACCTGATTCAGAAACCATGCAGATCTGTCAATCAGCTGGGTAGCTTCCACAATCTCCAAGCTGGTCCTTGCCGTATACACTTTCCTTGCTTCTGTCTTCTTCTTTCACTTTTTTGGTTATTTGTATATTTCATAACGTAATGTCATTATGTACATACAAATAATATCTTATATGCATGCAAATGACAAAATCAATCATTCAATATAAGAATAATAACGAATTAAAAAAAAGGAAATCAACAAAAATATATGTGTTATTTTCATAAAAATATTTCCTTACGTCGCGTATACAAAATTACATTTTCTTTGCAAATAATATTGTTATAATGATCTTAAAAGAAAACATAACATTAAACGTTACAGAATAAAAAGTACTTATCCCTCTACAATCAAAAACAAAGCTTAGTGTTCACATGAATCACAGCATAAAAATAACTAGCTTGTAGTGTTATGAACCTACTTTAGTTAAACGAATTTTGTCATGCTAAATAGTACAACTTTACAATTTTGAACAATATGCTTAACGCATATAATAATGACACTTACGAAAAAGTTTATAAAATCTTTCTGTTCATAAAAATTTCATAGAAATATTAATATAAATAATATTAATACTGTAATAAGTATTTTTCTGAATTTAAAAGTTTCTCCAAACACATTACAGCCTTCCTGATAATGCAAGACATTAATGTCTATTCGCACTCATTCCACTATTATTAACATAACATAATTTAATAAATTCTTTCCTTAGTTTTCCTTCTAATAATAAATTTTAAAATTATTTTAGTACTTACAGAAGTTGATTGTATATATTACAATATCCAAAAATAATTTTGAATTCCTATATTTTTAATAAATCTATAATGACTAATATCAACAAATTATAAAGAAGATATAAACTACGTATAATTAACTAGTCATGTGATTATTTACGATAACTCTTCAGTTATGTCAATAAAAATTTCAATCATTGTCTATCACAGATAATACAATACTGAATTCAAATGCTATCAGTTTCCTAAATCATAAACTGATACATTAATGTTGCATGATTTAATAATACAGATAAAATTTGTTATTGGAGAACATGAAATAAGAAAGGATCATTAATAATAAGATCTTTTCTATTTCATTTATTATATTACAATGTTGTAATTAACTACCTTATTTGAACAATATTTATACAATACTTCTTGAAGTATTTTTATAATAAGACATAAAAATAAATAAATGTGCTTAGATCCTTCCAATTAAATGTTTTCCAATTTACATGGAAATTCTGAATTATATGAAATTATAAAAAAATCATGTATTATTTCAAAATATATTTCATTACCAGCTTATGTTGTTTGCTTAACTTTTTCTGCAACTGTTTATGGGTTTCAATTTAGTAATTGGTATGTATGAGAAGCCGAAATTTGTTTAAAATTAATGGAAATATTTAAAACACAGAATAGACATTATTAAAATATTAAGTACAGTATTGCAAAAATATAAAAATATTCATTAATGCAATAAAAATCAACCTATTACGAAATAAATTGATTCCTAAATATATATACATATTCTAAATTTTCAAAATATCTCGATTATCCAGTTTATTTTATTTAGTATATTTGTTTATATATCAAAATTTCATTGTTTCACTATCAAACTTTCTTTGGATAATCAAGATCGTAATATTTGAGTTTTATTTCATATGTATTTTGGAACTTTACTCAAAAGAATAAAATATTTTTTAGAAATTATCCAAGTGTTTCTACGAAAAATCTCCATAGTACATACAGTATTTTTTAATGAAAAATACAGCAAAAGAATACAACAGAAAATACACACACACACGAGCGCGCGCGCATATATGTATATATATTTTATATATACTTTTTTTATATATATACATATATACACACGTATATGTGTACATGTGTGCGTGTGTGTATGACACACGCATTCGTTTACACACTCGTCTATAACTTTATATTGATTATATAGATCAAATCAGTCTTTAGAAAAACAATAACATGAATCTTTTCCTTTGCAAAACATTTTGTTCAAAACGTTGATTTTTTCAATTGAATTTAAAGCTTAATATTTAACTTATATATCTTTTTTAGTCCTTATGAACCGAAATTGTTAATGGCTTCATAGACTTATAATCTACGTCGTGAATAAAGTAATGACTTTTTTGAATCGACAATATATCTAGAGAAAAGTCGTTACATTATTTACAACTTAATAATTTATTTAAAAGTTAACAATTATTTCAATTATTTTACTGTAATATCTTAATATCGAAAATACATAGTAATAAAATAATATTACTATTATTGTTACAGTCATTACTTTTAATAATTAAATACTTAATTGAAATGCAGGTGAATGAAAATAAATATTTTTCAGTCAGGTACAGTTATGTAGGAAAATAAACTCTTTACAATCTAACATTATCATTTTTATATCAACCCATACTCAAAAATCTCACAGCACACTACTATTAACATATCACTCTTGTGACAACAAAAATTTAATATTATTTAAATAGTTGCATAAATTTATATATTTTTCATTTATTACTTTTCACAAAATATTTTCAATTAGCAAAATAGATTGACACAATTTCTTGATTTATTACAATCAATTTCTTTCATATTACGTAGCATATTTTATTTCAATCCATGAATTATGAAAAATTAAATTTTATTGAAACTTACATGTGTACAAACTTAAACTAATTTATACAACTATTCTTGTGTGTATGCGTGTACGTGTGTGTTCGCGCGCGCATTTTGTATATGCATGTGTATGTATATATACGTATATTCATACATATACATATATATAACTATGCTTTTAAAAAACATATATGTATACATTATCTTTAAAATGTCATAAAATTGATTATTTCGCTTTCGTTACATTCACCATAATTCCGGAGCAGTCTTAACCAGGACAGCAGCATAAGGTACGGTAGACTGTCTGCTTAGCGTGTACATGAATTAAAGTACTATTGAGGCGGAAATACCTGTTGTAGGAATCATAATAGTCTTTCCTGTCCGTAGGTGGAGGTCCCAATGACATAAGTGGTGGTGGATGACTTCCACTGACTAGATGTGGCAGCAAAGGCGGTATATTATGCTGAGCTGCTTGGTTCCTTACTGGATATCTCGGTATTGGTCTATCTCGAGGGGGTAAATCCCTCTCTCGATCTCTGAATTGATAATCATGTGCTGGTGAATCATTGTAGTAACTATTGTATCCTTCTCTAGGTTCACGTGATCTTGGTCGATCCCTTTCACGATCCCTTTCTCGCTGGAATCTAAAAATATTATTCACAATTGTCATAAATTAATTAAACAATTCGTTAACAGTTATTTAAAATTAACATAATAGTGTAATTATACCTTGGAGGTGATCTAGCTGGTGACCGATATCTAGGAACTAATTCTCTATCACGTTCACGATCACGTTCTCGATCACGTTCACGTTCACGTTCACGTTCGCGTTCACGTTCACGCTCGCGATCACGTTCACGATCCCGTTCACGATCTCGATCACGGTCGCGATCACGATCTCGATCACGCTCGCGATCACGGTCACGATCGCGATCACGATCACGATCACGATCTCGATCGCGATCACGGTCACGATCTCTTTCTCTATCTCTTTCTCTGTCTCTATCTCTATCTCGTGACAAAGATAGTCTAGGAGATTGACTACGTGAATATGATCTAGAACTGTAAATAATATAAAGAGTTTCAATTTTATTCCAATAATTACAAATGTCATAAATATTGAAATAGTGTAGAAAATTTAACTCACCGACTAATTGAGAAGCTTCCACTTCTTGATCTACGTTTTGGTGTACGACTTCGTGCTCTAAGAGGTAGAGGTGATCTTGAAGATCTTCGTTTTGAAGGAGGACTTCTAGATCGACTTAAACGAGGTGGGAACGGTGATCTGCGACCAAATGAACGTGATCTAGATCTACTGTAACTACGAGATCTTGATCGTGTTCGACTTCTTCTCCTATGTTTCCCAAGCCTTCTATCTCGCTCATCTTTCTCTCTAAGCATTCGTTCAAAAGCTTCTAATGGATCATCAATTATACTGGAAATAATATTAATATTATGATAATATACCAATCTACTGTATTGAATAAATAGCAGTTACCTTTATCAAAGTATATCAACTTACCCAGGTGGATTACCATTATGAATATTTCTACTTAATCCAGGTGGTGGTGGTTGCAATCCTCTATAACTAACTGAAAAAATATGAAATGTTTCTAAATATTTCAAACCAAATAAATTACCTATGTTAAAAATTTAGTTGTACAATTTGAAATAAAATTGTCCATTAGAATATTACTTACGATGATGTATTCCCCTAATTGGTCTTGGTGGTCCATTATAATTTCGAGGTGGTTGTGATGGTCTGTACCCTTGTTGTTGATAAGGAGGTCTTTCATATCGTGGGGGCCCATAATGGGAGCCTTGCTGATGGGGATACATAGGTATCCGATGACTCATATATGGATCTGGCAATAATGGTGGATTATGTGGGGGTACATTAGGTGGAGGTTGATTATAGCTTGGTTGAGGGATACGATCTTCTCCCGGTGGAAAAGGTAAAAGAGGTGGCTGATTACCAGAAGAAGGCACATGTAAATGTGGTTCATCAACCTAAAATAATAATATATATGTATATATAAATATGCAAATGGAATATTTTTAATAATATAAGTGTAAAATATTTCGAACTTACCGTTGGTGTGCCTGGACGATCTTCAGTTGACCTCCGTATAGCATTGTCATAATGTATATTAGGTGGATAATGTCCATCATCAGATGGTAAACCTTGATAATTTTTTGATGGGGGTGGGTTCATCAAATGTGGCAAGGGTGCTCCTTGAGAATTATAGTCGCTATGTTGTGAATGTCTAGGAGATAATGATCGTCTCCGATTTACTGGTCGCAAATTTTCGATTCTACGACCACGTTCTCCACTTCTAAAAGATAACAATTATATAAATTAAAATAATGTTGGATAGAAAGTTTGAAACTATAATTAATTAGATTAGGTTATAAAGTCTATATACATAGCTATAAAATACTATTACAAATTATAAAATTAATCCTATAAAATAGGTGTCAATTTACTACTTAAATATTTTTACCTATCACGATGTCCATCCCTGCTGAAACTTCGCCTACGTTCTCTTGATTGTCTTTCACCCTGATATTCATTCTCACGTTCTTTCTTTTCACGACTTGGAGGATCACTTCTTTCTCTATCTCTTTCTGGTGAACTACCAATTGCAGGTATTGGAAGTAATGGTTCAGTCCCTGGAGGTGGTGGAACTTCTGTTTCCTCGTCTGTTGTTAACTTTGTTACAGTATCACTTTGCAAATCAGATTCTGATGCTGTTTCTGGAACAGCTATTAAAAATGATATTTAATATAACGATTTGTATTCTATATTTCATATTGTTGAATAATTAAATGATGTTTGCAATATCTCATATCGATCGTTATGAAATTCGGAAGGTAAACTATCTTTATATTTGAGGTTAAAGATAACCTATATCAACTAATGAAATAAATTTGAGCATAACTTAACCACTATATAATATTGTACGTTTATGTAATAATCGAATTTCTTTAAATAATACGAAACAATCCTTATCCTGTAATTATCGTCCTTATTCTGTAATTTTATTGATAAAATATAATTTTGTAACAAAGATTGCATCAAAAATAATTTTTCATATTTTAATAAAATAAAAAAAAAATGTATATAATTTAAAATGCCCTTTTTAAGAATAAATTTTAGCAATTAATATGTTAAGTTATGCTTTAAAATTTTCCAATGTTTCTTACATTTCTAAAAATTTATGGATTACCTTTCATTTTACAAAAATATAGAAGCTATGTAATAAAACTTAGATATTTAAAAGTTCTACTCACTAGTTGTTTGTGGTTGTGTAGCTCTAGCAGGAAATTGCTGTTGAGGAGATTCAAAATTTGTTGTTTGTGATTCCGTATATTCTTGAGAGGGCACATTAGTTGTGTTTGAAGATTGGACACTTTTACTTTGGTTTGGTACTTGATTTGTTGCTTGGTCAGCCTTTTGTTGTTCTAATTGTACTATAGGCTGTTTGTTTGTTTGTGGAGATTGTCTATATGTCTGTCTTTTAGCATACCCAGTCTCATTCTTAAAATTCATTACAGCATTTCGTAAAAAGCGGTTGGGGATAAGAGTTTCTGGTGAAACATCTTTCTCATTACAATCTGGACATTCATGTTCTTCAGATTCTAATAAGAATGTCCGAATACCTGTTATACATATATTATAAAAATGCATTAAAAATTGATAGTAAATTCTAATAGATATAAATATACCAAAATTTAAAAAATTACATTCATCACAAAATGAATTTCCACAACATGGTATCATTACTGCGTCTGTTAAAAGATCTTTGCAAATATTGCACAATAGATCCTCTGGGATCTCTGGTTTTTCTATAGCAGGTTCAGGATCTTGTGAAAATGGTGGACGTTCCTTTTTACCTTCTTTATATGCTTGACTGAAAATTAAAGAAATAGTTAAACGAATTTTAGAAATATATGATATATTTATTGACTTTATTAATCATTTTATATATTAAAACATACTGATCAATAGCTGGTACAGCATATTGACCCGTGGGTGTCATCATAGCACCAGGAACTCTTGGTCCTTCAACTGGAACCATAAAACTCCTAGGAATACCTGTACTTTTCTTAATTTCTATAGGTTCCTGATTTGTCCCAAGTGGACAATTTTTAATCCAATGTCCAGGTTGATGACATTTATAACAACGATAATTTGCAGGTACATCACCAGTTTGATTAGCTCCACGTATTTTCATGTAACTGTTAAAAATATACATCATATGTAGAATTTTAGTATACATATAAGATAGAAAACAAAAAAAGAATAAAGCCATATACAAGATAGAATAAAATACAAATTTTGCTTGTAAAATGGCATACTTTGATGGATCATAATCTTGTGTAGATTGAGTCATCATTGCCCGAATTTTGTCTTCTTCAGAGCCATCAAGTCTTGTAAGATCTACAGCTCTGCCTAAATTGGATTCATCTTTTAAGTTACTAAACGAAGGAGCATCATTTCTGTCCCATGATCGCTTTTGTTGAACGGTTAATGGAACTCTAGCAACAATAAGGCTAGTATTTTTTGCAATTAATGCATTATCATCCGTATAATCTAAAAGAATCATTTCTATACTTTACAAAAATTGGTATTTCTTATGAAAGTATTATCATTATTTGCAAACAAATATATAAGAAACAATAATAAAATATTCTATATTTGCCTTCCTTAGTTTGTGCATTTGTTATTTGCAGATCAAAATCAGTGTTCTTTCCTATACGTTTTTGATGAAAAATAGCCTTCTTCAAATCTGCTACAGAAATGTGTAATCCATCAAAGGATACAGTATCATAATCTAAGGTAGATTTGAATTTATAGTGTACTGACATTTTTGTTATTTATATATCCTGAAAAGAAACAATGAAAACTAAAAAAAATAGTTATTTACAAAAAAACACTGAAATTAAATGCATAAAATTTATAAAAATTACAAAAAAATGTTTTTTATAAATATATAAATTTTAATAATAAAATAGCATACTTATAAAATACAAAATGTCTCATTTAATTTATGTATATATGAATATATATAGTCTTTGTTTTTTATATATGTAAAATTCATACAAATCACTTAATAAATAATTTAATAAAATTTCAACATAATAATATTTTGCACAAACAATAAACTACATTAGTTTAGTTTATAAACTGCTTAAATATTCTCTTCATTATTCCTTTAGAAATTATGCCTATCTTTTCCTTTTTCTTGAAACTAAGCAAAATATTAATATTACACTTTAATAATCTTTATACAAACTCAAAGTAAACACTATATTCATAATTTTATATTACATAGTTATTTTAATGCAATTAATATATAATTCCCTCTTTCAAATACAAATTTTATTTGTTTCAACAAAGGTTTAAACAGTGTTTTATGTTAATTATTTTGAAATATAATAACACATAAATAACAACAAATAAATATTATACAAACTGATTTGAAAATACTATTTATGATATTTAACAATAACATTAATAGCATTGATATAATTTATGTTACATTACATTACTAATACATTTATGTGTACGTGTACGTACGTACGCGCGCGTGTCTATATTACTCCAAAATATATATATATATCTTCCATAGTATCAAAATATTTCGTACAAACATTGAATGTCTTCCAAAAAAATATTATGTGTAAATAATTTATTTCTTAATGAATTTACATTCATCATAATGCATCCAGATATATAGACACATCCCAATAAATTCAGGTACATGTATACGTATCTATACATGCATGTGTATAAATGAGTATATATATACACATGATACAAACGCCCATATATATTACAAGAATTAACAAACATAAATAAATAATCTTTTTTAAGTGATGATAGCTTGATAGAACTAGAAACAATAAAATGCTCGATATTGGCTAATTAAAAACGCATTAAAAATGTTAGTGAGGTTAAGAATCAACGTTAGAAAATGAATGTAAATTGGAATATGAATGAAGAAAAGAGAAGAAGGAACGGAGAATTATTACTTATTCACTACAAATACTCACTACAAAATGAATAAATTCAAATAATGGAAGCGATATATGTATATTCATCCAGTACATACAAATATGATTTCCAACTTCTAGCATGTTGCGAGGAATAGTCAATTTTTGAAATATTTTTTATAAACCCCGAAATCAAATATCTAACCTGTACACACATACACGTATTGACTGCGATAAAAGCAAGACATTCTGAACAAAACACTGCAATCGCATAACCGAAAAACACCAAGTGAATAATTCAATCGTCTATAGTAGCAATGACACAGTGAGTTTATAGATGGCACAATCAATAACATATATACGTTATTTCTTACCTTCAAAATAATGTTACAGTTTGTTGCATTTATTGTACTTTATTCATTCAAAAAAAGACAATAATATTATCAGATGATAGATCATAATATATTATTTAGTATATTTAAATAAATAGGTTATTATTCTCCATGCATTTTTAAAACTTTTATATTATGCTACATAATATTCTCTACGATTATAATAAAACACCAAGTATATCACTAACGATCTAGGGACATCGCATTTAATTAAAACTCCATCGAAATGTGAAAACGATTCTCTCACAAAGTATCGACATAATTAATGCACGAATTATTGAATAAAATTATTAAATGAATGCTAGTACAAATAATATATAACAATATTTATTGCTAAAAATGTATTTGATTATACAAAAGTAAAGATTATGCATAGAATATATGCTATGTACATTCTAATAGAAAAGGAAAATGAATAATTCTTTATGGATTATATCTAAGAGATAAATTTCAATTAATACTTATAATGTTGTATTCTATATTTATTATAAAATTATTATAAGCTCCAAAAATATACAATGCTCAATGATTATATATATATGCGTGTAGTGCATATGTTTAGTTTATAGGATACATTTGCGCGTATATTAAATAACAAAAATTTTATTTGATTTTATATAAAAATTAAATATTTTAAATTTTCCAAACTTCTCTTGTTTTAAAAATTTTCAGTTTAAAATTTTGTAAAATTAGTATAAAATGGATAAAAATTATAAATTTGTGAAATTTCTTCTCTTTATTCCTGAAAATCACTTATTTTTGTTTGTTAAGATTATTAATATTTGTTAATATTGATTTATGAAATGTATTATAATGTATTACACTTATAAAAAATAATATTATAATTGATATCAACACATAAATCAACGTACAATTTTGAAAAAGTATTTTTAATACTACACATTCTTGTAATCAGCATTAAGCTCATAATGATATTATTTCAAGATCATTAATGTAATTACTTAGACAAATTTATACATAAAAGAAATTGAAACTTTATCATAAGTTTTAATGAGTTATGAGAACACTTGATATAAGAAAAAAATTGTTGTGTATTTTTCACTATTAAAATATTTATAAAACTATTACCGCAAAACTTTAATTTTTTGTTTTATCATAACAATAAAATATGTAATGACATTACATATTATGATATATATGTATATTAAAACTATGCATGATTTTTATATTATTAGTATAATATGTACATATACAGTTGATAATAGCATTGTTGACATTCTAGCAATGGGTCAATTACACTAAATAATAAAACTTATTTTTAATACATATCAGACCATGAACATTTAGCTGTAAAAGTATGAAAACTTATATTTGTTGACATTATCAAGCTCCTTAAATGCATTATATATTTTTCTATTATTTGTATTCTGATTACGAAATCAAAATTAATTTTATTATGCTTAATAGTAAATTTTATATATTTATACATAAAATAATTAAATTTTAACTCAAATTTATTTATGTTTATCACTTGATTCATTGCATTGTTACCATATTCTTGACAACAATGCTTTTACATTATTTGATCTCATAAGCAGTTATCACAATAAAAACAAGGTCATATATCTTTTTAAACTAATTTTCAAGATCTAGTTAAACAGAAGCATTTAACAAAGCGTGTTTCAGGTATAAACTTATTACATAAAACTTTTTTCAGTACGTCTGGATTTAAACATAGATATAAGTCCTCATTAAGTCACAAAAATAAATTAACAATACATGTGCGTTTGTTGACTTTAAGTTATGCACATTTGTATAATTTCGATAATTTTATAAAATTGATAATGCTTCATATTGACACAGAGGACCTTTTTTCATATTATAGATGCTGTTAGAGTGCAAAGTACATAATAGTTTCTTTCATAAATTTAATGTACAGTATAATTCTATACAATATTTACTTTCATACTAAATTATTCACTATTTTTTATTTCTTTCTGGGCCCGAATTATGATTTATATAATTTTCATTATACTTATTATTTATACAGACTTTGTTACAGTTTTTATGCAAATCACAAAAAAATAACTAATTATCTTTTAATCATAAATTCTTCTATACATTAAATTTAGCAAATTTTCTATTTATTAAATACAATAATGTTACTGAATATTCTTTTTACTTTACTAATTGTAAGTGACAAAGCAAATCATATTATCAATGATTTTATTCACTTTGAAATATATTATATAAAAAGATCCTCTATGCGAACAACAATTATTTTTAAAATTATTATATTTTGTCTTAAATGTTGTACTTCTCGTAAGTATTGCAGATAAGAGGGCACTGAATATATATTTAAGCATATTTATGATATTTTAAAAATATCATCAATTAATTTCTAAAGTAAGTCTATATGAAGCTAAAAATCGTTTGTAATGATCGAACCTGCAATGTAAATATGTAGCACATTTATATTGTATGCAAAAATATTAACGAGTCATACATTTGTTTAATGATATATTAATTATCATCAATTTTTATAATATTTTAGTATTTTCGAAAGACATGGCACTATATACATATGTGTAATGAATGTTATTATATTCGAAATATGTTTATCAATAAATTTTAATAGTCATTATTCGCGATTTCAATCATGATCGAGTCTTCAAATATTGATATTTAAGAAAATAAATAGGAACATAATTTAAATAAATCATACGTCCGTTTAAAACACTATCATAAACTATGATCACAAATGACTAAATTTGTTTTACAGTAGCATGTTTACACCAGTCCTAAATAAAATTACATCATATATTCTATTTTAGTGAGATATCAAATAAATTTCTTAAGAATTTTTATATAATTGCATCTTTTTTTACATTTATCGCTTTTTTTACCAATATCTTCACATAATTTGAGAAATATTAATGTCTTGAAAGTTGTATATGTTCATACATACTGTATCACAAATTTAGATTATAGAAATTTTGTTCTAATGTGTTCATTAGATGTGCAAGATTTTATATTTATATATCCCTGAATAAAATCCTTTGAACAGTAATTTTTTTAAGAAAGAGGAAAAATTATTTAATAAATTTTCTTGTATTCGATAGTGCATACGAAAAAATAAAAAATTAGTGAAAAATTTAATAATTATTTTTATCGTTTCAATATCAAACAATTTTAAATATTTCCGTTCAAAGGTTAAATATATAATGATAATATTTGTTTATAATTAGAACTTTTTTCGAATATTAATTATCAATAGAAACATCTTTTCTATCGTCTTTGCTGATATTTTGGTTCATTTGATCATTTTCGTATTCTACAAAATCATCAAATAAACTTGGCCATGCTTCTGCATCATCGTAAACGCTAAGATCATCACCGATACTTTCAGCAAAATTTAAAAACATATTCCATGTATCTCTAGGTATGCCTCGAACATGATGACACTCCAAAAATTTAAGCCATCTTGACAAAAGAGGTGGTTCACGTATTGTGAAAACAAGCTTCCAGAGAACAATTGCCATATCAGCTGGTAATATTCTTTGACCGGAATTAACATCTAAACCGAATCGGAATGTAAATCGATAGAGATCTTTGAATAAATCATTGTTTACAGTTAATTCTTGAACAATTTCTGGTAATCTTGCTTGTATACCACGTATACTGTCTACTTTCATTGCTCTCAAACCTATTACAAATTCTTGACGTGTGAATTGGCACATCTGTTTAGCATTTAATTTCCAAGCAAGAACAAGTACTTTAAATTCGTCTGGTGACAATTGTAGATCATTACAAAATCTTTCTATACCATCAGCTAAAATTACATCTTCATGTGAATCCTATAAGAATGGAAAGCAGACATCACTCCAATGTGACAGGTACATAGATGAGTATAATAATAATAATGAACCTCCAAATTTCACCTTATATTGGTCAAATAAAGCATTTAACTTGTTTTCTGATGGCTCTTTCTGTTGTTTTGACTCAGTAGTTGTATTAAGACCAGATGATGTTCCAGATCTACCCAATGGTGATAACCGTGCATAAAATCCCCTTGACGAACGTAAATTACTTTGTACAGTAGGCATAGATCCACAATTATCAGATCCTACATTATTGAATGTTGATATTGTGTTTCCATTTATATGTGCTTCAGGCACTAAGGGCCCAGTTTGTTGGCAAGAATTTAAAAATGAACCTCTCAATTCCATTGTTTCTAAAATCATTACAATTATAATTTATAATTAAGGTTATATTAATACAACCTTAATTGTATATAACTTTATTAACATTTATTAAGTGTATCAAAATGATATGAAAATAACAAAAGTAAAAAATATAATTTTTTCCTACGTATGAATATATATATATATAAAATTACAAACAATATATATTAAATGTAAAAAATAATCATATTACCGTCTTTATAATCAAACGATGAAGAACGAGTGGCAGTGGCTGGTGGAAGAGACACCTTAAAGCACGAAAAACAGTTTCCCATTGATGCTGTCCGTATTTAATGTTAAAGACAATTATTCCACGCATCAGTAGTTCAGTCTTACATTGGCAGTCTTGATCAAAAGCTAAACAACAAAACCAAAAGACAAATAACAATGTAACATATCATGTATATTACAATGTATTACAATAAATTAAGTATATTATAAACATTCATGTGCTTTAATAAATACACACATATATATATAAATAGTTAACAGTTTTCATATATTGTATGCTGATTAAAAATCATTATATTGATACAAAAAATTTTCAACTGAATACAAAATAATTATTTTGTTGAAAATATAAACTTAGTACATGGATATACAATAATATGTCGTCTTAAATTCATAATTTCATTATTGAAAAGATATTGTAATATACAAAATACGATACATTAAAAAGATTTTTTACCTTATTATTGAGGAGGATTTTTGGTCTACCTGGGTCACAATAACCCCAGTAAAGACCCCCCGCAAAATATCTTGCTTTGCCTTCATTCATTAAATTCCCACAAAGTATTTATTTCGCAATTTGTCGTAGTTAAAGTTAACAAAATACTTCAGTTCCAATTCTTTTGAACATTTCATTTAAATGACTTTTAAGTTGAGTTTGTATCTGACTAAACAACACCGTCATTTGTAACGATGTAACCTCATCAAACGATATAATGACAGTATCATTTCATGTATGAGACATATAATCAAACCGATTTATTTCTTATTATGTATCAAAGAAGTCTGTATAAAAAAACACAGAAACAAAGATATATTCTTCGTATTTCAACGCATAATAAAAAAATCCCTTCAAAATGAAGCAACAACGAAATCTTTTTCGTAAATTCAGTGTTGATATGCTATGGAAGTAATAGTCACTAGGGAAAATATATATACCTTAATAAAATTGCAAATCTACGCAAAGAATACAATTTTTATTTTGTTTGTTAATTTATCGAACTTATTTGGTAAATATTTTTCGAATACAATTGAAGAATATAGTTAAATATATAGACTTATTCAAATAATGCCCAATATTTATATAAATAATTTGTTATCGGTTGATATGCTACAAATTATATTTATACCTTTATACAGAAATCTACATCTTATATGTAACCCATGGTTAGAATATATCTGGCAACGATGTAAACATAATCTAGTCAATATAACCTCTTTGTAAACAGTTCATGAAATATTTGTCTTTGTAATAATGTAATGTAAGTGCATAATTAATGTATATATTAAATATTGCGATAAATATAATGTAGTACAGTAGATATACAATAACGCATGTAATATACATATATATATATATAATATAAATTTGTTTTATATTTATATTGGCTAGCTGTTGCATATATTACAATCGCTCATTGAAATTTAAAAAAAAGATCTCTCAGATATATATTTCATAATTTCTAGTCAGACCTTTTTTCAGTAATTTGACACAGTAATATTACACATCTTTTTACATCAAGACTTTGTAAATTAACAAAACCACAATATTGATATGTTCTCAATTGTAGGAAAGGTTAAAATCAAATAATTATCAATCAAATATATTTTTTTGTTTCCAAAGAATAAAGAACTGCAAATTTCTTAACCATTAACATTGCTATTTACGATTAAAATTATAATGTCTGTAATTGCAATGGTAACAGTTTACTGAAATGGCAATAGTGTAGGTTATGTTTACTTTGAAACAAAAATCTTAATTTAGCGCTGTTGTCAAATTTATTCTCATCATCACCATCGTTTGCACTTGACATATAATACACAAAAAATAATTTTAGTGCAGCGTGGCTTTGACAATTGTGCAACAAAATTAATGTACGGAAACAGTGTGATTTTTAACAAATATCAGTAAAAAGTAGTAGTATAGTTACATATTGTTTAATATCAAATTTTAGTGGAAACTTTTATTGAGGATAACATAATAATTATTTTTAAGGTGTAAGGTATTATTACAAATTACACATACACACACACACACACACACACACACACACACGTTACTTGTAGAATACATTATTTTTTTAATTATGAAAATATTACTTTTCTTTTACTTTAGATTTTTAAATTAGTTGAAAATATTTGGGCTTATGAAAATTAAGTAATTTCCTTGTAATAGTACTATTTAAGTAGTTATAGTATAAGTAGTTACAATATCTATATACATATTCCCAATATACGATTGTAATCGTGAATTTATTCAATGGCGTATAATAAATGAACACTGATAAATGAATTTTCAACTTGAAGTTAATGGTAATAACAATAATGCGATAAAGTACTTTCTCTTAGTCCAAAATATATTTTTTTGTGTTAAATAAAGTAAGACTTAGTAATGAATCTTTCTTTTTGTAATTTATAACATATTTACTAAAATACTCAGTTTTCAATAGATAAATGTATTCTTTTTACAAATACGAATTGTGTGTTGCAGATCGAACATTCCAACATATTTTTTAATTAAAAATGCCAGAATTACCACGAATTACAAGATCTTTGCGTATGTTTACAAACCTTGGACGTATTAAAAGTACAAGGGAACTACAACCAAATGATTTATTTAAAAAAGAAGAAGAATATAAAAAATTAAAAAGGTATTTTATAATTAATATTTTATGGAAAACAAATATTTGGTCATAATTGAATCATTAAGTTACTCATAGAATATTTCTTTAGGTTTCAACTAAGAAGACTTATAATTTATATTTACCTAATTAATTAGGACCTGGATAATTTACAACTTGTCATGACCATAATGTTATAAATGAAAAAATATAATAATCTGTGTAAAATAATTCTTTTATATCTTTAGTTTATTACACTACTATATAACTGATACTTATAAGTATATTTATTACAGTGAGTTTAACTGGCAAGATTTATGCAGACATGTACCCAAAGATGCTTTACATCATGTTAATAAACTACGTCAAATTGCTGTAAAAACGTTTGGTATGTAATATCTTTAAATAATAAAATAAAAAATTATTATTTGTTTGTCATTATTTTAGGAGAATGTCCTTATGAACTCATAGATGAATTTTTATTGTTTACTCTACAATTACTAATCAATGACAAGTTGTTAACTAATGAAAAATTCACAATTTTAAAAAGGAAAGCTGCAAATTTAACATTTCAAGATGCTCAGAATATGGTGGAGGTAAATATGTACATGCAATTTTATTATTTATATATATATATATATATATATATAAATCAAAATATTTGATATATGTTTTTATAGATAATTAGAATAATTCGAGAAAGATTAAAAGAAAGTATTTTAGTACTCATAGAAAATAGAGAAACAGATGCTGATAATATTGAAATATCAGAAAGTAAGTTGTTTGGCTCAAAAATTGAATATAAACCTGCAAGAGTATTGTGGCCAGATACTGAAACACTTCGCAGTATGTCTTTAGAAAATATTATTCAAAGTACTGACAATTTTTCGATGAAATATAGAAATGAAGATACAAATCTGTCTAAAACAAAAGTTTGTACTAAAATTTGTTTATATTATTATTTATTTCTGAAAATATTTTAATTACAATTATATTTTCATTTCAGTTTGATAAGGCAATATATAAACAAAATTTGGAGTCATATGCAAAGTATTTTACAGATATGACTTTGGAAGAATTCGAAGAGTTTATTATAATTAGTAAATTAAAAAATCAAAATGCAGAAGATGAATTACTTGATCTTTTAGGTTGTGAATCTATAGAATTTATACAATACATTATTGAACATCGAAAAAGTATTATAGCTTTGAGTTCTGATTCAAAGGTACAAAAAAAGTGTAATACCCAAAGACCTCTAATTAGTGGACAAGTGACTATACAGTCTGAGAAAGAAAAACAGCTACTGAAACAAGTACGAAAGAAGGAAAAGAAATTAAATAAAATATCAAATAAACGAGAAAAAAGAGGAGAATCTGAAGAAAATAGTTTTGAATCATTAGAATTATCCTTAAAAAAGAATGAAGCATTAATAGAAATGCATACACCCATATTTGAAAAAAACGTTACAGACAGAAATACGCGAGAAAATATTCCCTTTGTATTTGACTCCAATATATCCAGTAGAACAACAGCTGGTTATGTATCGAAACAACAAATAATGTTACCACAGAATGCAGTAAGAAAAGATACAGAAATGTTTGAGGAAGTTTCTATACCCCCTCCAGAGTCTCAACTAATTGATGTAAATTACAAACCTGTTATGATTGATTCCTTAGATGATACTGGACAAATGGCTTTTAGTGGTATTAAATCATTAAATATAATACAAAGTATAGTATTTGATGCGGCATATCATACTAATGAGAATTTATTAATTTCTGCTCCAACGGGTGCTGGAAAGACCAATGTTGCTATGTTAACTATAGTACATCAAATAAAGCAACATATTGAACATGGTCAATTAATGAAAAATCAATTTAAAATAATTTATGTAACCCCAATGAAAGCTTTAGCAGCTGAAATGACAGCAAATTTTAGTAAAAAACTTCAATGTCTTGGTATATCCGTTCGTGAATTAACTGGAGATATACAATTGACTAAATCAGAAATTCAACAAACGCAAATGATCGTTACTACGCCAGAAAAATGGGACGTTGTTACTAGAAAAGGTACTGGAGATATATCTCTTACTAGTATTGTAAAATTATTAATTATCGATGAAGTGCATTTGTTACATGGTGATAGAGGGCCTGTAGTTGAAGCATTAGTTGCTCGAACATTAAGACAAGTAGAATCATCACAAAGCATGATAAGAATTGTTGGACTTTCTGCAACTTTACCAAATTATCTAGATGTTGCAAGATTTTTAAGAGTGAATCCACATGTAGGACTCTTTTATTTTGATCATCGATTTCGACCAGTACCCCTTAGTCAAACATTTATTGGTGTAAAAGCTACATCACCGTTGCAGGAAATAAATTATATGGATCAAGTATGTTACAATAATGTTATAGATATGGTATCTAAAGGACATCAAGTAATGGTATTTGTACATGCACGAAATGCTACTGTTAAAGTGGCACAGACATTAAAAGAATTAGCGATGAAAGATGGTACACTTAAATTATTTATACCTGAAGGTCAAGCAAAATTTACAAATAAAGCGTTTGCTAAATCACGCAACAGGTATCTAATTGAATTATTTAGCAGCGGATTATCGGTACATCACGCTGGTTTATTACGTACAGAAAGAAATTTGGTTGAAAAGTATTTTGCAGAAGGTTTAATTAAGGTATTAGTATGCACGTCAACATTAGCTTGGGGTGTAAATTTACCTGCACATGCAGTTATTATAAGAGGAACAGAAATATATGATGCAAAACATGGCTCGTATATCGATTTAGATATATTAGATGTTTTACAAATCTTTGGTCGTGCTGGTAGACCACAATTTGATGTATCTGGTCACGCTACTATTATTACTTCTCATAATAAATTATATCACTATTTATCATTATTAACAAACCAAATACCTATTGAGAGTAGTTTTATTAAATATTTGGCTGATAATTTGAATGCTGAAATTGCATTAGGTACAATATCTAATGTAGAAGAAGCTATAAAATGGCTAAGTTATACTTATTTATTTGTTCGAATGAAGTTAAACTACCATGTTTATGGAATTCTTCCTCAAGTTATTATAGATGATCCGAATCTAGAACAAAAAAGAAAAGAGTTAATTGATATAGCAGCTAAAGCATTAGATGAAGCTAAAATGATTCGATATAATATAAGTACAGGAGATTTGAGTACAACAAATCTAGGACGTATTGCAAGTCACTTTTATCTTAAATATGATACTATTGAAATTTTTAACAGACTTACAAAACCAATTATGAGTGAAGCAGAAATACTTGCTATGATATCTCAATCTCAAGAATTTGGACAATTGAAAGTACGAGAGGATGAAATGAACGAATTGCAAAAGTTGATTCAACAATATTGCGAACTTAACGTTCAAGGCGGTGTAGAAAATATACATGGGAAAGTGAATATTCTATTGCAAACGTACTTATCACATGGTCGAGTTAATTCATTTTCATTGATATCGGATCAAGCATATATTGTGCAAAATGCAGGACGCATATGTCGAGCATTGTTTAATATTATGCTAGGACAAAATCGTGCAACGATGGCTGGTCGTTTATTAGAAATGGCAAAGGTAATTGAAGTGCAACAATGGAGTTTTAAAAATCCTCTCTGTCAGTTTCATTGTTTATCTCCAGAAATTATTAATAAAATAGAAGAAAACGATTTGACAATTGATAGATTAAATAATATGAATGTTAAAGAAATTGGAGATATTTTGTATAATCAGAAAGTAGCAGCATTGGTGAAGAAATGTTGTGAAGAATTACCTGCATTAGAAATGGAATCAAATTTACAACCTATTACTCGCACAGTTTTAAGAATACGTTTAAAAATATATCCTCAATTTCGATGGAATGACAGTGTTCATGGTAAAGCTTCAGAACCATTTTGGATATGGATAGAAGATCCAGACAGTGATTTTATTTATCATCATGAATGCTTTAATATGACAAGAAAGATGGTTTGCAATAAACTTGAACAAGAGCTTGTGATGACTATACCATTACAAGAACCATTACCTTCTCAATATATAGTAAGGGCAACAAGTGATCGCTGGTTAGGTTGTCAAAATATGCTACCTCTAACATTTCATGATTTAATTTTACCTGAAATATATCCACCACATACTAATTTGTTAGAGTTACAACCATTACCCGTAAAAGCATTAAAAGATCCACTATTTGAAAAGCTTTATAAATTCTCTCATTTTAATCCAATACAAACACAAATTTTTCATTGTTTATATCATACAGACAATAATGTCCTGTTAGGAGCTCCAACTGGTTCAGGGAAAACAATTGCTGCAGAAATTGCTATATTTAGAGTATTTAAGCAATATCCAACGCAGAAGATTGTATACATTGCACCATTAAAAGCTTTAGTTAGAGAACGAATAAAGGATTGGAAAGTTAGACTTGAAGAACAACTAGGAAGACAAGTGGTAGAACTAACTGGAGATGTATCACCAGATATTAAAGTTATAGCAAGTGCGAGCGTTATTGTAACTACACCAGAAAAGTGGGATGGTATTAGTAGAAGTTGGCAAACAAGAGCTTATGTCAAGGATGTTGCTCTTATTATTATAGACGAAATTCACTTATTAGGAGAAGATCGTGGTCCTGTATTGGAAGTTATTATTTCAAGAACTAATTTTATCTCTAGTCATACCTCAAAAAAATTAAGAGTTATCGGACTTTCTACAGCATTAGCTAATGCAGTGGATTTAGCTAATTGGCTTGGTATCAAAGAAATGGGGCTTTACAATTTTCGTCCGTCTGTACGACCTGTACCGTTAGCAATTCATATACACGGGTTCCCAGGGAAAAATTATTGTCCTCGAATGGCAACAATGAATAGACCAACTTTTCAAGCGATTAAACAGCATGCACCATCTAGTCCATCCTTAGTGTTTGTTTCATCACGCAGACAAACACGTTTAACTGCACTAGATTTAATTGCATACCTTGCGGCAGAAGATAATCCTAAACAATGGTTACATATGTGTGAGGAAGAAATGAACACTATTCTAAATCACGTACGAGACTCAAACTTAAAACTTACACTTGCATTTGGAATTGGGCTTCACCATGCTGGTCTTCAAGATAGAGATAGAATGATTGTTGAAGAATTATTTGTGAACAATAAAATTCAGGTATACATTTAAAATATTATATATATATATGTATATATACTTGCTACTTATAACATTGTTTACATCCTCAATACTTAATCATTATATTACATTGAAGAAGTAACTCCTTTTAACAAAGGAAAGATATTTCAAACATATCAAATTTGATAAAATATTTTATAAAGTCAACCAATTAATACCTACTAAAATAAAATAAAAATATCATATTTAGGTGTTGATTACAACAGCTACTTTAGCTTGGGGTGTCAATTTTCCTGCTCACTTGGTTGTAATAAAAGGAACAGAATATTATGATGGTAAACAACACCGTTATGTAGACATGCCTATTACAGATGTACTTCAAATGATAGGACGTGCAGGCAGACCCCAATTTGATACTGCAGGAGTGGCAGTGGTTTTAGTGCATGACTTAAAAAAAAATTTTTATAAGAGGTTTCTACATCAACCATTCCCAGTAGAATCAAGTTTACTAGCTGTTTTACCAGATCATATAAATGCTGAAATTGTGGCTGGTACAATTAAAAACAAACAAGAATTATTAGATTATTTAACCTGGACGTATTTTTTTAGAAGATTAATGAAAAATCCTAGATATTATGATCTAAATGCTTTAGAACCTAACACAATTAATCAGTACTTATCTTCTTTGGTGGACAGTACATTAAAAGTGTTGATAAATTCACATTGTGTGATATTTGACCAGGTACATAGAATGGAATTAAAATTTTATTTCTAACTTGTTATACAAAGGATAATTTACAATATCTTTATTATTTCTAGGAAGAACAAATTTTATATCCACAATCAATGGGTAAAATAGCATCATTTTATTATTTATCACATCATACTATGTTAATGTTTGAGGAATCGTTACAAGAATTTCTAACATTAGAACAATGTTTACATATTTTATGTAATTCTTATGAATATAATGAACTACCAGTAAGGCATGACGAAGAATTATTAAATGAGCAAGTGTCATCTTTACCAATAAATAAAAAAAAGTATTTCGAAAATTTTATTTTGTTCTAATATGTTTAATGTGTAAACAGGGAATTAAGCAAAATGTGTCGTTACCAAGTAGATAATTACTCATATGGTTCTCCACATACAAAAGCATTTTTATTACTTCAAGCACATTTTTCAAGACTTCCTTTGCCATGTGTAGATTATATTACTGATTTAAAATCAGTACTTGATCAGTCAATTAGGATTATTCAAGTATGTATAGTTAAAAGAAAACTATTATATCACTTTACATGTATTATAATTAAAATACTCTTTAATCAATACATATTTATTTTTAGGCAATGATAGATACAGTTGCAGAACATGGATGGTTAGCAAGCGCACTTATGATAATGAATTTGCTTCAGATGCTTATTCAAGCTCGATGGATTGATGAATTTGCAATTACTACATTACCACATGTAAATTCAGAACATATACAATTATTTTCGGCGTTGTCATCATGTCTTCCAAAATTGTGCTTTATTATGCGCAACAAATATAGTACACTTGTAGAGGTGCTTGGTAAAGACTTTCAAGAAGAGCAAATATTTCAAGTAAGTAAATATATTAAACTTTTAACTTATAATATTGAAGGTAAATATTGAAAGTAAGAAATTATTAATTATCAATAATTTTAATTCTAGATACATCAAGTAATGAAAGAGATGCCAATGCTTCATGTCGAGTTAAGTATAGAAATGCACGATGAAGAACAGAGAAACCAGAAGATTATATCGCTAAAGACTGACAATTCCGATCGTATAAATATTTGCAAAGATCAAGATTATATACTAAATATTACAATGAAAAGAAAAAATAAGTCTAATAACTTGAAAGCACACTGCCCTTTGTTCCAAAAAGGAAAGGATGAAGGTTGGTTTCTGGTTTTAGGTAATACTTCTAACCTAGAATTATTAGCTCTAAAACGAGCATCTGGAATAAATGAACAACGCAAATATTATCAATTACAATTCACAGCACCATCAAATCTAGGTAATTTTTGTTTTTGTACATATTTATAATTATTTATATAATTTTTCATCACATATAATAATAACTTCCATTTTTCTTTTTTTAAACTAAAAATTAATTTTTTTTCAAGGACAAACAACTCTAGTGTTTTATTTGATATCCGATTGTTACATAGGACTGGATCAAGAATACAATATAAAACTAAATATAATATCTTAAAATATAAATTTTATTCCACTTAGTAAATGTGTTAATTTTTTCTAAGAGGTAAATGTAAACAAATTATTTTGTTAAAACTTATTGTTATGTTATTAATATTTATAAAATTATTTTAATAGCTGTAAGTACTGCAATGAAATATATATTTAAATTATAAATCTTTTCGATATTTAATTTTTTTAAAAGGGTACATATAAATTTATATATATATATATTTTTTATTTATTACACGACTATGAAACATATATATGGATTGTTTTATGTTTTTCATACAAATGCATATCTTATCAATTTAGTGTACAAAGATAAAAAAAGTAACATTCGAAGGACCAGTTTTATAATTTCACATATTATGGATCAATGAAATTTAGTTTTAAATTCACTTTTAAAAGTAAAAAATAACAAAAGAAAATCATATCCAATATTTCATGAATTATAAATCATACGTATAGTTTAATATGAAAATGTTTCCTTCTAACATTAGTATTTTACCAAAAGTAAAAGAATATCAATAATGGTATAATATATTGTGTAAACATTTTTCCACACTGATCCTCCTTTACATTTATATTATGATATTGTAACAATACAATATTTGTTTGTAATTTCTTATGCTAACGAGGAATAACAAGATAGTAGGGTAGGAAGGATATGAGATCATTTCATTGCTTTGTTTTAAAGAGAACGTGATTAAGTTGTACACTATTAACCTGTAATATTTCACTTGATATTGATCAGTGCAGACTGTTCATTCTAATGACCTAGAAGAGGTACATTTTAATTCTAAAGTTTTAGCATTATGCTTGTGTAAATCCCTGAGACAAATAATGCAATTTGTGACAAAGTATTTTCTATTCATTGATTTTATTAACATTTATTGTCTTAGTAATCAGAAATAAACGTCAAATGTTATTAAATTAAATTTAAAATAAATTTTTTAAATAAATAATAATTTTATATTAATAATATATGTTTTCAATTGACAACTAACAAAGTCAAATTTATCCATTGTAATAAACATTTTTCTATACTTAAAATATAATTCATAAATATTTTAATGCTTTAACATTTAATAGACAAAATATAATTATTCCGTTTTCGTTATTTTTTTAGGTTATTTCTCTAAAACTTTAAATTAATAACATCAATGTTCAATATATTTTGTTATCTTATACAATTTTTAAAGATATAATAAAATCAACCAGATAAATTAATAGTTGAATATCTTCCTTTTTCTCTCTTTAGATTGAGTCTTTCCCTGTTCCATCAATAGATTGAACTTTCTGCCTTTTTAGTGTATATGAAATGCACTTTATATATTATTATTTCTGTAATTGTAGTACTAATCAAAGCAAAGAAATACTTAAGCTCCTTCCATAATAGAAATTTGGAAGTACTGATTATTTCTTGTAAGTAATAAACCGAAATATTTTTAAAGCAAAAATTTGACGATAGTACATTTCTACTCATCACATTCATTGCAAATATTAATATATTCTTTCTCAAGCAATTGAGAAAATTTCACACAATATAGTAAATTGCAACTTGATTTTAAATGTCATTATTTTTCTCTTTAAATATAAAACAATTTTTTTAAAAATTATAATTAATGCATCTTGATGATTAATAGGTTATTACTGCCGTTTTTTTTTTTTTTTTTTTTTTTTTTTTTTAGTACTTTCTTTCTGCAAATTCTCTGAATAACAATAAAAATGTATACTGTATCACTCAAGAACTAAGGAAGCACTGGCATAACTAACAGAACTATCATTCATATTATTGCACTGATTGCTTTGAGCATATTTAAGAAACTTCAAGTTCATTCTTTGGCCATTAGTATTCCCTTTTAAAGTATGAATTGCCTGTTAAAATATTAATTATAATTTCAAAAATTGTATCTTATTTCATAAAGAATATTATTACAATTTAATATAACTATATAAAATTTATTAGAGAAATCATTAATTCCAAATATTGAAGACTTATATGTATGTATAGTAGACTAGAAAATACATCAATATTTGACATTTTTTTAATGAAAGTAAAAATATACATAGAATTTAAATAAATAAAAGCTATTACCTGTAAAAGAACACTAATAGGATGTCGGCCACATATTGTATTACCATATTTTTTAAGATAATCGGTAAACATTGTGGGATTTAATGTTTCTATAATGTCCATACCCTGTGAATTGTTATATAATACATAATAATATAAACAAGTTTGAACATTCGAGTTTATAAGCAAGTATTTAAACATTTATTTAAATACATGAAATATTTGGAAATAAACAATGACATTATGCTTAGATTTTACATACCATTTTATCAAGATTTTGAATAGATCTATAAATGGGGCCACAGGATCTATCGTAATAGGTATAACGAAAACGCTGTCCCCAATGACAGAAATCCGAAGATATAACAAGTAATGTTTGTGGATCAGCCATATATGGTGCTAATAATCTTCCATAGAGTGCTTCTTTTTCTGGACTTAATGAACCCACTAGTATAGGAATTATTGTGAAAGAATCTTTAAACCTATATTGATATAAAATTTGAAACAGAAATTTATAATAAATGAAAATATAATAGTAATTATATATATATAATAAATATAATAATAAACATACCCTTCCATAACTTTTGCAATAAATGGCAATTGCATTTCAATGCTATGTTCTTCTTCATCTGTGTTTAAATCCATCCACTCAAAATGTCTAGTCTCTTCAAGTTCTCTGTACACTGTCACATGAACAGAAGCCTATATTTGAACTAATCTTTGATGATAATTCATATTTAGAATGTAATTAATTTTAATTTTGAATATAGAAATAACTTTATTTAAATTTGAATATTTTATGTTATAAAATTTATACCTTGCTGATCAATATGTAGATCATACAATGGAGTTTGATAAATCGATGCAGAAGAAAGAGCACAGCCTGCTAATCTGACATGATGTGATGGACCAAGAATAAAAATCCTTCGCCTATGTAATAATAATATATACTTATGTTAATATATGTTTAACCTCCTATTTCAAATAAAAATTTAAAGGTAAATAATTTTATTTTTGTACATAAACATAAAATTCATGTCAAAAATTAAGAAGAATAATGAATTCATAATATATTTATATAATTATTAAGAGATTACATGTATGCTGTTGATTGTTCCAATAATTTAAAGTTACCATTTTTGATAATATATACAAGAAAGACAAAATTGAGAAAAAATATATTTTTATGCTAAGTAAATTTTATTTAAAAGAATTTGAGCTACTGATTAAACTAAACAAGTATGAGGTATAAATAAAGATTCAGAAGTACAATATTTTTAAATGTCAAACCAGAAGCTTTTTATATCAAATTGTATTACACTTTATAGAACATATATTATGTCATCCATCTAAACATTTTGTTATAAAATACTAAAAAAAGAATTCTTTAAAGAACTTACACTACAACAGGACTAATCTGACGGTATGCAAAACCAGCACATGCTCCACAATAGCTGTAACCTGCATGTCTGTGAAATTTTGTTCGTATTTCAATAAAGATTCTTTAATCTAATTGAAAATTATTCTAATGTACTATAATTACTGACGGGGCAATTATTGCCCTAGCAGGTCCATGTGATAAGTCTGCTGCACCCAACCAACCTTCTAATTGTTTATTTAAGTCCAATCCTGTATAAAATATTCAATATATATATACATATATATATACATTTCATAAAAGATACAGTATTAATTACTAAAATCTAAATTTAATCATAGGTTTTCAAAATTATCAATGATAGTTTCAGAATACATAACAATGTAATTCCATAATAAAAAGTTCTGTAGAAAAAGATATATTATAAAGTATATTTAACATACCATAATAAACTGTTTATTAATTTATGCTTTCTCCTTTATAATATCTGTCGTATAATACAAATAAACATTTCTTTTTTCATTTTTACGTATAAATTTATCCTATGTGTATAGTAATATGAACATATACTTTGTTTAAAAGTGGACTACAATGTAAAAAAACGACATTTTTATAACCATGATTTATTGAAATATTACTTTACAAAATACCTACAATGTAATAGACTTAGTAGAATTATAACAATTATTATTAATAATCTTTACACGATTAAATACCAATTTAAATATTAGCATATCATTGTATTAAAAAATATCGAATATTAGATGCATAGATTTGTGGCTATTTGTCAACGTACCTGCCACAAAATATACAATGATGAATGTACACAAAGGCAAAGAAAATATAAGAAATAATTCTCATTGAATTATAGGCAATTATTACTAAAACTAAACAAATGAAAAATATAATTTAAATATTGCTTACCAGAACCTGCGTACCAACTACCAGCATGAGTTGCTCTTCTAATTAATGCCATTTTTCACTTTATTACGCTAATTTTTATTTGCTTTATTCACTTTTTATAATAAATATCTTTCCACCGTATTTATATTTTTATAAATGATTTGTTTAGTGCACCGATGATTAATCCTACTTATATATAAAATGTTTATAAAACTAATCACAAAACTTAACTTTTACTTTGCCATGAACCATACGCTTTTAATAACGTTGTATAGTACATTGACACAAACTAAAAGAACATTTTTTAAATGTAATGAAACAAGAAATAGATATTTCAGAACCTACATACTAATTTCTTACAAATCTTAAAGAAAGATTTTTTTGTATTTCCTTTGCAATTAAACTAAATAACCGAAGCTTTTATATGTCAAAAGTTTAAAATACAAAATTTCACTACGATACAGTAATTTCAGTGATAAATCAGAAATACCTTTTATTATGGAAAAAAGATGATTGGTATGAAAGCATTTCAATTATTTTGAAATAAATAAAAGAGTATACAAGTGTAATTATATCTTCTCCATAGATTAAGTGAAACAAAATATATAGAAAATCAAGAGGAAAACAGTAAATATAATGTAAAACATAAATAATTGAAAAGAGAAGATAATGTGTGTATATACATATTAATATTTTCAATATATATCAGTAAAAAAGAAGTAAACAGACTTTTATATATAATTTTAATCTAAAACATGGTTTTTTATCTTTTTTGAAAATATATATCTGCAACTAAACAGGTGCAATTTTATTACTTTTAATTAATTAAAATGTAATAATTCATTGAAAAAGGTTTATTTTTTATGATTATTTCCTGATAATAAATGTTACTATTGTTTATCTTTATTTTATTTTTAGGATAAAATATTGTATATTATGCATAGAATGTTTCTTATATTTTGATAATTTTACATTTCATATTTATTTAATTGTAATCTGATAAATAATAATCTCTATAATTTTATGGAATGAATTGAATGTCTTGAAATCTGAGATTTTTCATTTTAATTGTTATATATATTTCACTAGAATTAATACTTTTCACAGAAAAATGCTTCGAATATAAAAAGAAATAATTATAATATTACTTCAACGTATTTATTAGCCGATAAATTCGAATTCAATTCTATTACATGTAAGATAGAAATTATATCCAAAGTATAATATTATAGAGACCATGATAAATATTTCTGTAATCATATTCAAGATTAAAGTTTGTCTTTTTATTAAATTGTATTACACAGTACCGATGATATTTTAATAACATAATTAAATATATAATATTTTTAGCAAATGTCTGAATTACATTTAATGTATAGTCCTGATGGTAATCATTTTAGTATCTAATTTGAACATCATCGTAGAAATGGTTATAATGGCAGAAATTCATGTCTCTAGTGTTGTTTAAGTTTGTGAAACTGAGTGACAAAACAGATATCTATTTTGTTAAGAATATTGTAATGTGTATAAAAGTTTGATCTTTTGGGACTCTTCATGCAGAAATCTTTCTTCTAGTGGAAATACTAAATAACGAAACAACGTTCTCTCTATCATATACATTCGAAGTCAACATCGACGTTTTTGTGTTTTTTTTTATGCTCATTTACTTTGTTTATTATGAATTTGATGGATTTTTTCGTGCTATAACTTAACGACGGATTCAATAATATAGGTAATTAAATTTTATCTATTTTTCATCAATATTTTGATTATATAGATCTTATAACCTTTTGCTTTCATTGTGGTCGTTCTGATTTCTATTTTTTACAATATCAAGATTACCGATCGTTTGTTCAATGTTTTTTTCGAAATTCGTCAATTTTCTGTGTAGTGTAATAGTGATTGTAATATTAAGGTACTAACGAAATACCCAAGAGAGAAATTACTTAACTATTTTCGTTTTGTTATGTTATTATATTGTCACTTTTTGTAGCGACTAAAATAACAAGTTATTGCCATTAATAGTATTCTAATATTGTATTAGTTTTTCATCGTTATAGACGTGAAGATATGAAACATAGTTTAAAATAGTAATATTCAAATTAATTTGTAAGTATTTATAAAAATATGTACCTATATCTTAACAATTATAAGTTCTAGAATATCATACATTATATGGTATAAAAATCATATTATTTATAACAAATTTTATAGAATACAAAAATCATATCATTTAAAATCTTTATATTTTAGTTTTCAACATATAAATAAATTCTTATGAGAATTAATCTTTATAACAGTATTCTTTATAAAGGGAAGGTCACTTATTTATAAAATGTAAAAACTTTTTTTAATGTTTAAATAAAACATAAAAGTAATATAATTTTCTTTAATAGCATAATGTAATTTAATGTACGATTAGATATTTATATAAGTAAATTAAGAAGTTTGAACAAATATTTTATATATAAGAATATAGATTATATGTATAATGTAAATTTTTTGAAGTAATGCTTAGATAGCATCTTCATGAAAAATAAATTCTTCACTTGCCAATAGGTTCATTCTCATTTCCCGTCTTCGATTTTGATACGACCATTGCCATGGTGCTGTGATAAACAGGTAAAAATTAAATAAGTACAATTGAAATTAAAAATTAAAACAAAGTGTTTGATATTAATTAATAACCCGTTACTTCTGTGTCACAAATTTGTTGTCTTTACATGGTCATTACAGGTTACTACTAGGAGTTATTGTCATGGACTATCTTCGATTCTATGAAATTAAACAAGTTACAAGTGATGCAATAGAAAACAAGTGATTGTGGTAATTGACATAAAAGAGTGTTGGTGTGCCTTAGCAGGTATTTTGTAGTGGAGTCACCAGGCTATGGCTAACCTGAACTTTGAGCAACCACCACGCAGTATTGCGAACGCAAGCCTTATATCACGCACAGGTGGTGGGGGGGGCTTAAATTCATCAACCCTTACGGGTCATGTCACACCTACCTCGAGCATGTTCTCAGGCTCATCTGCAAGCACTTCCAGTTCGGTTAACTCTGCGGTAGTAGTTACTAACGTTTATCCTGGAGCATCAGGAGCAGGAGGTGGACAAAATAGTCATCAGTCTCAACAACAACAGCTCTCTCCTATGGGCACCAGAGGACTGTTTGGGCAGAGAGCTTTTACAGATAGACGTACAATGCCTGCTCTTGGGTTAGTTTTCCCATTCCATGTGTAGAACATAGGAATGTTGTCTGAATTTGTTATGATTTTAATGTTAAAGCATTATCCATTATGATATTATATATTTTGTTGTATATCTATTATATGATAATTCTACTTATAGAACAAATGAAAATATTAATATAAATTTATAGAACATCAAATCCAATGGCTAGCATGGGCACATTTGGAATACCTCAAAGTCGAAATTACGGATCTCAAATCAATAATTTTCACTCTGTTTTTGGCAGTGGAGGAGGTGGAGATACAAGTACTCCTCCATTGTTGGATCTATCTGAGTTTCCTTCATTAACAAACAGAGGACAGGGTGATTCTATGCCGCAACCTAGTCCTATGCCAGGCAAACAACCTTATGGTTTGAACACATAATGATCTAAATTTTAATATATAAATAAATATAATTTTTATATAAATATTTATAAAAATTGTAGTTGGGATGGTAAAACAACCAACATCTGAATCAAGTGAGTTTACAATGAGTTCTGAGGATTTTCCGGCATTGCCTGGAACACAAAATAGAGAAGGGCCATCGCCAGGTGGAAGTGTTTCTGGAGATAAAAACATACCTGTTGGACTTGGTCCTGAAATTGGACAAGATATATTGCAGGCAAATAGAGCACCAGGATCTGAGAAGTCTCAATTAACTAAAAGAGGTGTACAAATATTTCCTGACGGTACAATAGTTATCATTACAGCTTATGTTTTTCTTTATTCATGCAATTACATATATCTTTTTTCAGGCAAGGTGCTTAATTTACCAACTAGTATGATACAGGACCAGTTTGGAGTAGTTGGGTTATTGACATTTATTAGGGCAGCTGATACAGATCCGAATCTAGTATCTTTGGCATTAGGCTATGATTTAACTTCGTTAGGATTAGATCTTACTTCAGGAGATAGTATTCATCAAAATTTTGCCGGACCTTGGACAGAAATACCATGCCGACCTCAGGATATCGATTTTCACGTGCCGCCAGAATACCTTATTAATGCAGCCATCAGGTATTTTATTTTATTAATATCGATTTTTATAAGTACGAATCATTATAGTAATTAAACTTGTACACTTTATTTTAGGGATAAGCTAGCACCAGTTAAGCTAAATCGATACAAAGATGATCTACTATTTTATATGTTTTATACAAATATTGGGGATATGATGCAATTAGCAGCAGCAGCGGAGTTGTAAATACATTTTTATATTAAAATTTTCGAATATTTTTTCCACTAGATTTTTAATAATATGTATGACTTTATTTGGAACATGAAGGTACACTAGAGAGTGGCGATATCATATGGAAGAAAAGGTTTGGATAACACAAGCACCAGGATTGGGACTTGTAGAAAAAACATCAACATATGAACGCGGTACTTATTATTATTTTGATGCGCAAAGTTGGAGAAAAGTAGCAAAAGAATTTCATTTGGAATATACAAAACTAGAAAGTAGACCTATTCTTCCCCCAAACTTTTACCTAAACCAGCCTTGACTACAGGTATCTACAAAGATACAATTCGTTTTCTTTTCTCAAATTACTTTCTAATTTGGATTTAAAAAAGATTGTAAGTATTTTTATTGAGAATTTGTATTTATTGCAGATCTGTTTGCAGACCATTGTACTGTCTTTAAGCTGGACAGGAAACAGCTATTGTATAAATGAACAAATTTAATAATCTTTAATAAAAACATAAAATTTGAGGAGTACAGAAATGAAGTTCTTTAATTACTGACTCAGTTAGAAATGGAAGTGAGTCTAATCTATTTGATATTGACATGATATTAATGATTTTGATACGCATATGTTTTAAATGTTTAGATGCTTATGTATAGAATGATATACTTTTTGATGATATTATAGTAATGATTAGGATTTTGGCAATGTATATAATAAAAGTAACAAACAGTTGTATTATTGAACAAAATTTTGACACTTAGGCAGCTCAAAATGCAATATGTCCACAAATTCTGTACCTATGTGATCATTTATTTTGTACCTATGTAATTGTTTAGAAATGTAAATGAAATGTTTTTTAAAAAGCGAATTTAGATTTTATAAAATGTCAGCAAAATAATATACTTTATTATCTATCAAAATTCATGAAATATATTACTATGTAATGTAAATTTTTTAATGTAAAAAATGCCTTTGGACGTAAAATATTTAATTAAAAATAGTAAATAGTATAATATAAAAATCCCGTTGTTTAAAATTACAATTTATAAAATTTTTAGATCACTTAAATTGCTTTTAACAGAGTTTAGTTTTAATAAACTATAAATTATATAATACGCTTAATCTTGTTGTATATATGAGTCAAAGATTTGAAAATGTAAAATAAAATTTATATTTAAAAAATACAAAACATAAACGTAAATATTAATAATATTAATAATTTTAATTTAATAATTTTTAAGTTAAATGTATTTCATTTCTAAATTTTCTGGTAATAGTGTGTGATTTAAAACGTGGTTAAGTTGAATAACAAATTAAGTACCTTTAAAAAAAGTTTTCATGCTATTTCATTAATTATTTCTATCCCTTTAAGTTCTTCTAGTTTTAATATTTTAATAATGTTCTTTGTCAAATCTTAGCTTTAATAAATAAATAACACTTGTTATCATAAATCTATAAAAATTTATTACATATGACTCAATTCCATTTCTAGCTTATAATTGTACCATTATTTAAAATATATTTTCCTTTTATTCCGTTACATAGACTTCTATTTATATATATTTTCACATTAAAAATATTCTTAGAAAAAGATTGAATAACTTCCTGTTTATAATCGTAAAATTTGTTTTATAATTTTTCGAACTGGTTAGCAAGATTAATTACATCTTCAGATGTGTTTATAAAATAATTTTCAATGTAATTTTGGCTGTGTTTTTCACACTCATCTAGGTAATATCTGTTAAAATGAATACTTAATTAAATATAAAATGCAGTAAATATATTAAATTAAATAAAGATATGGATTAAATTACCTATAGTTTACCATAATTCCACAGCTATTTTCAACACCACGTGGTGAAGGGTCAGCCAGCCAATTTATTCTCCACATAACAGCTCCATTACGAAGATGAAAGTTTGCTGTAATATAAAAAATGTTAGTTGTTTAGATTAATTTTTCCATGATATGTATAAAATTCGATTTATAACAATCAACCTACCAACATTATTTAAAGCATAATTTCGTCTCTTTTCCTTATATAAATACCATGCACATGCCCTAAGTAATGGCTTCCGCAAAATTTCGCATATTGCAATATCACGAGTCCATAATGAATTATTAAAAATTTTTTTTAAACCCAAAACAATATTTTCATTGTTTAAAACCTTTTGTACAGATTCGTATTCTTCATTTGTGAACACATTATGTATATCTAAAAAGTATTTTATACCAAAGTATAATATTCTGGTGCTCAATCTTATATGGTTATATTAACATTAATAAATTTTATGACTATTTGAAATAAATTGCAATTACCTTGTTTTGTTTTTTCTAAAAACCAAGTTCTAAAATTAGGTATTGGTGATAAAGTAGATAATTCGGTTATCATAGGAAATTCTGATAACACTTGTTTTGCTACTTCTTTTATCAAATAATTACCAAGTTCAATACCCTAAAAAGAATTGCCTTTTGATTTGTATGTTACATAAATTTGCATTTTTAGATATTTATATACGTACTTGTAACCCTTTCTGTGTGGAAGTTATTGAATAAAATATTGCAGTCTTTATTTTGCATTTATCTTCTTCTAAAAATGTTACTTCTGTTTTTGGATTACCAAGAATTCTGACCTTCGCTTCTTCAATACCTCTTAAACTATCTATATGTTAATAATGTATTTTACTTTGTGTATTTTTACTTAATGTATATTATTCATTATATTGTATTTAATTTTATGTGTAAAAGATATTTATTAAGATATACCTGGTATAATATCACATAATGCTGAATGCAATACAACAAGAGGTTCTCGTGGCATTGAAGGATGAGTAAAAATATAACATCTTCTATATGGTCCAACTCTTTGTTTCAAATCTAACCAATTTCTTATGGGATGTATTGCTTCATAATCTGAAATCTTATAATTTTCAAATAATAAAGATTATAAAATATGTTACACTGTTTACTTGCCATTTGTATACCTTTTGTAAAATGTCACATGAAGTTTGCCATGTTATTCTTTCTAAATGTAGAAATCCTACTGAAAACCAGAGTAGTAATAAATCACGTAAGGTAATATTCAATTGCTGGATTGCAATACTTTCCTCTGTGTCTTTAGCTTTTAATATTAATTCCTAACAAATATATTTGTATAAAAATAAGTAATGTGCTCTACTTATAATTTTGTACGTAAGATATTTTATTATATTTTATTATATAATATTTAGAACATTAAATATGAATTTTATATAGCATGAACTAATTTTATCATTAAAATTGAAGTTATGTTATTTATATTATTTTAAATTGCTTACTAATATATCTGTCCTTAAATCAACAAGAAATTTTACACCATTTTGAAGTCTTCCAATTGTAATAAACAACCATTGATAATCTGGTGTTAAAGCATTTTTTAAATTTCGTTCATAAGAAACTATACGTCTCTCATTGTTTGACTGAAATAAAAGAGAACAAAATAATTGCAAGTATTTTTTACTTATATCAATACGATTTAAAAGTTCTTTTTTAGATTTTTAAGCTTTAATGCCACAAAATTAAATATTTTATTTAACAAAAATTAATAATATACAAACCTCTGTAGACACAAATTTTTCTGCTATATTGAATATAATAGGATGTTGAACAGCATATTCAAATGCTAAGATGCGCAAAATTTTTTCCTTGTCATTTTTGCTACTTTCTTGGTACGTACTACATAAAATACGAGCTTTGTTCTAAAATAAAATGTTTATTCTATTGTATTATGCAATGATTTTATGTATGTTGCATAGAAATATTGTTAATTGAAACTTATAGATTAATATTTCTATTATTTGCGATTTATGTTAAATATTATATGAGTAACGATTTTGACAAGTATGCTTTGGTTATGTAACTCAAAATAGATTATTTATTATAAATAATTTAACAAAAAGGTTAGATAATATATTATATTAGAAAATGTAATTCCAAAGATAAAATTACTTTTATTATTGTATTTATATTTTAAAACTTTATAATAATACGACAATATAAGGTTATGTTATAACCTTACTCTATATATGATAGTACTATTAAATGAACGTAACATAATTTTTATTTATTTTAATTCGATATACATCATTGTTTTAAAAGATAATATGTGTGATATGTAAAAATTTAGAGATGTAAACCATAATTTTTAAATGTAAAACAAAATATCATAAAATTTGAAGAATAAAATTTATATGTTTAACTTATTGGTTTATGTTAAATATGTTTGATGTTCATTTATCAATTATTGTTAACCATTAAAGATTAAGTAACATTTACGAAATATTAAACAATAATTTATGTTACTAACCTCAACAATCCAATTACAAATATTGCTATTTTTAAATTTGAATACTCCTTTTAATTGATTTTCAAGAGAGATAGTTTCACTGGACGTAGAAGTATCATGTAGACTCCGTATAAGAAAAGATCTGAAATTCTTTTGTGTTGTATTATCTTTTAAAATACATTTATTACTATAAATATTAACTAATGTTTTCACATGTATACTTTTGAATATCATGTTTACTATTGACAACTATCATAAATCATGTGAAAAAATACTTCAGTTACTTGAAATTACAAAACTAATATCAGAAGGTAACTGCTTCTTCTATCTTAGTTGAATTTTTTTATAATAGAGATATTTTTATCTGATATGACATGCATACTTTGATATTAACATTCAGCTTAAAGGACAACAGTTAGATAGCATTAAAATATTGAGTACTTTTTATACATAACATACATTAAGTAAAAAATTTAGCCCATCAGAAAGCTAAATGGTAATTTTTATTAATATGCAATAAATTAAGAAAGGATTTAAATAAATTTTTGCGATATATGAATAAAATCTTCGATCTGTTTGTCACTTTTATATTGATAAAGATGCACCCTTTTAATGACATTGATTATTTAATATATTGGAAAATTTAAATACAAGTTGTATAAAAAGAATGTCAGACTTTAATAACGTATACAGTATAACAAACAGAGCAAAATATGAAAGTTCTTTTGATAATAGTTTTTAATCTTTCCTCTATTGCTACTTTTCGTGATAGATACAACCGAGGGAAGGATTTCCTCTCTAACGCAACGTATTGTCAAAAAAGGTGTACAATGTGAAACAGTTGGCAATCATTAGTACTAAAATGGTGCTATAGTCGGAGACATTATGATACGTATTTAATTGCAGATCGATCAAAAACAAATTTTACTAAGCGTACATATTTTCGAAAATAAATGTGACCCTTTATCAACGTACAGAATGCAGATAGTGCATTTTTCTTGGGGTCTCATTTGGTATATTTTATCAACTTCTCAAGGTAATTTGACTATCTGTATCCTATTTCATGTGATAGTTATTCAGTTTTGTAATTACACCTATTGTTATTTTAATTTATGATAAGATTCAAACATTTTATTAGCTTTCTTTTGTGTTACAGTTAATGCTGATTATAGTATTACTTTGACACATGATGGCCCTGTAGTATTAGGTGGAACTATTACATTTAAAGCTGATATCTTTGATAATGGTATAAGACCATCAGAAACATTTAGATATAAATGGAGTGACAATGCATTAATTCCTCATATATACGAGGTTAGTTTCTTTTTATCTTATAGTTTATTCAAAATAGTTTATCAATACATTTCAAAATTAGATTATCAATTGAATTGTAAACTTTGCCCTAAAAAGAAAAGTTTTATAAAAGTATAATTCCTTATGACGCAATATTAAATAAATTTAATTGCTTAAAAACCTTTTGTCACAGTTTTAATAAGAAAAATCAGATTATTATATTATAATATTTTTCTTACATTTCAGTATTATCATTTATAAAACCTTAATGTATAAAAGCTTAAATACTAATTTTGAATACATATATAACTTTGATCTTCCATAGACAGGGGCTATATCAAATACAACAACATATTGGAATTTAAATATTGCCCATGAAAATTATACAATTGGAAAATATGAAGTTGAAGTAATGGTTTATAAATATGTCGTGTTCTGGTGGCAACATGTTACCAGTGCCCGTACCGAGTTTTATGTAACTGGTAAGTTAAGAATTTTTAAAAATCATTTTATAATATATTAACTTTTTGTCTATTATGTATATCATCAAATTAATGTTTTAATAGAATCTTTCAATGGAGACATCAACATTATACAGCCCAACAAAACATCAATGGATACATATGTCTCTTCAGCGTCTGAAGCAAACATGACAATAAATATAAAAAAAGGAGATATGGATTATTTGATGAAAGCCACATCAGTATCAATTTATTGGTTTATAGATTGCAGATATTTTGGTCAAACAAATGACTTAAATTTCCTCTATAATTTTACAACTCCCGATACATCACATGTGTTAGAAGCTTTGGTCGTTGCATCATACGATTTACCAACAACAACTGTTCCACCTACTACAACAGTTCTACCAGTAACAACAATGATTACTCCTTCTAGTATAACTGTGCCAAATATTACAATATCAAATACTACAACAGAAGATGTGGTAACTACTACCATATCTAGTAAAAGCATAACTGCAAAACCAATATTAATGTCTACAACAATACCTATATCTCTAAATAATTCAGAAAATGTCAGTATTTCTAATGTAAATATTTCTTTACCTTATATTTGTTCGAACTCTTCGATAATTCCACCAGATCCTAATAAAACATATGGGCACTTCACTAAAAAAATTGATGTTCGTGGTAAGTAATATATTATATGAGATCATATAAAATAATGATTTATGTTCAGTATAAGTTATAATAATGTATATTTATGGAATTTCTAGCACCTATAATGAATATATCAGTAGAAGGTACAAATTGGATTCAACCATGGGATATGTTATCTCTTAATGTAACATGTAAAGGTTCAGGACCTTTTAATAAGTGCCTTTATTTTCATAGAGGGAAGTATAATGTTACAGGAAATGAAACATGCAATACAGAAGATAATCTTTATTCTTGTAATTTTTCCATCATACATTATTTCTTGGAACCTAGCATATATACAATATTAATTATATTAGATAATGATGTCAGTAAACAAATCTATCCCTTGACAATAAATATTTATAAAGGTATATGTTATTATAAATATTGATATCAATAATAATAATACAAATTTTATCTTTCTACAAATATTAATTGCTTTGATTACATTTTTAAATGTGTTTTCTAGTGACAACAAAGCCACAATTATCAGTGATTGTGGTACCTGTTTCTTGTTCTCTTGCTGCTGCGGTACTCATTATTTTTGGCATTGCATATTACATACAAAGTAAAGCAAGATTTACAGTGGAAGTTGCAGATTTTGACTTTGGTCAAAATAATCCAGAAATGGAGTATAAAACATTTACAGAACGTTTAAGAGATTCGATTAATAACGCTATAAGACCTGGAAGCAAACGGATAAGTGTATGCCAGCCCTATTATGGCAGCATGAATCGCTAACAAGTACAGATTGTACAGACTACATATTCTTTGACTGTCCATGGCAGTCTTCACACATTGCAAAATAATGTTAATATATTAGCGTCTAACACATAGTAGCGCCTCGATAGAATGATGATCATTCATCAATTCTTATTACAGAATGATCATTCGAGTAATTGATATACGAGAAATGAAATTGATATTATTTCTTGAATCTTGAATCTTGAATCTTGAATCTTGAATCTTGAATCTTGATATTATTTCATTAGAATGTCATTGTCAGTGTATGGATTACGTTATTGTATTGTATCATTCTATATTTCTATTACCTTCATTTTTAAGCACTAAACAATACGAGCTACTTCTGCATTGCCATTATTGCTTTTGTATTGCCATTACTGCTTCTGCATTGCCATTCCCGCCTCTAACATTTCCTTACTTTTCTTTCTTTCATTTAAATACATGCTTTTATATGCACTTTATTATATTTATGAATTATTTATTGTTGTACTTTTATATACATGTGTCGAATTTTAATGGAAATAATTAAACATCATCTTTAATTTCCATTTCAATCAAACACGCTTTATATTGTTCTTGACATCATAAGGTAATGAACATTTTATAAATTTCAGGGTTACAAACCTCTTAGTAATTCTCAAACTATTCAATGATGTTTAAAATGAAGAAAAAAGTATTGAAATTATCAAGTATTCGGATTAAAGACTATGGGAGATTGAACAAGTGAAGAAGGTGCTAAACGAAATGAATTACAAGAAGAGTTTCAAAATTAATATATCTTACGACATTTTTAAGTATCAAATAATTTAATCAGGAAGTTATTAATATTATATCATTAATAATGCGAATTTATTCATTCCAAGGAATTTATAAACGAAATTAAAATTGTATATAGAATAAATAAATATTGTATATATAGGCTGTGTACATAGTATGCAATGAAATATTGCTTTTGATGTTTTGCGGAAATGAAGTTATAATATTAATTTATAGTATTTTTTCTAGAATTTTAACATTATGAAATTTCGTGAAACACATGTTTTCTACTTTTAATGTGTTTAACTTCGGGTTACTGGATTCATGTACTACTTAATACATACATCACAAGAAAAATATTGGTAAGCACGTAATTATATAAGCATGTAGATTACCAATTACAAAAGCGTGATAAACAAAAAGATATAATACTTATTTGAATGATACATCTTGTAACGCGAATTTTTTGTATGTATATGTGATTCTACACATATACATGCAATTTGCATATACGTATATAATATTAAATTTAATTACCCGAAATATATGAAAGTATTTCAGTAAGTTATTCAGCTAAAACTACTTATAAAAAAAATTGTTAAGTTAGATTGCGATTTCAATGATTCAGTTATAAAGTAACCTACTAAATAGTATTTAATAAATAAAAATGTTCTTGTAAAGAATTGGTGCTACTGTTATTTTCCATCATTTATTTATGCTTCTGTAATTTCAATAACGCTTAAATGAGGAAGGAAATTAAAAAATAACGCGGGTAACAGGTGGCACCATCTGTACACGATTATTGCGATCAAAAAATCTGCGGATTCGTGAGTTCGTGAGAGTTCATTGGTAACATCGTTAGGGATTTAAGATGGCGGCTGATGAAGTAAACTTACGAAATTGTGCTCTGTTAAAAGTCGTTTGTGCTTTTGTCGTTTATTGAATATTGTCAGTTGATAGTTTCAATTCATCTTTATGTAATATCGATTTAAGATCTTCAACGAACGAAACGTGTCTCTCGAAAAAGTAAGATATAAACTTTTCCCGAGTCACGGGCTTACAATGTCAGTAATTGCCTCAAAGCCATGCCACGAGAAAGAAAATTTGAAATCGACGGAGGAGGACGATTGGAAAATGCAGCTTGCATTTTGCAAACCACGGCATACAGCGACAATTGAAGGCGTAAATTGCATTACACAGACATGGAGGATGAAAGAACGGGTTTGTTACTTTTTTTCTTTGCTTCTTTGGTTGATATACCCTGAAAAATTATGTACTTAGTTCTATGATAGAGTTTTATAAATTTCTATTTTCTAGATGAAAACTGTGAGCGTGGCTCTAGTTTTATGTTTAAACGTTGGTGTTGATCCACCGGACATTGTCAAGACGCAACCGTGCGCACGTCTCGAGTGTTGGATCGGTATTTATTTTAGTTTATTTACATCCCCACAATTCCCCGCTGCCATTGCCATTATGTAATGCATTTTGAGGTTATGCATGTGGATGACAGCAGTCTGTAAATGAACGCGATTATAGTAAATAATCTGTAGATGGCGTTATATTTATTATTAATATGAATATTTCATCTGTAGTATGAGAATGTTCTTTTGCTTTCTTTCCTTCGGTTTTCTTTTACTGGTTATTTCAAATATGCATAATTTCTTTTTTGTGATTGCATTATTTTATAGTTTTGTATAATTGTATAATTATAAACAAAAATTGCACTGATTTTAATTATTCCATTCAAATGATCTAATTGTGACTTGAAACTTAATTGTTATTGATTACAATTAGAACAATTATAATTTTTAAAATTTTATAGATCCTCTGTCAGTAAGTCCACAGAAAGCTTTAGAAACTATAGGTTCTAATTTACAAAAACAGTATGAACGATGGCAACCAAGAGCTCGTTACAAACAAAGTTTAGACCCCACTGTTGAAGAAGTTAAAAAATTGTGTACTTCTTTGAGACGAAATGCAAAGGAGGAAAGAGTTCTTTTTCATTATAATGGTCATGGTGTTCCTAAACCTACTAGTAATGGTGAAATTTGGGTATTTAATAGAGTTAGTAAACTCAAGCATTTTAATTACAGTAAATAATAATTTGATAAGTGTTTTTAATATCATATTATTATTGCAGACATATACACAATACATTCCTTTGTCTGTATATGATTTACAGACATGGATGGGTGCACCTAGCATCTATGTATATGACTGCTCCAATGCAGGTATCATTGTAGAGTCTTTTCAACAATTTGCAGAGCAACACGAGAAAGAATATGAGGTATAAATATTAAGAGAGATTTAAGTAAAAGTAACTGTCATATGTAACCATATTGAAAATGTTACCTTATAGATGGAAAAGCAGGCAGTTCAGCAAAATCGTGCAACTGGAGTTGCAAGTGCCACTGCACCATCCTATAAAAATTGTATCCAATTGGCAGCATGCGCTGCTAATCAAATTTTACCTATGAATCCAGACTTACCTGCAGACATATTTACATCATGTCTTACAACTCCAATAAAAATAGCATTGCGATGGTAAAATAGAAATATAATTTGTTGAAGATATACCAAATTTCGTATAAGACCAGAGTTAAACTTTTATTTCTTTTGTAGGTTTGTCATGCAAAATACATCAAAGTTGGTACCAAAAATATCACTAGATTTAATTGACAAGTAAGAATTATATATAGTAGGGACAAGTTTATAGTACTTATGTATGTAGTATTTTCTTGAATGAAATAAAATGTTGAAATTATGATAAATACATTTCAGAATTCCAGGACAATTGACTGATAGAAGAACAATGTTAGGGGAACTTAATTGGATTTTTACAGCAATTACTGACACTATTGCATGGAACACATTGCCAAGAGGTAAATTTGTATACTATAATTGTTTTTAGGATATATAAATGACAAAAACTAAATATATTCGATTTATAGATTTATTTCAGAGATTATTCAGGCAAGATTTATTAGTAGCTAGTTTATTTAGAAATTTCTTACTTGCTGAAAGAATACTTCGCTCATATGATTGCACTCCAGTTTCTTGCCCAAAATTACCACCTACTTATCAGGTAAATAGAAAAATATTTTAACTTTAATATTTTTCTAAAAATTAGGTATTTGTTTTATCTATTATTATTCTTTCATTAATATATTTATCTCTTACCAATTTAGCACCCTATGTGGCAGGCATGGGATTTGGCACTTGATCTCTGCTTAGCACAATTGCCATCTATTCTTGAAAATGAAGATCAATTTATACATTCACCCTTTTTTGAAGAACAATTGACAGCCTTTCAAGTATGGCTTACACTAGGTTCTAAGAATCGCAATCCTCCAGAGCAACTGCCAATAGTACTACAAGTGTTATTAAGTCAAGTTCATAGACTAAGAGCGTTAGAGTTATTAGGGCGTTTTCTTGATCTTGGTCCATGGGCAGTGAACTTGGCTCTTAGTGTAGGCATTTTTCCATATGTTTTAAAATTACTTCAAAGTAATGCCAGAGAACTACGTCCACTACTTGTTTTCATTTGGGCAAAGATTCTTGCAGTTGATAGTGTAAGTGTTAAGAATTTCAATATCTTAAACCTTTCATTAATTATTTATTATATTTTAGACTTGTCAAGCAGATCTCGTACGAGATGGAGGGCATAAATATTTTTTATCTGTTCTTCAGGATACTTCTATACCGGTATTATATTGTTATACATAATTTTATCGAAAAATTTTTTCATGCAACTTTTTTATACAAGTTTATTCTGTTTTAGAGTGAACATAGGACGTTAGCGGCATTTGTTTTGGCTAGCATTGTAAACGATTATCGACCGGGTCAAGTCGCTGCAAATCATGGCAGTCTCGTATCAATTTGTCTGGAACAACTTGGAGATTCAAATGCTTTATTACGACAATGGCTATGTTTGTGTCTCGCAAGACTTTGGCATAATTATGACAAAGCAAGATGGTGTGGAGTCAGAGACATTGCCCACGAAAAACTGTTTACATTATTACAGGACCCAGTTCCTGAGGTATAAAATCATTTCATGATGAGGTCAAATTCATTTATTTAATGTATTAATATTTATGCATGATGATAGTAATGTATTTAAAAAAGAAATAAAATTATATAGGTTCGAGCGGCGAGTGTTTATGCTTTGGGAACATTCATAAATAGTGTAACAACACGAAGTGAACATGCAAATAATATTGATCAAATTATAGCTATGACGCTTATTAATACTGTGTCTCATGACATGTGTCCCTTAGTTAGAAAAGTATGTAAGTTTGTCATATAACAATACATATTTTAATTATATACTTAATATTCTTAATATGAAAAAAATTATGAATTATTTTACAGGAATTAGTAGTAGCACTTCAGTGGATGGTATTACATTTTGAAAATTCGTTTGTAACATTAGCATTGGCTGAAGAAAATAGTCGAAAAGATCTCGTAGTGGAAACGTTATCGCCATTTAGTGGAATGAGACGTATTAGTTCTAGAGATAGGTTGAAAATGCTTTCTCCGAACAACACATACAGTGTGGATAGTACAGATGGATTTGGTCAGGATCGTATTAAAAGAGTGTCGTCGTCGTCGTCTATTAGTAGCTTAGGTAAGTGATAAAATGTGTTGCTTTTAGCTAGAGTTACTAGCTTTATTGCCGGATTTTCGATAACAGTTCCTTGTATTGTTTCATTCATGTACCAGGAAATAATTGGGAGTTCGTGAGGAAACCTTGCGAGTCACTTGGTAATAATGATTGGAAATTCCATTGCATGTTCGTACATAGTTCATCCTTCATTTTTAGATCTCGTAATTTTTAATTTATAGCCAATGCTATATCACTATTTTGTTATTTACAAGCACATTATCGTAAGGAACAGATATTTTTCTATATTAAAAATAAAATACAATAAACCGTGTTTTTTATTATTTGTAGGGCACAGTTCTCTTGGAAATTTACCAAGTCTTTCCTATGGTAGTGTATATATGAAATTGTGGCATGGATTATGCAGTCTTGACAATGATCCTCATCCTGTGGTTGCTACTATGTCTCAGAAGGTCACAAATCATATTCGAAATCAGGTAAACATGATGATTTAATAATGATTACATTCATTTATATCAAAATTTAATGAAATAATACAATATTCCTTAACTGCAGGTCAAAGAATCCTCTGCACCTAAGGAAGTAATTGAAACAAAAATATCTTCGTCACTGTCTCTTCCGCCTTCTCCATCAAATCGTACCACATATTTAAGGTTAGTCAATATTTGATATATTTTTATATATGATTTTTATACTGTTATGTTTAACTTATTATAAAATAAAGTAATAGCAAAGGAGAATCACCACCTACAGTAAACTCTGGGACAGATTTATTACGTTCGTCGAGAATACCATTGCATGGCAATCGTGCAAGGAAACCAATTCCCAACACAGTAAGAATTACTTGATGTCATTTATGAGTAATGCTATATTTTACTTATATTTATAGCGGTATTTTATTGCAGATTTCAGAAGAAGCAGATGAAGTTGCTGGAATTAAAACACCATTAACTACTTCACAATTTGTTGAGTGGAGTTGTGCTCAATTTGCTCAGCCTGTTAGTTTAGAAATTGAAACTGAATCAATGAATGACATGGAAAGTAGAGCACACTATGAAAGAGAATGGCGGTAAGAATACTTAATGTAATTACTTACTATTGTATCATTGCAAAGAGAAAAACTAACTTGCAGTTTTTAATATTCAGATACTTAAGAAATAAGAAACAAAGATGTGATGCAAGAGAAGAACAATTACGTGCAGTACAAAGTAGGGTAGAATCACAAGTATTTCATACAAGGTGTTCACATTCTCCAGAAGTTTTAACATTTCATCCTTTTGAACCTCATTTGGCTGTAGCATTGAAAGATTATTTCGGGTATTTAAGTTTTAATATAGTCTAATTTTATTACTATCATATGAGACATGATATTACTTAATAAATTATTTATTTACAGGGTATGGGATTGTCAAACCGGTACAAAGTTAACTTATTGTGCAAGTCATGGAAATAAAATGTCTCGTATTACAGCGCTGGAGTTTATTAATGCTCACGATATAACGTTATTAATGGCTGGATCTGATGATGGTTCGGTTAGAGTGTGGAAAAATTATAGTAGTATGTTAAATCGCGATCCAGTTTTACTTACTGCTTGGCAAGCAATGGCTGATATACAACCTGCTACAAAAGCAACTACCGGTATGTATATTCTATAATATCAGTGTATTTATTGCAACTATATACATTAATTAAAAATGTTTGTAGCAACAGCTGGATTAGTTACTAAGTGGGAGCAAAGATCCCTTACATTGGCTGTAACAGGTGATGTTCGTATTGTCAGACTTTGGGATGCAGAGACTGAATTAAAGAAACAAGATATACCAACAGGTGCTGATTGTTGTGCTACATGCGTTGATGTCGATGGTATAGGTTAGTTTCTTACATACTTTATATTAATTTAATTGCAGAATAAGATATACATGTAAAAGGCGTAAAATGTAATAGAAGTAAACATTATTTTATTTAATTACACATAGGTGCCATGATGGCAGTAGGTTGTGGAGATGGTTCAGTTCGTTTATTTGATAGAAGATTGCCCCCTTTAGAATCAAGAGTTATGATTTGGAGAGAGCATACAGCATGGGTGCTAGGCACATCTTTGAGAAAATGTGAAAGATCTGCACCGCAACTGTTCACTGGATCATCTTCAGGAGATATTAGAATATTTGATCTTAGAAAAAATTCTTCTGTGAGCACTGTACAGATAACACAAGGTATTACAGCATTGGCAGCACATGAAATGGCTGATATTTTTGCGTGGTAAGTTTAGGATATTATTGACCGGAATTATAGTAAAATTATACAGATTATTTCAGATCTATATATGCACATTCTTTTCAGTGGATCAACGAATCACTGTATAAGTGTATATAACACTATGGGTCAACACCTAAACACAATAAAATTTCATGAAGGATTTATGGCCACTCGTATTAGTCCAGTAAGTTGTCTAAGTTTTCATCCCTATCGTGTGATTCTAGCAGCTGGTTGCGTAGACAATACTATCACAGCATATGCGTCTGAATCACGCAGATGACTAATAGAGATGGAATTGTTGTAAAATTATTTTTACAAATGTAAATCAATGGTACTTGATACTCTTAACACTAATAGTCAGTGAAAACAAATATTAGGGGCGTAATATTGGACTTTATTAGGAAAATTAGAAGGTGTATTCTTATTTTTCACTTATTTACGATTTTCTACTGCGTTTTTTTCGTATCTACAAATGCCTTTCCTTGGAATTAATTTATGTGGAGAAACTAACAATAATTCTTGTGATTACAAAACCTGTGAAGCAACTAAAGTCTTTAGGGACGACCAAAGAGAAGATAATACAAGCTACATGTGCAAGGGCAATGTAATATTTTGAAACGCAGTTGAAAAAAATTTGATGTTCTTACGAATAATGATGCATAATATATGCGTATGTGATGCAACGAAAAAGATTTGAATGTATGTATGAATGTGTTTAATATTTAATAAAGCTTGTAACATTCGCAAGGAAATAACCTTGATTATTGTGCCATGCAAAATTAGCTCCAATTAGATTTATGAATAACGTTTCATATAAATTTAGGTAATAGAAGATTCAATTGTTTTTCACATCTTAATAATTCCTTCCCTTAATTCTCTTTTTATCTCTTAATATTTTTACAAAATTTTAGTCTTGGAGCTAGAATTTATTTAAATAATTTAACTACATTTAGTTTATGACTAGTATCAATAATAATAAAGATCAATAATAAAGAATAAATATAGTAAAAATTAAAAGGACCGAAATAAATTACTTAAAATGGCAACTATATGAAACAATGTTTCTGTATTAATGAAAAATTTGTTGTAAATTTGCTTTATGTATATGTTTTTATTTATAATTTTCTCATTATGAAACTTTTCGTTGCAATTTTAAAGAAAAAGAATTGTTTTTGTAAATATTATGTATCATATATTTATCAATAATAACATTATTTGTTAAATGGTATTAATGTTGCGTTTAAGTAATAATGGTTTATAAGCGTCTCTTTGTAACTTGTGAAAATACCTCTCATCATGTTAAAACTTAAAAAGTTTGTAAGGAAATGCCTTCTCAGTGACAAATGATTTAAATAATTAAGCAAATATATATAATTTGTATTTGACTAAATAAGCCGCTATACTATTTGGAAAGTATTTTATGAATATTTATACGTTGTATGTGTGTGTATTTTATATTGCTATTGTAACCCTTCATTGCTACCGTTATTGTTTATGGATATTGTAATCGTTTTGAAAGAAACGCCACATCGGTATATATCAGAAGAAGCAATCAGATTTCATATGTATCAGTAATATGACTATAATCTAAATTGCATAAATGATAAGGAAGAGCAAGAAAAGATCAGGTAATAAATTCGTGAATAAAAATGTACATAAGTGTAGAATATCAAGTGTAATGTTTGAAAAACCGCAATGTTAAAAATATAGATTTATCTTCTCGTATTATATATACAATAGTTTTATTAGTAGCATTTAGCATTCAGAAACGCGATAAGAGATGTGGATTGCTATACTTTAAATATATGTATAAAGTAAGGATCTCTGACGTAGTTGCATATATAAGATGTTTCAAAAATTGAGTGCAATCATATTCACCTATAAATGTAAAAAAGTAAATTTTTACTTAATAACGGAGTACATAACAAATAATGTTTATTTGTGGCGTAGAACCCTTTGTGCGTGTATATAAAAATTTATATATAGATTAAAAACACGCTTTGTGTTTGGAGAAAGAGATATTTATTTAAATGGAAAAGATAAGATATTTTAATCGTGAAATTGATGTTGCATTACAATTTATCAATTTGTGACATGTGTTTCTGCCAATACATTGGTTATTTTGATTGTAAACTTCCGGGACACATCATATAACATGTACATGGTTTGATGGGAATTTTAATAGAGACATCTAAATGGTACTTACTCCTTAAATTCAGCATTAATTGTTATATAAACGCCTAGAATTATTTCTGTATATATTATTATATATACGATGCACCATCATTGCTATCGTTAACGATAATTATCGGAAACGTGAAACATTAGGAAAATAATTCACGATGGGGCGAATATAATGTATTATTTTGCACTGTAGCCGTTATTATACATATATGATCGCCTTGTAACAAATATAATATAATTATGTTATTTCAGTGTAAGATTAATTTGCACAATTGTTTATTTACTAACGCATATGTTAGATAATGGCGGAAGGTACGTAATAGATAACATCTTAAAAATTTTTATTACTAATTATGAATAATAATTATATTATTAATCATATTATTATTATATTTTAGAGAATTATCAAAGTATTTAATTTAATCGTGTGATTTATTTTTGAATTTCTATGTTACAGTAATAAGTGATAACTGTCATAACATAAATAAAATGTAATTATTATTACAGAATAAACGATGAATCAACATGATTATATATATAGCAATACATATTGACTAATATGGTATAAATTGGTTGATTAGTCGTGTAACTGTCGTTGACTGGTTTATGTCGGAAGGAGAAACCTACATTGTAAATATGTATATATGAACTTAGTTACTTACTAATATTCAGATCATCAACATTCTTAGATTTGCAGTGTCACTTTGCAAATGTAAGTGTAAATCAGAGTGAAGGAATGGGTCATCAAAGTGTAACTAACGGTTTGTATATTTTAACTGGTTCTGTTAACAATAGAATCTCACCATATCACAATCTTGTTGATTATAGTCGTAACAAATTATTGCTTGAATATAGTATTTAAATGTTAGCCAATGAAACAGGTGTTATAATGTTATTTCTAGAATAGCTTAGAGATAGATCTATTACTGGATTGCTGTAAATCATTACGATTTGTCAATTCTGTTCGGGAGTACTAAATTTCAAATTTTTTATTTCTGTAGTTATTAAAAACGTGCCTTTCGAAAAAATAATTGAAATAAGAACACGATTATACAACATTTGTTTATTTTCATAATATAATTTTTATTATAATCATTACATATATATAATAGATATAAAAAACAAATTCTGTGTTTTAATGCAAATTCAAATATTTTCCCGCCTCTTAGCGTGTATACAGCGCCGACGTTTAGTTTTTAAAATAACTTTTCGTTCAGCATTCTGATTAGAAAATAGTCGTAGATACAACGTGTAAGATGTTGATGAAGTACATATTTAATATTGCATTTCATTTGCGTTTTAGCTTAATAGAAACGTTGCTAAAGTTGCTGGAACGAATTCTGTGCTTACAATTAATGTAGGAAATGATACAATTCTATCAACGGAGATTTTAACTTTAAATGTAGCTATGTCCCAACTATAAGAATGACTAAGAAGCTTAGAACGAAAAACAATAAGAAATACAGAATAAAAATGAACAAAAAAAAATAGAAAGAGGAAGTCACTGACATCAAGAGAAGGTATCTCAGTGATTAAAATATAAATATAGATCAAAACATTTCAAAAGTATTTTTCTATATAAAAGATATATTTTAAATAATATTAATTATATAATAATAATAATAATATCTTTTCCACAGCTAATATACATATTTAAATACAGATTTTGATCAGTATCTTTATTAAATTTATTAAATTTGAATTTTTAAATGAAATTAAATCCGTGTCGGGTGATTTGAATGAAGGCTACTGTAAATGTATAGCTTGTCGCGAAACAAACGCCTGGAAGATGTGCATCTAGGTATCTACGGTTTGTTTTATAACGGAGCGGAAGAAGAAGAAAGATATTAAGGCAGGCGCTTCCTTTAAACAATATTTACCCTTACTTTCATATTTTTCTTTAATCTTATCTTCTTTCACTTTACAGAATGTCCCGACTATTTTAACGACCTGTTATATGTATTAGCAACCAGTGTTACTAGATAAAAATAGGTTCGGGTAATGACCTCATTTCATGATATTCGTGAACAAGGATAAAGTAGTTTTCCCCGTGTTCTTTCCTGTTATCCTGGAAGTTTAAACGCGTTATTAATATTGTAAGTATACATTTTTTTGTTGAAATTACTATTGTAGAATATAGTGTTTTAAATTGTTATTGAGTTATAAATGAAACCATATACAAAATATATTGTATAATAACCTGAACAACTGTGTAAACTAACGAGGATTATGTTTAGTAAATTCGGTTAAATTTTAAGATTAAGTAGAAATTTTTAAGGGAATTCACAATTATGCTTTATTTTGGTAAGAAGGTGCCATAATTTGTGATTTATTTGTTTGTAAATGGTCTGTTGATGGCCAATTTCAAATTTTGTCAAGAAAGAGTTAACACAGTAGATATAAAATTATTAAAGAGCTGAAGATGAATAATCTTCTTTTTGCCATTATAGCAATTATTTTTTAATGTAATGAAATAAAAATTTATATATTTCTGATATTGAAAATTAAAAAGGATTTTTATATCTTTAGAATTAATAGAATAAAATAAAGAAAGATTTTTAATATTTTATTCGGTCATGAATTCCTTTAATTCGTTACAACGTTCGTGTACTTTCCCTTTTTCTATTTCTATACATTTGACGAAAGTTCTAATTTCGAAAGCTGCTAATGAGATTTACGATTTAGAAATTTCACTTCGATGGCAATCCATCTTTGGAAATTTTTTGTATTCCATTCGGATATTATCTGTCTTCTATTTTCCATATCCTCGCAGATACTCCCAGATTTTTGTGTAAATTGCCTGTCAGTATTATGAAATAATGTCAAAAACGTTATGGATCGATAACTTTGACATCATTCTTACTCGGACTACTTATTTTATTTTCCTAGAAAATTATTCTGTTAAGATATCCTATATATATCTTCTTTACAAACGTAAAATTTCATTTAAAATCACTATATCTTTTTAAAACAATCTTATTTTTAATTTTCTCAAATTAATTATTTAGATTAATTTAGAACTAAAATACAATAAACTAAAATGTTTATTAGTATTAAGTTTTTACTGACTACTTACATGAACTCTGAAACGAAAAAGTATTGAAAAATCTATTATATTATACTTACTATCATAAACATTTAGCAATATTGAATTGTATTTAGTGGCAACAAAAAGTATTTGTTCAACACTGTATTTATTATAACTTTTACATATTAATTAAGTCCAAGCACATTAAGATTTATATCATTTGATAGTATTTTAATATAACTGCAAAAACTTGGTACTATGAAAATAAAATGTGAAAATAAAACCTGATCAAAATTTTTTGTGACCACTATATATACAATTTTTTCCATTTACCATACATCTAAATCCATTCTCTAGAAATTCTTTCAACGTCATCCCCATAAACATTATATACACTTCTATTGACTATTGTCGTATCAATAAAAAAAATGTACATATAATTACTTATGTATGACGTTTGATTACTTATGATGGAATCGTAAGAGGTAACGATTATTCGCTAAGACGAAATAATATAATTGTAAAGGTGAATGTTCATTCATGTTTCATGGGGGAGACTTGTGTTTTATGTTTGTTTCATGTTACAATGAGCACCCATTATTAAACTACGGACTGTGATTCAGGCCGGGGTAGGCACGTGCGATGTGTGCGCGGACGAGACAGCGGTGTGAGGCGCAAAGCGCAGCCGCAGTCGTCGCTCGGATCTCGATCGGGCCGGTTGCGTACTGTGTTTGTAGGTAGATTCGCGAGCTACCAACAAGCGTCGTTTAGTCCATTCCGAGCCGTGCAATCGAGATGGTCTTTTTCCTAGTTTTTCTATATGACCACGCGTAAGCATTACTCTTCTGCGTGTGTTTGTCTTGCTCCTAACATTTATCTATCTCGCGACCGTGTAACGACATTTAAGTAACGATCGTTCGTTCGTTCTTCCTTTTAAGACTTTAAGAAAGTGAGACAGAGAGACAACGAGATAAAAAGAGTACTATAATTCAAATCATCATGGATCGATCATCGAAAATGATTCTACGAAAGATCATTATAGATTTCGTGTGCTTGCTTATTGGTAAGTGGATCAACATATTCATGCGTACGTATAGATGCGCGAACGAATAGTCCGAATATTTCCGTGATTCGTAGCACGAGTGGTAAACGACTGGCTTGGAGAGATTCCTTTGTATCCGCGCCAGAAGAGTACGATGAACGATGATTACGTTATATCGGGCGGCTGTCAGATTGACAGTCGAGGCGCCGCATGCGGCCCGTTTGATCTCTCAGCGAACTAACCTTTAAATTGGCAGGTGCTTACCTCGTACGGAATTAAGAATCTATTGCAATGTAGGGTAAAGTAGAGTTATTTCAGTGAGAAAGATACTTGAGTCAAGCTAAGTAATTTAACTTGTAATTCGTGAAATTTGGTTATGAATAGTTTTTGACTGATCTATGTTCGAAAACAAAGTGTTCAACTTGCTATTAGTGACGTAATAGATAATCAAATATGTAGATCGTATACATCGTATACATTGAGAGAGCTCGACGGCCATGGTTCTCTACGAGGACATAATTTTTACTCGTCAAAAGGAATGAAGTTTGTCCAACTAAGATCGTCAGTTGTGATTATAATTCGGCAACGTGTATTACTTTATTTCTAGAAATTAGTTTCCTATTTATTTTATTATTTCTTATATAATACCTTCTGACTTAGATAACTTCACTATAGCATTATTCAAATTATATTCATGTTTTCCATATTCTTTCACTCTGAATCTAGAGTATGCAGATGATATTTTCTCATTCTTTAGTAATATACAACAAACCTTACTGCTATATACAAAGACTATATACTAAATAACTCGTATACGAAATCGTACGTCGTACGTTACTATAAACCTATAAATAAACAATGTATTGTCATTACTAGACCACTGATGTTTATAAAAATCCATATTTTTATAAATATAATTCAGAAACTAGAAATTAGGTAAAAAATTGTTTTATCTGTTAGATGTTGTAAAGATTTCTATATAGATTACTATACGGTGCGAATTCTTCAATTGTATTCACAAAAATATGAATTTGCAGAACTATCCATAATCTAGTCATTACCCTATTAAACTTTCATCTAGTACCATTAGTACGATTATTATGTCGTGAACAAATATATACTATTATAAATATACGAGTCGCTTTCTAGCTCGGAATGTACGTTGTGCGCGTCTGAAGGTTATTGTTTAGGTAGGCGAGCTTCCAATGCTATATGGTACATACCAATCGAGATTCGAGTATTCTAATGCACGAACGACGAATCGATCGTCTGCTACATTCTCCTAACGTAATTTAGGCGAACCTAAACAAACGTACAACGTGCGTTCGATGCCGCGATATCGATAATGCTTTTTCAAGCGTTCGAACGTTTTTCGGTTTGCACTTCTTTTTCCTTTGATCCCTTAGGTATGTTTTCATTGCGTTATCTGCGCGCGTACGTGTCTTCCAAACAAATTCTTTAGTTTGTTGCTGATTTCTTTAGTTCGTTGATTTTGGAATGTTGAATTGTGGAAAGGTTATGAAAAATTGTTTAGATTATCTTGGTAAACACAGGAGAATAGTAACACCCTTTAGCTCGATCGATTTAATCTGAGAAGTGGTGACACGGTTTCGTTTAACGGGTTATCTGGTACACTGCAGTTATTCGATATTCTTTCTATTTCATAAAAATTTGATATCTAAGGCAATCCAATAAACTTTTTAAACCAGAAACTTTTCTTTTATTACACCGTCTTTATCGCAATATATCCCATGAATATTAATGTAAAATTTAAATAAGATTTATTAATTTATGGAAAGACAAAGTTATGAGGATTGCTCAAAATAAGAAAAAGTATTGAGACAAATCGTAAAAAATTGTAAAAATATTCGAAATATTTCTTTGTTTCTTATCTATAATATAAATAAATATGATGAGATGTACAAAATTAGAGATCAGAATTAAAACAAAATGAAGAGTGGAAGATTTCGATTTATTTAAAATAATTTCAGGTGTTGGTCTTTTGTGATTTATATTTTGTAATTCGTGGTTGCAGAATAATATATTTATTTTGAGTTGGGCGATTTTTTCGAAGGTCTCATTTGAAATTCTGTTCTTCTCGAATCTGTCTCGGTGTCGCAATATCGTCTGTAGAATACAAAAATAAGCTAAAACTCGAGGAAAAAGTATCTTTAGACGTTTCTTCACTAGAAAATCTTTATTCATTCGCAATATACAATTCAATAATAAAAAGATAGAATAAAAGTTTATCATATTGATGATTAAGTAACTTTTTCGTAGTTTATAACCTAATTTAAAGTATTTATTTGCAAATTAGATTATCATGGGAATACATTTGAAGGGAACTAAAGTTGGAATAGAAAGTTGATTGTCCTTTTAGATATTTATTCTTCATGTTGGTGTAATCATTTGTCAGAAACGAAATTTATTACCGAAAACGAGATTTATTGCTGTTTCACCCGCCATCATCTATGGTCATTCGAAGCAATGTCGCTTCGCGTCGTTAAGACCGAAGAATATTTACGACGTACAAAGAAAAAAAGAGACAAAACAGAAAAAGATACTGGCTGTGTTAAAACGTGCGAATCCAACTTCGTAGGTGAAATGGACACGTAAGAATAAAAATATACTGTGTATTATTGAATATTTTGATATTTTAAAGTTATGAATTCATAGTATTATTCACGTACAGTCTTATCCGTAAGAAAAGAAAAAATGTAAGATTCATAAATCTGAGCTGCGATGTAAGTTTCTAAATATTATCCTGTTACCGAGTTTCTGACGTGTAAAAAGAATCGGTAATAGACAGAATAGATGATATACAAGAGCGTTATTTTTTAGATTTCGATGAAACTTTGTAGGTTAGATAGAGGAACGAAAAATACTTGACTCATGCGTACGCAGGTGTTAGATATACAATAAAACTGACGAAAACTGACGATTGTCACGAATTCAAAAGGTTTTCACACGTTCTAGAGTTTTTACTATATGAATTTCTGCTATAGTTACATCTGTTTTATACCTTAGAAAGAGATAGAAGTTAATAGAATAGTATTATCTTTGATATTTTGGTATGATAAAATAGCGAAGAATTCATTCAAATGAACGAGTCAGAAAATGATTTCTTTATTCTTAAAATTTCCTAAATCTTTACAGCATCAGATATAAAAAAACCACATATTTTCAACTTTTTATATGAAATAAATATTAATAATTACTTATGCTATCGAAGATATGAAATTTATATCATTATGCTTGGTAACTTAACCTAATCTCCCTGGTGCTATACTATTATAAGGTTAAACAACATACCTTCGCATTCACTTCTTTTCTTCTTTTTCTGTGTCTTAGACTACGTTTGCAGTAGATGCATGTTCCGTTTATTATTAAAATTAATAATTAAAATTAAATATATAGATTCTTATAAGTATATGCATTTCGATTTTCAGATGTTTCGTTCGTAAAAACGACATTACCTCAATACATAGATTCATATGTGTATAGTTTAATATAAGTTGTAATAGTGTGCATAATTCACTTCTGAAATTAAGTTCACGTTTTTGGAAGGCATGTTTCACAAAAGTTACGAGTGAAAGAGAAGAGACAAAGTATTATGTACCTCTCATTCGACAAAGAGAAACGCGACCGTCCACTGGCCACAGATGAAAACCAGATAATGCAAAAATGAGTATTATTCATGGCGGGAAGTAGGCCGAGGGCATTTTCGTCTCGAAAGTTGCTCGCAGGTGTCTATTTGTTCCATCTTTGTTTGCGCGTTTGTCTTCCAATTCAACACGTGAATAAGCTTGAATCGTGCAGGTTGCCTCATTTTTCTTCTTCTTCTCTCTTTCATTAAAATCTATATTTTAATGTATCGCGATCAACTGTTATCGATATCAACGACAGCGATAGGCGAGTTACGATAGCCGCGGCAAATTTGAAATCATATTAAGAATAATAGCGGATCTCTGTTTTAATTAGATACATAATTGTTTAATTGGGGTTCTCCTTGTTTATTACTGAATTTGCTAGGGTAATTGAAAGGATCAATTTGTAATTTCTTATGACAATTTTGTCGATTTATATAAGTTTTACAACTTTAGTAGTATCTGCATCTTTAAGATTTTCCTCAATTATCCATTTTTCTCAATGACTGGAATACGTATAACTCAGTGATTGAAATATTTATTGGATGCTATATAGTAATAGTTTATTGGATATTGTAATAACATAATATATTCTGTAGTGTGTAGGCTGTTATTATATTATTAAATATATTAGAGTATATGCTCTGGGAGGTAGGATGTTGATTTAAGATAGGAGTGTGTTTTAAAATTAAAATAATTGGTACGCGTGTAATGTATGTATAACGATGGAAATAGGCGGAGGCAGTATGTGATTATGTATTTATGTTGTTGCTTGTGACGAGGGAGGAAGGTGGTTGATAAATGAAAATGAAAAGAGTATTTTCTTAAATCCATTATGGAAGAAGTTACCGAGCCAATAAGTCAGTAATATATTAAAGAAAACGAGAGTTAAAAAGTATACGCATATATAATACACAGTCTACAGAAATCTTATCGTTTAACTCATAATGATATGTTAACAATTTCATAAATTTTCAATAAATTTTCAGTGACACGTTGATATTGCTTCGATGAAAGTAATTTAAAATAAAAGCCAGTCTCAACGGATTGTTCATTGTTTTTAGAAAAGAACTGTAAGTAGAACAAGAATTAGCATGATCTAATAGTGATGTATGGTCTTTGATGACTTTGTAAATAAATGATACCGATGTGCGAACTGTCTGACTGTTATGATCGATGTGAGTCAATAAATACACGTCTAAAAAAATGTCTTATTCTTGCCTCGCTAAAATGTAGAATCTAGATTTAATAAAATCGAATGAAAATCAAATTTAGAATCTAAATATCGAGATGAAATTTAAACGGAAAGACATTGTCAATTTAATTAATTTTAAATTTACAACTTTGAACTTGAGAAATATCAAAATATAAAAATCACAAATCAAACTATATAAGGACATTAAGGAATATAAGAATTAAAGTTAACAGATTCGAAAGGATGCTTTTCCTTTTAACACCTAGCCGGTATTCTTTGACGCGCTGTTCACTTTTTGCTGGGTATTATACTCGATCCTTCGAAGTATAACTGGTGGCCACTGAGCGGAGCGTGTCTTTTACGATTCTCTCTAATAACCGAACCCTTTCAAACTTCGTTAAGCGGCACAAACAGGTCCGGCTCAGTGTGTAGGGCATTAGCGGCAATTTTGTCGGAACCTGTGTGTCACTAGGCCTCCCTGTAATACATGGTAGATCGAAGCCATTCAACGAGCCGCAAGTGTAGATTAGCCGCTCAAAATCGCCTTGATTCAATGACTGAATGGAAGGTCAGTAGCTCTCTCGATAGTCTTGTTGCTTCGTTTCGTTAGTCGGTGTTAAATACTTCCCACGAATGTCTCTCTCGCGTACAGGGTGGTCTTTCTATATTAGCTGATATACATATATACATATATACATATATATATGAGCCGTATCTCTTTATTACCTCATTTCTTTTTCTTTTCTGCTCATCTTCCACAACAAAGATGAGAAAGGAAATTTTTCGTTTAAGTGTTTAAAGTTATTATCGGTGATTTTGCAAATTAATGTATTACATATATTTTATCAACCCCTACTGGGATGTATCTTTAAGCTGGAAGAAGATATTTTCGTTTCTTCATTGTTAAGAATGAAGATATTTTTATAATTTTTTTTTTAATTTGATTAAAATTAATACTAGTTAGTTAATGGTTGTTTGAGGATTTTTTAAAGTACAATGTTCGATCGTAAACGGGATTAATATTGTCTTTTTCTCTTTCTTCTTTATCTATAGGTACGGTAGGATATAAAATTTGCAATTCTTTAAGTAAAAGATCGAATCGAGATATTTTGTTCTTTTTCCTGTCAAGTGTATTTTGGTAGATTGATTTACATCAATACGAGAAAGAAGTATAGATAAATGTTTATTCGACGGATGCATCTACGATCGATTGATGTCTAATTTTACTACGAAACATCAGTCGTGTGTTTATACTTGAATGAATGTGAAGTTCCGAAGGTGTAACATTAATAAACTTCTACACGTACCATACTTGACTGCCTAGCTATGTTGTTTTACAAATTGAACATTCATGAATTACCGATAACTACCGATCAAAATAACGATATATCGTGTTATTTGTTTGATGAGATTGCAAGAAGACTATTTGTCAGGAACTTTTGCTAAGCAATGAAATTAAATGCAGCAACCAGACTTTTGTCTTTCAAAAAAAAGAAAAGAAAAGATAGCAGTTTTGCATTCAGAGAAACGATATTTTAATAATAATGCAATGATATAATAGTAAAATACAATGACACAATGGCCAACAAAATTACGATCAAGCTATCTAATTTCTGTTTATTTCTTCTAAACAAAAAGTTGCTGCCTCTTTTCGTAAAAGATAAAATTCGATTAAACAATTAAGATTTTTTTTTAAGAAAAAAAATTAGTAGCAATTCGGATGAAAGAAATAGAGATTAGACAATGTAACACTAATACGCGATGTTAAAATTTATATAGAATATTATACGCGATATATAAAACATAATTATAATATTATACAACTTTGAAATTACATAGCAAGCGTAACATTAGAAAAGATTTAAAGGCAACGTACTGATATCGTAATTTTGCCTCGATTCACCATAGGCGCGATGAATTATTGCATATTAAATAATCCAATTGCGCCTGCACTTTCTCGGATGATATCACTGCTACGGTAAATCTACGGTTTTTATTAGGCACCAGACACGGGCAATATCCGTGTAAATGCGTAAGCAATCGCGCGTATACCAGTACGTTTGCGGTTAGCCGGCTCTATAATTCATGCTGAAATCACTTTGCACATCGTTGACAACTGCTTTCATTATATTTTTCTCCTCACACCGTGTATACTACGTCATTCTGACGCGTCTGTGGTATTTTCTTTCATCGATCGTTGCCATTTCTTTTCTCCTCTTTAATTTTCTCCCCTCCTTCGAGAATTTCTACACTGTGAGCCTATCTGTCACAGCCGTGGATAAATGTCGAGCCGAGGAACAGGAAGATGAGTGTTGCGGCGATGTACGCGAGTAGGAAGCGTGAGGGAATAGTATGTCCGCGAGCCATGAAATATCGAGGCGAAAAGGACACGATCCGCGACTGAGAACGCGATACCATGTGAACCTCATTGCCTCGAAACCGTTACCGCCGCAACATAACGTTGGCTCAACTCTGGAAAAGGTCGTTCGTTAAACAGTCTGACCCTGCAATATCTTTGTTTAAAACGTTTCCGTTGTTGCGTATGTACCGATAAAGTATAAACGCGTGCACGTTGTTAAGTAAAGATATTCGCGAATTTACACGCCAGCCGTGTTTTCTATCTCGAGAGCTCTGAGTCATTAGCTTGTCTTATAATTATTGTTTATTATGATTGCCTCTTGTCTTAGTCACCGTGTTTACTTTCATTCCTTAAACTCTTATCTTGCTAATTACTTCACTCTGCGTATCGGTACCTTGCGTTCTAACAAATTTGCTTATCTTACATCGTATTGCGAAATAGTACAGTATATTGGATTGGCAACTGAGTGATTACGGATTTTGTCAATATCACCTAATGAGAAAATCCGCAATCACTTAGTTGTTAAGCTAATAGTACAGTTATGGTACCGAACAGAGCGTAGCAGGATGTAAATGGAGATTTTTTCTCTGTATAATAAATACGTAAAAATCGAGAAATTATATAGATTTGGCGACATAAGTTAAATGATGTAACAATGATACACCACCGAGTGTACTCAAATTTATGTCAATTTAAACCCCATCACTTAAATATAATTTTTAAAATTTTCCCTTTTCGAAATTGATCCTGACGAGTCGGATAAAAATGTATGGTAAAATACTCGATCGTCTATCCTTGGTTCGTACGAATACCGAAAAAATCTATTTTATCATATCATTGATCTAGTAATCCTGATCAATTATTTTCTAATGTTATAGAAAACCAGCAGGTATGGCAACGTTCATTAACGAGCATGTACATATGTTAGGCATGAGGTGTAAATTATACCTTTTAGTAAAGAATTTCATTTGCCGTGGAAATTGAAGTTAGGACGTTTTAACGCTTTTTATTCCCTTTTTTGCTGGTTATGACGCTATAACCATAACGCACTGACAATGATAATAATGTTTTTAAACTTTCTTTCTTTTGTTCATATTATGATGCACATAAATATACGTGAAATAAGGTAATAATAATAATAGTAATAATAGTAACAATAATAGAAACGATAATAGAAACAATAATAAAAACAATAATAGAAACAATAATAAAAACAATAATAGTAACAATAATAGAAACAATAATAGAAATAATTATAGAAACAATAATCGAAATAATAATAGCAACAATAATAGAAACAATAATAGAAACAATAATAGAAACAAAAAATAGCAACAATAATAGAAACAATAAAAGTAGCAATAATAGTAACAATAATAGAAACCATAATAGAAACAATAACAGAAACAATAATACTAACAATATTAGTAACAATAATAGAAACAATAATAGTAACAATAATAGAAATAATTATAGAAACAATAATAGAAACAATAATAGCAACAATAATAGTAACAATAATAGTAACAATAATAGTAAAAATAATAGTAACAATAATAGAAACAATAATAGGAACATTAATAGTAACAATAATAGTAACAATAATAGAAACAATAATAGTAACAATAATAGAAATAATTATAGAAACAATAATAGAAACAATAATAGCAACAATAATAGTAACAATAATAGTAACAATAATAGTAACAATAGTAACAATAATAGTAACACTAGTAACAATAGTAACAATAGTAACAATAGTTGGTTATCACGGTATAACGGAGAACTTTAGAATCTTTAACTTTCATGTACGTCCGAGTATAAAAGGAAAAACTTAACGAGTAAACGCACGTTAGATTGATATTTATGAAACAGAAATAGTAACAATAATAGCAACAATAATAGCAACAATAATAGAAACAATAATAGAAACAATAATAGAAACAATAATAGTAACAATAATAGTAACAATAATAGTAACAATAACAGAAACAATAATAGAAACAATAATAGTAACAATAATAGAAATAATTATAGAAACCATAATAGAAACAATAATAGCAACAATAATAAAAACAATAATAGTAACAATAATAGTAACAATAATAAAAACAATAATAGAAGTAATAATAGAAACAATAATAGGAACAATAATAGAAACAATAATAGTAACAGTAATAGAAACAATAATAGAAACAATAATAGTAACAATAATAAAAACAATAATAGAAGCAATAATAGAAACAATAATAGGAACAATAATAGAAACAATAATAGTAACAGTAATAGAAACAATAATAGAAACAAGCTTTTCGTCTATCCTTGGTTCGTACGAATACCGAAAACTTCTATTATCATATCATTTATCTAGTAATCCTGATCAATTATTTTCTAATGTTATAGAAAACCAGCAGGTGTTGCAACGTTCATTAACGAGCATGTACATATGTTAACCATGAGATGTAAATTGTACCTTTTAGTAAACAACTTCATTTGCCGTGGAAATTGAAGTTAGGACGTTTTAACGCTTTTATTCCCCTTTTTTGCTGATTATGACGCTATTACCATAACGCACTGACAATGGTAATAATGTTTTTAAACTTTCTTTCTTTTGTTCATATTATGTTGCACATAAATATACGTGAAATAAGGTAATAATAATAATAGTAATAATAGTAACAATAATAGAAACAATAATAGAAACAATAATAGAAACAATAGTAACAATAGTAACAATAGTCGGTTATCACGGTATAACGGACAACTTTAGAATTTTTAACGTTCATGTACGTCCGAGTATAAAAGGAAGAACTTAACGAGTAAACGCACGTTAGATTGATTTTTATGAAACAGAAATAGTAACAATAATAGTAACAGTAATAGTAACAATGCTAGACGCATTAAGTCGTGTTTCATGTTACTTCATTCATTTACTTATATAATATATAACAAAACAGTATAGAAGATCTCGAAGAAGATAACACTGTTGAAATACAGTAACAGTTGTAATCCCTACAATGTCAATGTACCATCTATCACATCTTTACTTATCCGATAAGAAAAATAATAAAACATTCTAACGAAATAAAACTATAAATATAAATCTAGCTAAAACATTCAACTAGAACCTCAAGCTTTAATATTAACAAATTTGGTATAAATTTCCGCACAAACGTATCTAGAAATGAATTCCAAGCGATAGTCGTATGCAAATAATTCCTAAGATAATTCTAAGCGACTCTACAAATACACAACAAACACAAGAATACACAACTGGCTATTTAAACACGACCACAAACTTCCAAAAATTTGTCCAAAAACAAAAGCAAAAGATTCTCGAACGATATAATCGAATTGTACATTTCTCAAAATTGAATCCCATTAATCATCAACGATACACGTGATATTTCTTTTTCCAACTACACGAAATAGCCTTGAAATTAAACAACGTATCTGTCTGAGTGGAAGTTGCGGCTAGAATCGAGGACACTTGACGTACAGCTTCGCCATGGTGACGATCGTGGAATCGTTCGCTTGTTTATTGCCAAAAGAGCACGGAACGACGGAGAGTAACTTTCGCGTCTCGAATACAAAGAAGAACGTGACAGAGACGCTTGTGATACGTTTTATTATCGGTACGATCGATGACAAGGATAGGTGAATGGCAGCGTGAAGCAACGGTATAGTTAAATGGTTGGGATGCTTAGTCATCCGGTGTGCAGAAATTCGCGTCGATGACGACTGCTCGAGGTATACCTATGCTTTCAAATAGATGTCAAGGCGGATCTAAATCTGTTTTGCTTAGACTGTACGTGATATGCCCGTCCCGTTCGTAATCGCGAATAATACGCACGTATTGTGTTCATTATCAGTCCTTGCATAACACGCGTTCACCAAGTGCATTCGAACCGCGAGTATTACAGCCAGGAAGATTACCGACACGGATACTGTTACTGCAAATTGTTTTCGTATTCGTATCGATTACGTTTATTGGCAGCGAGAAACGCGAGAAACATGTTGATGCTCGCGATTCTCCTTTCACATTGTATTGTTAGATGAAATAACAGAAAGCATAGTCGGTTTGTAGTTGGATCACGTACGTTCCGTGTCATTTAAAATGGAATAATAGCTACGTCTTGATGTCTTTAAGATTTTTATTCGTACATTAATACATTTTTTACGTTTTATCGAAGTTAAATGTATATATATTTATTTTTAACATGTAATAAATAGAAAGAGAGAGATCGATGTTTGAAAGGTAAATTAAACGTATTTCAAATCGTATAGAACTCGTTATTATTTGTTTAATTCGTATCACGTAATAAATAGAATTTATAAACAAGAATATCGCGAATATTAAAGCGTACGATTTTTAAGTAACATTGCACGTTCCACGTACGATGGTTCCATTCTGCTGCCTCTTTTTTTTTAGATTAATTTAACACTGATGGTTACGTAAATTTGACAAACGTATGACGATTGTATGTAAACTATTTGGATTTGAAGATTATGGCTCTCTTTATGAGTGGGTAATATCTTTCTTATCTTCGTGTGTACTTTTTGCTAAACATATGTGACGTTATGTAAGTTGGAGGGGCATGTGTATGTTTGGGAGTTGGATATTACACCGCTTGTAATAATATTGTGATAGTAATAGCGATATTTTTACCAGAGATTCATTTCTCCAACTTACGCATTTCATAAATAAATCACGCAAAAAGAGGATCTAAGCGATAACGCATAATTTCTGAATAATTCATGCATAAATAAGGAAAGGCAAATGAACAGAATAATTTGTAGCTAGGTTTAATTTAATTCGAAACCTCTCTCTTTCTCTCTCTCTTTCTTTTTCTCGCCTTTTACGTTTAGATAATCGAATGGGAGTTAAAACTCGTTATCCGCCTGCGAAGCGTTGAGACTATCTATATCAATGATTTCAATTTTTCACGAACAACAGAACAAACAAGTTTGTACATGCGTAACGCAGAATTAATGGAAGCATTTATCCAGTTTTTGCTTGTTATATTTACCATAGAGCGTTAATTAAAATTCTAAATAGAGTACTTTTATCCAGAACGGATGTTGCGACATCGAGTATAGTGGTTGAGATAAGCCTGCAACCCAATTAGGCGAATGACAGAGAACGCGCGATAATTATCGTTGATTATCATTAACGGCTGTCGAATAGTTCGAAGTTTAACTTTATTCTAACGAATTTCACATTTTTCACTGTTCCCAGTCAAATCAACTTCGTTCAACTTGCGATTAAAATAGTAACAGACGTAATAAAACGTTAAGAATATATCAACAACTCGTCCTAATTCAATGGTCGCCAGCCTGCTATGTTTAGTTTCAATTTAACGCGAATTCTACGTTTAGTTCGAATTCTATTCCACGTTCGATTTCGATTCGTTTATGTTCAAGGAATATCGTCACGTGCAGTTTGTAATTTAATTATACAGGAGGTCACGCAATGTCGGAATGACACCACGTAGCACATCGTGCCAAATCGATCAACTCCACTTTCTATCAATTTCTAAATTACATAAGTGTACGTCCAATATGCAATTTTCAAAAAATAAATTACTTACTCTGGCTGGTACTATTGTAAGAAACTCCAACGTGTATAAGCTATTTATCATTCGTGAAAATGGGGAATAACGTTTTTTAGCGCGGAGCTTCATCCTCGGAAAGATTAAGCTGGAAAATTCCGCGGATAATCATCCAACTACGTCTCGGTAGACGTTGCTTCCTTGTAGGATCAATCATCGTTATAATAATCTTCAACTTGGCTAATATCATTAGGTCGTTATACCGGTGCGATTATTGTAATTTCAAAGTGTTTAATTTTACTTGCAATCGCAAAGTTCATCAACGGGTACGTACAATTTATCGAAGAAGTTTCAAAGTTTCGTAAACGACAAGAAATAACAATTCGACGGGGGAGTATATTTAGCTTGAAGTTAAACAAAAAGTGGAACAAGAGTAAAATGCACGTTACAGCGTTGGAAACGGCTGGAAATGTCGGAGCGATTACCCGCCAAAATTTCACCCCTTGTCTGCTATTCAACGAGGCGATAAAACGGTGTGTGAGTTCTTGGAAAGGCAATCCGTGAGCCATGCCAATAGCTCCAAAAACACACGGTACCTCGCATATTTCTAAATATTACCGGCTGCCCCTGTGGTCAGCAATAAATTCGAGGCACAATCACCGGCGAATGATCATGAAACTTCAACCAGTGCGTAAAATATATGCAACAGCGGTGAGCTCGAGCGTAGTCCGGCTACATAAATAATGACCACGTGTGATCCCGTGCGAGTAGCTACAGTTGTTACAACCTGCTCACCGTATTGCCTCGTTTTGCTTAAAAGCGAGCCTGACAATTATCTTAATAGCTGACTCGGTCGAGGCGAGGTATTTCCAGGTAGCGGAGGCGAGGCATCTCACGATTTTCATCGAGTAAACAGCGAAGGATAACAGCGTCAGCGTTCCACCGGCTGCTACGCCGTAATTTCACCACGTCGGTTTATTCCTGATTTTTCCGCCCCTTTTCGCCTCGCGTTGCCATCTCATATTAGATAGTAGCGATAGATAGCACGAACGATGGATCCTCGGTAGCTTATCGGCCCATGGTTATCGAAAATTATGGAAACTCGTCGCTCGGCAAACGCAATGCGCCACAGATAAGAGAACTGCTGTTCAATTTTCGAATTATCGTAGCCACGGTTGATCGTCCGCTCGCTTGTGGAATCGTTCCCAGTGAAAAAGAAACATTGAATCGACGCAACCGGTAATCTTTGCTCGATATCTGGCTGAAATGTGACGCAACAGCGTTGGTGATCGGCGAATTATGAAAATCGACTCGTTGACTTATTATGCCTGGGTTCGGCCAGTAATCGCAACTGATAAAGTTGTACTTACGTACGTTCCGTTGAAACAGGGTGTGCCTTTTAATGTGCTGTATAATCTTTCAGCGTGGCGTTTCTAAGCTCGTACAAGGTGGGAGGAGACGCCAGTTGTTAGGCGGCTTTGATTAAGTGTTTTGTAGGGATTTTTTTATCGATTACTCGTGGCAATTGCGACAGCGACGATAAGCATAGGTAAGATCGTTGAGGATATAAGTAGAGGATACGAGGTTGAGATTTCTGCTAACAAACATATAAACATATTTCCAATAAGATGTACGAATCAACGAAGATAATCGAACGATAAAGGAATTTTAAACGGAGATCTTGTTAACCAGATTTTCTAATAGGCGAAACGATCTTCCAAAATCTTTGTCTTTGTTGAAAGAATTTTTTTGCAATATTCGGTCGTGTACCTAGTGATAGAACGCTATCCAAATATGTCAAATATGAATCACGAGTTACAACGTGGATTACGATTCAAGTTATAACGTTGTCACGTTGTTTATAGTTCCACAGCGAAAGATAAATTTCGCACCTGTTTGTTTCGACATTTTTCGTGCGTCAGCGTTAATCGAATAATAAACCTTCGATCGATAGTTCAACGTTTCGTCATGTTTTTACATCGATTAAAATGCAGACGGAGCACGTGTCAAACGTGCTGTCAGACGATTGTCAAACAAGGAAGGAGTGCACATATTTTGAATCGCGCAATACCGTAGTTAGCGCACCAGCGCGCACGAGCAACAAATTTAGTTATCATTACACGGATAGTCATCGCGTAATACGATGATGTCTCGTTTATGTCAAGGACGATGTATGTATCGCTATTCGCAACGAGCGCCATAAATCTCCTTTCTACTTATGCACGTACGATGACACTCGGAATTAGCAAGTTCGGTCACGTTCCTTTAAGGAAGCGTCAATTGTTGTTCTGTACGTTTATGGAAAATCTATCTAATGATAACGAGGATCTAAAAATTGAAAAAAAGAAGACACTTTCATTTTAGATGAAGTCTTAAGCAAATTGTTCGCAAATGGCCTTTATACATATTTACACAATGCTTTGAAATAATTCGAAACTTTCTTCTTTTTCTCAATTATTTATAATTAGCTCGATTATTTTTATCATTAGTTTGAAATTATGTACGTATCGTGTGTTGTATGAACCGGCAACAATAAAACTGAAATATTTTACAGCGTAACGGTATTCGCGCTGAGTTAACGCGATTGGCCTTGAACAACACAAGTGTACAAGTTTATGCGTGCGAGGACATTGCGAGAAAATATTTGGCGTGTAACGCTACTGTCGTTGACATAATAAAATCGGGAATTATTATCTTCGCAGATTTCTATTAATTCGTGCGTCATAACGTCAAATCCTAATCTGACTCAAGCGAAACTTGAGACACGAGTACATAGAATCCGATGCATCATTGATTTAACGATCTCACCGTATTTCTTCCGCTTACTGTATTAATTAAGCAATCTTTCGAGCGAGTACATAGTCGTATTCCAAGCAGTCGTGTAGCGTTACATCATGTTGTACTGCATACATATAAATAGCTACGCGCGGTAGCGTGAGAAGTAATATGCACGTTATGTTAGATATATATACACAAACACACATTGAAAGAATTTGGGAAATAAAGAAAAAATTATGCCCTTAGTTCGTCTCGAGTTTCATTTAGATTTATCTTAACTTTGAAAGAAGTAGGAAATAAATGGACTGAAGATTTTTATGCATTTCTGATAAATCGAAAGATGCAAAAATGTAGCTATAGATATATAGAATATACAGGACGCGGTCGATTAACATGTACAAGCGAGTACGAGGTGATTTCTTACGAAAAAACGAAGGGAAAAATATAGAATAAAATTTTCTCCTTTCAAATTTAGTTTTCGAGAGAATTTTGGGTATTCGTTGGATATATATGAATTCGGCTAAGTATCGACTAGACAGGAGTAAATAGTTACGAGGCTATTCTACGTGCGAAAATAAGTGAACAAATTTGGAACAAAATTTTTCCATTTAAAGTTGCATCATCACGAAAGTAGAGTCTGCTCGTGTTTAGATAATAATCGATCCAATACACGCGGATGGTACATTTTCAAATTTGCTTTGCTCAGGAACCGAGCGTCTTATGAACATATTTTATTCTACATTTTCGACCTATTTTCACACGTAGAATAACATCCTACCGATGATTTTCTACTGTACAGTCATGTCCAAGTATACTTGGTAAATTTTCAAACTCGACTTTCTCGAAAACTAAGCGTCGGACAGAAAAATTTGATTCTATTGGATTGGCAACTAAGTGACTGCGGATTTTGTCAATACCGTCTAATGAGAAAATCCGCAATCACTTAGTTGCCAACTCAATATCATGAGACAAATTCTTCAGTTCCATTCTACGCGTACAATTTTATCGTACTGGCTCATACGTGTAAACTTCAGCTGCGATTGAAACATTTTTCCTTGAAATTCGCCAATATCTCCGACGTCATTTGAAAACAATTCGCGTGACGCCAACAGGACGTAGCGTCATTCGCCTTCGCGAGCAATGACACGATACAAACGTGGCGTCATCACCGATCAAAGAAATTGAATAAAAATGGCACAGGCGGCGATCGACATCTGATGGTCCGTTTTCTGTTTGCAGTGAGTGGTGTGGTGCTGATGTTTTTCCTGTTCGGCAAGCCGTACAAGCGGGGATTCTTCTGCAATGACGAGTCGTTATATCATCCGTTCCACACGTCGACTGTAACAAGCGTGATGCTCTACGTCATTGGTCTTTTACTTCCTATATGCACGGTGAGTCACCTGCTGTGATTCTTCATTTCCCTGGTCCGAAAAGAAGCGTCAGACGATACCTCGACGATGTCGCTATCGTTTTTCTTATGGTCGCTATATTTTGTACGAGGTGTTTCTTAAACATACAAGGGGACACGCAGTGTGTGAGAAACGCCGACAGGATGAATTTAAATCTTGAAAATGATACTGTTGACGCGGCAGCAATGCCGAAAACAGTTGACTACCATGTTGACTGAATAGGCTTTTTAAAAGCAAGTTTATATTTTTTAGGATTCTTTTGATGGTGTATTTTAACATTGTTACGGTCTTTAGCGCTTTAGTATGAAAGAATCAGAATGTAAACGAGGGAATTTTATAAGGAAGACAGGTGTTTTTATTTCTACGCGATAAATATTTTATTTAAATTATTTACAAATTATATATATATATATATACATACTAATTGTATATTGTGGTGATATTCTATGAGGAAAGGTGATATTCTAATTCTAAATTACCAGAGTTCTGTATTTTGTATTTAATTCGTTTTAATTATTGCAGTGGTTATTGTAGTTCAATGCTATTGAAATAAGAGAAATAAGAAAATTGTATATTGTGGTGATATTTTATGGGGAAAGGTGATATTCTAATTCTAAATTATCAGAGTTCTGTATTCTGTACTTAATTCGTTTTAATTATTGCAGTGGTTATTGTAGTTTAATGCTATTGAAATAAGAGAAATAAGAAAATTGTATATTGTGGTGATATTTTATGAGGAAAGGTGATATTCTAATTCTAAATTATCAGAGTTCTGTATTCTGTACTTAATTCGTTTTAATTATTGCAGTGGTTATTGTAGTTTAATGCTATTGAAATAAGAGAAATAAGAAAATTGTATATTGTGGTGATATTTTATGGGGAAAGATGATATTCTAATTCTAAATTATCAGATTTCTGTATTTTGTACTTAATTCGTTTTAATTATTGCAGTGGTTATTGTAGTTCAATGCTATTGAAATAAGAGAAATAAGAAAATTGTATATTGTGGTGATATTTTATGGGGAAAGGTGATATTCTAATTCTAAATTATCAGAGTTCTGTATTTTGTACTTAATTCGTTTTAATTATCGCAGTGGTTATTGTAGTTCAATGCTATTGAAATAAGAGAAATAGGAAAAGAAGTAAATATTTCACAGATTAATTTTAACATTAAAGGATACACTTTTTGGATTTATTTTTGCAACGTTGTTTACGGATAAGACGGAACAAATATTTGATATCTTTTTGTTTGCCAAACTTAAAGTTTTTTTACATGCCAGTTAATTGGATTTTGATATTTGTTTATGGAATACCGATGATCTTTCCCCTTTCAAGGCCTCTTCGTAATATCCATTTATTAATTCATTTGCCCACTACTGTGTTTTTTATCTTATCGACAACAGAAGAACTCATTGTAGGGGGAATGTAATAGAATATACATATTATTCGAGTGAATAAAGGGGCACAACTATTGAAGTAAACGGTTAATAGACTGCAAGCTACTTTTTTAAATAATAATTGGAAAACGAAAAAGATAGCAGACTTGAATTTTCCGGGTTATTTATTTTCCTTTGGGTAATGAAAATTGGCATTTACGAAGTTCAACGAAAACAATGTTCATCTATTTCACTTGATAAATTAAATATTTTTTGAAAAGATCAACAGGTAAGGAATCATTCCAGGTGACAGTCTTTAATGACTCAGCTTGTGTATCGTAATTAATTTAAGCCAATTCAGTTAATTATTTATTCATTACGTAATAAACTTTCGAGTAATCAAAATTCTACGAAGATATTCAGAAATATTATGCTTGCGAATTTTTTTTTTAAGGAATAGCTAATAAAATTTTAAGGAGATAAGCTTCAAATATAGTTATGTCATCGTAAAAAATTGAGAGATAAAATATGACTCTGTTTTTACATTTTTTCACCTGTGCGCAATTTTTAGCAATGATATCTAATGTTATGATATTTTACGTAACAGTGTTCCATGCAAAATGAATCATCGACGGAGGTCAATATTTGATGTTCCACTTAACGTTATCTTTAAAATTTGCCAACGGTATCTGATTTTTAACCGTAATTCCGTTTTATTATCATAATCTCTATCTGGAAATCGTAGAAATAAAATTTAATAAATCGAAAACTCATACCACCTACGATTCATTTTAAAAGAATTTCAGGTCTATGAAATTATATAAAAATTTCACTGAAAAAAAGTAATTCTCTAGTTAACGAAGCATGAATCGTTTTTTGGTCGAAAAAAAAGTAATTAGGAGGTCATCAGGGAAAAAAAGTGTTTGATAATAAAATATTTAGATAATAAGAGCATTCGAATTATGTGAGTTTTGATAATGAAGGTTTCACTGTTTTTGATTATCAATGAGCGACGATAATGGCATCCGTTGATAAGTTATTCAGTCATAATTTTTCTCGTAATCGTAGTATTTTTCGATGTTTCTTCCATTTGTTTGCGTAACTTTCGTGTAAACAAAATTAATCGTACGCATGATTATGAAACTCGCACGTTACGTATTTCTTCTCATAATTTCCTAATCTTTCTTTAAAATTCCTCTCTTTAATTGTATTATACTTTTTCTATTTATCTTTTTTATTCAAAAGACAAGATTTTATATAATATACTAAAATTTGAAACCGGTTTCACCAGGAACAAATATGCCTATCGTTTAGTTAATTAAAATTGATAAATGGGCTCTGAATATTATGAGAAACTTAAAGGCGTGCAAATGTACTGTATAGTATTGGTTGGCAACTAAGTGATTGCGAATTTTGTCAATATCACCTAATGACAAAATCCGCAATCGCTTAGTTGCCAACTCAATAAGATATAGTACAGCAACGATAATAGCAAGCATACGAAAGACATATAAAAGGTTCGATGTATAGCGATTACGATACGTGAAACAAACGAAATTAATTTCCTCCACTTATATCGATATAAATATAAATTCGCGTAAATATTCACGGAGAATGTACAATATGAAAGCAGAATGTTGCGTATGTGAAATATCGAGCGTGAAATGGTTAAAGACTGAAATGTACTCCATGTCGAAAAAGACCCTGTCGTCTTCCAGATGTACACAGATTTGTGACGCTCCTCGAAGTAGTTGAGATGTCGGCAAGTGGTAGTCTCGCGAGGAAATAAAAAAAAAAGCTTCCTATCTTTTTATCTAATTTCCTGACGACACCGCCGCCACAGCTGTTCTTTATCTGTTTCTTGCTCTCGCCCTTGCCAGATACGATCCTCCGCGTACATCTAATATATCGCTAGATATTTTCGATGTGCTTCTCAAGCTCCTGTCGACGAGCCATCAGTCCACGAAAGAAACATACTTGGAAAGCGAGAAAGAGTTAACAAAAAAGAAAAAGAAAAAGAAAAAAAAGAAAGAAACGACTAGAGGAGGAAAGTAGAAAGAGCCGAGCGAAAACGCGTATATAGGTGTAAGATTGAGACGAAGACACGTATACATATAGGTGTGACCGCATAAGGATGTCGGCACATGTGGGATGCAACGACGAAAGAAGTGCATTCGTTAAGTTTCGGTGGTCGTGGGAATCGATTTACGGTATCTGGAAGTGGTGCACGTGCACACTGATGTATTTTTGCCGAGCGAGGGCAGAAGAGACTGCATCCTCTATTTGCATCCTTGGAAACTGCACTCGGGCCAGGCTCGGGCTACCAAGGGGTCGTTACCCACTAAAGGAAACTGAACAGATGCGTGTGTGTCCCCGGGGGCCTTCTCTTCGTTGCTTCGTCGAATATTTTCATATTTCCTCCACGTAGTCTCCTATACATAGGATTATGGCGGAAAATCGTTCGAATTCCATAGATAGTTGCATGGTATTTATAGATGTTTGCACGATATGTCTTACAACATTATAGTTATCTTCAGCGATGCGTGATACGGATATCTGTAAACGAGAATCGAAAATTATCGACGAGTAGTTTGGATCTTTCTTTTTTTCTCCAAAGCCAGCGTCGAATTGCGGAATTGGGTATGATTTTTGGAATATGCAACGAAGTAGATCTTCATGGGTATCGTTAGAAAAATAGAAAGCGTTGCAACAGTCGCAGATATATCTTCTCTGGATATGTTACCGTGTATCGTACGAAACATTTTGCAATTTCTTTGATACCGTTATGAGATCGTCGCGATTGCCTTATGTAGGGTAGGCCAAGGTTGAAAATAACAATTTCAGGTCAGGATAAAATTTCGTCAAAACCGCGTTTGTCAATATACGGGGAAATTTAAACGCGCAACAATGTATAAAATATTCGAAACGTATTACTCCGTGCAACATTTGATGGATGAGAGAAATGTCCATGTAGGTTCCATTTCTCCAGTTATATCGACAAAAATTTAAATTTACAAAAGCGTTCCATATGTAAGTTTCACTTGTATCGCATTATAAAGAATTATATTAAAACCGCGGCAAATTCAGCGAAGTCTACTCCGACGATAGCATTCCTCGGTAACGAGCAAGTCTCTCAGACACACAAAGAAAGCATGACAGATCGAATCCTTTATTTATTCAACCCTCGATATCTCCTCGATCTTATTCAACGCTCGCAAACTCCGTCCTGTCGATATCTTGATACCGAGTTACGACGTCCTACCATCGCTGCACAAAAGCTCTTCTTATTCACGTTTCCATGGAATTCGAAGGTATTCTCAAGCGACCAACGCGAGCGAAGGATATCGCGATCGTCGTTCACGATATCGTTCCGGATGCATGCGCGTGTCTGCAAATTTCCGGAGGCAGCCTATGTCTGAAACGTGTCAGGGCCTATTTTACTTTGGCTTTGCGGCTCGTCGTACGCACGATGTTCGAATTAACGCTGTCACCGCGGGCAACGCGTTACTTCAATCCTCTTTGCTCTTCTTCGCTTCTCTATGCTTCGCTTTAGTCGAACAGTCGATGGAACACGAGAGCAGAAGGACGCTTAGAGATTCTTGAAACTGTGTGGCAAGTGGCAAGTGGCAAGACGCTTCTTCGACCCTCTTTGTACCTTCTTAAGCCATGGTCACAGCGAGTACGTGTTTTGACGTATTGTTTCCTGCAAATCTATAGATTCTTACGACAGCAACTGTAGAAGTGTAAGTAAGTATATCGTCAGAATAATCAAGTATATAGATTAGATGTACGAGAGCGATTATATCGTTCTTCAATTGTTCGATCATCGTGTTTCATTTATTAGAATGACAGTTTGTTAGAAGACGGATCCACTGTAATCATAGGATAAATTAGAGCAATCAAATATGTATATATATATTATATATAGATTCTTATCAATTCTATTTGCATTTCGATCTTCAGACGTTTCATTCGGAACACAGATACACTGTAACCATAGCAAGCCAGCAAGCAACAAGCATCGGACCAATTACATATCTTCGTATGTATATAGGTACATAGACTCTTACGAGTGTAAGCATCTCAGTCTTCAGACGTTTCATTCGTCAGAACACGCGTCCACTGAAACCGTAGCCTAAGTCACGCCAATCAAATATGCATATTACATTCTTATCGGTGTACGTATTCGATCCTTCTGATGTTCTATTCGTGGAAGAACTCTATCCACGCTGTAATCGTAGCCTAAATCGGGCCGACCAAACACTCTATATATAGATTTCTATGAGTACATGCATTTCTGTCATCGAATATTTCATTCGCAGTTCCCTATATGTACAACGTATCAAAGGGAACTTCAGTTTCATACTTTGCGCAGCGTAGCACAGCTTAGCTTAGCTTTCCAATGGGTCCCTGGATTCTATGTTCTTTGCACGTTCGGTTTAAACGCGCCTTAAGAGAACACACTGGATGAAACACCAGAATCGAAGGACCCCTGCAGAACGCTTGGAAATTCCTGAAACCGCGCGGTAAGACGCTTCTTCGTTTCTCTTTGCTTGTTTTTGGCCAACAGTCGATGGAACAGCGGAGCCCGAGGACGTTCAGAGATTCTTGAAACCGCGTTGCCTGCGTCCATTCCGTTGCGTCGACTGCCAGTCAACCTTTCCGAGTGGTAATCACGCTACAAAAGGGTTCTGTAATAACGTAATGAGAAAGATTAAAGGGTGTCGTGCTCCCTAAGCCTTTTTCGTTCGCCGTTTTCTCGGTGATAGACACCCCCGAGGGACTGGCGGGAAAAACAAATAGGACGATCGGTAATGGAACGATGCATGGCCCGGCTAGGTTGTATTTTTGGACGGTTATATGCCGGTTCTCGTGTTCGCGCTGTTACACGCTCGAAGCTGGTTAATTGGATAATCAAGGGGACTACTTCAAGACAGTTACATTTTCGGCGGTAAATTTCGGATAATTGGATTGCACGTCATACAGCTATCCAAGCTATTCTTGGTGTCGTTAAATGGCAACCATTTGCTACATGGCCTGTTCTATTAGTTGAATGTATAAATGGTCTTTAGGGTTGGGATAACGAGTAGTGACGTTCGAGTGACGTGTTGGATAATGCACAGGGAATAGATCTTAGTCGATACGTTCTAGTATATTTTCAATCGTTTTGACTCCATGAACATTCACGTTGCTCAACTTCTTTCTACGCGCGATATGATCTATTTACAAAAATCAGAAAAAGAAATTTGGCAAATGTAAATTCGTTGAAACAAGTTCGGACGATCGATATTATCGTCGATATTTAAGATTCTCAACATCGTATGGACGATATATATCGATCTTCTAGAATCTAGAGGATCCTTTACGATAATGTTAAGAACTTTAAATATTTACAATGTTGAGAATAATACCGATTATATATATATTATTATATAATAATTTATAATATTACATTAATTACTTATATATAATATAATATTATTATTATATAGTTTTATAATAATAATACCGTATTGACGATATATATTGATCGTCTAGAGTCTAGAGGATCCTCTACGATAATGTTGAGAATTTTAAATATTTACAACGTTGAGAATAATACCGATCGTCTGAACTGTTCCTTTAATTCAATGATTCTTTCTCAATGAACAGATTAAAAGAAACGTTATAAAAGTATAAATACATCTGGAGCGATTATTTTCAATGATATGTTAAATTGAACGAACGAACGACAAAATGAAAGTCATCGCCATCAATTTGTAATTGTCAGAACCGTTCTAATGTCGTAAATAAATTGACTGTAATAGCAAGAATAAGAAGACTGTTACATCAGTGACTTTCCGGTTTGGTCATAGATTATGCATTTACCGTATCAGCGTCCTTTAATGTGTTAATAACGTCGTTCACCTGAATTCCTTGGTTACGTTGCTTCCTTTTCCCTTATCATAAGGCTACTCGTTAATCTCGTGGCCGTTCATTTTCGTTTCGTCTCGTTGGTCAAACGCGATCGTAGATAAGCTGAAAGAAATATCTCAGTGGTGGTATATACATGTCAAACTGTCGGCGAATGACAGGTTATATGTATGTATTGATTAATGATGAACGACTGGATACATTGTCATTATGGACTTAAGCGCGTACAGGATGGAACCAATAACTCTAATTGCCTTAATTGTATCTCCATTATTTGGAAGACAAATGCGAAACGATTTTATTTACGAAAGTTGTTACGTATCAGAGGAGACGTGCGAGTAATTTTTTTTTTTTAGGGATTTCAAGATTATTTTTATTTCTTTAGATATATTATACCGCTGTGTATCTCGGGGTAAAAATGGAAATGCAGAATTTTTAGAGATGCCACAGTGACTTTTATTTCTTTGAATATACCGTACTTTTTATTAGCGAATAAAGGAGAGAGGATTTTTAAGCATTTCATTGTTATTTCTGTTTCTTTAAATATACTATACTTCTTTATCGTTGGTAGGATAGCGGATATTAGGCGATTTGAACGACTCACGGTACAAAATTGCCCGATGCATTGGCTTATCTGGAGAATTGTGTACTCGCATAGCGCTCAAGTAGTCTACGATATACAAAATCTTTTTATCGTAAATTAATTTCCTGTTACGTCGTATCGCAATTCTGAAACTTTTGCTACATCGAAATTTCCTGCATTATTATCGCGATACAAAAATGATCCGTTTTATTCGTAGAATTCCTTTTTGTAGAAAATATACTTTTGCGATGAAAAAGATAAGAAAGGGAAGTGCGTATTATTTTAGAAAAATAATCGATAAGCAAGAAGAGAATCATAAATGACAGTGGAAAGGAAAACATTTCTCACGATTGTCTTCGCGATCAAGCACACAATCCTTTCTTGTTCGCCGATTAAATTGCCATTCGATCTGTCCGCGAACGTGTATAGTGGCACTTGAAATAATAAGCAGGCCCTTGTTAGCAACGGATCCCCCTTCTAAGCCGAGCTGTTCACGAGAATTCCATCCGAAGTCGTTTGTTTGCGTCTTGGTCCGCGTGAAACCGTTTCATCCAGCCATGAATTTTCTACCTGTTTCTGGCTCGTCAGGAATCTGAGAAGGGTTCGCCGTAACACCCCTGAAGGCTCGTAGGAACAGAGCTTTGATCCCCTTATTTCTCAAGCTCAAAGAAAGGCAGACAGGCGGATGGGTCGGTTGCTTTCACGATGAAACTGATATTTTAATTCACTCGTTGGTTGGTAAAAGAATACGATATATATAACGTTGAAAAAGGTATATATATATAACATTAAAAAGAGTCGCATTAATTAACGTACGATCTTAACGAGAATCGAAGTTAATTAACTGGAACATCTGTGTTACATCAAAATCGTGGACATCAAAGTAATGTAGTTGTATTCTTCATAGCGTCGATTATATTTAACATTATTTTTCGCTGGAATATGTCCAAGTGAAATAGTACATTAATACTCGACAATGACGTAAAGATATAATTAACTTTTTTCATTAAAATTGCATGAAAAGGAAACGTGGTATTATCCTGAAAAATATCGTAGAAGAAGAATTGAGTTATATCAAGATCAAAACTTGATCCTCTTCTTTTTTAAATTTATATCGTAAAAAATTCCACTCTTCTAATATACCTGAGTTGGTATTTAAACGTGTTGGTTTGTTTAATAAAGAGACGAGCAATAAAATTATAACAGTCTATGTATATTAAAATCTATGTAAGAACAAGTACAGAGATAGCGTATGTCAATCGTAATCGTCGCTCGTCCAATGCTATTATCCAACTCTACGCTCGCTATTCGACTAACTATTCGACTATACGACTGTCCTAGAGAGCACGTTCGTTTATTTACATCAGGTGTTATCCCAAAAAGTTGAAATGTAACTTCTGTTGACGATTACAAATAATATTTTGTCCGCAGTTCGTTTGCCTTTGAAGCTAGCAAATCAAAACAAAGCAGGTATTCTAATACACAATAATACGAGTCTCTCCCGCTACATATATTGAATTGGCGAATAATTGATATTTTCCATTATTTTCTCCCTTCTATTCTTTCAATCCATCATCTTGCCGATCCTTTCACTGCTCATTATCGTGGCATGACGAAGCAAGATTATATAGGAATGCACTATTCAATTGAAATCCTAGAAACCGTAATTTACTGCGTCCCACGCACAATGCCGGCCGTGATATCCATTAACCACGTTACAAACGGCAAATAAACGGCTTCATACAATCAGCAGCACTTCATTCACTATGTATCATCAACGGAACCATATACTATGCGACTAAATACATAATCATCCACGAATCGATCAATCCTTTCAGAACCGCTCGATTTCCCTCGCATCAAACTCTTAACATGGGCATACTTCTCGTCTTACAATACCCGACGTATCAATCAAACGATGACAAGGGAAAGTAAAACGTTAAGGCAATTAAAAACGCAGGAGTCGAGAGATTCTGCAATCCTCTGAGCTAGGGACATCGTTAGCCATTAATCTGATTTCACACGAAGAAGAACGCGACAGGTGTACATTTTAATGTCGCAGTACGGTTAGAAATTTTAATACTGTAACACTATTTATTTATTTATTTCTTCTCTAAAGCTACATCTTAATTTACTATATGGATCAGTGTATTATATCTTCTTGGTATCATTTCGTTTCGTTGTTCCAGGACTTAGCTGTTAAGGCGTTTGCACACATGCGGAATATTGTAATATAAAATCGTTAAAAACGAAGGGAACTTGTGTTAAGTCAAAACCAAACATTTTATCTATATATATTGTTACGTTTTATTTAGTCGTCGACGAGAAGGTAGCGTTAACTGACGTTTAATGCAACTGGCAATAAGCTCCACTTTCGGCTAAACTGCTGTGTGCAGGAGAGGATTAAAGTTGTTCAAAAGTAAATTAACAATATGTTATGATTTATTCAAATCTTACTTGATTTCGATATTAACAATTGACTGATAGATTGACGGATATAAAATTCTTTGGTTGACAAAATGATAACCAACTCTTCGATAGACAAAAAGATAAATAACTCTTCGATAGACAATGGTAATTATTCGGCTGACAAACGGTAATTAATCAATATGCTCGGTAAAATATTCTCGCTCGATAAACTTGTGTTAAATCGAAAGACTTAAGTCTGATGAAGTTTCGCAGGGACAATACGAAGATCATAAGAGGAAAACACGATGAGTATACTTTTGTTGGTCATCTGAATTTAATATCGCGTTACCATTGTACGGAAGAATCTGAATATGACATTAAGTATAATATTAAAAGTCGAATGCAAATATGTTCTTGCTCGTTTCATAAAATTCCATAAATCTTTGGCGGACTCGTCTCTTTGGGAGGTCAAATGACATAAGATTAGAAAGAAAGAAAAGAATTCTATATGACGTGACTTATCGTTCGTCTTCTTCGCCTGTAGTTTTCCTAACCAGTTCTCTTCTCCTTCTTCCCTCGAAGATTAATCAATAGCAGCGCGAGGGTCCCGAGGGCATAATCCACGATTAAGAACCCGTGGGGAAAAGGCGACGACTTCGAAATTCTTGAGAGCATTTCCAAGCTGGTAATCTCTCCTCCGACTTGCAGCGATCTGTTACGGCCCCAACAAAAAGTGGGTTAACCGGCCAGATTCCAGATAAAGGTCGCCAGGTGATACAAGACCGAATGACGACACGAATGAATGAAATACAACGGCAGGTTCCCTCGTTTTTACCTGTTCCGACGTCCTTTTCTTCTAAGAGCGAGACATCGCAGGGAGAAAAAGGGACTCGGTCGATTTTTCATATCTTCGAACGATTCATTTATTTATGGCATGGCGAGGTGAACCTTCGTTTCTATGTGGTCGATAGCTGAGGTAGACAGGCGTGTTTTATGCTCGTCATTCGGTGAAACGCCAGGTTTCAGAAGCTTTCGCTGATTTTACGAATCATTCTTTTGCGGTTGAGAGGTAGAGAGAAAGAGAGAGAGAGAGAGAGAGAGTGAGAAAGCGACTTGTATAGTTTAGGTGATGCTCGATGGTAATGGAAGGAAGAGATTGTGTAGAATGTTATTGGTATAGATGGACCAAGTTTCTACAGCGAATCACGTTATAATGATTTAATGAAACGTCTTGTAGCTTGTGTGATTTTTGTTTAATATTTTTTACCACTTACCGATGTTCTCGTGACATGTGATTTGCCACCTCGAGGTTTTATTATATTTGGAAATATTACGCGTTCTCAGAGTAAAAGTATCGTTTAGATTTTTATTTTATTTGCGTTCTAAATTTAGTTGATGAATGTTCGAACCTACTTGTGTGCTTCTTCTTCGTGAAGATGAAGCAAAATCGAAATGAACTTGGTTGGATAGTAAATTGAATTTTTTACCACTGACAATCTCCTATCGGTATGGTGAATATTTTAAAGCAGCGGGATATTTTCCTTTCATTTATGTCCATAAAATATCCTGCCACAGTTTGACCGGAAGAAACTGAAATACCTTGTACAAATGACCATCGTGATTTCTAATCTATATCTCCCATTTAAAACTTCGTACCGTCGTAGATATCGTGAAAGTATGTACCAACGCAGATTATACGAGACATACGTAGTAAATGTGTCAAAGAAAGAGAAAAAATATGTCTTGGTCATCATTTAACCATAAAGTGTGATATTTTGTCATAGAGAAAAATTTTGTTGCAGATGATAATCGGAGAGTATCTTTACGCGAGATATTGCGACGCAGATTCGACGAAGATATTATTTGGCTACAACATACCACCATGGTTATGGGGTGCATATGAAAAGGTACACCTCTCAAGATATTTTTCTATTATGATATAAAGTATATCAACTCCTTTTTGCTCCATAGATATTCAATAGTACACAGTGTATCAAGTCTTTTTTCTTCCATAGATATTCAAACTATGAAATAGAAATGAAATAGAAAACAGATAGGATCCTAAAATCACATCGTGGAACCAAGGAAAGCTCGTGACTATCTTAAGAAGAACCTTTCTTCCCACGTTTTTAACACCTTTCTTTCCTATGTATACCTTCGTGAGAACAATTCCGAAACGCTCGCTTTTCTGTCAATATTTGGAAGATTCTTTGTTATTTGTTGCAAATATATTAGAAAGAAGGAAATCTGCAAACGCATACAGTTCTATTTTAAAGTTCGAGCTTATACAATAAAGTGTTTATTCAGATGTCTTTAAAATTCCAAAATTCAAGAATAACAATGAATATTAGATTCGTATATTAGAAAGATGGAAACGAATTATATTTCTGTGAAACGAATTCTAAAGAATACTCAAATGTCTCAATTTCCTTCAACGTTATTAAAAATTAAAATGTGTTTGCTTTATAGCAGAGAATTCTTTTTTAGTTTCTTCACGCGTGCTATCTGTAAATAAAAATCTTTGTAACATTGTTTATAATCATATTATAGTAATTCACGCACATTTTAAAATACATTTTTACAATTTTTACAATTCTTATAATTTTGTACAATTCTCATAATTCGTATTAGATTCTCACAGTAATATTTCTGATATTTCAGATTGGCATATTCGGTTTTGGAGCAGCAACAACTGTTTTAATCACCGACATCGCCAAATACACGATCGGCCGACTGAGACCCCATTTCATGACTCTTTGTGTGCCTAGCATTAATTGTAGCCTGCCTGAAAATCAGCACAGGTATATCGAGAACTACGTCTGCACCGAGAACATCTCGACCAGACTTCTAAAGGAGATCAGGTAAATACTTCTCTCTTTACGCGAGAAATCCAGCGACCCTTTTATTCGACAGTGCGGAAACTACCATTTAAAGCCACCGATAAACTTCGTGTAATACTCGTTCGACTTCAATCGGACAAGTTAATTAGCTTGCTCGAGTGCGAGTAATCTTAATGAAATTCAAATGACATTCAGAAAAGTCCGCGTCGTTTGAATTTTCTTTTTCTTCGCTTAGATTTTATTTCAATTCAATTAGATTCTATTTTAATCTCATTCGAATTCAATTAGATCTCCGATCGAAATTGATCTCTGAATTTTCCTTTGACTTTTGCAATGAAAAGAACAACCTGAGATTAGAAGATGAAAAATAAATGGGAAACAACTTTTGAAATAATTAAACAGCACCGATAGATTATATTGATCTGACGTATGATCGTTGATTTATCAAATATTATATTTTTTAACTTAATAATATTCTGCGAAAGCAATAATGATATTAATAATAAAATCATTAAAGTCTCTTGATCTATAATTTCATAAAAAGATCCTGTAAGAAGAAAAAGAGACAAATAAGCGTGCACTCCGATACTCTTGAATGATGGTGTATGTCGCAATGCGTTTACCTTTCTCGTTAAATTGCTGTATAATGACCGTCATTATGTACGGCCATGCCCCACCTTTCTGGTAATTTATCAATTTCTCTTCCATAAAAATCTTTCACTTCTTCGCTGAAACATCTCTTCAATTGCGCTCTTTACGGTACATTGCTTTTATTTTTCAAACGTGATTTACTTACGCGGATGAGACAATAAATATCGCCCCGTCTGGAAAATTCATAACGTCTTTGACAGTCGATATATCCTCTTTTCTATTTGCTAACATTGGAGGACGATTATTAATTATGGCGATGAATATTGGACGCCATAAAGGACGAAAGAAAAGAATGGAAGAAAAATCTCCAGCCGGAAGATACGAAAAAAATGTCCTTCGTCGTTTCAATTCATCAAAGTAATTGTATTTGTTGAAATACAAAATACAAAACTATTTACATCGTTCAAATATAATAGCGCAATTTAGTCTTAAAGAATGGATTTGCGATTTTCCGTCGATCGAGTTCAAAAGCGTGAATTCATTAAGCACCATAGACTCGAGAATTATTCACCGATCTCCCGCTGAGACTTTGTACATTTAACTGAATTCAAGTAGCTCAAATTTAAGTGCGATCATTCAACGTACCATGGTAGTGCCGTCAGTACGAAAATATGTAGCGCTTGCCATAGGAATTAACTAAATACGTCACGATTAAAGAATTTGATGTCCGTTGTGGAAGGATAATTTTCAGAAGTGGGATATCAGCTGAAACTAACGATTGCTATCGTTCGAGGAAACAGCAACTACTAACTGCCATTATATTGGGCAAATTATATTGAGAACTTCGAATAAATTGGTAGCGAAGTTTCATCGTTTCAAAAGGTTTAACCAAGACAGCCAATGATACTTTATATATCTACTGTATATGATAATAATCTAATAAATAAATTCCATTGTTCCGAGAGAATTTCAATAAAGTTAGAGATCGCAACTTTAGTCTCTTTGCATACAAAATGGATCTAATGTAATTCAGATGATAATAATCTAATAATTAAATTGCATCGTGTCGAAAGAATTTTAATAAAACCAGAACGTGTAACTTTAATCTTTTCGCATGCAAAGTGGACATAATTAAATCTAGATAGCAAGCTTTAATCCAGTAAATCCTAAATTGTACTACGTTATAGGCGAAGCTCGATAAAACCCATACAAGTACGAAGTCGCGAATTTGCATGGTGCGTGTTACACGGTTATATACTGGAATCATCGGTACGTTTAATTCGCGATTGAACATCTCGAATTGAGAATCTCCAGGGCAATACCCTTTTGGTATCTGAGATCGCAAAACATCGAATCGCGTGACGGTAACAATTGCGGGCGCAGTTGCGGAACAGCCTACGTAGAATTAAAGTTGATGGAAAGGAACGATCGCTTTCATTATTTTTTACACACTTAATGACCATGGAATGTATATGAAGAAACGAGAACCGACCAGTCAGAGTCGACCTCCTTTTTTCTCTTTTTAGTTATCGCGTTTTCACTTCGCTTCGAGGATAATTTCAGAAGGTGATACTTTATATTGAAATTACCCATGTAAATTTATCGACGCAACGATTGGAAAATATTCCACCAACAACGATCCTGATCTAATAAACATATCGATCATACTGATCTTTGGGATCAACTCGACACCTTAATTCTTAGTTTTCATTTTGAATATTTGTCCGAAGGCTTTCGTTCATATTTTTTGCCAAATTTTCTTTCGATATTTCGCCACCGTCTCTCCTCGAATTGTATCAATTTCTGCTTAGTTTACGATCAAAGTTTATCGTTCGCGTATTCTTTTATTCTCAGGCTTGCGATTTATATTATTCCTTTTATCAGCTTGATAATATTCCTCGCCTTGCTTTCGGTCATTTTCCAGTCTATAACACCAAGAAAAATAGAATCTAAGAGGAAACTTACCTCATCTACCACGTTCTACGACTGTTTCGTAGATTCTTCCGTGTTATATACATTCTGCGCATTCTTAAACCTTTAAATTCCCCATAAACAAGAGGTACGGTTATTCTAATATGTACTTCTGACTAGGCTGTCGACTTCTCTAGAAGATTCATGGGGAAGCTGCGAAACAGAACGCATAATACGAAAACGTGTAAAATACCGAAAGAACAGTACTCTTTCAGATGTGCAACGACTAAAAGAATTTTCCATCTTTATATCGACATAGAAATATGAATTTGCATAAATATCTTACTCTGCAATATTTCTATTCACAGAGCTATGAATTGCCATAAATAGTCTACTTCCGACCAATAACCGTGTGCACCTCATTTCGTCGAGGTCTGGTTACGATTCGTTGGATCGCGAAGTCATTGCCTGCTATTTGCTCTTCTCTTTGCTGGCTCGTTGCTTCGATAATCACTTTGATCCCTGGCCAGAACGTATTCGATCGGCTAGACATTATTATTTGCCTGTGCGTGCCTGTCTGTGAGTTTGTATGCGCGTATGGTTCAATCGCAACGGAATTTCGTCGGGCTTTTTGCCGGAGCCAGTGGCTCGAAGGCCGGTTTCAACGGATACGAGCAAAAAGGACCACTCTGGTGGCGGCAAATGACAATGAGCAGGGGCCTTGTACCCGCTGGCGATTCGCATGCACGGGATTCGATCCGAATCATGACCCACCGGGCCCTATTCGACCCGCAACGGAAACACTGTTACACGCAACAATTATCCTGAACGCACCTTAGTCATTGTCATGTTGACAACAATGCTACATTTCCCATTAAGCGTTTTTATTCGCATTTTTCACCCTCTGACTCTCTATCCATTGTTGGGTCGACGATTTCTTTCCAAAGATTTATTCCAGTCGAATAACTTTCGACCTTTTACTTTCCGGAGATCCGCGAAGGTTCGATTACATCGTTTCTTGAGTAATGTCGTATTTGTTAAGTGTATAAGCGAATAATTTTTCGGTGAAGCTCAAAGTTTGTAAAAAAATAAAAGAATGAAGATATAGCGGCAATTTTTTATTTTGAGTTTTAGAGAAATCTGAACAAGTTCCGAGGTACGTACTACAGTTCCTAATTTGCTATGCAAGCGGTGCTCCAGCCAAATGTTTACAACTTTTTGCGATAAAAGCGAAGATTTAACGGAAAATTCTGAAAAAATAAGAGTTCGCTTGGAGGTAAGAAGATTCGTGATAAACGAATATCTAAACAAATTATTCTACAATTTTATACGTCTATAATCTTTCGAAAAAGTATGAAGAAATTTGCCAATCCTTGGGAAAGTACAATTATTCTGAGACCTAAGTTTGCGGGATTTTTGGGTAGATCATTTATTCATGGAATTATCAACATTATCTTGAGAAATAAAAATTAACAATAATTTATAAAGATAAATAATTTATTACAATTGCAAAGAAGTGATAAGATACATAAAATGAATAGAAATAAAATATATAAACAAATTCAGCTACCAGAAGACTGACACGAACGATAATACGAGTCGTTGAATAGCGCACGATGCTCACTTTACTTTCGAAATTTCAAAATTGAAATTCTGAATTGAATTCAACGAAGTAAATAATATTTGGGTAGTGAAAGGCTGGCAGGTGTAAGCTCTCTCAGGTATGGGAATCACAAAGTCCAACACCTTCGTTTCGGAGAAATTAGACAATGAAAATTTCACCTGCAACTCAACGACCCATATCGCTGGCAGAAGGTTAAAGTATTCGTCGTTGCTTTCTATAACTTTGTCATCTTTCAGGCAAGTGACGGATTTCACCGTGAAAAGATGCTGTGTCTTTGGACAAGATCCAATCGTCAAGTGATTTTTGTATAATTGAAAAGATGTATCGGATAAGGTGTGTTGAATCGATCGGAACAAGTACGTAGTAATGGGGAAGCGTAATGTCTAGTGAATAAACTGACAGCTGCGAGACGTCTCAAACGAGACTCCTCGTGATGTCTTCCGCCGTAGAATCAGTGTGTGGTCTAGCGTTGTCACGTAGCAATTTCACAGTACGTCCTCCTTTGTCAGTGCCTTGGCTATTGGAAACAAAAGCTAAAAAGCACAACATTTTACCGTGGTGGAATTTGTTATTTTCTTGATAGATGTTGATGTAGATGCTTGAAACATTTTTAAATAATAACTTGTAGTGAAAAATAATTCATTATTCGCTTTTACACTTAATATATGTACATATGCAATGTTTTATGTATTATTTATGTAATTTATTCATGTAACTGTAAAAGTAAAAATCATTGTATGATATTCATTAATATATTATCTAACATTTCATCTTACTATTTTTATTTTATTATTTAAATATATATATAATATATAGTGTAGTAAATCATATATCAATAACATATTGTACGTTGTTTTCTAGAACTAGAACTATCCGTCGTTTTTGTATTAACACTAGAACTTAACACGAAGCTATTTCTACCACAACCAGTGAAAATGACTGGTTTTTCAAAAATACGTAATAATGGAATATTTTTATATTTTTTGATTTATTACTTTTTTACAGAAGGAATTCCATGTTATGTAGTACATTTTTGGTATTATTAATCCATCTGGGATCATGATCCCTAAACAAGGATTGACACATTTATAAAATTGTAGAACCAGTCGTTTTGACTGGCGTTGTATTTCTAGTGTTAGCATCTAGCGATCTGGCGATCGATCCGCAATTTTCCTGATAACTGGTATCGTCATATCGAACGATACGCAGTACAAATTTGAAAAACGTGTGGCGAGTTGGAAACTGGTTAATTGGGGTTCGATAAACAGATTGCAGGACCCTTTTACACTTCGACGAGTACCAGTCATTTTGAGTGGTATAAGTAGCCGTGATACAAAATTATTTTCAGTTTGAATACGTAAAAAACAAAATAAAATTCAGTATATTATTCTTTCAGTTATCGTTGCGAAAGTCATTACATCATTGCGGAAAAAAGATGTAACATGAAGTAGGAATTTTAAAATAAAATTGTAAAAGTTCTACTGGTAGTGTTAATAGCTTCCAATCGTTAACTGTATATTTCAGCTACTGACATTTGATTCTATCTTCGAACAATACTTTCCTTATTCCCATTTTCTTGTAATTCATCAATACATTTTGGCATGGATGGCATACGTTTCTTCGTACGAAGTAACATGAATTGCGCGAATTGTAGTTGGCACTAGTTGTATGTAAGTTCTTTTTAGCGCAATAATGTATGCATTTAGGTCGTTGAATCAAAGCGAACATATTTCTAATTCACATACGGTTTTGTAGCTATGAAAGGGCTAAGGCTAGTAGTCGCTGACGCAAACGTAGTCTTTTGCCACGAGTATTATAACTGATTGACATTGACGTCTTTTGCTAGCCTGTAATTGATCGTGGTACTACCGTCTTCACATATAGACAAGCGCATGCATATTAATTGCACGAGTCAACGTTGTTTGCATGCGAATTGTGTTATTAACGAAAGAATTAATAAAAATTCAACGCGTCAAGATAATAAAGCATTTTGATGTTTCCTTACGTTCCGAGAAATATTTTGCAATTTATTACACAAACGACATATCCAATTTTTTTTCCAAGTGTTTTTTTTTTTTTTTTCTTTGTAATTTCAAGCAGGAAGTCACATCATAAACAGTAAAATATCTTCCAGGTAACGTTCCTCCTGTAATATTTTTTGTTATTTTCATATTAGATAAATCCACGTTTCGTAGTGTTTTATTGTAGTTAGAAATACTAAAAACTTCAAAGACTCAAAGAAACTAAATATCCAAAAATTGCGTAAGAAATAATCGCGTTCAGGCTAAAGCTTTAAATTATTGTTCTATAATTGTAAAAATGTGCATGCTGTAAAAATTGTTTTATAATTTTAAAATATCTCTAATGTACACGATTCGAATCTAACTGGTCAATGTTCGATCCTACATACTTTTTAAGATGCTTACGCCCATCGCTACTTCTATTACAATTCAACGACCTGTAGGTCCAAAACAGTCGATATAAATTGACAATTCTTCTTCTGTTCTTTCGCTGTAGGTCTAAAATCGATTCTGCCGAAATCGTTCCATTTGTCAAAACACGTGCAGCTTTTAACAAGAGTGATTTATCTCCGGTTAGGCGGAGGTTGCCATACAGTCGACGCACTCTATAATTTTGGAGTATAATTCTTCGATTGTATAAGCTTGTAGGTAGCGTATAATTTTCTGGAAGCGTGTAATTCTTTGCTTGCCGATTTAAAGAATAGGAAGGGAGTATGCATTCGGCTGGAAGCTTCCGGTTTTCAACGTGTAATTATGGGTCCCCTTTCTGAATATCGCTTTTCGGTATACTTCGTCGTTATTTAATTTATTAGAATAATTGAATAGAACGACGCCTTGTTTCTGACTATGATTGTTATATTATATCGTAGACTGTCAGAATTGGACAATAAAAAGCGCTTCTGCCCTTATCGAGTATTTTAATAAAAATAACTCGAACGATACTGGCATTGGATTCACGATTTACATTTGGATGATTTGGTATTGTAATTCTTTTCAATGAAACGGAAAAATGAAAAGAATTTTAATTGTGTTTCATTGTGTTCGAATAAATTGTTTGACAGAGAAGAAATAACTTATTGCAAGAGTGATCATCTTATAATTAACATCGAATGAGTTATTCGATTAGAGGGAATTGTTGCGCTAATTTCCAAGGAAAAGTGGAAAAAGAAACATTGGATATAATGTTCAATATAATGTTCGACTTATAATTGCAAGAGACAGTTGCGATTAGTTTGAGCTTCTGATAAAGCTTTCGCATTTATGCTCGGCCAAGGTGTTCCGCTTTAATGTTCTTAATAAACATTTGAATCACGCATTTCACCACTTTCTTTCCTTTTCTTTTGAATATTTAACAGGATTTAATAAATTGTACCAAGCCTGCAGTTATAATTACAAACTTTTATAACGCCTCGCAGCTGCATAAAAAGGCAAGGTGGCATGAATATTAATATCATGATCTGTTTATGTTCCTGGAATTATAAACCGGACACATAAAACAGGATAATGACACGTAATTTTCATTAGCATTTTTACCGGAACTGGCAGTATTTTTAACGCATTCACAAATAACGCGCAACGTTATACGATTATGCGTGAAAGTTGATACATAGTCACTTTATACAATAATTTGCCATATATAATTATGCGTGAAAGTCGATGCATAATATCAAAATGTCAATGACAAGTATGCAGCATAAACATATATATATATATATATATCTATATACATACTATAAAATTACCGAGAGCATAACAGAGAATAAATATCGTTTTTCCCATTAAAATTTAACGTGCAAATAAATTAAGCGAAGAGGTTTATTAATTTACTATCAGCTTCTCAATATTTATTAATATTTTTATTCGATACGAGCGATATTTAATCAATATGATATCCCAATCAGAAATATCCCATCGTCACAAATCCAGTAACTTGGTATAACGACATGATTCGCAATAATTAAAGCGAACTACGCGTTCTTCGATATAAAACGGTGATTGTCGACACGTTAGAAAAACTAAATGACGGAGATAATAGAGACTGAATAGCGCAATTTCCGGTTCCGGGTAACCCCGTTCGACCAAAAAGGATCGAACTGCAAGGCGTAACTAAACGAACCAACCAACGGAGGAGGAGATTATTCCAGAGGCCCATTATGAAGCCCACAATCAGAAATTATACTCTCTTCCTCCTTTCTTCTTTCGTGTTCTTGTACCTCGAGGAAATTGTAGGAGCTCGTTATCGCGCGCACAGGAGAAAGAACGGACCTTTCTTTACCGGTAGCCGCCTCGCTATACACTTTCGTTCAAAAGTTAGGCATCGAGTAGCTCAAAAATAAGGACTCGCGTAACGTAATCTTGGCAACGAGTCTTTTCTCTAGTACCTGAGAAAAATTATTTTTTTATCAATTATTAAATTTATTTTATAAATTGAAATTATTCAACGGTTACATCGCATTGCAGCGCGTTGTATCTTCACGTTATATTACGCTCCTTTCGTACAATACGCGGTTCTTCCTAAAATCTATATTTCGCTCCGCGCACAATTCATGAAATGTACAATTTTAAACAATGATATTACAACAAACAATGATACGTCCAATTGTTCAATAGCGGGAACGTGTATTTTTTGGATAGTTTTATACAGAATGTCGAACGTTGTCGCTATATTCCACGGGACAAGATAAGACGACGAGTCAAGATACAAAATGTATAAATAAATGTCATTGGTAGCATTGTTAAGGAGTTATAGTAAAAAAAGAAAAAAAAAAAAGAAAGGAAAAGCGGTATACGAAATGAGCAGTAACGTGCCACGGTACAAGATAAGAATAGATCAGGCATATTTACATACAGTAGTAGTCACGAAGCATTATGCACAATACTTCTATAGATCCAGCTACAACTCCATTTCAAAATGATTACCATTCCTGTCAATACAAGAGTGACAGCGGCAAAAGATTGAATTTGTTATTCTTTGCAGTTCTCGTTTATTGCGTTGAAGTTGAAGTCGTACAAGTATTATGATACCTTGAGATTATTACTATATGTAAATGTTGCTGATCTATTCATACTTTGTACCGCGGCAATGTACGTTCGGTATCGCTCATTTCGTATGTCGTTCTTTATTTTTTTTACTGCAACTCTTTAACAACGTTTTCAATGACATATATTTATATGGCATTTTTTCCTTATCTTGACCTATAAAATACGCTGACAACGAAAGAACTGGGACGCAAAGAACAACGCACATAATGCAGACAATGGATTAAAAAACGGAATTTGCTCTGGAATAAATCATTGTTTGCGCTTGTCGTTTATTTAATCAATAACTTTTTTGTCAATCAACGACCTTCTAGTCAAAGTTGAATTACAAAATATTTCTTTATCTTATAAACGTAAAAGGAATAATGCTCGCTGTTAGGATTATCAATTCGATGATATTTTTACTGATAATCAATAGTGACAATTTTTATCGATTTGTTTGTGGATCGAAACCAACGAGGTAGTTGCAACCTCGAAACAGGTGATCCCTAACTTTTGACCGACAGTGTAGACGCACCGAAGTGTATCACGGTTCATCCGCCCTTTGCGTGTGCTGGGACAGTTTTATGTATAGAAAGATTTGAGGAATCGACGATAAAAGGCTGACAGAGAATTCATTCATACGTCCCACCCTCCGACTCGTTCAACCAAAGGGGACCAGCGTTTCCTCATCTTCCGGACTATAGTATTTCTACCACGCTTAGCCTCGTGCTCATCGTGCCTTCTGCGAATTGCCTTAATTCGGTGTCGGTTAGGATACCAGTTTTTTTAGAAACCATTATGTTATTGCGTTTGGAACTGTCTCGTTTGTTAGCGTCGAGTATGTTTGGAAGATAGCAGGCTTTGTTGAGTTTCTTTCTAGTGCCTTAAATATCAGGGTTATTTAACAGCTTCTTAGTACTTTCGACACCCGGTAGTATTACGTTTTATCGTGTTTATTTTTGTATATTCGTATCTATATCGTATATTTATTTTGTTTTTCTTTCTTGTATGTTTTATTCCGCGTATTTTATTTCTCAACCGACACTGTTGGTTCGCAGGTGATTGAAATTGTTTGGATTAGATTCGGATCAGATTGTATAATCTCAATTTGTTCTCTGCGCTTTACTACAGGAGAAATCAACGGTAGAGGAATAAAGATAAAAGTTTCTTTTATAAACAGATCTTAAATTCTGATGGCAAATTGACGGAAAGCTTTCGATTTTATCCGCAACAGTCAACATCCAGAGGAATACGCGTCGTTGTCCGACTATAAGTGTCTATTCTACTTAAAATTCTTCTTCCAGTTTAGAAGCTATTACGTGTAATACTAAATCTTCGTTCTATTTACATGATTATTCAAAACACACGGTATTAGAAGGGATTACATTTTATATACCCCGTGACCAGCAGAATAAAGCGATAAAATGCTCACTGCTGATAGCTCCCTGATCTCCACTCCTTTTTATCTTCCAGAAATCTCAAGTGGCTAATAAATGCTGCAATTATCGGCAGGTAAATTAGTTTCCACAACAGATACGCATCTTAATGGAAGAATAAAAGAAAGAGAGCAGGGGAAAGCAGTTTCCCCGAATAATTACTTATTCAAACAATCAACCGGAACGAACAGCCCACGAGCACGCATTAAAAGGGACTAAAAAGTTGAGCTTGGCAAATATTGCCACGGCGCCGAGGGAGAAAAGAGAAAACAAAGGAGAGAAAGATAAATAGAGGGAAAGGGTAGATAATGTCCGATTAAAGGTGCAGTTTTTTGATGGCCAATTACTCTTACAGATAGAGGCCTGAGTTCGCTCAGCCCCTGCCTTCTATCTCTTCCTCTTTTATCCTCTCTTTCTCTTCCTCTTTTATCCTGCTGTTCGTCTTGGTACTCCCATCGGAACATCTTCCGCCGAATCTTTACGATCCGCGCTTCGGGGTACGCGTTGCTCGATTGTAATCGCCACGGAACACGCCCTGGAATTAATCCTGATAAAATTAATAGGGTCCTATTACCAAACGCGTGTACTGCCTGGAACAGCAGAGTCAGTTCCTCTGCTTTTGTTGTACATATGTCGCTGTATTATATTTACAAAATTGATGTATTATATTATAAGCATAATAACTGGCTTGCAACCTCTTTTCGATTCAATTGCCATCACTTAAGGTTCCGCGAACTTCTCCATCCTTCCTTTGTAGGAACTTGGCTGGTTGAACGTATCGGAGTATCACAACACGTTCTGCGAGTAATTGTCATAACATAGACCGCGAATTTTTATGCATTTGCGCGAAATTTAAAGGCACAAGAGCGCGCACAATGCGTATAACAGCAGCTGTTACGATATTTGGACAATGAAACGAATTTCTATTTACGTTCCATTTCTTTAAAAGGAATTTCAATTCGCCTAAGTATCCGCGCTCCAATGATAAATTTAGTAATTAAATAATAAATGGGTCTCATTAGCAAATGAATGTACTGGCTTGGTTAGACTGTTTTCCTGTTTTTATTATTTTAGCTATCGATGTATCGCATTTATAAAATTGGCGTATTATATTATGACCAATAACGCGATCTTTGTTAGACTAAATCGACGTCATACAAACTTCCGCGAACTTTTCAATCTTTTCTTTATTTCTATCGTATTAGGCATTTTTATTATATATTCCCAGAATCGATGTATTATATTATAATCAACAACGTGCTTTCTGTTAGGGATCGATTAACAATATTAAAAATACAAACTTCTCAATCCTTTCTTGTCTTTTAATTCATTGGTTAAACATATTAATATTACCTCGTGAGCACATCGCTGATGTTTACGCGGTTTTTATGGGAAATTTCAATGCACAGAAATGCGTGGAATGTACGTAAGCCTGTGTATAAATATGCCGAGTACAGTAAATTCATAGAAATATGTGTTTATAAAAATATGAAGCTGCAGAAACATCCACGATCTATTTATGAGTAACACAGTTTTTCGATAGCTTTTCTATGAACAAAGAAAAATTTTTTTTTATGGGAAATTTCAATGCACAGAAATGCGTGGAATGTACGTAATGTACGAAAGCCTGTGTATAAATATGCCGAGTACAGTAAATTCATAAAATATGTGTTTATAAAAATATAAAGCTGCGGGAACATCCGCCATCTATTTATGAATAATACAGTTTTTCGATAAGAAAATTTGTCTGTAGCTTTTCTTTGAACGAAGAAAAATTTTGATAGGAACAACGTATGAAATTTATTTGACACGGTATAATTTATAACGTTGATCGTTTCAGATTATCCTTTCCCTCAGGACACTCGTCATTCTCGGCCTACACGATGATCTACCTCGCGGTAAGTTCCTCCTTTTCGTTCGTCTTTTCTTCGAATTTATGATTATGTACGATCGCCTGATTCCGTTATCGATCCATTTTTTTTTTTCTACGATGAGAAATTTGAATGGCAGCAACGGGATATCTGCTTGATAGTTTGGAATTTTTATCTTCTTTCTCAAAGTCGGATGGTAATTACTTATTTTATGCTATTTTCTAAGTTGGAAGTAGGAAGAGTTGATCCCAAGCTCACTGTGATTTTTTACGTTATGGTGCTTGATGATTTTTATAATTACGTATGCTCAGTAGATATGTAAATTTTCATAGATTAAAATGTAAAATTATTTTAAACGTTATGTATTTGGAAAAAGAAAATAGTACACGTTGTTTTATTTCGATCAAAGTTTCGTGTTTTGCTTGCAACGTTAGTTTCACACGGTGAAAATATCCTTATGTACATTGTAAATCTAAAATATTATTCTTATCTTGTATTATCTGTTCCGCGATTGATATTAATTGTCAATTAAACAGATAGCGGATGAGACTTAATGCTTATCAAATGCTTTAAATTTCTTTAAATACAAAATATACATGACAATTGATGAACATCAATTGAAATTAAAAATAGTATTTAAACAGAGGAAGCAAATAAAATTTACGTTCTTTTTAATTACGTTCAGCGTTTACTTTTCAAGTTGGTTGCAAGTTATAGGTATGATATAAGATTCTTTTACTTTGTCACGAGCAAAATTATGAAATGCTTATTTAATGTTTATGTCATTCTCTATATCCGAAGCGAACAACTCAGAGAAATAAATGAGTACCACAACATAAATGTGTAAATGAGTACTTTGTTATTTCTTTACACGTGTGTATCATTATGATATCAAGCATTACGTAACGTGCGTAAAAAATCCACCTTATACGACGTCTTTGTGCATATTTCCCTTTTTAATTTCAACATCATTGACATACGGAACATTTATTATTATGTTAACGTGCCTATAATTTTTCAATTACTTTTACGAGAATTTAACCAAATGATTATGTATATCGATGGTCATTTGGTATCGACCATTAATTAACGATAATTGTTTTACGAAGGAGCTGCAATTTACATAATTTAAAGATATAATTCGAAGCTATCGTAATTTTTATTAAGTAGAATTCCATATATTTTTATCTTTCCGGCGTTCTGACAATTTTTTTGCTCGAAAACAATTTATATGATAATAGATCGACTAAAGTTTGAAAAAAATTACGAATACATGAATATAAATGGCAAGTGGAAAGCGCAAAATCGACAATTATTTCCAGTTCGTTCTGTTTCTTTTTTGAGAATAATGACGCTACTGTCAGCACTCGTTTCAACTCCTGTCCGTCGTTTATGCAGCATCCAATCGTCTATCTTCTTTACTCTCTTTATTTGCAGCGGCGAATAACCATACAACGTTGTTTATCCTGAAATATTTCCAATAATCTCCTTCGAGACATTTCTGTCGATGCCACTTTCCAGCTTTTCTCTGCAAGATCAACAATCGAAAATCAACAGTCTCGTGAATTCCATTCACAGATCAACATCGTTCGAACTATCATTTGATCGATGGTACTTTCCAGCTTTTTCCTCTTTCGCAAGATCAACGATCGAAAATCAACAATCTTGTAAATTCCATCTACAAATCGACATTATTTGTACTATCGTTCATATGTCCTAACATTTGTACGTAAATTTACACGATATTCTCTCTTGTCAAGTGCTAAATTCGTACTTCCAACGGGCTTTGTAATGTATTTCTCAGATTCAGATTTATAAAAAATTTACACAAATATCCCGACGATTCGTACGTTCGACTAACGGAAAACCGAACGAAAAAACTAACAGTTTTACCGTGGAATTTCTTGGCACTCAACGCGCGTCACCTCCCGTTAGATATTTTCTTACAACGAGAAAGATCTTTTTCTATTGTAATTTTCTTGGAACCGAAGAGGAAAATCGAGATACGAAAATACGAGACCGACGGTAGAGTTAAATTCGTTGCTGAAAAGATTGACATACGCGTGACACACGATTGGCTAATTTCGCACTTTCGAAAAACCACGTTTCATCATCGCCAACCTACTATGCTTCGCCTTTATCTCGCAGATTGCATCGCACACACCTTTTACTTTCTCTGCTTTTTTACAGTGTTGACAATACCACGTTACGAGGACAAAAAATGTTCCATTTCCATAATAACTCTTTCAATGGTGTGTGCAATTTCTGTATGTTTGTTTTGTTTCTATGGTGTTCTATAGCTGTACTTACAATTAAGGATGACATGGAAGGGTAGCAAGCTGTTGAAACACTTCCTGCAACTTCTGTGTATACTTATGGCCTGGTTCACGGCATTGTCACGAGTTTCTGATTATAAACATCACTGGAGCGATGTTCTGGCCGGCTCGACCCTTGGTACCATCGTGGCACTAGTCGTGGTGAGTATTATTCTCCTTAACTATCCCATTGTGCGATCGTAAATTACACGCGATCGTGAATATGAAATATACGATGTATCGAGTTCGAACTTTTACGACCTCCGTTGGCCGTATTCGCTCGTGGAAACTAATCGGCAATACCGAGACGCTCTGCGTACATACAATGCAACTCTAATTCATCTGCATTCTATTTATTCGAGGGAAATTTCACTGGGTCAGCCTGTGTACGAAAATCGCAGCAGAGAAACGCGAATACGTATCCGTTGATTTTTCTATTTTAACGTCGCCTCGCGATTAAGAGGCAGAGAATTGGAAATGAAAAGAACGTTTTACGTTTTAACGTTGTTAGGTCGTTAACGTCTTTGAAAAATAGCTGCTTCACGTTTAAGCGTTCCATGTTTTAATATTACGACGAGCAATATTTTGATTGTTTCGAAGAGGATGCGAAAATATACGTTTAACGATCCAAGATCAGATATAAGCACAATTTTTGGTAATAGAAGATCGATCGATATTTAACATCGAACGTTAAAACTGCTTGCCTATGTGAAACGGAAAATGTGATTTATTTCGTTGTATTATATCACGTGTTAGAAAATGAGCAAATCGTGGACTATCGTGTTTGCAGCCGTGTGATCTATATATGTGACATACGCGAGTCTCCCAGAAGCGAAATCGATCGACTCCATTTTCAGTCAATTTCCTCAATTTCACCTGCACGATTAACGTCCAATTCAACAACGAAGAGAAAGAAAAAGAAAAGAAAAGAAAATACTTCCGCAAGTTCGCAGACAAACTTGAAAAATAGCGTTTGGTAAATTTCAAAGATAAATGACATCGTCACCTCCTTCTGCTTTTCAATTTACCGAATTGATCGATAGTGGCCTTTGAACGGCTCGCGTAATTCCCGAACAAACACACGGCTAATAATAATCAGACGATCTTGGAATCATTTTTTTGCAGGCGAACTGCGTGGCGAACCTGTTCAAAGATCGGAGTCATTGCTTGATGGAAGAGAAACGCCGTGCAGCCGATTACGAAACAGGGGGCGGTACACAGGTGAATAATGGCTCTACTAATCGCAACTGTTGACCTAACGAACTAGCTCTTCGCTTGCTGACCACACCAAGACCGTGACTCGTCTTCTAATTGTCTCTGGGGAGCTAGTCTGGTCTCAGGGAACAAAAGCACATGCTACTGGCCGCCTGAAGTCGAGTTATATGAAAAACGTACGGTGTCCGAATGTCGGTGTCGCGAATTTTATTGTTCGACAGCGAAACTGCCTTACGCGCTGCTGGGGACCCTTCATCATCCGCCCACCTTCTCGGCGATTCTTCTAGACGTAGCCTGTTTCAACATGATCCATCATAATCATCATAATCATAATCAATCGGCTGGTGTTCCATGCTGATCGAATTCCAATTAAAAAGAAAAGAAAAACAAAGATAAAGGAGCAAAAAAGCAGCAATATTTCACGGGATGAAACGGATTATTTGATGTACGAATTTCTCTTTTTCATACGATGCTTTACGACCAAGCTTCTTTTATCAACGTTCTCTACTTCCCATCGAGCTTCTGTGGTCAGTTTTAATACAAACCCTCGTCTTTTATTATATGTCCTAAGTGTCCCTTTAACGATCCAATCGATAAGCAAGCGATTTTACGTGGAAGAACGAGTGGAAAGCACAGAGTTAACATTTTCTCGCGTGATACTTCGTTGCCGTGAAAACGAAATTCGGAAGTTTATCAATTATCAATTAAACGCGTCGAAACTGTATTCTCGCGAAAACGAGGCCGGTTCAATTTTAATTGAACATTTTTCGCTTGTTTCCGCGCCTAACGATACAACGTGCTTCCATCGATCGTTTATTCGTATTTATCGGTAATTAGCTAAGCTCGCGTATCGGCACGTTCTGAAATTCGATTCTATCAAAAACGAAGCACCGTATGAGTAAATTTTGTTTTATACTGTCCACCTATTTTTTTCCACGTAGAATCATCCCCTTGCCGATTGTGCCGTGGTTACCGGGACAACCTGTATTTCGTTTCTTTTTTCCTTACTTTTCTCTTTTGGTGGAAGCGAAGAGCGAACTATACATATATTATATGTGTCTTGTAGATGTCCTAGCTTTGTTGAAGGGACGTTCGTGTTATCGATACGTCGTCGTTATCCCTTATTTCGTCCAAATTGTCCGTTCGAGGAAGATCTAGCACAGATCTGGTTCTTGTTATTTTATGTCTATTTTAGATGGTGATGTTTCTTTTTATTTTTTAGCCGATTTTATCGATGAGTAACCGAATTATTGCTTATACGTATAATTCGTTGTTAGCGCAATGATAGGCAAATACCGTTAATCTCTTATCGATAGTCGCGTTTAATGCGAGAATTTTTGTACAGGCAATGCAACCGTGTTTGTAGTTTCAGCGAAGATGTATTTATTTCTTGTTGAACGTTATTTATTTATAGACAGGGAGAAAGAATAAGCGAGCAAATATTTTTCCCCTGATTGTAGAGGATATATTGCTCGTTGTTCGCGAGAAGGCACGCTATATTTTTTAATTGGAAAGGAGAGCAGGCAAACGCGGTGTTAACGTTCATTTTTATTCTTGTACTATATTTTGGTAGATATTCTTGTTGGTATCTGGTGCTCTTGATCCTACTTACGCTAAAGTTGTTTAACTTTAAAAAACGTACTACATATGCTAAGATACGAAAGACGATTTTATTTTCTTCTTCTTTCTTTCTTTTTTTGCGCTTAATTAGTGTCGAATTTCTTGAAAAGGTCGCAGAGGTAGCAAAATTTTCAGTATTGATCATTTTTTATCCTATACGTATACTATATTATAGTATGTCATTGAAGATGCACGATGAAGCACGCAAATATCATTCGTTGCTTGTTGGACAATTATGGTACGTATTGTTAGGTTTGCAAGTTTATTGTAGATTTAAATATAAATAATTGAGCGACTCGGACGGAAAGTGGTACAAGCGATAATATCTTTAATTTGAGATACTTAGAAATAAATTTCTATATAGAAAAGTCTGTATGCGTTGAACATTTCCAACAAATTATATTACAGAAAGCAACATAATTGCTTTTGCATTTTATTATACGACTAATATATGTATAAGCTACTACTCAGAAGCAGAAGAACGATAGAAAGAATTAGCTAAAGATACGTGAATTATTTCTTTCAATCTGTTCGTTTGCTCCATACGAATAATTGTATGGTTGTTAAAAAAGAAAAAGGCACACTTGTACCGCTTCTCCGTCCAGTCTCCTGATCTTCGTTCAATGTGATCGTTTACGAATACATTTGCACAATATTATCTTAAGAATATGTTTAAAAAGAAAACACAGAAAAAAAAGATATCCGTAAAGAAAGATCTCCGATAGCATGGAGAGATTCGCGTTTATTTGAATCTCTGGTTCAAATTCGAAAGCAATGGAATCTGTTGTAATAGCAAATATATGATGCAATAATAAGTGGACTGTTCATTACGAACGTTTAATGCAAAGTATTACAGTAAAGGTCGTTAGTTAAATAAAAGGAAGGAGCAAGTAAGCGAATTAGTAATAAAAATTAGAAAAACTCCACGGAGCTATGTATAATCCTATTTGAATTTACAATCGTAGATCGTAACAGCATTTCGAATCTGTATACATTTCTAGATTATGAAAGTATAGGTTCTTAAATATTATACAGTAGACGTACGTGTTTAGAGGACGAGAGGAAAGAGTGGAAAAGGCAGAAAAGTTAGGAGACGACCCTCTCGCCCATTGATTTTCTATTAAAACTTTTTACGTAATTCGGATAGCCGACGTACTAGGTATGCGTGTTAGCGTCTCTAAATCATTTTCGATATAATTATATAGATACGATTTACGTATGATATACGCATACTAACGTATGCATGGTGCTTTGAAGCTTCACAAGGTGAGCCACGTAAACCGTTACAATAGCCAAATATCTTTGACCATTTCATTTGATGAAACGAGATATTATGAAACTATATGTTGGACAATTTATTTCAAAACGTATGGAAAAATAACAGACGGATGAACGATGAGTGAAAGTCTTCGAACATTTCGGGTTTCTCATGAAACAAAGTATCACCAGACTCTACAGCGTGTGCCAATCTCTTTTACAAGAAACGATGTTAGAATACTGCATAGATGAAAATAAGGAAAGAATGTCATACAAATATGAACTCTTAAATGATTTATTGAAACAGTGAAAATATCTCTTACTACAGAATGTTAAAGGGGATTCAAGGAAAATCCATTTAGGAAAGGTTTTTAAAAAAGTTAAGAAACAGAAGAGATGATCCTCAATACTCAAGGTTTACCCTACATGTATATAAAAGAATCGTATGTATAGTGATATGAAAGTTTCAACACGATAATTTGATTTGTAATAATTGCGTGACTCACTCTGTGTAGAAGTAGAACCAAGATGTTCTACTATACGGCATTGCTGTATCATCAACTGGAAGTATTGTGTACCTGTACACTGTTGTAGTAGACAAAACCGTGTACGTTTATATGTTAAGATAGAAATGTTTATTTATTTTATAAAGGATATATATATATACATCGTATATATATCGTATATTCGATTCGTTAACGAAAAGAATGTCAGAAAGAGACCAATAAGTGATATTTCAATTATTGTCTTCACCCATGGCCACTACTATGCTAACCATAGCGAAACTATCGTGATAATCGAAAGCAAAGATTCTTCAGAGCAAATCTCCCTTTCTCATCATTTTTATTTTCATTTCAAGTAAAAAATCTTGTGTAAATGTATTATTCGTTCAGGTTTTCCTCATTTCTTTCTAAATCGAATCGTCGTATTAAGATAAAATTGCGTTCGATGGATCTGGAAAATTCGTAGCAAAATATCTGAGTTTCGTACGTAGTCTCGATCGAACTAGATGAATCACTAAACGAATTACCATTTCCTTCGCAGCATTTGCTTTTTTCTAATCTATTTTTAAGACAACCAATCGCAAAGCAATGTGATTGTTCTTAATCAAGACGATCATCTTCGTACATCTTTAAAATTATTTTGCTCTCGAAGACAACATTGTTGCCTTTTTTGCTGGAATTGCAGATGTACAGGATTGTCCATTAGAAACTTTACGAACAGCCTAACGTGTATAATACTTTCATAAGCAATAGCTTTCATCCGCAAATAATACCGCAATCGTAGCTTCTAATAACGCACTTCTACGAATTAATTGCCAAGAATATTATCGCTTCATGTTCCTCTCAGACTTATTAATCAGATACTATTAATGATTACTTACGATCAACCGTATGTATAACATAAGAACGCTTACGCGCGCATTAAACGGAAAAATATGGAATTGCTCTGCGTTTGCAGACCGTATCTTACTAATCTAACGAACTTTCAGTATCGCTTTTTACCACTTTTATCTATATATTTTAAAACTTAAAAATCAGTTATACATAGTTTATAAATACGATGACCATACTCTCCGAGAGAAAATAATTTGCCCTGTAAGCTAATAATAATAGCGATAACGGTGATAATAATTTGCAAGCTTTGTTCCATCGTATTTCCAAACCGATTAGTGTCTCTGGTAGGAGTCTACGTATTGTAGAATTTGTATCATTTTTATCCGGCTCGATATCACTGGAACAAACTTTCGATTTAAATCTGTAAATGCTTTGGAACGGTGAGAGAATAGAAATAGATAATCGATGTCGTCTTTACAGGAAACTACATTTACGTTAAACGGAACGCTGCTAAATAGAAAAGAGTTCTCCGTAATGTTGTAAAAATGAAAAACGAGATGGTGGATTTTTTTTGGAAAAGATAAATAAACGAAGGGAGGAGCTACTCGAATTACAAAGCTGATCTTCACGATCAACGATCATAGCTGTACTTCGTTTAAAACTTTAATTAAGAGATAATAGGAATTTCTGCGAGTTTCGTCCGTGCGGCTAAGCATTACGAAACTTCATTCTGTCTGAAATGAAAAGTATTCGATTAAAATAGGAAATATAATTAAGAAACGATAGTAATAGAGATCCAGGAAGAGTGACACAAGATTTTTTACGTACAGTACATTCCCGATTTATCAATGAAACGAATGTAACGCCATACTCTTTTGGACACCTTTTAAATTTAGCGCATTACCTTCCTTCTCGAATCGAAAAATCGACGACTAAATATGTGGTTTGTTTTTTCTTTTTTCTTTCACACATCCGGAGCCAAGCTCGAAAATATTGTTGGAATTGACCGATATGTAAATTATTGTATCGTTCGAAACGTGCTACTGTATTCTGATTTGCGATTAGAATAACGAAGCACTTTCCTTGTTATTCGTACGAAGGGTTAATTTTATGTCTGCGTTAAAATATAAGTCAAGTGTATTATAATATCTTTAACATATTATATATGTATATAAATATGTTATATTTTAATGTCTTATTGACCGTTGATCTTGTTCCTATGATTTTATCTCGCAATTGAAATTCGTGCGTATGACACGCGTGACAAATATATTCTACTCTTCTCTTTTTTTCTTTTTTCAAAAATATGAAATTGATAATATAAAACACGCCTTTGCCTTTCGTTGAGTTGTTGGCAATTAACATAGTTTGTACGTTGCTTAAAAAAGGAAACAATATTGATTCCTTATGGTGAGTTAATAAAGGGTGTGATGAAGGATATTTATATATTTTAAAGGAAACGAGACATTTTTTAATACGTGCTTATCAATATTTTAACATTAAGATGTTAAAATTATTATGAACTTGTATTGTAAATATATGTATAATGTGATTTAATTACGAGAATTATTTTTCTTTTTTTCATTAGATTTTATTCTAGGTACGTAATCTCGTTTGAACTTTTACTTATAACTTTTTGTACTCGAAGCAAACGACGATGAAAAATTTAGAAACAGTTGATACTATTACGATATAAGTAATAATCGTGAATTGACACAATTATATGTCGCTATGAAGTAATATTTCAAAATATATTTCATTAATCTTTGTATTCTTTCAGCGTGTTCTCGAAAATGAGTTTCCTTTTTTGTATGCCCACGTTTGTTCAATTTCTTTTTACACGCCTTTTACATTTATTGTACGTATTGATAGGTCATTAAATGACGTTCGAGTATTTTGTAATCGAAGAAACGAATTGTTTACACGTAGCGTAGTTATACGACGATAAAAATACAACTACGTTCAAGTGCGAATAAAATTCACGAGAAACATGATTCATGGGATAAGTTAGATTAGATAATTTATGAATATTTTTACATTCTACCGTACTTTCAACTTCGAACTATAAAATGTAATAGAAAATAAAAATTTACGAACAAGGGGTGGTATATTGTATTCTTTAATCGTTAAATTTCTATTGTTATACATAGATAATTTTATTATTAACGTTATTAGATGTTTAGTATTAACTAAGCGATCTTCTGATAATTACGATAACTTTATCATGGAAATTAAGATTAAATTACGATTACCGTTAATGAAACAAGCTCAAAATAATTAAATGGAATTGGTAAAATATTTATAGATATTAATGTGCTCGTGGAAAATATTTGACGAACATTCCAAACCACGAGAAATCAAATAAAATGTTTCTACCTAATAAAATACCAGCATCTTAATTGCTGTAATGCAAATTGGCGGTCAATAAGATGTTAATTGTTAAATGTAAAATACGATTGATTTCGTTAGACGATAAATTAAAAAAAAAAAAAAAACTCTAAAGAGAAGACGATAAGCCTTAATTTCGCAATGTGTCTTTCATATTCTTTAAATATTAGAGAAAATAAAAAGAAAAAAAGAAAATAACGCGAAGTAAGTTGAATCGATTCTTAAGGAGCTACATAAATCCAGGAAATTGTCAATTTCTTTTCATATCTTTTGTATCTTCAAGCCTGTCAAATATTTAAACGCTTTGAACGTTTTACCATTAAGCGGTTACTATCAAAAGCGATACCAAAAGTATTAAAAAAAATCTGCGAATTGTTGCATCAGCAAATAACACATAAAAATTAACCGTTTATATTTTTCTCCATATTTTTGCAAAACTTGCACGATTGCAAAACCTAAATATCCACTATTTTGCACGACGAGCATTTTTCTTAAAAATTACATTTCCTTGGATCAGAAAAACGTTGAAAGATACGTAGTTTTTAATTTCCTAAATATAAGTAGCTCCTTAATTTGTTAACTGGGGAAAGACGAGTTAATTGGTCGCTGGCATTACCAATATTTTGTACTTAATAATTCATTTATCTCCTCCTTCTTTATCTCATAATTACTCTGATATTAAAGATAATAAATATATTAACTCATTTACATTTTCGTAGAATTCGATCGAATTAATTCGTCTTTCGTTAATTATTTAAAAAAATCGCCCAGTTAACAAGTTAAAACGACTGAGTTGAATATTATTAGCAGTATAAACTATGTCTAACGCGATTTATCGGATTTGCACGATGGATCATGTTCCCTATGCTCGTTCATACAGACGAAGGGATCGTTAATCGTTGCTTAAAGGGTTTCGTATTTATTCTAGGGCAAGTCTCCTGCTATTACTTCGAGCAAAGATGTAAACAAGGGGTTTACGATATACAATACAATAACATTGGTTAAAAGGAAACAATTGTAACACGTGTACCGTTTTATTGTGATATCATGATCATTAAATTCTGCACAGATTGAGAATGTATACCAGATCGAAGTAATAAGTTCGCTCATCTTTCGATGAAATAATATCGAAATTTCGATCGCTGTGATAACGAAGATATTAATAATTCTAAGTTTTATTCGATGAAAGTAATCGTTGACATTGGTATATAACGTCTAATAAATAAAATATAAAAAGTGATAGATACTGTTGAAAAGTTTATTTGAAATGATAAAGCGTCAGTGTATCGTAATAATTCTAAGTTCTATTCGATTAACATCGATATACATATAACGTCTAAATACATGAAATATATTGAAAGTGAATAAATATTCTTCAAAATTGTTCTTTCGATATATTCTAAGGCATCGTTGCGCATACTTGAGAGATCCTCAAAGAACGATCAAAAGGAAAATACGATTGAACGTAATTAAAAAATTCAGCCTTCAGGTGAGAAGACGAGGAGCATTTCGAACGATTACTGCTTCAGCTTACGAACTAAGATTTCGTTAAAAAAAAAAAAAAAAAAAAAATCCGAAAAGTCGATGCAGCCAGAGTATTGAAGATTACACACACGGTAGCGACGAATTACGTTCAATTTAATTTATATAAGTAGATAATTTACAGATAGATAATTTACAGATGCGATAAATCATCGAACTGGAATTACTTAACGAAAGAAAAAGATCTTTAAACCCGTTCCTTTAAATTCGATTCGTACGGTAATATGTATAAATAACGATGGCTTCTCTTCGTTGAGACGAAATCGTTCATCACTGGTTCACGAACAGTAAAATGGACGAGGTATAAATACATTATAGTAGCTTTGACCAGTACACGCCACTTAAGCAGAAACAGTGGCACACGTGATCCTTCTTGATCGGCATTTCGTATCCAAAGAGAGGATACAGCATCGATAAAATCTACTCTTTCTACCATTAATAATACCGATAGGTATCTGGTTATAAATGATGGTCCTTATTATCTCGTATACGCAAGAATACGAGGAATCACGTCGAAAGTATTCAAACACGAGCGTAATGCGAAATTAGTCTTGTACTACTCGGAACTGTCTTGTACACGAAATGTTGAAATAAAACTTCCTATACGTGCGTCTCTGACGTTATTGATAAATTACCGATTCAGAGGATATCATCGATTAACCGGATAAATTGGAAAATACGTTGTTATTTCTGTATTTAGAGGTAGGATCATAACAGCTATTATTTTATTCTTTGGATAAATCTATCACACCGTTCTGAGCCGAAAAACCTTTATTGCACTTTGTTACATGCACTAGGGATAAAAACTAAAGAACATCTTAAACCTATCGATTAAATCTATCGATTGTATCTAGAACTATCTTCTAGTTACTATTTACTGTAACTGGCGCATCTGCATATGGATGGCGATCACGAACTTGCGTTGTCATTTTCAACAAAATATGTGTTATGTGTTTTATAAATTTCCTTGAAATTCAGATTTATTTACGTCGACTTCTCGCAATAAATAAATAAACTGACCTAAATTCGAAGTTTAAAAATTACCAAGTTCGACAAGGGCTACCAATATATTTCGTTTACATCTCGAATTTAGTTTAATTGTACCGGAACACGATTTACGTAAATGTATCCAGGGACAAAATGATGTACATAATACAGGGTTACCGAAGCTGCCTTTTACCAATAACTTCTCATTCGTGTAATGAAAGATGACATTCGTGAAACTGGTTTTAAAGATTCGTTCATTTACTTCATCTAGATTAATGTTCCCGGGCGACAAAATTGATCAGTGAAAAAATTTCATTGCTGCTATCGTTATTAGCTCAATAGCAAGATAGTTTTCAGTACTTGCTATCGTCACTCAAAGTCATTAATCTAGAGATAAGTGGAGGATGGTTTTGGTGAGGGCCAGATGCGTAGCTTTGAAGAGGCGAGTAAATTCTGGTTGAAAGAGGAGGTGAAACGATAGTACGTCGTGTGGAAAAGGGGAAGACTCGTTGATGGATTGGAAGGAGGAACCTAAAGTCAAGGAAATTCCCGATGAAGGTGCAAATATGGAAGCGTTAAGCTGCTTGCGGGGAATAGAAAGGAAGAAGCAGAAGAGTAGGAATAAGAGGAAGGGCAAAAGACAAGGGTGAAGAAAAGTTCAATTTTTGAGAAATAAAGTACAAGTTAAATAATAGATAGGTAATGATTAATGGGATAAATAAATGGATGCATGAACTGTAATGGTGAAAATGTTTATATAAAAATAAAATATTTAGAGGAGATGAAATAAATAACCAAGGAATTGATATATTTTTATGTTATTATTATAGATATTTGTAAGTTTAGTTGTAGTTTTCTTTTATGTTCATAAACTATATAAAATTGAGTCCAATTTCTATACCATCAGGCTGAAATAAATATCTATATATGTACATAGATAATTGGATGGCAGCGGAATAATGGGTAAGTTACCCAGTTATAAAAATAATTAAAAGGCCCGGATTTGATTCCCCGATGCCCCCATAGTTCATAATTTAATTAGCAACCAAAAATCAACCAATTTAGAATGGAGTTTTGTTTGGAAAAAAGTGAAATATAAAGTTCAAGTTCATTTTAAGATCGACGAGCAAAAATGATGTAATAACTACATGTACTAATGCTTCCCTTAAACTCTAACGATGAAAAACGCTAAAAATTTACAAAATACATAGATTTTTGGTAGGAAAAGAAAAATTTTGTTGTCTTATTAGTCCAGTCGAATTAAGCGTAAAAGATCCAGGAACAAATTGATAATAGAAATTTTTTTGCATATAATTCAAAACGATATTTAGAATAAAATAAGCGACTTTAAAACAATTTTCCTTTAACGAAATATCGATTAAACGAAAGAAACACGATTTTTTTTACATTTCGCTTTATATCTTTGAAACTATTTGTCGTACGTGAAAAAGTTTCAGTAGAATGTTGTAGCTAATAAAATTATCTGTAAGCACAATTGTTAGGTTGAAAATTAGTAAAAAACGAAAAAGAAGTCCTTTTTTCTTAAGTTGTTTTCAACGTTAGTTAAAATTGTCGTACAATATCAAGGTTCTGTAATAAATAAGTATTAGTCATACGAAAGTAGTGTTGCAAATTTCGAATCGATTCCTCTGTTAATTTTCGTACAATTAATTTGTTAATTTACGAAGCGAAAAATTTTAATTTGCAATAAAAACGTATCAGCTTATCTCGGTTTATTTTCCGACCTTCTACGCTATCTGAAAGACCTATATTTTGATATTCAAATGAACAAAAATTTTTATATTCAAGTGCTTGATTAAAATATAGCGAAAACTATACTTTTGTTTAGTTGTAAAAAAAAAAAGAAACTTGCAGTTGTCATTCTATCGTAAGAACTTGTTTCAATCGATTTCCGGAATCATTTTACGTAATTTAAAAAAAAATAACGCTTCTCTAGGACCGATTGCCCTCAAGATAGATTGGATGCCCATAAAGATTTAAAAAATGTTAGCAAAAATGTCTCATTTTCGCAGCAGGTGATTAGAGGCTTTCAAAGTAGCGAGCGAAGCTACTTAAGGGTACCACGCGTCGTTTTTAACTCGATCACGCGAAAATTAACTGTAACTTATGGAAAAAATCGCATTATCTCGACAACTATAACCCTAAAGAGGACATTCTGTCTTCTAATTTGAGGTTATTCAAAGAAAAAAAAACTAGGACTTCTTGTTTTACGTTACTTAAGGGCTGAAAATAAGAACAAAATTTTTGTGTTCCCTTTTTCACTCATCGTTATTGTTAAAATTACATTTATCGTTGCTAAGTCATATTGTCACGGATAATAAATCATTCCTATAATGTTGAAGTTTAAAAATTATGTTATTATTTATGTCGTTATTTATTTCATTTTTTATTAATTACCTTATTGTTTATTATTACATTATGTTGTAAGAGAACGCGAGTCATATGAGAAAAAGAACCCCTCTGTCCTTGTCTAATTAAATATGCACACTAACGCCGCTCGTTAATCGGTGTTAGACTTACACGTTATACTTTACTGCACGAATGTGCATGATTTATTAGACAAGGACACAAGTGGCCTTTATGCAGTGTTCTCTTCCTATTCCTATATCACTTTTTGGGTTCGTTCACGCATTTTTATGGTTATTAATCAGTCACCCGTATTGTTTTGTCTGCATTTAATTTTATAAGCTTATCTGCATGTATTTCATGGAATTCAGAAGCTAGCTAATTTGTGCTTTATCTATCGTCCTCTGCTTTGTCATAACTCGCTAGCTTTGTAATGAAATAATCCTGAAAGAATAAAATTCTATGACACATATATAAAATAATAATTTAATTCATTGGAAAAGGAGAACAATCGTTATGGAACTGACATAAAATTTATTTAAATTTCAGAACGAATTAACATCGCTTCAAACAAGAATTGCATTTTACAATGCGATTGAAAGAAATGGGGACAACACTATTTAAGAGCAGTCACACAATCGAATTAAATTAATAGAGAAGCAACTGAGAGTGTATCTGTACTTAATTTACCGTGTTTATATGAAACTTAGCCTTAATACCTCATTATTTACAACTATGTTATTTCCCCGTCAGATGAGATATTATTTATTTCATAGCCAATATATCATAGAATCTGTAATTTATTTCAATAGAGTAAGTATATTGTACCATATTTTAGATGTCATATATGTATGTCATTTTAAATCCTTTCATCTCTTCTATTAAAGATCTTTGGTACATACAATGACATGCATTACTATTCGAAAATCATAATGTGGGAAACAGTATTGTTGTATACATTTCTTTATAATAGGCAGCTAGCAGAATGTTTTGTTATATATTAAAACAAATATTGAAGTTAATAAAAACATGTATTTTATTTATTTAATGTATATACATCTCTTAATTAAGAAAAAACAAGCTAAATAGTGTTAAAAATTCTTGAAATATCCGAATAATAATCTGAGTCACTACATGTTTTTCGAATAATAGTTCAATCATTCAATTTATTTCAGATATATATCAAATCAATACTGTCATGATAAATAACTAATTTAATAAATATTATTTATGAATTTCTAATTATTTCATTTTTCGCAATTAATTTCATACATCAATAATATTGATAAAGCGTTTAAATTAGATATAGTAGAGACATCTAGCGTTGAATATAGATACTATCATTGTCCAGTTCGACCCAACTGACATTTTAAACTATAGTCATTACGTTTCATGCAATGTATAATGTGATAGTATAATTGTTTTAGAAGCGAGATATTTGCAAATATGTAACGCGATGTGAAATTGTTAATTTCGATACAACCACGTTCAGATTAAAGTATTTTCTAGATATATTTTACGTGTCATTGTTCCGGTTAATCAAATTTTTTAAGTATAAAAGTAACCTCAAAATCAGTGATGCTCGTTTTACGTAGTTTTCAAAATACGAACTTGCTCATGTTGCTTGGTGGTCTGTTACTGTGTCTTATTTTTATGATACAAATGAAACAAATTTACATTAATACTCAGAAATACAACAGATATTTGGGATACAAGGAATACGTAAGACTTTCAGAGACAATCATATATATTCATGTTGCGTTTTCTTATGAATTTAAATCGATTCGTTTGGACTTTAGATGAATGAAATATCATCGGAACTGAAAGCAGTAGAAAAGTCTGCGAATAAATCCTCGACGTATGTTCGTCAGTTAAACGAAATCCTCTTGAAACATCGTGATAAGGATTTGAAAAATATGACTGTATCACGTCCTGTTCTTTGATTAGAAATTATTGTAGTAGGTATATTTAGAGAGAATTACTCAATATGTTAACCGTTAGTACTTATGTATATATTCAAATAATTAGTATATTTGAACAAGTATGTTAATATTTTATTTCTGTTAGAATAATGAGTTTGTATATAAGATTGCTATTTGCATAAGAAGGAGAAATATACAAGTTTATATTTTGTAAATAATATATTTGTATTTTCGTATATGAAAATCATTAATATTTTTATTTGATATTAGTGTAGTGGAAAAATTCTGTTATGTATGTTATTATATTATTATATAACAAAGAGTCACAAACTTGTAGCACAAATGAAATTTATTTAAATACCCCAAAACCGTTTCTACAATATTATGTAAAAAAACATAATAATTATGATAATAAAAATATAAAAATTAAAAAACATAAAAATTATAATAATTATGAATATAAGTTATAAATATCCTCTATATTGCTGTGTCATGTTCGCATTAATTATTTATAATATTTTCATATTGCAAAAGGATGTCTTAAATAAGATTTTCAAGTGGCATACATTGTGGTTCTTTAGTTCCAATAAGAACTCCTTTCGGTGCACAAAGCCAAGGATCTTTGGTTGTTTTCTGCCATTTTAATAATCTTTGTTGTAAATCAAAGAATATTTTCTGAAAATAAAATTTATATATGGTTTAATATTTTAGGATATATTTGTTCAAGTATAGCAAGTGTTCTGTTTTTAATTACTTTTGCAGATGATTTAGAGGCAATATTATTTTTTTCTTCTGGATCGTATTTTAAATCATACAATTCCCATTCTGGCCTTTCATAGTAATTTTCTAATGTCTTGTACCATGGAAGTAATTGTTTATTCCTGGTTCTATTCAAAAGATCCTTTAAATAAAAGAAAAATGTATGATTTATAATTTAAAAAATATTACATAACCTTCTCTCATATTTTTAATTTTTATCTTTTACAGGTTACCTGAAAGGTTGGTGAGACGTAAAAATCTTGATCAATAGGGAATGGCATTTTATAGTTAATGTTATGTATAAGCTTATATCTTTTAGTTCTAATAGCACGCATGGGATAATACATAGTAACTTCATGATGTGTTTGACTGGCAAAAACAGCTGTGTCATTTTCTATGGGTTCTGGAAATGCATAAGTGTGTAGCAAGATAATGTTAAAGGTGTCTTAATGCTGAAGGTAGATAATTTGAATTTACCTTCAATAAGAAGTGGAAGGAGTGATTTTCCAGTCAAATGAGGAGCTTCATTTGTATCAAATGAAGATTGATCTGTATATGGTATGTTAAACCAGTCTAATAATGTTGGTACAATATCCAATAAAGATGTTAAACTGTGTGTTACGCTATTTCTCCTATGGTTAGGAATTGGTGATCTAATCATCATAGGTTCTGCCAATCCTAATGTGATAAAATTAATTGTTTTTCTATAGTAGATATCCTTAACTTAATTTTTTAAAAAAGAAGTTCCTCTTTGCTTATTTATATATTTTAAATAATTTGACTAGTACCTGGTTCATATAAATTTGTTCTACCATTTGGAAATGGTATACCATTATCAGAAGTGTAAATCACTAATGTATTATTTTTAAAACCAGCATTCTCTAGTTCTTTTAAAACTAATCCTACACCTATAAAAATTTCAATATTTGTTAGTAATATTAGTTTTCAAATTGCATCATTGTTTTTAATAAAATACCTTGATCTAAGCGAGAAATGGTTGTATATTGAGCAGAGATATCGCGTCTAGCGGCTTCTGTATTTTGAACAAAATATGGTACTTTCACTTGTTCCCATTGATAGTATATTGGATACCAGTCAGGGATAGTACCCATACCGGTGTCTCCATTGCCAAATTTTTCACAAAAATTCCCATATTCTGGATGTGTATGACCACATCTATGAGGATCGTGAAATGCAATATATAAAAAGAAAGGCCTGGAAATGTAATACTTTATTTATCTTTGTCATTCTTCAAGTTGAAGTCTATCAAATCCATACTTTGTCTTATTCTGAGATAGAAATTCTCTGACTAAAAGTTTAATTTTGGTAATGTTTCGACCAACTTGAAGTATAGAATCATTTTCTTCTGTATGGGAAAAATCAAATGGATACACACTACCTGGGCCTACATGCTTTTTACCTATGATACCTGTAAAATATTTATAAATGATTTTTGAGTTTTCATAATTCTTAAATTTAAATATACCTGTTTTTATATTGTTTTTTTTAAATATTTTTGGCAAACTTTGGACAGTTTCAAATGAATTAAAGTGATGAATTCCATGATGGAGACCATACATCCCATTTTGATGACTCGGTAAACCAGTGAGTAAGGAGGAACGACTAAAATGTTTACAAATTGTGAAAGTAACACAAAGTAATAATATGATAACTACATAGATATGAAATATTGAACAGCAAGTTGGACAATAATAATGATACCTAGGAGAACAACTGCTGACTGAAGAATATGCATTATTAAACAGTAAACTCTCTTTTGCCAAGTTATCTAGATTAGGTGTTTGGCAAATATTGTTTAAATAGGATCGCATTTCAAATCCCCCATCGTCAGCTGAACAGAAAATTAAACTATTTATAATTCCCTAAGATTTTAAAATATGAAAAGATATTTTATTTTATAATTAAAGATACACAACACAGATGAAGAATATTAACTAAAATTTGATTTTCACATGAAAATATAAAACAAAATATGTATTTTAATTTTTAAAAATTTTATTTGGCATTTCAAAAGATTGAAATAACAAAATTTTTGAGAATAAAAACAATAGTATATTTTTACCCAAAAGCAAGACGGCATTTTTATGCGGCGCGATGTTTGCATTTATCTTATATAATTCTAATAAGATAAGGAAGACAAAGCAGTATAATTTATTCGAGCAACTCCTTCTTAACATTGCAATTTTGCAGATAAGAAGAGTACCGATAAAGAACACGTCAAATAAGCCACGTATCAATCTAATCACCGTCTGTATTTTTGTTTTTTTTTTCTTCGTTACTTTGTATGCAGTATTTAATTTATTTCGCGGTCGATGAAAATAAAGAAAGTAGAGAAAATGAAATATCAATTTAATTACGATCGAAATATTGTGTAATAAAATAGTGTTATTTTTATTCATATATGAATGACTTGTTGTCTAGACAGGTTATATTCATTGTGTATTTATCAATAATTTTTTAGATATATATCTATATGTTCTGATTTTTTTGATAATTTTTACAAAAGTGTTACAATTTTTTATTAGAATTGTAATGTATTTTATTTTTCTCGTTCTTTTTCGTCGATTTAGTAATTATTTCTATTAAGATTGTGTTGATATGATTTAATCTGTCAGGAAGAAAATCATAAGTGGAGGGGAATTGTTAATATATAATAATGAGAGAAACGCCTTGCACGTGACTTGCGTGTGACTTGTTTGGTTCATACGATAGTTTTTAAAAATAGTAATAAACTTTTTATACCAAGCAATTTTTGATATTTAGTTGTAAAAATTTCGTAATAGCCATATTTATATTTTGTACTGAGCTTTTAACATTTTCTCCTTATTAAAAATTTAATGTAAAAATTTATGTTTCAGGTAAGCAGGTAAACAGTATCATTTTACTATGACTAAGAAGATAATATGTTTATTTGATATCGATGGCACACTTACGGATCCTAGACAGGTAAACTATTTATATTAAAAACAAAATACATTCTGATTGTTATGAATAAGCTTTAATTTCTTATTTAGGCAATTAAACCATCCGTGGAGAAGTTCCTCTTGGGGACTGTTAAGAAAGAGTTTGACTTAGCTATAGTTGGAGGATCAGATTTAAATAAGATTAAAGAACAGTTGGGTGGTAAAAATATATTTGAAAAGTACAAATATGTTTTTGCAGAGAATGGACTTATTGCTTTTAAAGAGGGTAAACAATTACCTACAGAAGTAAGTGATACAATTAAGAGACAATATTGTTATAAAATTTTCTGTTTCTTACTTTTTATTTCTTACTTCAGACAATTCAAAGTATTATTGGTGAAGAGGCATTGCAAGATTTGATCAATTTTTGTCTGAAATATATATCTGAATTACATCTACCATTCAAGCGTGGAACTTTTATAGAATTTAGGACAGGAATGCTTAATGTATCACCAGTTGGTCGTAATTGTACTAAAGAAGAGCGTATTCAGTTTTATGAATACGATCTTGAGCATCAAATACGTCAGAAATTTATTCAAGCTATCAAAAAGGAATTTCCAGATCTTGCTTTAACATACAGTATTGGTAAATGAGATTTTTATATTTGTATAACATTTGTTCTTCATATAGATCTTTATTGAAAATGTGTCTATTATATGTGTAAAGGAGGTCAAATATCTTTTGATGTTTTTCCTATTGGTTGGGACAAAACATATTGTCTAAGACATATTCAAGGATATGAAGAGATACATTTCTTTGGTGACAAAACAGCAGAAGGTGGCAATGATTATGAAATTTATGAAAGTGATTTAACTGTTGGACATCGTGTAACTTGCCCAGAAGATACAGTTAATCAACTCAATATTCTTATAGCATTTATTAAAGAAAAAAGAGAACGAGAACAATTGGAGGTACCTATGCAATGTGCATAATGCAGTGAATATTTAATGTACTAAATAATTTACTTAAAAAGGAAGGTACTTTATATATTTACGTTGATTTGTTTTTCTGTTTTATTAGTAAGCATTCCATTTATAGTATTACATTTCCAATGTCAAAAGAATTTTTGAAGGAAATATAGACATGTAGGTACAATTAAAAAATTTAGATTATTAAATCTTTATTTTTATCAAATGGATTATTTCAATTTGTTAAAATAATCATATGAGAAATTGAATTGTAAATTTCGTTTTTAATGTTTTATAAAGAACATGCGTTAAAGTGTAAAATTGATGCAGTTGCTTGTAATATACATTTGAATGAAATGAGAATTAATGTTATATATATAAACATAATAATTTTATTTTTTTAAAATAAACTTATGTGTTTACATAAATATATACATATTGTGTATTAACAAAAACAACAACATTGATATAAACTATATATATAAAACTCTGAAATTGTTTAAGTCACGTATAAAAATACTTAAAACTATGAATCTAACATTATTATTTCTGTATTGTATTAAATATTAATTTACTAATTTCATATGTTTCTATTTAAATACAAGTATGCTTGAACTTTCATAATGATATGTTGATGATCGAAATTAATCACATTACAATGATGTAGTACAAGAATGGCATGTTTTTGCATTTAATCTCGATTAAAATACACTTTTGTGATATGTAGATAATTAAGCGTAACAAACTTATAAAATACGTTGTATTTCATTTTTATATGTTTAGACTCCTTGATAAATGGGCATACGTTTCGTCCCAAATGCTGCAAGTCCTTCGATTCTATCTTTTGAATCTACAACTGTGTTATAACATTGTTTTTCAATTTCAAATCCATCTGTAATAGGCATTTGTAGACCTTTTGATATTGCTGTTTTTGCCATTCTAAAATATGATAAAAATAAAATATGAGTATTATTTATTATGATATATTGTCTGTTGTGTATTATATATATATATGCACCAAATTTGTAAACTTATACTTACTTAACTCCAATTGGTCCATTAGGTAAGATTTCTCTGGCAATTGTTAAAGCAGCTTGATAAGCCGCATCACCACTTTTATTTTGTGGAACTACTTCATTTACTAAACCAATCTTCATAGCCTGTTCACCATCAACAATGCGCGCAGTGTAAATAAGTTCTTTTGCTCTAGCACTTCCAATTATTCTTGGAAGTCTTTGAGTGCCTCCTGCTCCAGGAATAATAGCCCATTTTGTTTCTACAAGGCCCATTTTAGCTTCTGATGCTGCAACTCTAATATCTGTGGCTAGAGCAATTTCTAGTCCACCACCTAATGCAGCACCATCAATAGCAGATATTACTGGGGTTGGTAAAGTTTCTATATCATATGTCATATTTCTCAAGAATGAAACAAATTTTGAAATTTCTGCTGTGTCCATTCTTGCTCTTTCTCTCAAGTCTGCACCAGCACAGAAAACTTTTGGGACCAAACTACGAATGATTAATACTCTCAACTTTGAGTCTTCTCTGATGGAAGAAATGGCATCATGTAACTGACTAGTTAAAGTTTTGCCAAGAGCATTGCAAACTGTAGGTCGATTTAGTCCTAATACTGCAATGCCATTGTCTTTTCCATCTAAATACTTAAGTACTACTTCTTTCACATCATCTTTTGGATTTAACATCGTGTTGGTAGACATTGCCTTTGCAGCAGTTGTACAAAGAGAATGGAAAGTATGTCTGACACTTATCGTTAAAGACCCCATTATGTAAAGTTTATGTGTAAACAGGCTTTCACACAATTAAGTCTTGCGTAAACACAATCTGAAAAGAAATCTCCATTATTAAAAATATTACAACAAAAAATATTAATAATTATCTTATAAATTATTCATAATATTAATATGCAGTTCATACAAGAATTTAATTCGAATTACTTTTAACACTTAAAAAGTGAATAAACATATCCAATAAAGAATTGTTGATCCTAATATACCAATAATAAATTATAATATATTAATAATTGGATATCACAGATTAAACATATGGTAAGTTACTTTTAAGAGCATACATGATAATTTAGAACTCAAAAAATTAATTAAAATCACTTTTATCTAAATATTCTCCTATAAGCAAATTTTAAAAATCGTTCAATTCATAGTCAACAAAACATTATAGCCATCTAGCGGTAAAATGGTTGAACTAATTAATCCTTATGATGAAATTAAAAAACAAATTTCTCGGTCTCTGAGACAATTTCTTGAATTATTTAGGAATTAAATTAAAGCTTCCGCTCCTAGAAATTTTCTATGCATATTATTTTGATTTCTTACGTAATTAATTATTTATATGCAACTAGTGCAAAGTGCCCTATTTTAGACCTGTTTGTGCCGTCTACAGGTGAATTAGTGCAACTAACAAGAAGCAAAATTTCTAACTAGTAAATGGCACCACACATTCAAAATGTATGCCGACATATTATATAAGTCTGACCAGAGAGGAAATGGGAGTACTCGCGCTTATAGACTTGGTTGTTCCTGGATTAGTGCTGTACCATGCGGCCAAGTGTTAAAGTTAATTAAAGTTAGCAAACACAAAAACTTGTAAAATTAGGGATTTGCCCTGTTTGATTGCACAAAACATTGTAGTAGCCAATGCGAATGATTATGACTAACAATAAATAAATGAAGAAAGTAGAAAATTAAGTATAAACAAATATTACACATAACAATATTATATATATATATATATCATAATCATTCGCATTGCCTACTACAATGTTTTTGTGCAACTAAACAGGGGAAATTCTTAACTTTAAGCTTAAATACATAGATTATTGTATATGCTAAATTGCAACCAAACAGAGCAGATCCCTAATTTTATAGGTTCTTGTATATGCTAACTTTAGTTGACCTCGGCACTTGGCCGCATGGTGCAGCACCTGTACTGCGAAACAACTAGAACGGGCGTGGAAACTCTCGTTTCCTCTCTGGTCTGACTGGCGCCTCGTCCTTATTATCAAATATCTCTATAGAAAGTACAAAAACAATGATGACTAAGTATATTAGGTATATTAAGTATACACTGAAGTAATAATGATAATCAAATTCCTGAACGTTAGGTACGACGTACAAGCGACGTACTAAGGACGCGTACTTGAGTCGATACGGTATGTCGGCATGATGTGTGTATATGTATAGATATATACGTACATATATACTTTTGTGTGACACATGAACTAAAAACTCCGAATGAAAAAATATTTCATTATAACCCATACTAAATACATATGTCAAGTTTTACAATATGAACACAGGTATTGTATAAGAATCTTTTGTTAGCATAGAATATTGTAAAAATTGTAAATCGGGACAGCAACGAACTTGTCAAAGAAAGAACAGCATCGGCATGTTTATAATTCTGTCTTACTCTTATTATCAAATATCTCCGTAAAAAATACAATAATAACAATTATCTTGCTAAACGTTGAAGACTGAAATTATAAAGTAATTAACGAAAGATTAATATACTTAATATTCTAATGGATAAATAGTATCGGTTTGTTTATATTATGTATACACAAGTCTGACCGGCGACTTATTCTCATTATCAGATAGAAGTACAATAATAACGATAAACAGATTGAAATATATTACACCGTAGAACTACATTTTCGCACAATATTACACATTTTCTCAGAATATGTTAATTTAAAATCCAAGTCATTCACATTTTTGAAAATTGTTTAGTCCAACAAATTTATCTTATCTTAATCACCCTAAAGAATTTAGTAAAACGTAGGTCACTGACGACCACTGTGCCAATCAGCGTGTTAACTTTTTAAATATTGAAAAATTATTCCAATAAAAGTGTAAAACACCCAATGAAAGATTAATATTCCGAATATTTTAACACGGTCAAGTCTGACTTGTCAAGTCTGTCTTACTCTCATTAACAAATATCACTATAAATACAGTAAACACAATTAGTTTTTAAACTTTGAAGAATTATTCAAATGAAATTATCAAATAATTAATGAAACGTATAAACGTATACATATAAATGAAGAAAAATAGGAATACCGTGTCTTCCTTTGGAAGCGTGTAGGAATGTTGTCGTTGACGACTCCTTGGATTTTACGCACCGTCGCGTTTCGCCAATAGCATTTGTGGTAGGGAGATCCGAGAAAAGTTCAAATATAATGTACTAACTTCAGTACTTTGACGACGACGTCGCAGAGTCGTAAGCGCAACTGGTTGTTGTAGAAAATGAAAGGAAAATATATTCTTCGCGACCTACTCAAGTTGTACGTGTATTTATACACTGTGTGTCACACGCACACAGATAAGATTCAAACATCCATTTTGCGTCAGTCGATACGTTTTTCTATCTCTCCTGTTAACATTACGAAGCGCGAGTTGCTGCCAGAATGAAGGAGAAGCCAATATTTTAAGGTTCTCAACTAAAACAATTAATATGTATTATCAGTATTTATATTAACAAATGCCTGAGACATTTTTAAGTAGGTTTCAAATAGAGTACGTTGTCGAATGATTTGTATAAAGCTAGACCTGTACCTTTAAAGAATTAAAAGTATGGTTAGTAAAATACATATTATGGATTTAATTTAATTTTGATTAATTGAGATTAATATAAAAATGGATTAATAAATTTATCAAATTCATGATAATGGCCTTTTCTGTATAGATTATAAGCTATAATATAGTTATGTAATATAGTATATAAATTAGAATATATTCGAACCTACATACGTACTACCATTAATATATATATATATACCATTAATATATACATAACCTACTACCATTAATAATCTGTGCCTTAATAATAATTAATTAATAACATATGTTGTACAAAGATAAATAACTGCCTTAATAAATAACAAAATAGGATTTTATCTAACAGAATAGCAAAAGTATACTGTTCTATTTGCAGGTAATCGAAGTTTTAGAATTTTTATATAAAATATGAAACACCTATTTTCACCATTATGAGATGGTTGATTCGTAAATGTTATACAAGATTTCAACAAATTATCGACAAATCAAAGGAATTGAATGATTTTGAAATTTAAGATTATCTTATTATTATTATCTTATTGTTACGTGATTTGTTCCGCTCGCTTTTTTGTACTCGAATCAGTAATAATCTTGTTTACAGTTTTTATAACTATAAAGAAGGTAAATAAGCTAGATTGCAGATGTATGTTTTTTGACAGATAATTTCTTCTTCTAATTTGAGTAAACAGCTAAATTTAATTATCTACGTTACGTTACAACGATGACGTAAATATTTCGCTTATGTCTTTTTTAAATTCCTAACAAATTATCAAATAGAAAGATAGTAGATGAAATATTAATAAACCGAATTGTAATAAAATTCTATCAGAACTTCGATCGTAAGAAAGGCAATTTTATTTACTAGAATTAATTTTATTAAAGACGTCAATTTAAAGATTTACAGCAAGCGGTATTTTTGAGACGTAACTTTCTTTTGCAGCAAATTCTTAAACAAACTATTTCATTCAATAATCACTACGTTAACAAAGTATCATTTGTATTTAATCAATAACGGCGGTACGCGATTATGCATACCATAAACGAAGAAAATGAGATAATCTAAAATTAGAACCCCCTGCTCTCAATCGAAGCAGAAACCAAATCAGCGAGTAAATTGTATTTAGTTAAATTTTAATATTTGTGCGTTAGTTATTCACCAAAAGTAGACATTGTGGAATAATTTTAAGTCCCTTTGTTCAAATATCCTACGTTTGTCATTTTTTAATATGTTTACATATTAAATACATGTGTCACGAATGTCATAAAATATTAATAACATTCTGCGATAAAACTAGTCACTTCTATTTCTAGTTCAAACTGCATAAAAAAAGGTATGGAATATAATCAAAACAGAAATCACTTGTGTCTTTTGTATGTCATCATTTCCTTACTTTAAAATGAATAAATATGATAAAACAAAATAATATATATGATTTTGTATTGATAATCCTTCTAGAATCTATAAATTTGTCTTTGACAGAGTTGTTGTTTTAGATAAATTAGAATTCAACAGTGTAAATCTACTTAAAGTACTTTATTGATATATAAATATTGATAGAGTATTATTAAAACGGTATAAAAAAAATTGACTTATTCATTTTACAATGAATCTTTTTATAAATGTAAGCTCAATTGTCTTAAGTATCGGGTAACATAAAACAATAGGTATAAATGCAGATTACATCGATATCGCAGCATGAAAATGTTTCAGACTTTGCGAATGATTCATAGAAATTACTAGAAATAAATAAATAAATTAATAGCGAATATTGGTCTAGAATGAAAATGCATAACTCTTTCAAAACCAGTTTATCCTTCGTTCTTTCTTACAAAAATTGCTATTAAAATTAGGTGAAGGAAGGATAAACAGTTTGCTATTTGTTGACTCTTAAAATTCCCAGTGTTTAAAGTAAAAAAAGAGAAACGAATAAATTGTACCTTTAAAGATATAAACCAGTGATATAAAACTGTAACATTAAATCCTCAAACCATATTTAAGTCAAAACACAAGATCTGAGTAATAGAAATTTGTCAGTTTTTAGATAATAATAATGGAAAGCGAAAAGCTACGAAAGTACGTTAATTTTGCCACAACTCCACGCTCTTCCACATACGGTTTATCAATATCTATCATCGTTCAATTAATCAAACTATTATCTATAACGAACATCATGAATTCTATCAATGACGCACGAAGCATAACAAATACGTATACCGAGATATTTAGAGAGCCAATCGAGAATTGAAATGCATTCATCGACACTCTAATTTTTTTAACAACATTTCAACCAATAAATTTGGCTACTCTTCTATGTAACATACTCCATCAACTAATTTATTCAAAACGATTCAGAATCAAATACTTAAATTCTTATCCAATGAAAGCATCCAATTCTCGCGATTCGAAGCTAACGAAATTACAGAAGATTCTCTTTAGATTCGAGAAACAAACAGCCATAAAATCAAACGCAAATACCATAAAGAGAAGACTGCTCTCGTGAATAGTAATTTACAGACTGTGGATTTTTGTGCATTTCTGATAAAAATTTAAAAATACAAAAATCCACAGAATGCGTACAATATACAAGAATATATAACATATACTAAGTATGAATGATCATAGTTTTTAATAGACGAAACATATTACTATTATTACCATTACTAGGTATCATTTCTTTAGATCCTTCTTGGCAAAAATATGAAATTGCGTAAAAATTCGTCTAATAATTTAAGAAAGAAAGAAAAAGAGAGAAGTCTGCTTTAATGGTGGATGATGGTTTTCATTAAGACCAACGATGATGCGAAGGAAGATTTAAGCGGCGGCGACTGCAACAGGTGGAGGTCGAAGCATCGACCTCGTGGCTGATGATAATTTTTCCGAGACTAAATGAGCGATGTGCGATGATCTTTTCCAGACGAATTCGCGCGTTCTGTCGTGATCGTCCGCGCTCTCCACTCGCACCTAATTAACAAATAACATCGAGATTAACAAATTGTTTAAGTAATCGTCGCAATAATAAGTTAATAAGTTCGAGTTAACTTCAGTGTCTTCAGATCTAAACCTTCGATGGTGACGATATTAGATTGCATCAGTTTGCAGAATTTACAGATGAAATATCTATTTTTTTTTTTTTTTTAATCGTTTATAAAATATCAGTTACCTTTGACAATTTGAGTATTTTTAGTTCAGTGTGTAATTGGTTTCAAATTGGAAGAAATGAAGAATTTACATATTACGGGATCATCGTATAATCGATGCATCTTTCTTTTGGTTTTCGTCATTTACGATCCTCTTCGTTGATTGAAACGGCAACGAGGATGAAACGTAAAAATTAGAGAAACTCTATCTTCCGACAATTTCTCAAACTTTCCATCTCTCTCATCTATCGAACACCTTATTCTCTTTCATAAGATATTTCCTATAGAAATAAAAAACTACAATATTTATGAGACGATCTGGAATCTGCGTGCGAGACGTGCTTTCTTTCGAAACTGAATTCATTAAATTTCGTGCTGTCGTCGACTGGTGCACGGCAGATTAAAGAAGGAGAAATTTTCTGTAACACACGTGAATTAAATGCTAACAACGTTATCGAACGTAATTCTTTCGAATGTGGATAATGGATCGTAAAAATTGTTGGCAGTTTTAAATTTAGTATGTCAACAGGCTTATGTAAATGTTAAGACAATTCAACAAGTTGGTTGGTGAAATCCAAGGCTGATGATTGTTCATCAAACAATGAACGAAAAGAGGAAGTTGGAAGAATGCCATTAACGATAATTACTTGTAAATTAACTAATCCACGACCAACAGCAAGAAAAATAGCGCCTCGGACGATGGTAAGCCATTTTATTATTCGTCGTTTGATATTTTAATATAATTAAAAGAAAGGAACTTAGGTGGGAAATTGTTTTATCCATTGAACATCGTAACTCTATACTTTGTACGTTTTACACATTTTTTCATATTACGTGGATTCCGTGAATTTTTCCACTATCAGATTTCCTGCAGATGCGTGAAAATTTGTAATCCCATGGTAATAAGAGAAGAAAGTGAAAAATAGAAGGATGAGAAAGTAAAGAAAATGGAAAAAGGAATAGAGAAGCAAGTGAAAGGTAAGAAAAAGAAAAGATAAGATAGTAGCGGTATAAGTATAATTATACTTATTTCTATTTGACATTATGCTTATTGACAGGATTAGAGTTACTTATTAGATCACATATTAGAAAGAGAAAAGCGTAAAAAACAAGGAAAAGAACTAAAAAACAAGGTAAAGAAAATGAAAAATATAAAGGATACCGGAAAAGTTGAAAACAATAGGAAAGGTAGAGAAGAATGGATAAGTAATGACAAACAAATGAAAAAGTAAAGAAAGTCGAGAAATGGATCCACGCGAGTCAAATGGCAAACAAAAGCTTAAACGAGATAGTCATCAAATAAAAGATAAATGGGAGATAGTCATCAGACATAGACTTTTAAGGCAGTTTTTTTACTCGTGACAAAACTCGTGATATTATACAATATTCAGAAACGTGTTTGAGAGATAGCGATGGAGATGTAGTTGTTAAAGAGGCAATGCTTGATAAAGGTAAACGTGCAAAACACGTGCCAAAAGCACTGTTTCGTTTGAAGAAGATAATAATCGTTTGGTGATCGTCTGCAGAATGGCATTACCGTCTCTTACAGACAAGGATTATAATTACCTCATAAAAAGAAACCTATTGTAAACTAGATAAGATGCATATGAAATTGATAAAGCAACAATCCGCACTAGTCACACAATTGGAAATTAATTCTATTGTTCATAAAGTAACGTTTAAGAACAATTACGTAATCACGTGTAGATATTAATAATATATAACGGTAATTAGATCAACAATTATATTAACAATATTATATAGTAAATATAGTAAACTATACTATTGTACTAGCTTACTATATTAATATAGCGAATAAAACTTAACTTTTCAATTTAGTGAATGATAATAAAATGTAATAAATTGTAATGTTTAACTTAACTGTTAATTAACTGCTTAAATTATATTCTAATATGTATGAGATTGCTATTCAGCCACGATTTAAATAGAAAATATAAGAATATTTGTTCTGCTGGCATAAAGACATGATTAATGCATAATTGACAAAAAATATTGTGAGATATTCCCCGAAACACTGAACTTAGAATGTCACGTGTAATAGATAACCTTTGGGTAGATATAATACTGTATATGTTACTATAATCCCATTGGTATGACAGAAAGTAAATTTATTATTCATAATTTATTTTAATAAGATGCTGACGGCAGACAGTTGACAGCGATCGTGAAAGTAGCTTAGAAGGCTTGCAAGGACTTTCTCAATGTAATCATCGAAATGATTAAGTTATGTAAGAAAGTGACAACATTCGAAGATATAAATTTTTAATCGGACGAAGCTGGAATGAATGAGGCAACAGGTCGAACGATGACATTCCGTAGTATATTTTGTTCAACGCGTTTCTGTACTTCTGATCTAATATTATTATTTAATATTGACGAGATATTGCTTTGTAATGTTTAATATTAATTATTTGATATCTAACGTTACTTTATAACCCATATATAATTTATATTTATTATATTTATTTTTTCCCCGGAAGCAAAGCGTCTTGTGAAAAATTGTTATTCTATATCTTTGATCTATTTTCGATCGACATAGCGTAAGAGAAGACCGACGATGTGTCTTTTAATTTTGTCTCATAGCGTGTCTCACTTTTACGGATATAGAATTGAAACCGATAAAAGGTTGATTCTATCGTGTAATAAATTTTTTGTTGATCTTTCCTCGCTTTAGCGAGTGGCCTGTGCGACAGTAAAATATTCAACCAAGGCGAATGCATTATTAATTTTTTGTATGGAAATTCTCGACGAATAAGAACTCAGTGGCGTGACACGTATCTGATAATCTGAGAGGCCGAAGAATTGATCCACCTCTGCTTATTCGTGATCGAGGTCAATGCTCATTTACGACCATTGTATCAAACGAATTTTCATCTCTAACTTGAATTTTAAATTATAAATTATTGAATATTAATTTAAAATAGATATATTCGATGAAATTTATCAACTTATATCTTTTTCAATATCTTATAACTGTTTCTTTTCATATATTTCACAAGTAATTAATCGAGCTTTTAGTAAGTTTAAATAATGCTTAAATAATACCTAATATATTATAATTTGTAATGAAGAACGTTTAAAAGATTTCACAGCGAAATCAATTTACGTGGAAAGAGAATAGGAGTGATTAAATAACACAGAGCATAATGGTTTAACTATAATACCTACGCAAGTAACTTTTCCAAGTATTCCGCCATTTAATATAATCAAGCGTAAACGACTGTAAGGGAAAATCGAATACCAAAATGGAAAACTTTAATATCAACTTCTTATATCTAAGCAGATAATTCGATCGATAGTCCGATATTTAAAATGGCATTTATCTAAATTCTGATTCAGCTATGTAAATATCGATAAACTGTACTTATTCGCTTACTCGTTTATTCGTAATCATAACAATGATATAAAAAAAAAAAGGCGAATACGATAAGAATGAAATATAACGAATGATTTGAAATCAACACAATCTACAGTTAACGATATCATAAGTACTTGTTCGATTGCTAATTTCCGATTAACTGTTAAGAGTCCACTACTTGCGTTGTGGTCCAACTACCAAGGTCCTTGAAATTCGATTGTTTAATCAAACGAATGTTTAATCATCTGAAACATTATCACTTATCGAAAGAAACCACATGTCCCTAATATTTATCGATTTTGACATATGATGTTGAGGCTTCCTATTAGAACATGTCACGATGCATGCATTTGATCCTTAGATTTCATGATATACTTTATAATGTACGTAGTTCGGCAAATTGGCAAATCGGCATCAGTAGCAACTTGTATCGATGCGAAAATCAGAAATCTGCCTTAATCGATGAGCAACGCTCAACTGGAACACAGATTTCACCGTGTAGAGGATGACACGGATCCTAGACTCTCGTCATTGTATTCTGTTCCTTAATCTTCGGGCAAATCTTATCCAATAGACGTTGAAAAGCAGAATCATCCATACGCAAATGATTTCTATGATTCATTCGTCTGGAGTTCTTTTAATAACGCGAAATTGGAACATCCGTTTCCCTCGATTAACCATCTTTTTGTCTATTTCTCTTTAGTCTCTAGGTCTTCATTTTTTATAATCAGCGCCTATTATAGTAATATATTTATATTATAGTAATCCTATTATAGTAATACTGCAGTTAGAAGATAATCAGACATTGTGGAAGACGCGCTCCGATGTTGGTATCTCTCCAAAAATTCAGAAGAATTCAGAAGAATAACGCGGAACTAAACTGAGACTGATGCAGACCTTATGAAACCTAAGTAGAAGCTCATGCGTCGTCAAACACGTTTCAACGCGCATAGAAACCTTCGTCGTTTGAATAATCAATGGAACAAGTCACAAAGTCCGATTATTACGTGTCTTAATCTTGATTCGACTCAACGAAGATAATTTTACAAATTTGAAAACGGTAGGTTCACTGTCGTATTTTTAAACGAATACTATTGTTACAGCGCAAGATCATAAAACCATAAGTTAGAAATATTATAACGTTAAGCTATAGACGACCGTTTATAACGGGGGAGACCGCAACGACGCGGATGTTAGGAATTAGCATAACTTTTCTTCCTTTCCTTGAACTCGGTGCGCTTTATTATCTTATTGCCTGCGAACCGTTAAACCCGGTGCAAACGAGCGGTTTGCGACGACATCACCGCCGCGAGGCAGTTTGCTGCTGCGTTTTAGGTGCCGTTGTACACGAAGGGTCGCTTCATAGACGCATGTTAGACGCATTGATGCTGTAGCTAAGTATACATCGAAAGACAATTGTTTGCAGATACGTGTTAATAAGCAGTCGGTCAGTATTTGCCTTTCGTGAAAAATCCATAGAAAGGCAGATGCTAATTAGGTGCGACATGTATCTGCGGATAATTGTTCGTAGCAAGTGTAGACTTAGCTTGAGAATACGCTCCCATGCAGTGGTCATCGCAAAGTAATATACAACTGTCCAGGAAACAACAGCGAACCGTTTTCGTCGTGACAAGATGTATTTTACGCTTCGTGGATTGAACATCGGCGTAGACGCATCGTCATATTCAATAAAACGCTTCTATGAAGAGGCAAAGCTTCGTGGAAATCGTGGGCAGTGAGTTTAAAACGCGGTAGGAAATTGCTGCGGCGAAAACGTTACAGCAAACCGCTAAGAATTGCGTCCCGTACGAACTTCTTAATATAAATTGACGTTACACCTCTCTGAGAAATGAGATGGTTATAATCATAATTGAATTACGGATTTTTATGCATTTACGTGACATTTGAAATATACATATAAAACAAAAATTGAAGAAATATCCAGAATATTATATTTGTCATGGTTTTCGATAGATAAGACAAATCTCTGTTTAATCTCTGTTCTGTTTCTTTAGTTGCCACCATAAAAATATAAAACACCGTGGTCTAATTGTAACTTTCATTTTTAAGTGTAATTGTTATTAATTTAAAGCTTTGATATTATAAAAGAATGATGTCTTTTGAAATCCCAACATGTTTCAACCTTTTCAAACTTTTATCCATACAAAGTGTTTGGTAATAATTGAAACCCAACAGAATCCTATCACTGCTGAGAATATGTCGATTCACGATCCATAAATTCTTGGGAATTTGCCGTATTCAAGCGCGTGATATTTAAACGTCGCATCATTCGAATGGAGTATGCCTCTGCCGTCAATATAAAGTGAAATTAACATTCCATGTAACCATGTAAATGTAGAAGGCAGAAAAATTGACGCAAACGTTGCGAAAAGTTGAAGACATTAGTGAAGTATTTATGATGTGAGATAAAGAGCATTAGATGATCCAACGTATAAACAGAATGTAATTCAAAACAATTCACTCTGATAGTAAAAATACACAACCCATAAAGAATTACAGATATCATGGTCAAATATTGTTGAAGTCTTGAGTTATCATCAAATACAAAATTATGTTTTACTTTAAGAAAATTGACTTTAGATTCAATGTTGACGAAGTATATTCTACCATCTAGCTAGAAGATTCTTGGTGTTTTAATGACCGATTAACTTAATTAAAAGGGTCATTGTCCTATGTACATTTGTTGATATAAAAAAAATATTATGAGGAGAACGTAATGTGCGATTATGAAATTGGTAGATGAAAAGCAACCAGGACCAGATGGCAAATGTACATATAAATAGTTTTGTTCAGCTGTATCTACTTAAAAATTCCGCGATAAGGTTTACGTAATGGAATAGTTAAAAAGTGGCGAGAGGAAAAAACCAGTTGAAAAATCGCAGATGACCATGTAATTTGTATGAAAAGAATTTTAGAAATGAGCAAATCATGAGATCGCTTTTTAAATATAAATTATATATAAAAAGATATTCTGTTTTACCAATAAACAACAAAATTTTCTGTTTAAATTCACTAGTCTCCTAATAATAAAAAATTGAATGCATTTTTTCAAATACGCTAAAGCACAAAGAGTTAAAAACGTAAGATTGATTATTCTTTTAGTAATAATTAAGGTTATTTGCTAGTTACCTGTTTAGGTTGCAGAACACGGATGGAATTGAGGGTAGCTGCACCACCATGAAGAACTCGAAGACTCAGTTTACCCGACATTTCGGCAGTGGTAGCAGTCGCGCTTCTCAATTCCTTCTTTGCAGCTCTACCAAATTCCTTTTCAACCTTTAGTATCAAAGGACCAAGAGTAAATCTCGTTTTGATCATGGTGTGATCGCTCATCATGTTCACAGACACGTCTCCGGATCTTTGTAGGCTCGCGAGTCCGTAAAGTGTGGCTCTCGCCTTTGGTTTATTTTTCTTTGTCTGGAAATTGATAAGAAATGTTATTTGATTTTATTCATCGTAAAAGTTATTTCCTAGACTTTTAAATACACCTGTACGCGTGCATATACAAGAAAATGAACTATTATATCTTCTGCAAAGCAACTTTGCAAGAGAATTGAAAATAATATTTTATAAAAAAGAAAAAGAAATCGGATCACTTGTGTACACAGCGAATGTAGAACAAAAAATTACAAAATTGGTGTTACAAGGAGCAGAATTAACGACTGAATTTTAAGTACATTGAACTAATTAAGATAACAGTATTTTACTACAAAATTATATAACATTTGCATTAACGTTAATCGAGTATGATTGTTACCTTATTTTTATTATTGCTAGTCTGTTTCGTTTTGTTCTTCGTTCCACCGCGAGTTTTATTTGATTTTTTGCTGTTCGAATTAGATACTCGTTTGTTTGTAGATTTTGTAGTTGTCTCCACGTTCGATCTACTTGATACTTGAAGTTCAGATACGATAGTAGTTGCTTCCTTTTCAACGGTAGCAGCTGACATAGTCGTGTTTTCAACGGCCTCCAGAGTTTTCTATAAACGAATTCGAATTGGTCAGTTTAAAATTTATTTTAAAACCAATGATTAAATTTTCAACAACAGGATTCTGTTTTAGTAAATATGATTTCTTTCAAATGAAAATGTTGCTTTTAATAGCATAATTCAAGTTTATTATACCTGTGTGTTTTCAGGAACTTCCTCGATAATTTTCTCTGTGGTCACCGAAACTACTGCCATATTGCTCTTCTTTATTCCAGTCTTGCTATTGTTCTTCTTCGTCTTGCTTTTGCTCTTCTGTTTACCGGACTTTGATTTGGCATTCGCGTTGGACAATTTCACCGTCACTGGGTCATAATTGCTACGTAAGATTTTATTAATTCTTCCTAAGATGTTGTCCACGAAACGATTGTATTTCGCCACGTAAATCGCTGATACGTCGTTGCTTGGTTCCGACTGCATCATTCCTGAAATTTATCAATTTATTGTCTAATTTTTGTCTAATTTTCATTTCTCTTCAGAAACATCTACTGAAACTCGGGACGGAGAATGTTCAATTTATTAACGTACAATTTAGCGATCCACGATTTAAGTATTCTTCTTATTATTCCAATTTATTATTCGTATTTAAAGTCTTGAAATTGAAAAATCCGCGTTGTATAAAAATTTATTTTTAATATTTAAATATTTATTTAACATTTATAACGCTTCTTAAATATTTGCATTTTTATTTATTAACATTTATATGTTACTTAGATTTTGATTTCGAATAGTCAATCAAGAAGGAATCATCATCATACGAGAGCTTCTAACAATGTCCATAATCGAATTAAAAGTCCAGCTTTCAACGTCTGCCAGGTTATCGACCACAATGGCGATTCAATGTCAACGACCCATTTTCTACGATCAACTTGTAACAAGCATTCACACATACTTTCAGCCATTTAGTAAATAATGCAACGAATTTGAAATTCGAAGAGTACGTCGTAACACTTCCCCGTAATTTAGAATTTCAAATTATTGCGAATCGATTTCACACCTATCCGTATATCGGACAATTACCAGATCAATTTATCCAAAGTGAAATCGCGTTAACGATCGCGTTTCTTGGCAGCGAGCTAATGCAATTTAATGGTCGAGCATCGGGGCATTCAAATTGCCGCGCATTTGTTTTCTAAGATAGTGGCTAGCGTTAAGCTATGCGATGAATCGACACGAGAAAAAAACTTCCGTGTGGCGACCTCGATGAATTAAGTTCGTAAGAAAGAGCGACAATGTTAACGGTATATCGGAATCCTCCTGCGGAGCTGAACTGGTCTTCGATCTGGGCCACGACCTGCTTCCTACTCACCTACAGATCTATCTAGCCAGCGCGTGCAACCATATGGACAAAAATTCCTCGTGTCTATCTAAAAACTCTCCCCGGTTGTTGATCCTATTCCAGCCACTTTCTTCCGGACGGTTGATCATTCGCGAGGATCCAAATACTCAGATCGCGGCCGATTAGAAATAGACGCGACGTGAGGTTTCATTCAGCGAAATTCCGTGTCGAGTATTTTTATAAATATCGAGTAAGTGTATTTTATTTGTAGGTTATGTTGACTTGCGACATACGTTGTATGTTACCAATAAGAGCTTCGTGCTTTTACATTTATTGCAATATATGTAATTTATGTTAGGACTTAATGCATCTCCTATACCAATGTATCAATAATAACATTAATTATTTATTATTAACAAATTTGAAATGTGCAGAAAAGTTCAATCTACTTAAACCTGTTCCAAATGGAGAACTTGTAAATCTATGAAAACCTCAGTACTCTCTAGAAACAAAATTCAATCTCACGAAAAATGGAACAAATTCTAATAACAAACTCTAAAGCTCCCCGAAAAGATCGAAGAACAAGTAACAATCGGACCAAAGAAGCTCCTCTCAATTTGAAAAATCCCGAGCTCTTCCAATTAAATTTCGTCACAGTCTACTAAAAAAAAAATCTCGATTCAATTAAACTTCTAACGTCTAAATTAGAAAATTATAAATTAAACAATTAAAAATTAAATTAAAAAAATTTGAAGTCCCCAAAAGATGCAAAAGCAAAATTTAATTCAACAGAACAAAAACTTGAAACTTAATTAAGCCCCGTTAGATTGAAAAGATTCAAAAGAGATGCGATGTCAATGGTCGATTGCAGCTGATTGGGAATGCGAGAAGAAAATAGAATGACGTGGCCGGTGATCGGGGACGAGAGACAGCCATGACTTTGGGTGTGGGTCAGGGTCATGGACGAGAGAACTCTTTCGCACCGCCACGCACGCTTACGCTTAACGTACTCTGGGTCAGTGGCCTCGTTCTGTTTTGGACCGAGTGCTTGGTGAAAGCCGAGAAAAAATTTCAACCCGGTCACACCTTTATTGGATCTGGCCTCTCAGCCGGAGTCCTGTAGAAAGTTAATTGGCCCCGACCAGCTTCGTTTAATTAAAATTTTTGACGCGTCACAACGTACCGCTTCTTTCGTTACGATTCGTTTCGTTTCGCGTCTATCATTCGCATTCTTCTTCGTCGATTAATTCGAATGAAATTAATCGAAGCCGAATCGAACGATCGTTCCACGAGGAAATTTAATTCGTATACTGTGTATGGAAATTCGTATTTTTTAAATACTTCGGTAACCAGTATTATACTTTGTCTGCTTTGTATATGTATGTATATATACAGGATGTCCGAAAAAGTCGGGACAAAACTTATGTTATGTGTAAATGAGGTCACGTAGGTGAAAGAAGTTCGTACAAACTCATGTTCGAAAATACTTCATCGAGGAGTTATAAGCGTTCGAAGAATTTTTATTAATTTTTTTGTCAGTTATAAGATATGTTTGCAATTTCTTTCTTCTGTAAGAACGCAGGCTTCCATTCGTCGAATAATGGAATTTCGAATAATTCTGCTGTTATGAAAATAATAGTAAATGCATTTGCGTCTATCTGCGATTTTGTGTAACTAGTCGTAAGAACAACTTTCACGGAAATCTTTGAACGCTCGCAACTCTTCAATAAATGAGCATTCTTGGACATAAAGTTCATATGAACCTTTTTACTCAGCTGGCCTCATTAACGCGTAATTAATAAATCTTGTCCTGACCTTCTCAGATACCTTGTATAGTTTGGTGTATTATAAATACTGTGCATTTTTGCACCTTTAAATTTCCTATAAACATACAAACATATAAACATTCGGAATTTATTACTTAGAAAATAAAGATGCGCTTAATTACATACGCCTCGTTTATTCAGTATAGTAATTGAGCGCTATTTTGTTGGTTGATGATGATAATTACGTTGGAAAACTTTTTATAATTTTTAAAGATTAATGTTTAGTTCTGTTATGTTTAGTTTGTTAATGTTTAGTTTGAAGTTTTTAATTAAATTCCTTTTAATCTTTTCATTGCTTAATTCGATTCAATTCCGTTTTAATTAATGTTTTTCTTTAGCTGAATTTTTTCATTAAATTCTTTTTAAATTGCATATTGCTTATTTATATCTTCCAGCTTAGTTACATTTGTTAATTAAATTCTTTCTATTTCGTCTAGGAGAGGACGCTGTGCTTTTATAAACGAAATGTAATTTTCTGAAATTAAATTCCTTTTAATTAAATTCCTAAATCAAGCTAATGCTTGTGTTTTTTGTTGGGAATTTTTCATATATTGTAAATTATAAATAAATGAAAGGTGATTAACGTAACGTGAAAAATGTATCGCTCCAGGAAATGGTTCTCGAGAGTAGTTTGAATTATTAATGTATCATTAAACCAAAGTAAATGAACTAAATAATTTTAATTTTAATTTTACGAAGTTTCAAATTTAGACAGCATTAAGAAAGATGATTGTAATTTCTAACGCTAATTGTAAGAGAATCTCTCATTTTTCTAGAAGATCCTTATTCAAAACTCTCGACCAACATCTTTAATAAGAAATTCTTTCATTTTCCTAAAATGTAAAAAGTATCAAGCTATCCTACTTTTATTTCATTAAATAAATTATATTAAATAATTACACGTGTATATGGGAAATAATCTACTAATAATTATCCAATGTGCCATGAATGTTTAAACACACTGCTTGCAAATAAATACACGTACAAGCATGATATACCTATAATTATATAATATGCTTATATTAATTGCGCTCTAACTACAACCTTTCACTTAGAAAAAGAAAGACGATTGATATTCGTTCCGTAATTATATTTAACATTAACCTGTTCTGTAATAACGTTACTATGTGCACATAATAAATATTTAATATTATGCCATCTAATTGATCTACTATTTATGCATTGCTCTACAGATACCATGATTTTACACGTACTACTACTAGAAGGTAAATTTCTACTACGAAAAGAAAAGGAAAAAGCGGGAAGGGAAAATTAACATACATTGTACGTTCAATACTCAATCTAGCACTATAAAGTGTTATGTGCTAACTTCACCGTGCACGTAATAGGTAGATGTAATTTCTAACATTACATTATACTGTGCATTGTTCTGGTGATGCTGTGCTTTGGTACAAACTAGAAAAGGTGAGGAATGCGTGTAAAAAGGCCCGAAGTTTCGTGCTACTGTCCAGTAATACGTGACCGTCGGTCGTCATAAAGCCGTCCACCAAACACGTGCATCTACTCGTCAAGGATAAGGCAAAGAAATTGCAAGCAAGGGGTACATTAAATAGTTCTACGAACGAGTGACAAGACAAGCAAAGGATTCCTAAGTAAAAGGAAAAGCTTCCGGCAACGATCATTAACCCTTTTAAGAGCAATTAGTTATAACTATAATATCAATTGCAATTGCACTAATTAAAAGGCAAATTATATGGTCAAACGTGATTCGTCTTCTTACTGTATTTTATAAATAAATACTAAACATTTGGTAATATAAATATTTAATAATACTACATATACACTATGATCATGTGTATAGAAAATTTTGGACGTTGCATGGTTTTTTACCTATTTTTAATTTTTGAATTCATATGTTATTATTATTATCTTTCTTAGGAAATCTAAAAATTGTTCTATCTTTTTTAATAGATCGATTTTACTACGTATTCTCGATGCACCGTGTAATTTCATCCAAGATATTATTTTAGCTTCACTATTTTAAATAATATTTATAGAAAAATTGATAACCTAAGCCCAACCTAACCTCTTTTATACCTATCATTTCTAAATAAAATTATATTTTATCTAAAAGCTTTATAGACTATAAATATTAATAAATACTATCTGAAGTATCAAACTCCAAGAAATTGAATAATTGTCCAATAATAGTAATTCAATGAAAAGATTCAATAATTCAAAACTATAATAAAAATAAAGAAAATAATTGCTCCAAAGGGTTAACCGAGCTAAGTGACACAGCACATCACGTATTAAATGAAGAAAGTAGCTCTAAACGATTAATATCGGAGATTATTCATAATTAGAACGGTGTATCATGACGTGGAAAAACAAAACGAATAGTCGCTCCTCTTCTCGTTTTTCCCTCGATTAACGAGGGAAAGAGGAAAAGAGAGGTTATCCTCTGGATCACGATTAACCTGGACAAATACACGGAACTGGTTTGAACACGGACGATTGGTGACAGAAATAAAAAGGCGAGACACACAATTTATTTTGTTGTTTTTTTCTAAAAACAATAAGTTATCTGTATTTTTGCAATCCAGAACGGACAATATTTCTGTACAAGCTTCTTTTCAAACAGAATTGTTACAAGTCCTGCGCGATAAACAACACCGTTTTTCGGCCACAATTTTATTTTACAAATACATATTTTCTCTTTTTTGTTCCTTACATTATTTGAATTAAAATAATTTTAATAAAAGATTATATTTATAATGGAGACTTAAATTATAAGATAAATTTGATTTGAATCCCAATTGTTTATATATAGAGGAAAAAAGAAAGTTCATTCATTGAGAATAAATGTTGAAAAATTGAAAGAAATCTAGCGTTAAAAAATTGAAGTGGCCAATTGCGGTATTGCTTACTCAGCGAATAAATGACATCGTTCACTTTACGGCTCTCTTTCTCTCATTCTTACGTAAAGATATACGGATTCTCTCCTTTACTCCTCGTTCGATCGTTAGTCGATAAACGAGTAAAAAAAGGAAAAGAAATACGTGACGTGAGGTCACCAAGCTAAGATATTTTCAAATGATACCTATTCCTTCACATCGCCAAAGTACCTTTTTCCCTTCATTCTATGTCGATCAATAAATATCCAAATTTCTATTGTACAATTTATGTTTTCCGTAAAAAAGAAATCTTTTCTCGCACATAATTATTCAACATCATAAAACGTCTCGCTTTTTCTACAATCCTAAAGTTCACATGAATTAATATAATATAGACTGAAAGACAAATAAATATAATAAATATGAGAAGGAAGCATAAATACAGCTTTAGAATCACATAATTCACGGAACGCTCTACTGTGTTGCAAATAATTGGAAGTGCGAAATATTTTTTTCTTTTATTGGAAACAGTTGGAAGAAAGAAAGAAAGAAAAGGAAAGAAATGCAGGTACAGATCGAAAGGTACTTTGAATTCCTCGTTCCGTTGCTTTCTTGCTATCAACAGCTTCGTTCAACAGCGCTTACACGAGTTTCGAATGTTTTTTTATTAAAAATAAATGTTTTTGTTTCTATTAATTAATGTTAATTACGACTTCCTATAATCGTTATCACGCGAATATTTGTCTATCAGAGGTTTCTACTTTATTTGTAATAACGTTATCGATCATTGTTTTGACATAAATGTTAGGTTTTTGAATGTGTATTAGAGGAACACTTGCAATTGTTATAGGGAATTAAAGGTCTATGTACATATGTTCTTAATATACTTAAGTATCGATATAATAATATGTTTTTAAATCTGTAGCCTCTAATTTACAGTATATATATAAATACTACTGTGTCTGTGTAGATTTACTCACGTGCTTAATTCACGAATATTAATTCTTTTACTCTGTAATGAGTGCTAATTATTTACTGTTTTAATGTTATATCTGGACTTAATATTATACACAATTTATATTCAGTAACCCTGTAATTCAGCATTAAAGTCGATATGAAAAGTGAACTTTGATGTATACAGGTTACTTTTGGTGTACGTCAATCGAGTAGCTATTAAAATAGGCAGAGAAAAGATAAATATGTATGATAAGTGCCGATAAAATATCGCGTATATAATTACTGGATATTTAAAGTAGACAGTTAAAATAATAAGTAATGAAAAAGCTAACAAGCAACGTATTTATAGATCTCTTTTCAAATGAAGATTAAAGATGAGGTTAGGACTGAAAGGTTAAGGTTAAATTATGCTAGAAGTGTCACTCGATTGATATATAAATAGTATATCAAGAAAGATTCAAACAGAATAAATAGTGATAATAAGAACTTGAATCAACGATCAGTGTCAGTAATTACAAATATTATAGAACTTTCCTATCTACTGTTTCAATCGCGCTTTCACGTGACTGCAAAACATTCCCACCGCGCTATTAATGATTTCTTGACGTATTGTCAGCAGATGCAATAGCCTAACGTCATACGCGTCTACATCATTAACCTCGTTTCACCTATCATTAGAAGAAGAAAAAGAGTGAATGCAGTATAGCAAATATTGAAAAGACAGCCTATCTTAGGTAATTTTTGCTATAACTGTCATTTCATTATTAGTTACTGTTGTTAACCACTTATTGTATCTACTATCTATAGTGATGCTTGAAACCTGAAATTCACTCCCCATGAATACAGAAGTCTCATCGTATACATATATTTTGTATCTACTTCTAATTTTCTATCTTAGGCTTCCTACTTCACCCCGATTTTTTACCTAATTTACTTTTCTCAATTGCGCGAATTAAAAAAATATAAATCTATGTACTTAAATGCAGATATTGAAGTTTTTAATTATATACGTGTATATTAAAAACACGAATTTTATATTCTCTAATACATTTTACAGATATTTCTTCAAAACACATTCAAAACCCTAATCTTTAATTAAAATGCTTATGTACATTCCATCTCTTATAATTCGCACGGTGTTACTGGCTTAACAGTTAGAATTGAATACCGTAAACGGAAATCGTGTAAGCTCCGTTGGAACAACCGAAGAACGCGTGGTTGGGAGTTACGAGAAGGTATCAGGATGTTACGTATTGACTTACCATGCTGTTCGACCACGTGCGAATCGCTTCGAGTAGAGGTATCCACGTTAATAAATAGAATAAATATACTACCGCTACTTCTACTAATCTAGTGTTACATGTCTACCACTACAACTGGGCGTTTCAATGATTTTCAAGTGAATTCTCAAATCGAAAGCAACAAGTAGTTAGTCAAGACAAAAAAAGGAATCTTCGACGATCGATTTTAATTACTTTTTAACGATCGACCAAAATTTTCTTAAGCGTTGACGCTTTTATTTTTTGGAAGAAAATTTCAGAAACTAGTGTCAAGAAAAATTCATTGTGGCAGAAATGAAATAATATGTCGAACAGCATCGGTGGAGCTTTGCCTTTTTATGAACGAGTGCGCAAGCTCTAGTGGTCGTCAGATTTTAGGCTAGCTTTTGCTTAGATTACTTTTCTTCTTCTAAAGACTGTAGAGAATAATTAAATCTGATTAAATGGACAAGAGTAAAGTGGATCACATGTAAAGGAATTTTAATTTTGAATGAATTACTTTTAACCGTTTATATGTTTCTATATGTTTATGTTTTATGCAAGTGCTGCTTGAAAATGTGTCTTGGTGAATAGGGTCCTTGGATTGGTGTCTCGTTTTTCTTGAACTTTGCAATTGTGTAGAACTTCTATGAAGTTTTGGAGCTTGTTACTTTTGTTTTAAAAAAGAACCTTTATATGTACATATATGGTTATTTATATTTTTCGTAGGGAATATTTAAACACGTGCACATAAAAAGAAACTAAATGCTTGAACTTTTCATCTATAATATTCTAAAATTGTCCCATATAAAATTAACCCTGAATTAAAACTAGGAAATTCATACTACATAAATTGAAAAATGTTACGGATATTATTTTTTCAAATTACACTTGGAATTTGCTATTGTATATATCATCTCTTTACGAGAAATAAATCTATAAAAGTAAGTCAGCTATTCTTCAAGAAATTCAATACTAATCATGTACTTGCAGGTAAAAATAAGCACAGTTGGTTTCTGAGAGATTCGTACAAATCAAAATAATTTAATCCACGAAGTTCCCATCACGAGACAACATTCCCAAATACCCTCTTCCAAGACAAACAAAATAATAGTACACCTAACCTCAAAGCAAAAGTCTGACCTAGAACATCCACACGACCCATAGAAAGCATCGACCGTTTCGCAACGGCGCGAAGAGTCGAATAATTAATGAATTGAGCGCGTGATTGTCAGGAATCGTTGTACGTGACTTGCCACTCGTTTCCCTCCTCCCTGGTTAAACGACAGCCTTCGAGGAAGGGGATGTAGCACGCGTGCGAGATTTACGCGCGTGTTTACGCCCTGTACTGTGTTTCTTGCTCTTTCCCTTGAACTCACGTGCTTGCCTGGCGCCAGCGATGTCGGCGATGCTGTCCTCGTCATCCTCATCGTCCTCGTCGTCCTCGTCCTCGTCATCGTCGTCCTCGGCGTATACCAGATCGACGTCGTCCTCGTCGTCCTCGTCGTCCTCGTCATCATCGTCCTCGGTATCTGCCTCGTTCGTTGATACGGCTGGGACGTGGACAGGATTTGACACGGATTCCGCACCTTCGAGCCCGGTTTCGTGGATACCGGATACGGCTTGCCCCTCTCCCACTGCGTTTCCTTCGTCTTCCTCGACGGCTGTCGGCTCGCTATCCACGGCTGTGCTCTCCGCAGCGGTTTCTGCTGCATGCTCCGCTTCCGCGGCGGCGGCGTTCAAATCGGCTTCGACAGCCGCCGGAAGTGCAGGCGCTATTGGCGCCGCCACTACTGGCGCCACTGGTTCTACAGGGGTGGCTTCGTCGTCGTCGTCATCGTCGTCCTCTTCACCTGCAATTCATGGTTTGTTGGTTATAGAAGCTGTCTTTCACGTGTCTTTCCGATTACTTATTTCTGTTTAAATTGTGTTCCTTTGGAACTCGTGAATATTGCACATGATAATTTTATTGCAATTGGTAACATTAGTAATTTTATATTAGTAATTAGTATTTTTTTCTTTAAATGTCTTAGATTTTATGTTAAACAAGATGATCAAATGACTAGCAAAGTTATTACTGTTATGCAAAAGAATTTATCAATATTAATAACTTGTAATTTATGAATTGTAAAATTTTGCTAATACTATCATTGAATTGTGCAAGGGTATCCTGATAATTGGATGGAATATTTTTTAGGGTTATTTTTTATTTAATTAAGGATTAGAGTGTTTAATAAAATTTTCTTATTTCTAGAATTCTTTGCAGTATACCAAAAATGAACTAAAATTTTAATCAAAACCAGCAAATGGATTAGCAAATAAAATTAGCAATGGATTATAAACTTGTTGAAATATTATGTGTAATACTGTATATAGTACATATATATAATATGTATAAGTATTATGTATAATACTATATATAGTACAATAACTGTCGTTTTCTCCATCTTCAATGATCGTGTAACGAAAAATGTTGGCAGTTGCGACTTATCTTTTCGTATGTGGGTCGATATAAAAGAAGTAGCGCGTAGAAATTCTTTTCGAACTGGAGTCGCCGTCGATTTATGTTAATTCGGGCGAGTTTGAAGTATCTTGTACCGTTACAGCTACGTGAACGCACCAGAATTTCCGTCGGACATGTCGCTAACCCGAAGTTTAATGTTTGCGTAACGGCTGGCACATTCGCACCGCGATCCTTCCCATTGTTCGATTCAACGAAATCTTATTGACGGATCTCCGATAACCATACGAAGAAAGCAAAAGCCATTAAATGGACTAATCGGCCAGTGAACTGGAATTCTATAATTAACTTGAGCTCGTTATAATTAAATATCACGAACCATACTTTAAAAATGAAATTTCGCTATCAAATAAACCAATGTGATTATTAAATTCCTGGCACATTTTTATAGGTTCCGAATCATGTTTTTGAAGTCTTGAAAGTAAAATTCAGCAAAATCTTTTATGGTGATTTGCTCCCGAAAAAATGACGAAACATTCCTTAATATAGAAATTTCAAGCGTGCTACTTTTATAACGGTATAATTTCTATTCTAGAAATACTTCTTTAAATTATTTTTATCACTAATAAAAAATTTGCATATTCAAATTATTCTAAATGTGGTTTTTCTATGATTCGTGGATCAGACTATATTTATATTTTGTATTGACTATATAAGTAAATATTTCAATTATATCGATTATACTGTCCTTTCAATTAATTCTTATTCTCAAATTGCGAACGAAGAGAACGGGACCTACCTAATATATCCTCGATGAAACGTTCGAAATAATCGGAAGCATCGTCGTCGTCGTCGTCGTCGTCGTCGTCATCGTCGTCATCATCGTCGTCACCCGTGATATCGAAGTCGACGTCGTCGTCGTCATCGTCGTCATCGTCATCGTCTTCGCTGACTGCTGCTGGCTGCTGCGTCGCCTGTCTTCCGGTTGCAACCTGATTCGACGTAGAAGTCGCCGCTGAGATTTTTGGCAGCGGCGATGCGGTTCCGATTGCCGCCAGGCAGCACAATACTCCCAACGCTATCACCAACTTCATTTTTCTGGAAAACGAAAAGTACATTTTTTAATAATTCCTTCCATTACAATTTTGTTTATGTTTTTTAAAATAATTCTTATATTCTTAAATAATCTTTCATTTGATTATTCGTAAATAATAATTAGCAAAGTATTATCAAAACAAGGTAGTTTTTGTTCTTCGAATTTTCTGTTAGTTTGAAGATTGTTTCTAACAAAATGTTTAATTTATATTTTTTCTTTCTTCGAAGTTCTATTTATGTAGAAACAAGAACCTTTGTGTAGAGACAACGAGAAGGAAATATTTCACTTATTCCTGGATACGGTGGGGAGATAAAAGAATCCTGCCAGCACGTAGGAAATTTTTTAAGTTTCCATCTGTTCGATATTGTGGTAAACGGGGTCACGTTCAAATTGCAAATTGCTGTTGCTTGATAAACCGCGTTCTAGATATCCGAATGCATTTATTCCACTTATTTCATACTCTATTCTGCTTCGACCTTAACTTCTTCTATAAAAAGATCTAAATAAAAGTATAAGGATTGTATGAATCTATTAACTTAATTAACTAAGAACTAAATTCCTAATTACATTTTCAAGTCTGAAGAAAATAATATTTTTTACAGAAAACTAATTGAGGAAAGTAATTAAGAAGAAAATATCAGATTAATCGATTAATGAAAGTAGAGATTTTACAATAGATTACTGTCGTTACAATTCTATTTATCCTCGTAAGAATGCAAGCATCGTTGCATAATATACGAAGATGTTGTTAACTGAATTACGAGAATAAGAGAAGAACGTAACCACGAGAAACACAATTTTCCCAGGACCAACAAAGAGTTTCATTTGACACTGGAGTTATTCTGACCTTCGACTGGCGACATCAAGATTCCCATGCAGTCGTATTCTCACGGCTAACGGTAGGCAAATAAACGTTACTTGGCCATCGTTCAAAGAAACGCATTCTATTATCTTTTTCCGGGAATAGAGAAATCAAAAGGATAAGGGAAGAAACCAGGAAATTCACGACTAATTCTCTTAATGTGAAAATGAAGAAAGTAAACAGGGAAATAAAAATACAAGGTCACGAAAAATTCATGACTGATGTTTGATATTCGAAGAAACGCATCGATCTTTCTTCGAGGATAAAGAAAGAGAGAAGAAAAATAAGAAGAAACGAGGTGCTCGTATACGTATAATATAATTCGACGTTCCATTATCTTTCTCCAAAAAGAAATGAGAAAAAAGAGGAACACGAAATTCACGAGAAATTCATCATTAAAAAGTGCATCCATTTGTTTCAAACAGAAAGAAACAAAAAGAAGAAAACTGAGAGAACGAATACCATCAAAAATTTGCTTACTATGTACGTGATAGATATGCAAGATTAAGCTTTCATTGGAAGTTTACACGAATGTTCTAGTTATTATTTATAGCTATTTTAGTTATTCATGATTGCGGATAATGCAGTCCCTCTTATATTAATCCATAGGAAGTATCGTTTCTTTACATTAGATATCTTGGGTGCAAATAAGCTATCGATATCAATCTTCATTTTGTATAATTGTTTGTCATTGCTCTACTAACTTTATCAATATATATTTTAGAGAAATCCCTATCATAATGAATCTCATTCAAGAATTCAAAGAAAATTCCCCATTTAAAAAAAAAAGCCCAGAGGAACCATGCACTGCTTATTAGATAATAATCTAATACCGAACCAAACTCCTGTTATATGTACTTCTAAAATCGAAGTAACTTCCTCATCTTCGTCCCTAAATCGCGTTAGCGCAATGGATCGTATTCAAGTTCCGATTGACAAAATGTGAAAGATATAATAAATAAGCTATGGATGTTTACGCGTTTATGAAAAACATTAATCTATAAAAAATGTACAAAATGCACGTAGTATGCAAAAATATTGCGAAAAGTGAAGTTATCATAAGATTTAGACGTTGAAACGGATCTCTGTTTAAGTTCTACTTGCTTAGTTAGATGCAGAAAAATACAAATTTCGATAAAAATCCATAGCTGAACAGTAGAAGAACCCCTATGCGATAACAACTAATATTGGTTCGCAAACTATCACAACGAGTTACCGAGGTTACCACATGACAAGAGCTAAGCCACTATCGTTGCACACAGCATCACTGCTAAGATTCTCTCGAAACTCGATTAGTAGAATCTTCGATCCGTGACATTATACGTATACATCCACCGATGGAACCGAATCCGTTTCGATCGTCGAAAAAGGGTAACTGCGCCACGTTTGCCCACTTGCTCCACGAATTTCCACGGACGTCCACGAATCGAAGAAGAGGGTTGAAGATTAGAACTCCGATAAGGGAGGTTCGTTAAGCTGACTTCCTTCGACTCACCTCACTTCCCGCTTCTTTTTTCGTTGTTCGACGAAGGATAATAGTTCCTATTCAAGCGAAGAGTATGTGTCCAGGTCGTTGAACGACGCGAGTTCTTCGTGATATCCACCGAGCGACCCGGTGAGAGTGTTAAAACAGACGAGGCGGCTTGCAACGACCCTTTTATACCGGGCTCACCTCTCCACCTCCTTCGTTCTCGTTCGCCGTCCTCTTTCCTTGGCGACGACATGGTGTGTATTACACCTTCTTCGTGTGTTCTCTCCACGTGGCTCTCGTTGCGTTTTCTCCCTTTCTTGAGAACGTGCATTGTGCCGTTGAGTAAAAGGATCGGGCCGAGGCGTGCACCGACTTTACTACGCTGCGAAAACATCCAGAACGTTTCCCATCCAGTGAATACCCGGAGCTGCAAGGCTATTTTCCTTGGATTTCGTTTGAATCGTCGTTCCTCGATAAATCATTTTCGTTGCAATCGAAGGGTTGGGTGGATTGGTTTTTCTTTTGTTTCCGTTGGTTTCTAGAAAAGTTTAGTGTCAATGTTTATTGAAAAAGATTCCCGTAAATTTTCTATAATAAAATTATCCAGAAGGTTTATTTGGGCAAGATTTGATTTGATTAGAATTAGGAATTTATAATATGGTATTGAATTTGTAATACAGTAGGATGATCGCGGAAAATCTTTCGTAGCTTTTAAATGAAAGATATTTTGCTCTTTAACCCTTGAAAGACTAGTGAGAGAATACGTTCCAAAGTAGTTTTTAGGAAGGCTATTACAATTTTGCTATCATGACATAAGGTGGTCATCAAAAAAAATCTGCCTTAAGACAGTATTTTTTCTCAGGATCTAAGCAATTTGATAAGTTGAGGAGAAGGATTCGGTTTGGTAAAATTAACGAACAATATAATTTATTGCTTCTGTAACATAAATTAAATCTTAACGTTGTACGATTAAATTTAATTTAAATTATATATTTAAATTATAGGTGCAATTAATTACTCCCTATCGGTAATTAATCACTTTTATCACAAACGAGGTACAACCTCGTCTGTGCTTTTATCGAGCTTCTTGGATGCTGTGATCCATTTATACTTTTACCATTCTCGGACAATTTAATTGCCAAGCAAAGCACAGGATTTCTTGGATATTAATAACCGTATGAAGGCTAACTCGCAATTTACACAGACCTATAAAATTGCAAAATTACGTTGATGACTGATTCGGAATTATTTTCATCTGTAAAAATTCCAAGTCGTTCACTTTACAGTATTTAATAAATCTCTGCAGTGTATCGTTGCACTTCTATCAAATTCGATAAACGACAATAAATTACAAAATGACAAATTATAAAATTAATTTGACTAGTTGAAAGAATTTCAGACTAAGGAACATCTTTCCAACAAAATCAATCATTGTAGTATCTTTATAACTTTTCTTTTTTAGCTAATCCATCATCGAAGTTACGAGCGCTACAAAAAAATTGAGCTTCAATGGACCTAAAATTTTTTCATTCAGCATTCATCCGTCATATTTAGTGAAAGTATTTCTCTCGTTTGCTATTCTCAGCTTCCACTTCTCACCTTCTACGTATATAGGATGTTTCAAAGAAAGAGTCGAAGACTTTAAAAGTACAAAAATTAGTGGAAAATTTACTAATTTGTTATTTAATTGTCTAAACGCTATTGTCTCCCTATTAGTTCGGAGATGGAAGATTCTACTATAACAAATATTTTATAATATAAATCTCATATTCTTATGTACAGAACTAAAGAAGTGGAACTTACATAAAAATTCGTTTCATCCATCAAAAATTATAAAGAGTATCCTACTACGAATGTTTTATGTATATATTTTTATAATACAATCTGTGAATTTCGTTATCACTAAATTTATCATAAAAGCATAAATACCCGCGATATAGAAATTACTACATATAAATTCTTAAGCTTTCAGATGTCCAACTTTTAACTCTCTCTAACACTTTCTTCCATTTTCTCCGTCTCCGTTTCCGGTTTCATTTTCTCAGGGTGTTTCCAATTTTCGAAAGAAGCGGTAATAACAGATTAAATCGAAAGTATAGAATGGCATGCGAATGATGCGAATTTTCAACGAACGAAAAATCCGGAATTCCACTCGAGGACGGGTTGGTCATCGGAGCGATCGTATAACTGTAAATACTAGACAGTTTCCTCTTTCAGTCTAACCACTGATAGATCATACTCCTAGCATTCGTTTAGAACCGAACGCTTCAAGCGATTCGACATTTTTGTCAGACATATTCCACTTTACTCATCTCATCGCTTTACTAGTTTTTCAAGAAACCACTTCTGAATAAGTTTCAACTCAATAGGCTGGTCGAAAGTTTTATCCAAATCGTTACAATATGATATGAAGATATTTCATTTCTTATACAGTTTAGACAAACATCCAGAATGTTTATGTGACTTCATTAAACAAGATACAAATGTATTATGTATTATACGTTACGTTTGTTCATTTTAGAAGTGGAAGTGTTTTGGAAATTTAGATAAATTAATATTAAATAAGGAAATATATAACGATAATGAAGAAAGTACTTCTCTGGTACATCTCTGTAAGTATTCATGAATATCTTAGTCCAATTATACTACTTATAGCAAATAGAAAATAAAAGAAACTCCAAACCAAAGTGAGACCTCAACTGCTCGTAAAAATATCCATAATAAATCGTCTCACGTTTTACAATTTTAGGAATCACATCTGCTCTATAAACATTTCTAGAAACCAACGAAATCAAATCACTCGTGCAATCTGCAAAATCATTCAAACTTTCGACGACGTAGCTGCAACAATAAGAAATAAAGGAACTCAAAGAATAAAAAAAAGAAAAGAAATACGGAAAATATCCTATATAAAGTATTTTAGGCATTACGCTCTTACCGTTAGTAACTAAATCTCCCCTGCAAATATTTTGTAAAGCCAACTAAGCCATATTATCCGCGCAGTCGGCAAAGTCATTGAAACTTTCAACTGCACAGCTCGGACGACTTCTGAATTACCCTAAATCATTGTTTGATCCAATCGATCAGAGATTATCATAGAATCGCTGGTGTTCAACTTCCCTGCTGGTTGTCGTGCTAGTTTTTAAGGATCACCGTGTCCGTCTCAACTCTCCATTCGGCCGGAATATGGGATTTGGTGTCACACAACGCGGCAAGGAAGTAGTCCGCGGCTTCGTGAATTAGTAATCAGGATGTGTGTCTGCGACTGACGAACACATTTTCGTGTATACAGTATAGCCACAGGTGTCTGTTCGAGCGAGCTGAAACGAAAGAATGAGAGAGTGTGAGAGAAATGAGACGATCGGTTGATCGAAGAGGGGTGCGATGAGAGGGGGATAAAGGGGGAAAGGAGAACGGAAAGAAGGAGGGAGAGAGAGAGAAAGGAGGGAGGAGGAATTGATACGAGAAAGACGATGACAAGATGAAAAATTGAAAGAGAAAGTAAAAAGGAGAAACAGAGAGAGAGAGAGAGAGAGAGAGAGAGAGAGAGAGAGAGAGAGAGAGCAGATAGTGCTGTGGTCCTCGTAAAATAGAGGAACACATGGAAAGATCAAGATTTAAGAGGAAAAGCAGAGATGAGAGAAGTTATGAGAATTTGGTTAATTAGTGGAAAATTCATGGCTGTTCATTTATGCTAAATATAAATGAAGGGCTTTCTAAAAAACTATGTTGCGGGATATTATTTAATTTGCCAATAGCATTGTTATTATATAAAATGTTGGAATAATGTACTAGAAATTTCACAGTAACGTATCGAAAATAAGAGATCCGAATGTAGTATATGTGTAACTAGAACAATCAATAATTCTCTTTAAAATAAAACTATGTACTCGAGATTAGAATTGATAAACGATTAACATTCATATCTTCTATTTATTGCTACTGTAACATTGCCTATTTAAGCTATTGAAATCTTATTTTTAGGGATACACAGTTACAAGATGAATTTCCTGAAAAAGGGATTCATAGGTATATGGAAAAATGTTAGGTTTATTTTAGTCTAAATCAGTTAGTTTAAATTGCCGAATTATTACGAAATTTATTATACAATACGAATAAATAGAATAAGAATAAAGCTCTTTAAGGGCCATTGCAATTATCAACTGGAACAGCTAATACTAAAAAATTAAAACTGAACCTAATGCAACTTTCTCGATTTCTCATTAATAGTTAACCTAAAAGAACTGTCATGAATCATATATATAACTGATAAATATAATCATAAAAGGGGTATGCGATAAAGTAAGAAATAAATTTTAGAATTTGTATGCCAGAGATATATGTACACAGAGAGAGGAGAAACACAGAAAGAAAGAAGTATGACGAAGAAAGCTAAAACTGAAGAAGGTGTAAAAGCAGAGAAAAAGAAGGGGGAGACGGTAAAAACCAATATGCGTGAATCGTTTCACAATATAAGGTTCACACTGGCATTCTTCTCTGTGTCATTCGCCCCGGAATTGTAATTCATTATTCGTCGAATGAGCGAGGACGTATACTGTCCCCAAATTGCTTCGCCAAAAATTCAAGTTCATACTCTACGCACGATTTCAGAGGTATACTGTTGATGTTATATAGAAATATACATATGCACATACATGCATTATAATCATTAACTCTAACTCATTAACATTATACATATAATTCTAGGCAAAGATTACTATGGATTTGTGCAGGATATCTAACCCTAAAAGTGTAAAAATATCAGTGTACCTATGGGAAGAATAATTAATAAATTAATATGTATACTCTATTATAAGCATTGGTTTTTAAAAAATAAACTTGATAAATGTTAAAACGCTTATAGAGAATTGTAAATCCGAAAAGTTATTAAAAAGGTATCAAAACTTTTTCAAAAGAAATATTATTTATGTTTTTAATAAATCTTAAAAAGTAAAGAATGCATATAAAACTCTTACCCGTTATACATGTATTTATTATGTTTATTAGAATCGAATATCTTTCTTCCTCTCCCATCTATACTGATATTTTGATCACCGCTTTAATTAATTTACTTTTAAAATGTTAGTTCTTATATAGTTCTTAAAAGCTTTAGTTTTTAAATTTTAGTAACTTAATTATCCAAATTTTATTTATTTGGTATTTATATTATTAAATTTTTTATATTATTTACATCCATGGATGCTATAAATGATTTTACAAATTCAGATTTTGAACAAACTCAGCAATGTTTCCTATTCATAAATCCATTTTCTATCGAATAAATCTTTTTCTATGTGTTTTGAATCACAATTTTGCACGAGTTGAAAATTCTGATTAATTTTATCCACCTATTAATCTGAGCCAACTGTCACGTTTTATATGAGATCAGCTGTATTGCACGAAGCGTGACCTTAAAAATTATTATTTACGCGTAATATATGAATTTACTTCGTTGAAAGAAACAACATTTTTTCTTCTGATATCTTTATGATTCATCGAAAGCAATTATTTCTATTGGTGGTGCTCAAATTATATAGCTTCCTGAGCATTACCTTAAATATACTTGCATTTAAATAATTCCTAAAAACATTTACAGTATGTTCTTTTATATTATGTACATAATAAGTCATAAGAGTAATTTTGCATAAAAAGTATTGTATTTTCGCGTTCTGATACATCAATTTTTTATATAATATTTTTGAGAATAAATTGATTACCTCTTCGTTCGCTAACGTAGATTTAGTGTTTACAGAAATTTGCAGTCGCCATACCGTAAAGCTGACGTGAACAACTTGTTCCTTTAAAAAATTTGTTTTAAAATCAAGTAAAATCGCGCGCTGTTCTCTTCCATAGCATAACAAACAGCTGTTTTATTTTTTGACAGGTAGTTACACCATATCCTTTTTTACACTTGACGCTGATTAGACTTAACCCCTTTTAATAGTCATTTTGTTTCTGGTATTACTACGTATCAGAAATAAAAACATCTTTATTCGCTTTATGTGTTTGAATATTTTGTTTTTGAAGCATTGATTCCAGTATTATGGAAACTGCAGGAAAAAGAAAATAATCAGAACAATATCAAACATGTTGACGTTATCACTGAATCTTTATAATAACAATTATTATTTTTAAATAATATTAAACTCTTTACAGTATTAATATTGTACAAAAATAATGTCATTCTTTATAATATATTCAGGTGATCATTTATTACATGTTACAAAATATTATTGTATTTGTGTATATGTAATTATTGATCTATTCAAAATATTTTAAAATTTTAATAAAAATCATTTTTATCTTTTAGTATTAAATACTTACATCATAATTACAATGGCGCAATCGCCTGCAGATAGTAAAGATAATATAAATGAAGATTTGTCTACATCTTGTAATGATTTCACAAGAGATTTTTATAAGGTCAGTAAGGATTTTATATTAAACATATTTTGTTGATATTATAATTATTGAATTTATTTTAGGAATTATCTTCTACCAGTGTAGGAAATATAATTAATTCACCATTAAGTATACATATGATATTGTCTCATCTTTCTCATGGCGCAGAATCTACAACCTTAAATGAATTGACTAAGAGTCTTTGTCACTATAATAAAGATTTGATACAAGAAGGGTATAAATCTTTAATAATTCAGTTAAATGTAAGGTGGTCATAATTATTTAAAAAAAAATAATTACAAACACAATTAATATCTTGTATATTTATAAGGACTTGGGAAATATTAAATTGTACATTGCAAACTCAATGTACATTCAAGATGGATTTGAATTACTGGAGGAATTTTTAACAATAGGAAAGGAATTTTATCAATCTGAGATTTCAAAAATAGATTTTAGAAATAATGTTGACGCAGCTGAGAAAATTAATAGTTGGGTTAAAAAGAAAACGAATAGTAAAATATCCGATCTTGTATCTTCAGGTAAATTATATTTATTATTATTAATTATAATAATAAAATAATTACATATAATAATCAGTATGTTTTGCGTAGATGATTTTGCTGAGGATACAAAATTAGTATTAATAAATGCAATCTATTTTAATGGTAGTTGGCTTAAAACATTTGATACAAAGAATACAAAGGATAAAATATTTCATGTGACAAGAACTCAAACAAGGCTGATACCAACAATGTTCAATAAGTCTCAATACAGTAATGGTAACATACCAACATTGCAAGCAAAATTTATTGAAGTTCCATATATGGTAGGTTTATATATATGAACTTGATATATCAAATTCTAAAAGAAATATTTTGCAGAATACAGACATAGTAATGATAATAATATTACCAAATGAAATAGATGGGCTTTCAAATTTGCAAACTAATTTTTCATGGGAAATACTTGCAAATGCACCTCGATCATACAGTGAAATTGAGTTATATCTTCCAAAATTCAAAATTGAATTTTCAGTAGACTTGAAAAATATATTAAATAAGGTATGAATAACAAATTTTATATGTTACATTATTAAAAAGTTTATATTATATCTATTAGCTTTATTTATTAACTTTCGAATTTTAGCTTGGGTTAAGCACAATGTTCAAACCTAGTGCAAATTTCAGTCGTATTTCCAGTACGCCACTTATAGTTGATAAAATTTTGCATAAAGCAATTATAGAAGTTAATGAAGCAGGTACTGAAGCCGCGGCTGCAACAGGTGAGCTTAATTTTGAAAAAATCTAAATACATTTTACATACATTTTTAATAAAATGTAATTTATTTTCTGTTAGTTGTTCAGATGAGACTTCGACGTATGGCACATTTCAAGGAACCAGAACAATTTATAGTCGATCGGCCTTTCATGTTTATAATTGAATATAAACCGAAAAACATACCTCTTTTTATCGGAAATATACGAGATATACAAATTGCTCCCCAAAAAGATGAATTATAAATTCTTCCTACATCAATAAAGAATGCAACACTGGATTAACGCAAATATTTTTGTTTATACATATATATTTATACATATACATATATATATATACATAATATAACACATTTATTCAATTTAAATGTAAAAATTGTGCAAAAGAAACGTAATTCAAAAGTTATTTTTCTTGAATTAAAATTTTGCCCTATTTTATATAAAATATGTTATAATTTTGTTAATTAAAGCAATCTTTGTAGTATATTTTTTAATAAAGTTGCATAACGAATATAAATATGTCAATTATAGTATTTATATTTTTGTCCTCTTTGTTCGCTCTTCCAGTACTTCAGTACTTACAATACTTACATCGTCTATTTATGCAATGAATACTTTATCATATTTGTCTACTAAACCGCCTATGGGTTTATGCATGCCCATTTTTAGAACTAAAGTAAAATCTTAAATTGAAGTATCGTACAAATATTAATGTGTGCAATCTTGTAATATAACCTACATGTATTATTAGGTAGAAGCACAGGTTTCTTCAAATCTAAAGCTAGGAATTTTATAATTTAAAGTTGAACTTGTAGTTTACAATTTGAAAGCAATTTCAGATTATATTCGATACTTAATTTTTTTATGATTTGATATGACATTTTCATCCATTATCATATAACGTATAATCTGAAAAATATTCGCTAATGTTTTGTACATTTTTTAGTATAATTCAAATTAAATGTCAAATCTTTTTCAAATCTATTTTGTCTCATTTTTATACAGGTATTAAAATACTTTAAAAGATAAGCTTCTAAATGGTATTTTATACAATTAAAATCCATTGTTTTTTGCATTTAGTACCATAGTATACAGATTTAAAATTGAATGTTCTTTTATTATAACAGCACATATCATCATTAAACTTTTTGCATCACATTTATTGAGCAACACATTAAATAATAATTTGTTATCTACAATGAAAGATATGTAATAATTTTATTACATATTTACATATGTTTATTTTTTTAAACTTCAGATTAAAGTTACCTTTATGATAATTTTTGCCTGGTATGACAAAGTATGATATTTCAAAATAATATAAAAGATGATAAGAAATATATTTTATACAAATTAAATAAATGCCTATATTTCATTTTGCATACAAGGAGTTGCATATATAACAGATAATAACGTTTGTTCACTTTCTTCATTCTCTACGTTTTCCTATAACATCAACAAGAGAACACTGAAAATTATCAAATCATATAGAACAGCAACAAGTTATTATAATACGTATTGTATTATCATTTTCATTCATTATAATACAGTACGTATGTGAACTCAAAGAAATATTGTTTCCTTCGCTTGTATTTTCAAAACTGATATTGTGCTGAAAACAAAGTGGTTTTTTGAATTTGTTACAATTTTATTAAATTTTAAATGAACTGAAAGAATGAAACTACTATAATAACAAAAGGGAAAAAACCTTATTTTTTATATGAACAGATTAGGAAGAAATCTCCAAGGCAACTCTTTGCCATATTTCTAGATGGCAATTTTACTTGTTTCACTTTATCTTTCAAAGATATTCTTCTGTAATCATCTCTTAATTCTAAATCTTTATAGAATAAACCATGATTTCAATCTTTACACAAACAACAACAAATAATTGAAGACCTATGTCACTATAACTTGTTGCCGATACTGTTGTTCTATGCTTTTCATTGTTGTCTGTTGTTGGTGGATCATCTTGACATATGAAAAGAATTAGTTTTCTCAATGATATAGTACTATGGATAACAGATAATACTTGTGCTGCATGTCACAATACATCATATAATAAATAAGCACTAGAGGAAGCAATATCCCTGCAGTTACTTCCATTTTCTCTAATATTTAATATCCCTAGTGATACATTTTCTTAGCATTCAATATATAATATTTACTCTCGGTAACAAAAATTGCTTTGAAATTACTTTAACTTTCTGCCTAACTTATAATAATACATGTAATATATATTATATATATCATGTATACTACATCATACATCACATATATTATTATATATATAATAATATTGATTACCTATTTCTATCATTTCTATCATATCTATTTTTATAATTTCTCCAAATTTTTTATTAAAGGAAAGCTTAATTTCTGGACACTCAATACATATATATTTTTTGTTTCGAAGCGTATGTCCTATTTTTCAGTCACAGAGTTAAACCTACTCAATCTTACTTATGTCATACCAAATTTGATTAAGGATCTCTTCGCATAGCTAATTTAAGGAAGACATAACGAAATAAATTAATGTTTAAATCGTAATTTGGATAAATTAATCATAATTTAATATCAACTACATTATATAACATCTTTAAAATTAATATGTGTATATTTAAAAAAAATAGATGTATAGAAAGAACTCGACCTCTCCTATATTGATGATTTTTTAATGTGGTAGGGAGACATGATTGCGAACAACTTTTTCCTATATATAATCCGTGATCTTCCATAGTTTGCGAGATATTCGCAGAGAACTGTCGGTAGCATTGAAATGAATTATACGTATAGTTATGTGCCTGTAGCACACTGATATAGAATTACGAAAGTTATGAATGATTCATTACCGCGTCGTTTTCCTTGTTAAGTGATATTAGTATTTTCTGTCATATTGCAAATCAGGTAGTTTTTCGATTGCTTTCTGCGCGTACAGTTTCGTCTGCTTTCCTTTCTCGACTACTGTTCACTTCGTGTACCGTTCAAAGGTGATTGCAATTTCTCTCAGTATTTCTGCTATTTTCCCAATTTGATTAAGAATGACAATATTTAATCATCGAACATATGAAAATTAAGAAAATATATTTAAAAGCCAGATTACAATATTACTTAGTCTTATTAGAAATTTTAGAAATATATTTTTTTCAAAATCGCTAAGAAGTAGCAATAATAAAATAGTAGCAATAATACAAAAAAATAATGCATCTCTTGGCATTAAGGGTTCTCTTAGCACTCAAAATATCAATAATATACAAGATAAAAAATTATACAGGTGATCATATATTATATAACTTATGAACAAAATAATTACAACTTTCTAAAATTAATTTTCAGCTTTATAAGCGACCAAAAAGTAGTAAACATTGAGGATTCGTTTTCCATGATGGTGAACCTTTTTTTATATATTTTCTTCGTTTTACTCAACCTTTTGTTAGCAGGCGAGTATCCCAGCTTTAATTGTAACCAAAGACTTTAATCGTTAACCGTGCCAACATTAAGAGTTAAAAATGAGATGAACTTTCGTTGCATTAGTAAACATTTCATAAATAATTTTAGCGAATCTAATACGACTATAATAGTATTATCAATAGCTGTTGATGTTTAGTCAAATTTTGTTATTCGATGTTTCATTTTAACATAAAGAACGTTAATTCTTTAAAAATATTATTTCCAATCGATAAAAGTATCTTTCATGTTATTATTATTGAGAGTACATACGTAAATGTTTTTAAATATACTTTTTGATATTAAGAATAACTATAGACTAGGTTACAAATGTATCATTAATAGAAACATACAATAATACATATTTTTAATTGTTTGTTCATAGATGCTACTAAAAATGCCACAATTTTCTTGCGTTTATTCGAAAGGTAATCATATATGCGCAAAATCAATGTTATTCCTATTTGTGTATTTCATAACTATAATTTATTGTTTAAAAATATACCCATTTTATTTACTGTATTCTACATACATATTTTAATGTAATTTCGCTAGTTTGTTTATTTTTCTAGATTATTCATTATATATCATTTATGTAATCAAAAAATTGTTTTTTTTTTTTTCAGGGATGGCTCTCATTTTGATGCGCACGTATTAAACGTAAATGAATTGGGGAGAATGGCTGATCATTTGCGAAATAATAAGAGCATAGCAATATACGTTCATGGTTATCTAGATAATGTAACTACTGAAGATGTGCAACTTGTAACACGTGGTATGTTACGATTCGAAATTTCGCGCGACTGTAGAAGATAACTTTCAATGGAACATTAATCTTCCTTCATAAATTACTGCAGCGTATTTAGAGGCCACGGATTACAATGTTCTTGCGATCGATTATCGAGAAATTGCTATGATTAATTACGTAATCGGTGCTTCATTGCTCAAGGTAGTCGGCAAACATGTTGGCGAAGCTTTAAACTTTTTTGTGAGTTCCGGTGTGAATCCGAAAAAAATACATCTAATTGGACATTCAATGGGCGCGCAGGTAGCTGCATTCACTGGACGTAATACGAACTTCAGACTTCCCAGGATAACAGGTACCATTTAGAAATCTTCTATTTCATTCAATATTTTATGAGACTAACTTTTGAGATTTTTTTTGAGATTATTCTTTGAGATTAACTTTTGAGGTTAACGAAATAATAACAAAAAATTTTGTATGTTTGCAGGATTGGATCCCGCTGGACCTTTATTCTACATTCTCAATAGTCGATTAACTCGTAACGATGCTGACTTCGTAGATGTTATCCATACCGACGCGGGCTTTTACGGAATAGCCTTGTATAGTGGCCATGTGGATTTCTATCCGAACGGTGGCCACAGACCGCAACCTGGTTGCGTGCTATTCGGTCCATTTTTATCCGTAACAGGTTTGGATTCCTTTATTTTGAAATTTTCTATTTTTAAGATGGTAATTTTGGAAAACAAGTATAAAATACGATTACGCGCATATGTTCTGAAGTTTAGTTATTAGATTCTACGTGTTGATCTACTACGATTATTTATTTTGTAATTATGATTGAAAAAAAGATTAGATTTACGAAAATAAAAAGACTTCAGTTCAAAAACATTTGGAAATTAAAGAATATCAATTTGGAAGTCTTTATTTATCGAATTTAAATTCAAAATAATATAAGTTAAGAAAAGAGATTATGACCAGAAACGTATACTACGTGCATTAAATGATTATACAGGTGTAAAATTGTAAGTGTTTTTTAACGTTGTACATTCGAAGCATCAAATGATTAATACTCGAGGAATATATTTTTATATAAAATTTCTGGTTCATTTTTTTGTGTGATAACAGCCACACATATGGTATAATAGATCCGCTAATAACATTAAAAATGCAGTATTATTGCAGCTATTCTCGAAAATGTCAAGAATCTTGTACAAAATATTTCTTGATTAATTGAGAATATTGTCAGCTGTTTGTCCGATGATAACAAAGAGAAAACAATATTGCATGGCCAGATAAAACCGAAGCGATAAGCTTGGAACGTGAGTTGTTACAACAGACGTCATTTCGTACGATCGCGTGTGCACAACGCACTCAAGCGTTGCGTGGAAATGTAATGCTCATTTTGTACAGACGTAGGAAATATAACCAGTGACGGATCTACGAGTCCTAGAGCGGGGGACGAAATATATGTGAAAGTAGATAAATACATTATTGAACTTTCTTTTACAAGATTTCAAATTTATTCTTAATTTATATTATAGTATCTCTATGCCATACTATAGCTTACATAATTAAATTCACATTAATTATGTACGAGTTTCTTAGAATGTGGTAATATTGATATTTTCACATTTTATTACTCTTGGGAGGGGGCCGATCTCTTCCCCCCTAATCCATCACTGGGTATATCGCACGAGTGTTGATTCTTGTCGCGTCATAAAACTCAATAAAAAAATTTTTTTAAATGTGAATTGACCTTGAAGTGCATTAAAAGCAATAAAATAAAATAAAATAAAGTAAAAATAATTTTAATTGTCGAAATTTGCAACAAAGAAGCTTTTTTGCGCTAATAATTTGCAATAAATAAAGTCAACAATTTTTTCTAACGACTCTACCGAGGAAATATTCTCTACAAAATGCAAAATATGTAAAGAGAGGTACATAAAGAGAGGACCTTTGCATTAACAACAGCGCACAATAAAGAAATCAAAATCTGTTTCTGAAATCGTCAGAACATTCCGTACAATGTACAAAATGCATGTGCACGTGACGCGCGTCCTCTAAATGTTCGCCTGGTTTATTGTATTTAGAGGTATATTTATGATACAAACTGTGTGTTCAGCACAGATATGGGAAGAGAAAGGTTCCAACACAACACAAAATACAGGTTGCAACATAGCGTCAACATTGACGCACACCGCTCATGTGTGTATTTCCAAAACGCACGTTAGACAACGAACATCGTCCCAACGTTCGTGTGGCCATAACCTAAAAGATAATATTTACTTTTGTCTGCTACAGATTTGTGCAGTCATCACAAGTCGTGGAGATTTTATGCAGAATCAGTTAAAACCCCTAACGCTTTCATTGGTAAATGTGAAATCGAATGCAGCAGCAGCGATCTTGTTCCAATGGGTATTGCTACACCAAGTAATACGTTAGTATCATTTTTTTAAATTTATGACAGCGTTTAATTTATTCAGGACCGACGCTAATTCAACGTTTCAACTTTGTTGTGAAATTGTAAAATTTCCAGAGCCTTAAATTTCATTTATTTATAAATTTTGAAATATCTAAATTTCCAGGATTTTGAACTTTCCTTAAACAAATTTACTACGCAATAATGTTACATTTATATATCTTTCGTAATGGCTCGATAAAAGCTATTTTTTTTTTTTTATAAATTATTCATGATTCGTCAATAAAAAAATTTCTATTTTGTTCCTTAGAAAAACATTTTGGAAAAGAAAACAAAGTCTCTTTAGCTGTTTCTTCTTTCGTTTGTATTATTTTTTATATTTTGTAATTAATCGTTTTTTTTTTTCTTTTAGGACAGGTAAATATTTTCTGACAACAAACGCGGAGAGTCCTTTCGGTCGAGGTCTTCAATTAGACCATTAGGTCTTTAGATAAAAATTCATCATAGCTATATGAGGCGATTCAATTTAAATAAAAAACATACGTTTTATTCATGAACTAGAAAATGAGCAAACGAGCAATTAATCTAGAAAATGCATTTATGATATACACTTTATATCTGCCAAAAAACCAGAATATTTCGTACGCCTTCCGCTGTAAATGTATTATATCGATATTAGTAATAGAATTATGCAATTTATATAATTTGTGTACTTGTATATTTTTAAAAGATTTTAGTAAACCTTTAATTAGATTTATTCAACTGATTAATCATTTCTAAGTCTGTCCGGCGTTCCTAAAATGACCAAATCCCTTTATATTAATGAGAGGTGACTTGAAGGAACTTCAAAACAAAGTTCTATAATCTGTGTACTATCTAGACAAGATACGCATCTATCCTTGTTGAACATTACTGCCTTCTCCGTCTAGTGCCGTTCATATAATCTATCCTTGTCGCACTATCTTGCGTTCTTTATTTACGGACAAACCATGTAGTGCCATCTATCCTCAAACGCTCCAAGTCGCTGTTCCTTCCATCTTCAATAGATGTCAACACATGGTTTGTCGCACTAACTTGCGTTCTTCGTTTACGGACAAACCATGTAATGCCATCTATCTTCACACGCTTCAAATCGCTGTGTGAATTTTCTTTCAAATAGTACAAAATTGGCAGCCGTACGTACCTTGTTATTGAATATAAACTTTTGAATACAAGTTCTTGTTAATATTTAAATTTCTTTTTGCTATTGAGCAAGTAGAGACAATGCTAAATTATTGATTTAGTGCTCACGAATTTGTCTTACAGAGACGATCACATTTCGCAACTCTTAGACGATGTAGCAGTCAAGACAAGACATACGACATAAATCCTTGATGGCACCACGTCATGCTACGCGCCTATTACTAGGCAACTCTTTACCCACCCTACATTTTTACCCCGCCTCGTTCATTTAAATATCTATACATATATATACATAGTTTTAAGACAGATTATAAACCGATTTATAAACGTTATTTATAAGAATTTTATTATAAAAGTATAGCAATACTTTCGTCATTAAATATATAAGTTAGAAACTATTGATATAAAATAAAATGACAAGAAAGGAGGATGGGAAATGAACAGAGTTGAGGATACATTATTTATAGCACTCATTACTACATAAATACATTTGTAAATCTTAGACATAATTACAAAACACGAAATATAATGAATTACAATCTTGACATTCTCGTCTAAATAAGATCTTTTGTGTTCTTTCACTCCATTTTCATGCAACAAGCAGTTCTAGAAAAAAAAAAAAGAAAAATGAAGGAGAAGGAAAGATTGGAGAAAATTTGTTTTAGTTAGTTTATAGTTACTCTTAGTAGTTTAAAAACTGAACTAACTAAAAATTGGAAAATATTAAGGATATAATAAGTTCTGCACGAAATTACCGTTCCAATCAGTTGCACAAGTATAAAGTTCTATACTTTCTTTGCAAGCTGTCCTATTTCATACCTTATAATTTCATAAGGAAACTTTTAATTCAAATCATTGATACATTGAATCGATAACGTCGCATGGGACATGGAGATAATATAAGGGCTCAAGTAACTTCCAAAACATGGGACAAGAATAAGGATTGAATGTTACGTCTATTCTGTAACTCGTCAGTGATATAGTATATATTTTTAATTGTTTTTGTACATTTGTTATTATTGTTATAATTAGTTAATATTTTATGTGCGCCAACCGCCTTATGATGCCGCGCAAATGACGGATAGTGGCGTCGCCATACAGAGTCCGCTGAAAGCAACTATTTAGCAGCTATTCAAAAATGCGCGGCAAAATGCTGCGCTGTATAACAAGCTTTTTTTGTACAATTTTTGGTAGTCATCTTCGCACAAGAAAAATCGTTTCATCTTTAAAGCAACAAACAAACAGCATTTAGAAAAGGATTGATGTTCATAGCTTAATGAAACTATGATATCTGCAATTTACATATGGTCAGTTTAGTCTATTAAATTTCCTATTTTAGTTACAATATCTTGTATAAGTGTAGTTGCAAGTAAAGTTAATTTAAAAGTACTATTTATTATGCAACGAATCTATGCAGGATAAATTATGCTTTATATTATTTATTAGTAAGGGGTTACAAGTAATGAACATTCATTTTTATCAGCTTTTATATATATGACAGCCAAACATTTCATTTTTTAAAAACGCCAAATACAAAGTTTTTACGATTTTTGTAAAAATATGGAAATACAGTATCACGAGCAGGATCAAATAAGTCAGATAAATATATTTGTTCTCGTATATATACAAATTGTTCTACAATAATATCAAGGAACAATATACTCATTCAATTGATGATTTTTAGTTGATCTATTCTCATATCACGAATCATTGCGAGTTTGGTTAAGGCCGCCTTTCAAAATTCTTGCCTTCGTATTTACCACTCTTACAACTCTATTTACTATTAATTCCGTCGGTATTGTACATACAGTAAAAAATTGACAACCACATAATATAAAATAGCTCATCGAGAAACAAATGTTAAGTTTATATAGAATGTGTACCCCAAAATATGTTAAAAGTATTTTCAGAATTAACAGAAACAGAATTAACAAGAAAATATAAATCAAACTAATATAATATATAAGTGTAATAATAATTTATAAATATTTCACGATGCTAACGTTTTTTAATAACTAAAGAATCTTTCTTTTCTTTTTACCTTAGACTGTACAATATTTGAAAAAATGTGTGAGGTCTGTCCAGTTGTATTAAATGAATCGTTAAAGTTTAAATTGAAGTAATCTTCACTTTAAAAAGTATATCAAAGAGCTATAATATTATGGATCGAAACAACAGCAATTTTATTACTGTATATCAAAACCAACAGTATCGTAACGCGCATAATACTTGTTTTTAACCATCAAATTATAGTTACAAAAATATGTATATATTGTTGTATGCAACTCACAAGATTCTTTTATTTCTTTCGACGATACGTTGTCAAAAGAAGTCACAATAATTAAGCGAGTAGTAAATATAACCGTATGGCGTTAAAGCTAGCGGCAGCACTTATCTTTAAAGCTACTTTATTTATTTGTCACTCATACATCATGTTTCCTGCTAATTCGACAAATTCATGTAGATTTACAATTTTTGTCAATATTATCGTTTATATAAACAGGCTTGGCCAATACACGTATTAAAATAATTTCAAAATCCGATAGAAAAGATAAAACTGACAAAGACGTACTATCGAACAATCTTAATGAAATTTGCAATTGCTTCAAGATCATTCTATAGTATGTCACAATTTTTTTGAACAATGTCGATATTTCCAAGTACATTACAAGCCTATTATGTATACACTAATTCATAACTCCATCGAATTTTCGAATTTTCATTTTTCATAAATCTGACATGAATAATTGTAACAAGAGGAAGACCTTAAAAGTTTTTACCGGCACATTAAGAATACAAATTATTAACATGTTTTATCTCACGCATCCTTTCGGAATATACATAATCTCTATTTACGCGAATATTTTACAAATCTAAAATCGAAAATACGATACAATAGTAAATTTCAACGTTGTTATATACAGAGTGATAATCCAAGAAACATTGGCTCCCCTTGCACGGAATAAATATATCTCTAAGACGATTACGGTTTCTTGATCATTTCGAATGAACAAAAGCCGTATATCTTCTAGGTTTATAGCTTTTGGCGAAACACGTTAAAACGGGTATCAAAGTAACATGATTTCGCATCTCAAAGCTTCCAAAATATTTATGCAACGAAATATTCATATCGATAATACAATACTTCAAAATCCTCCGATTTTAGGTATTATCCCACCTCATCACCGTTTGCAAAAATATTTCCTTACAATTAAACACTTATATTTATGTTTCTTGTCATTAGTGCTGCTTTCTTCTTCCCTATTTACCATCTACCTAATGATAATAGTCCTATGTGATGGTTAATAATACATTTTGTCCGGAAGCAACGCTAATTTGCCAGCGACTGCAAATGGCACGACTCTTTCAGCAGCCGCGCAACGCAAAAGCGCTTCTATTTACCGTTTCGTTACATATTTAAGCAAACCCCATTCTCAGAGAAAGTCCATTGCTCCTCCATTGGCAACTCTACACCGTCTAACACTTCTTTAATATTCACAGATATCTACCATTATTTAAAATAACTCGAATTATTTGTGCGATAATAGTATTTAGAGAAGATGAACACAAGTGATGTGTCGGATCATTCCATAAGTTGTATTGTCGCTAAATTAATTTTTAGGAGAACAGCTGATATTCATTTATATGCGCTACTTGCTTCAAATTTCCTGAATAGTAAAATATTCTTAAAACATTTTGGCCATGAAAGGGAAGACTCGTATCGTAATAGAACATTAAAAATCATGTTCCAAAATATTCATTACATTTAGATTTCATAAAAGAGAAGGTTTATGTTCTGTTAGAATGTAAAAGACTTTTAGAAGCTAATGGTTAGGAAAGAAGGTTGCAATCACGATAATTGATATTAAAAATTATCTTCCAAAATGTTCATTGCTTATGGAACAATCTAATAGTTGTATTGCACGACAGACATTATTCCTTTTATTAAATCGTCCGATATAACGCCATTGTTTAGACTAATTGCAACAATATCATCCCGACAGTAACGATAAATAGCGTAATTACAGGAAAAGGATGGGAATGAATCAAAGATGCGCAAGAACTTCGACAGCTGCTACTGGAGGTGTTTGATCACCGCTCAAAATGACTGGTTCTGATTCTGTCTGAACGATCCTAACCAGATTCGCGTCCTTCTTCGATGGCGTGACATTCGTGTTCGATGCAATGTTCGATCTAGTGCAATAGCTCGGCGGTCTGCTTTCTCTAGTCGTGCCGGGAGTCACAATGCTTCCAGCGTTGGATCTGTAGGTCGGCGGAGGTGAGGACGTTGGCTGCAACCGATCCAGAAGGAGCAGTCGAAGCCTGTACTCTTGCATACTCGCCTAGAATTAAATAAATCATGTTTAAGTTCTCTATTTTCTATGGTGTTTGTAGACTGCGGATTTTTATACGTTTACAATAAATTTAAAGATATAAAAATCTACAAATTTCGTAGAATACATAAAAATATACAAAATATCCAAAATGTTATACCCTATAATTTTTAACGCATGAAACAAATTTCTATGTAGGTTTCAGTTCCAAAAATATGAAATTTCATAAAAATCTGCAGTGTAGTTATCCGTAATAGATTTTTGGGTTTCATGTAAAACGATAGTATCCAATCTATAATGTATTTTTAGGGTAACTATTGATTAATGTGAAAAATAACAATTTAAAACATATAGTAAATGCTATAGGAAAACACAATAGCAAAAGTCAAACGTTGCAGTTAACAGTTGAACGTTTCAGAATCATAGTGGCCTGTGATGATATCATAGTGATAATAAATCACTATGCTAGTTCATGAAATACAATTTTGCGTTTATTATTATAAAAAGTTCATTATGTTTCTTTGCTCAGTCAAAAAGAAAAACACAGAAAATAGGAAATGAAGAGAAAGAAGAGAGAAAGACGAGGAGGTGTTGAAGACGTTTCATAAATAGGTAACATAAAATCTAATTTGAAAAGAAGATAGGGAACATCTGTTGGAAATCGATCAGGCGCGCAAGTAGTAAAAGACAATTTTAGGGTGTCACCTGATAACTCGGAGGTGGCGTTCTAAATTGGAATTCCGGATAAATCATGGCAGCGTACGGATGAATTGGCCTCGCCGGCGGGATCCTGCTCGAGATCCCCGTGAAACCAAAGAAACTGCCACAATTTTCTCGACTGGTCACTCGCCACGCTACAGCGCTCACAGTTACCAGAACCACTCCTATACCTGGAACAGAATACATATATCGTTTCAAAATATACTCTTCTTACTAAAACTAAATGTTTGTCTAATTATTTCGAATACTAAATGTTTGTTAAATGACTTTATTTTATAAATCATCTAAACATATATAACGACATCTATCTCGGTTATTTTTGTATAACATTAGCAAGGAAGCATTGGTTAACTAAAGGCTTGATTAAAATCACAATCGAATAAATTATTTTATTATAAACATGACAGTCTTTTTAGTAATTGGACAACGAAGAATTTAATCCAGCTATTGAATTCAGTTATACATACATATGTGATGTGAACATGATCGATCGTCTCTTTAGATTAACGTAATATTTTTTATCGAGCTTCGCTGAAACCGGTTTGTTTAACATAATATACTTCTATGTGTATCGCAAAACATATATTATTAATCCCGAACACTGATCGATGTATTGTAGAGGCACTCGGAAATGGATGCGCTTTACAGAAAAGAAGGCGCTCATTTACAATGCGTAAAATAAATTCTTCTTACATCAAAAATCAATTTAGTAAAAATATAACGACGCAGAATCGCTGCTGGTAGCTATGAAAATGTATAACTACAACGGAAATGTGAACAGTCTCTAATAATTTATCTCGCTGGATATGAATGACATGCGATAAAATCGAAATATCGAAATATCGAAATATCGAAATGTGAAACGTGGCTCGAACCGCAGAGTTAAGCAATGGAGGAACTCGAAGGATGACAAAAAAAGGAAACGGGGGTCAGAAGCGATCTAACCAAGTTACGAGCATACGAACGAGCGAAAAGTCGAGTGAAATGCAACGGGCAGGAAAAGCAAAGATGACGTTGGTCGTTAAACATTGTCGCGTGTTCTCACGAGTCGTGGCATGTGAAAATAGTGAGAGCTAAGAAAACATCCTTGGAGGAAACGAATGATCCAAGCTTTCGCGGTTCCACACCCAGCCGCGCTTCCCTCGCGGCCATCGAAATATCTTTTCCACTCTTTTCGTCTTAATCCTTGTAATTTCTTAACTCGACCCTGCAATCTTCTTTCGTCTCGCTCGAGTTATACAGCACTTTACTACTCGCATTTCCTATCATTTGCATTTAAAATTTTATTTTCTCTTCGATACGTGGCTTCCAGGCATTTACTTTTTTAATTAGATACGCTACCCTATAGCGTTCATAAATGCATATATAGGGTGGCTCCATCTAACTTTATCATCTGGAATATCCCGTTTGTTTTTGATAACGTTAAAAGATATCGTTTAAAAATCGGATACAGGTCGAATGGTTTCGAGATGGACATAATTTCGCGTGTGATTAGATTTTTTAAATGGTATTATGATAGCGTTACATAGTCACCGATGTGTTCCTAAATGGAATTATATATTTTTTAATAGATCCATCTTGGCATTCCCTATTAAAAAAATAGTATCAGGCTACTTATTATGTCGAAGAAACATAAAGTTTCGTAGGTATTGCTGACTTTAGTTCGTGGAATTTAACGTAAAACACCGCTCTGTGTCTTTTCTTGTATTTCGTATGTTGAATCTGACAAATCGAAGTTCAAGTATGTTTTATAAAATCCTTTATTGTATTTCATACGTTGAATTTAACAAATTGAAATTAAAATATCCGGCAAGGTAATAGATTTTCGACATAGATCGATTAATATCTCTTTGCGGAGAATGCCCTGCTGGATCGATTAACGTATTAAAAAATATGATTTTGTTTGATAAAAGAAACGCCTGTGAACATCGTATGTTCTCTGTGTGTTCTACGAAAAAATTAAACGTGTCAAATTTCGTCTCTCTCTCGAGGCCACTCAACTTGTATATACTTTTTAACACTCGAGATATTTTCCGACATTTTTTAATATCATCGATATCAGACATTTTTCAATATCATTGATATCGGACATTCCTCGACATCGTCGATATCAGACTTTTTTCAATACCGCCGATATTAAACATTTTTTAATATTCATCAATTCATAACAAACGTCAAGCGTCCGAATATACCTGTGATTACTGCTGTCACTCCGAAAATCCATTATTCCGGGAAATATATTAATTCCAATATTAATTGATCGACGACCTCGTCGAATGACAATATTCAACCAAACAAACTTTCAAAACCGTATACCACATCGTACAGCTACGTACATTATATATCCCATTATGAACGAAACTATGCGTCTAACTAAATAACCGAACTAAAATTCCATATTGCACCACTTTCCGATATCAAATTCATTTAGTGGCTGAGCGAAAAAATTCCACGGAAGCGTAAGGAATAATAATCGTGATCTCGTTAAAACAGTTAACAAATCGATTCCCACGGTGGTGAGCCACGGTGGCGAGCCACGTTGCTAAATTAGCATGATTAGATTAAGATAAATTTCACGGTCTAACGAATCTTCATCAACGTACGGGATTTGGATAAAACACGCGAATACGATATATGGTACTTTGCGAAAATTAAATTTTATGGCGTAGTGTATTTCGATCTACGTATTCAGGCTCTTAGTATCTGCTAGTTATCGACGTAAAATTCGGGTAGCAGTCGGCGCGTTAAAGATGAAAAAGCAAAGCAGAGGAAACGAGGTAATAAAGAAAGAATGTTAATGGCGCATAGAAGATCGAGGGAAGATGTTTTGGAACAGGGGACAAAAATATACAAAAAGCTATACAGCACGTTTCATTTTTATCCCGCCAGATGGTTTCGGCATATTTCACGATTAAGAATGAGGAAAGAAGGTTACGTAAACATAGGATCAAAATTATAGACGACTGGTTTCTTCTTCGATTTATGCTGCCTTCGGTGAAATACGAGAAAATCAAAATGAAATTCAGATGGCAGTAGAGTCAATTTATCAACGATGGCAATTTACGAGCACGGTCGACACTTTGAAGAAGAACTTCGCTAAACATGAGCAATCGATCGAGCGAGAATCCAGTCATTTATCCTGTTGTTATTTTTATCGTGACTTTCTACTAATGAAGCATTTACGACCCTGCATTTGTATAACATCTTCGTTTTGCTTTTAATCGTGGAATGTTCTGACACAGGTTTGGCAAGGTAAAAATGAAACGCTCTGTATAAATGTATAAGAAATACATATTTTGTACATATATATTGTATTATTTATTGTATTATTAGATGTACTAGATTGTCCCAAAAGCGTATTTCACTATCTGCACGCAGTTGCTTTATCTGGCAATGTTTCTACAAACGTGAAACCTAATCTGCCAAATGTACATAGTGCAGTGTAATAGAACACAATGGATCATACGTGATTCGATAAAATAATATAAAACAAAAATGTCGTGCATCTATTATTTCCTTATCGCGCGAAAGAAACTTTTCGGACAACCCAATATATTATGTAATATATTATATAAAATATATTACATATGAAGCATTGGCGGAGAAGTCGGAAGGAAAGCATCAGGAAATAAGAAAGATATGTTAAGGGCACACGGAGGATCGAGGGAGCAAGTTGCGAAATACGAAGTAAAAATATAAGAATATGTAAAGTATATAAAATTTGCGCGACAGTCAGCGCGTTGAAGGTGAAAAAAAGAAAGCACGAGGGACTAGAAAAAGAAGATGTTAGAGGAACCACGGAGGATCGAAGAAAGAAGTTATGAAATACAGAGCAGCGGCAACGAGAAACCGCAAGGGGCCCGTTGGTCGACCAGATCGACCGATCGTGGCGCTATACGAAAGAAGGGAGAACCGTGCTGGCAACTGGTTACTTTCTAAACGTGGGCATGTAACCTGCGACCCGCATAGAATGCCTCTCACAATGGGAGAACGCGCTAACCTACAGGGATCGTACGCCTACACTACACGTGGAGGGACCGTGAGATTCGCGGAACATAAAATTGAGAAATCTCCAGGAAAACGGATCGATGCGATGCGATGGTCTCGTAAAACGTTCTTAACTCGTCAGCTACCACGCTACCCATTTACGGGACCATAAGATCGAATTTGTACGAATTTTACGAGATCGAGCGGAGATTCTTTTTAACTCCAAAAATATACGATGAATTTCGGTTTATGGAAAACGATTATCGAGAAAAGATTAATCAATATTCTCGAGTGGAGATTCTTCTTTACTCGTGTATATTACTCGCGTGATTAAAAGCAGTATATTTTGTTTAATTTATAGAGTACCAATATACATAGAAAATCGAGATCTGAAGATTCTTCTTAACTCGCGAAACATATACGTACAAATGTTTCGTGTTTTAAAAATATTTCTTTTTTTTAATTCATAGAAAAGCGATATTCATAGAAAACCAGTCGAAACGTTTATATTGTACATTAAAAATTAGAAGTCGATGAATCAATGCCATTAATGACATCCATACCATTGATACTGTTAATTAGTTAAAATATTCTGTCTAGTATTTTGTTCATTCTTTAATACACCTCGCACGTATTTCAAGCGTGTTACAACACAGAATAATTCAGCTCGCTGTTAGAAGAACATCAAAGCTTATAATATTTCAGTAATTTAATCCGTCCAAAATTTAGTAAGAGTAGATATTCTGAATATCTCTAGATTTCCCGTTGTGAAAGTGTTGAACCAATTTCACACGATAGTACCCGGGCTATGAGGATAGAGATTGCTTACTTTCTTCGATTCAATGGCATTAACGAACCGTTAAATCCAATGGGTTTATTAAGTGGGTATTGAGCCGAGCTGAATTTCGTGTTACGCGAAAACGCAATGGAATTCGAAACTTTGTTATTGTAGAAAATAAAACGGCAAGACGGAACTTGGATAAATACATTCCCTTATGTAAATATTAAGGCTCAAATAATTTAGTCCCATACAAAATATAATTGGGTGAGATTACTAAAAAAAAATGTTTTACAAATGAGATAAATATAAGAAATGATGTATGACATCGGCCTAATTCCATATGCCATAAATAGCCTAATGCTAATGCTAGCCTTTTTAATAGTGAATGTATTCGTTAATGCATTATAAAGTATAGTATTTGATCTTACGACACTGTTCAATTTTTACTTCAAATATCTCTTTATACAGCAAGTAGCTTGTTAATTAAAAATGACAAATTAAAAAATTCGCTGTGTATGAATAAAAGTTTGTAGCTTCATGATGCGTCCAATAAGTCTTGGAAATCGTACTTTTAACAAATATTATCGCGTACTTCGCGACCTAACAAATATTTTTATTAAATTTATGTATATATCTTCCACGAGATTATCCACTTTTACTTTTAACATGAAATGAACTTCCTCGCAGATGTGTTATGCAAAGCATTGAGAATATTCCGTAATAAGAGAATAATACTCGCTTCTTTCCATGCACTTCATTCCCTAAGAAAACTTTTCTCTATTGTAAACAATTTTTTTTTATTGGGAAATATCTCTGTATATCCCATTCAATCTTTATACTTGGAAAGAGATTTGAAGATTAGAGTTGGGAAAATGATGAAAGATTTTCCAAGTCTTATTTGACCATGTATTCTCCGAAACAGATGTCCTTCCTCGGAATCGCACCAGGCTTAGAACAACGTGACACGAATATACGAAATACACCTGTCGAAGCAATTGTTTGATAATAATAACATTAAATTTGTGAACAAATACAAACTACGATGTTCCTTAGGAACGAAGACGAAGCTTCGTGTCTATTATTCTAATAAATTATATGCTTGCTATTTCATCGGAGTCTTGCGCGATTCTTTTCTATTTTCCAACTATGACTGTATATAATTCCTAAAGGTATAAATACTTAAATAGTTTGAAGGGAATTTCTGAACAATAACGCTCTTAATGTTTAATATTTTTATATAGTGTATAAATTTATGCATTACATATGTTATAGTTTTATATGTACTGTTATTCATGAGTATTTGTAAATCTAGTCCTTACATTTATTGGTACGTTCTAACAAAGTTTATTCTGTTTTGTATTTTATGTTACAAAGAATATTTGATAGGTATTTCTTAGAAGGAAAATCTTGTATGTGTAAGAAAAAGATTTAGGTAGACTTAATATTTAAACAATCTTAAGAGATAATGACACAGTAGCATCCATACTTAAACATTTATCAAACCTAATCTGGAGTACTTTGCAATCTATCTAATGTATCAACAAGAAGACTTTACTAATATACAAGATAAATATTATTTGATTATCCTGATGATAACACTATACTGTACTGTACTGTGAAATAAACGTAGAATGGAAGATTAGATAGTACTAAATTTTTGTACGGTAATGTATGCATGTTCTCTTTGGCTATTATTCAGTTCTTTACCGAAACGGAATGTACTTTGTGAAAAGACTAGTTGGAGCAGACAAAGAATGAAGGATTCTTTTGTACTAAAATATGCGATATTTAAAACCGCTAGAAATCATCGGTCGACTGACGCCCAAAAGATATAAAGCATTGCGAATATAGCTTCCAGTATTCCCTAGCCACCAATGATAAAAATAATAAAAAGTAACGGGAAATATTTAACGTCTTTAATATTAAAATTATTTTCTAATTCCTCTCGGACCTTTTAAGTAAATTTCCCAAGTAAATTGTTAGAATTATCTAAAATAATCTAGTTGTAATTAAACGCTTTCTACATAAGTGTAGTTCTCCTTAGTAACAGTGTCATTTTTATTTAATAAACCACTCTACCTAAATCTTTTTCTTACACATATAAGATTTTCCTTCTAAGAAATACCTATCAAATAGTCTTTGTAACATAAAATACAAAACAGAGTAAACTTTGTTAGAACATACTAATAAATGTAAGGACTACTTACAGATATACAAATACTCATGGATGACAGTACATATAAAACTATAACATATGTAATGCATAGATTTATACACTATATAAAAATATACGTGTGTATAAATTTAACTTCCTATACAGATCAACCAGATGCAAAAAGATTATCCTAAATTCAAGCATCTTTCAGGAGAATACAGTAGCTACAAACAGTGCCTTCTTATCAGATTCTATACGTTCCACTTTCATAGTATCAAATTTTTGTAGTCATATGCAAGTGCTATTAGATCCTGCGAAATGTAATACACTTGGACCTAATTAATTAATCCTGTAAATACTATATTAAGTGCAATAGCGTTCCTATATCTTCCGTTGTCACCGTATACAAATATACAAAGGTAAAAATTGATCGTCAGCTAATAAATCAAGCGACATGAGAAAAGTTTGATTCGTTACCGATCATAAGCAGCGCGACGGCGATGTGATCGCGACCAGAAGCCCTGAGGGCCCCCAGCAGAGCACCAGCACCCGCGCACACCAGGCCAACTACTCCGACACCCAGTATGGACCAACGCACAGGAGGGGAACCGAGGCCACAACACTGCTTCGGTACTGCATCCCTGCAAGACAAGAACCAACCGTTGGAATGACCCACTGACACGTAAGTTTACTCCTGGTAAGTTGGCAAGTCGCTCGACACGCTTGTCCTCTACTATGCTTGGCTTACGCTCCGCTACGATCGTCGTACAGCCAGCTATGTCCATCTTCTCATCTACCAAACTAATTTTTATCTGTTATTCGACCAGCTAGCTGTTTTTGACGAGTCGTGAAGAAATGGCAATATTTTGCGTTATGACGAGCTCTGTCAGTAATAAATTAATTAAAAAATAAGACAGTCATTTCGTTACAACTTGATCCTATATTATAACAGCCACCCATATGCCATGTTTGACGAGTATAGTCGTCGTCGCTTACTTTTTGCGACGCATTTTAGGTACACAATTTTCAGAGAGGTCGCAACGGCTGACAGTTTTATGAATAACGCGCGAATGTTCCAATTAACAATTATGTAAATACATTGGATGACAGTGACGAGATCTTATATTCGTAAACGCAAATGAAATTTGAAAATGCGTATACACATGTGCTTATCAGATCGCTGTGTAACTTTATAACAGTGTAAAATTTATTACATGAAACAAATTTATTGAAATTTCAATACCTATATAAGATTTTGCTAAATTAAATATATGTAAATTACATCAAACTTTATAATGAAATTATTACGTGAGATTATACAAACTGTTGATTTTATAACACAGTGTATGCTATACGTTATATTTTATTTTATATATATAGAAGAATAGCATATGGTACAATGCAATTATTAATAAAGGACCATGTCAGAGGAAGAGAACAGACCCTAAAACTGTCGATATGAACAGTGACCCTAACCATAAAGAAGACTGCAGAGGATACTTGTTGTTACCCTAGTAGCTAGTCTCTAGAAAGGTTTCTTGCGTCTGAAATGGCTACTGTCCATGTAAAATGTAAGACATTTACTTAATACTTTACGTGTTTTAACTTCGTCATAGCGCAACGGACATAGCAAAAAACATTCGTTTCACACTTGGCGAAAGTGCTGCGACTGTTCGTACTTGTTATCAATGGATTGCAAAGTTGTCTGCCGTGACAGGCTTAAAGTATATACACGAGAAACATACAACTAATTATTTGTAACATTGGATGTAGACTGGCACCACCAACCACAAGTATTATGATAGGATATTCTACTCGCCATTTATTTTATTTATTGCGAAAACTCTAACAAATTTTACTTTATGCCGTCAAATGATGAAATATCAGATTTATAATAAAATAGCTACGAGACAGAAACAGCGAGAATTATAATAAATGGTGCAATACCCGTGGCCGGCAACGTGAAATTCACAATTCATCAAAGTATTAACGAACTATCAAAAATAGTGACAGAGATGTGCGTAAAAAATGTAAATAAGCCATATGTACATGGTTTATTTATCTGTACGAATATCAGTGCGTAATAATGCAAATATCTATATAAACTATTCTGGTAGAATCGTAGGAAACGTTCTACATATAGTGAAAACGTACATAGCAATCTAACATTGCACAAGTTGTACAAGTTATACAGGTTGTCTTCCGCAACCGGTTAGAAGCGGCGGTTTTGTTGCTAATTTTAAAAGCTAAAGTATCAAAAATTGCCAAACGATAGTGAAAGCAATCAATTGCAAGATCTAAACTCTATTTTACTCTGTTTTTTCCAGTGGTAAGAACTGGTTAATCGCATAGTGGGAGATGAATAGATTGATTGCTATGAATCAAGTTAAATCGGGTTTACTAGGATAATTTTACAATACCAGCAACGTATATATTTAGAAGATGCTGATATAAGCTATACGATCTCCTGTTCAATAAAAAACACGCCACAAATATTCAAAAGTAAAACTGAATGACAAATATATTCTTTACAAACCGTTACACCCGGTTTGTATGCATAATACATTGACAAAACATCAATGCGATATTCAGCATAGAGGAATTCTTTGACATAGCAATTGGTATTAGAGTACGATTATTGCAATAAATATTTTCATTTTCTTTCTTCTATGAATAATTTTGCATAATTATTTTTCCTTTCAGTTAAGATCCGTTTTGATTACAGTTCACTCATCAAGTTATTTTTAGTTTTAAGTTTAGCAACTAGTTACTATTAATGTAAAAAAAAAAAACAATATTCATTATGTAATTTATAAATATTTATGCCCTCGCTATTACGTAAAAACCATGGCAAACTTAAATAATTTTGTTAATCCATGACGATGCTAATGATCTGTCACCAATCGAGACTATACAAAACTATAACAAATTAAAAAACATCTATTCAATCCATTGCATTAGAAGATAGTAAAATTTTTCTCTTTTATATGTTTCTCAGAAACTTGCCATTTACAAAAAATATACTGGAAAATAATAATATATACAAGCTGTATACATATGTTTAAAGCTTATGGAATATGCATTTGTATTTGCATATATGTGAACGTAACTTTAGAACTACTCTAACAATAATTGACAAATAGTGTTTACGCAACATCAGGAAAAAGATGAAACGTTGGTTTTCAGATGCAACTGCATAACATTCGATTGCGGAAATGCATAACATATTTTTATGATTCCTTTGACGTCAACAAATAAATCAGCGCGTATAATTTTATACGATGGTCGAACGAACGTCCAGAGTTCAAAGGGACGTTGTAATATATATAGGAATGTAAAAACGGGGCGAGACTCGTGCGACAAGCATCGAAGAACATACTTGAAAACGTTTCAAAAAGAAACGTTCGTAATGGAGCAGCAAAGTGCACAAAGTCGTGTACCAGAAGCGTTCGCACATTTACATTGTCAAAAGCAACGACGAGAAGAATTCACGAGTGGCAGACGGTAGACAAACCACTGTCTGTTTCACTAATGTACGAATCTGATTGCTTTCCCAAACTCATTCTCCATGCTTATATATTTTAATCTTTCTATAAGATATATTCTATATACACGCAATTACGAGATATCAGCATTGATCTGTCCAGAATTTAGAAAGCCTGCAACGTTTTTAAGATAAATAGTTAAAAATGTTCTTACTAGACATTGGTGTATCATACACGATACTGTTATGATGTATTATATATGTAACATTATCCATCAACTTTCAACAACCTTCGAGTAACAATGAATGTTAAATTTTAAAAAATGAAATGTGTTGAACAGAAATTGAAGATGATGCGATATTCCATCGCTTTCCTGGGGATATGATAGACACGGGGGAAGATCGTTTTCCAAGAGAAGGAAAATATTTTCACATCTGCCTTGTAGAAGTGAACTGGAATATTCACCAAACATCGGGACAGTGCGCAACGTACTAATGAAAATACGATCGAAACCTGAAGAACCACAAATATTCATCGGCATTTATCAACTTTCAAAGTTGTTCGAATAATTCTGAGCAATATAAGACGAACCGAATATACATTTGTATATTTACCGTCCAAAAGCAGAGACGCTGGTAGAGACCGGAAACGGTAGTCCAAGACTAAGACCCCTAAGGCCCAAATGAGGCGGTGGAAGATGTAGAAATCCTCTGGTAGGAGTGACCAAAGGTACACCCGGCGCTGTAGAGGAAGCCTGACATCCCGTCGATGTCCCAGGATAAGATGGTGGCATCGAGCATGATCTCAAGGCTCGACGATGTTGCCTTCGCAATCGCCTCTCTCTTCGACGAGCACCGCGAACGCCGTCGAGATCCTCCAACGCCTCTGGACCATTTTGCAGCGGCAGCTCCGTTTGTGCCTCCGTCGAAGTGAAAGACCGCGCATTGTCTCGCGATTCCTGCAAAGTTCACGTAAACATTCAAATTATTCATCTTCTTTATTCTCCTTGCGAATTCTACTCTTCCATTATTCCAAGTGTGCCACATTACTTTCAGGATTTTTAACAGAATATATGGAGAAGAGACGCGACAGGGATTATTATCAATGGCGAGATGAAAATTAGAGAATTATCGATTGCGCTTAGATGGCCAATGTTCGGGCGTTTAAAGGAAAATTCAGACGAACAAATTCATACGTACAAACGAACGTAATACATTGCGCGCAATGGCAAAAGTATATAAATATGTGAAGTACGCAAAGTAGGGTGGACGTTACGATATTTAGCGAAACAGACGGTTTGCTATTAGGTCTTGTTTCTTAGTTGCGTCAATGAAAATATGCATTTGCGTATTAAATATTCACGATCCAGTTTATAATAACGTTCTGACCTACGAATCAGTTTATTCGTGCGTTTTACTTTGTAATTTATTTATATTTGTTGGCATGAAAGTAAAATCTATTATGCACTGTCTTTCGCTATTCAATGCGTGGTATTTACTATCTTTCGCGTTTCCAGTAACTTCAAAGACGCGGCTTTCTATTTTAAAAAAAGATTTTCCTAGCCCATTATCCATTTTTCTCTGCTAATTAGAGGAAAATACGACTAGCTGTGCGAATTCGCGATAATAATCTAAATTTTCACCTGTGCACATAATACAAGCATCCTGCATTTGTGACAGCCGGCGCACTCCAAATTGTTCCTTTTGCTATTCTACATCTACTGCACTTTCGCGCGTTCTCTCCCATTCTAATCACGATTTCGTGATTTCCGTTCCTTATTACTTACTACGTAATCACTCACTTTTAACCTTTAAAATACACACGTATACGGGGTGACAACGAAATAGGTGGTCGAACAATCTTGTTACATTAAAATACCAAAAAATCTGCTCATAGAGGTAATCAGTCTCTTAAAGATGATAAATTAATAGAGAGAGAGAGATAGAGAGAGTATAACGATAAAAATATCTTTCTCCTTATGTAAAGTATTTTTTTTTTATTCGCGATGGAATATTGTAAGAGTATTAAAAAATTACAGCTTCTAAATTTCTTTCGAAATGTCTCTCGGATTATTAATCAATTTTTTATTCGATTACGAATATAAGCGGTTATATAACAAATATAAATAGCAAAATTAAGTATTCTGACCAATTCTAGAAGAATAATGAACGGCGAAATTATTAGACCGCGTATTTTTATGCACTTGTGGGAAATTTAATTCACGGAACGCATGTAATATACAAAAATATAGCAGCTATTATTATATTTGGTAGTCAACCGTAAAGACCGCGAGCATCTCTACTTAGAATTATCGGCTTGGCAACTAAGTGATCGCGGGTTTTATCATTAGGTGGTATTGACAATATCCGCAATCACATAGTTGCCAATCCAATAGATAAATGATAAAGCTTGATATGTGTATGGAAATCGTACTTCCATGTAGAGATACATATAGATGTCGATATAACTACGTATGTACATAATATGCCATTATATCGCATACATTAGGATAGATACGTACTAATCACGTACAAAGAAAGAGTTAAGTAATATAATATAACGCAATAAAATAGCAATATAATACGGTAACTAAGAACTCGATGTAAGAATGTAATATAGTGTAAGAAACGAAGAATAAGAATGCAACAATCTCCTTGTAATAGGCTATGGATCCAAAGTACGAACAAATTATTATTATTATTATTAATATTATATTCGATAAGGGAAGCAAATACCTAACTAGATGCTACTCTTTTAGTATTCATAAAAATACGAATTAAAACAAATATTCACGATCTAAAAACGATTACTCTTAAGAATCGATAACGTGAATATTTGATCCAACTTGTATCTTACTAATTAACATTTTACCTAACGCCGTTTAACCGGCTACAACAAATTAACTCGTTATTACAAACTGTTAACCCATTTCTGAATAAATTTCTTGTTCATTAATCAATGATGTATTCGGCAAAGTCGCTGTATATGTAAAGTTAATGAGAGCTAATGAGATCACGTATCTGGTTTTTTCTCTTCTTTCTTTTTTCGCTTTTCAAGAACTGGCAAGAACGCTATACGGGCAAAAGTACATTAGAGTCTATCGCATTATGCGTCTTCGACGCGTCAAGCTCGCACGCAAATCATCGAATAATTTGAATAAATATACGTTATGGCGACGCTTCGTGCGAATGAAAAATAGAAATACGGAAAGATATCAACGCGATTAACACGGGAACACGTGGAAACTATAGTCGTCGAGCGCCATAAAACTGGCATGGAAAGTAATATTCAGGGAAATATTCGATACGTATCGGCGATGGTTCGTATTATTGGAAATAAAGGGATGGAAATACATATCTCATAAAATGTCTTTATTGGGGACTATGGGGTCCGAAAAATGCTTTAAATAAGAAATTCCATCGTGTGGAGAATTTACATGGTTGATGAAGCTGGTAAAAATAACAATTTAAGGGATGTTATAATAAGATGAACGTGACGAACAACAAAGCTAAAAATCTGTTTATTAATTACCGATATTTAATATCGGAATTGCTAACTTGTATCGAAGAAATTGAAACGAATGACGTATGAGAAAATAATTTAAAGGGAAAGAACAAGTCTTCATCCATATATATGGTTTATAAAAAATTATTCAAAGCTCTAGAAATTCATCTTGCAATAAACTGCTTCTAAAATCTTCTCACAATTTGCTGATGAATTTTCATATTTCAATCAATAACATATTGTTACTAAATTCATTTATAACAGAGAGAAAAAACATGTTTTATGTATATTAAAACTAGAATAGCTCTAAGATTATTTATGTTCACGTATATGGTTGTGTTCAATACGTTTTAAGCTCAAGTTGAGTTGAGTTCGACTCTTTAGCTAAGTTTGCTTTGATTCTAATTCGAAATAGTTAGTAAATAATTAATTCAAATTAATTCTAATACAGTGAGATTATTATACGGATTAGATAACTATAGATTGGATTATTAGACTATTAGACGTTAGATAGATTATATAACACAATATAAGGTATTATAAACGGAAATGTAACCGAAAGCCATCCGAAGGCAGGTGATATGGATCACAAATAAATAAAAAAGTGTATATTAAAATTGAGAAGAATCGGATGAATATATAATGTGAGTTGTAACGATTGACGAGATTACAAAGAATAATCCAAGGTAATCTTGATGGGAGGTTGGAAGTTGTAGTTTTAAATAAAATGACACAAAATCCATTCACAGATGACGTTTGCAGCCTGAAATTCAAGACCTTTTCACTTTAGGATCCATTCGAATTAATAAAGGAGCCTACACGCGTCCGGTATGCATATCACTCTAATTGTGCTTGAAATAGTTGAATCAATTGATGTCTACTTATTTAAGTACATTTACTCCTTTAATTTTTGACCTCGGTATATGTATCAGGGCTACATACACGTATGCATTAACGTTTACTATCATACCAATGTATTATATTACATTAACGCTTCTTGAAACGTTGCTACCACAGATTAACAATTTATTTATAGGTCCTAGTTTCACGGTTTAAGAATAATTTAGGTTCGTGACAATCGATCGTATTCAAAATCGGCAATACATGGATGCAGAAATAGATATAAATACACATTTACACTTCCGAAATAATATCATTTTCTTTTAGATCAATTTATAATCCAGGTGGCGACGATCGATTACATAAAAACTTCTTTAGCCTGCATTCATAGTACGAGAATATAATTAATCGCATTCCGACCCTAATAGTGTTCTAGCGTTTGAAATGTTGCATAAATCCTCTTTCGAATATGTACGTTCGAGGTCGGGTTGTTGAAACCCGTGAGCTAGATCATCGTTTTCTCTTGCAAACCTGCATTGACGAGAAAACGCGTTTCAAAAGGTGTTTCGTTCGACTAAAAGTTTTTAGGTACACATACTCACAAGCATTAGAACATCTGCTGATACTTGATATAAATTGAATGCTTTTCGCTATTTTTATTTTCTACTTATTCTATTGGAAATCGTATCTTCCAACCAAGCGATTTTTAATCAGCGTCCGCGTATAACCCTTTTCGTGTTAAATTTTTAGTCGTATGAAAGTACTATTAGATCTAATTTGTACGTGAATAACGTAGTAAATACAATGGTGTCCAAATATTATTCGCAGTCACAGTATTTGTGCCGTAGAATACTGAATTGAATAAAATTTGTTCAAATTTTTAATAAATGTGAGAAGTTTAACGTGTAAAGAGGTTTTAATGGATTGAAATACTCATACATATAAACTAATGTATACTAATAATATACTATAATATTAATAAATACTTATGACGATACGTATCTTAAAAAATCTACTTTTATGGTAAATCATAGACATAAAGTTCGGTTTTATTACATGTATTAAACGAGCGTCATTATCGTAATGGAATATTTTGCAAAAAGATTATGTCAAGTTACGAATCTTTTTACCAATAGCCTTTGGTAATAATGCTTTACGGCGTTTCTCTAATTAGGTTGGAAGAAACAAAACGAAGTGTTTGGCGTATCGAAAACCGTAACCGTAACCGCAGCCATAACCGTACCCGTAACTGTAATTATTTCTTCGGTTTCGATTTCCCGAGTCGACATATTTTTAGGAATTATATCTCAACCGCGTTACGCCCCTTCCATTCTTACATAATTCTCGACTAGCCGAATAATTCTAGTTATACGTTTCTTAAATATAGAATACGCGTATTTAATACGATAATACACGTGTTAACGCTTATTATTTGTTGGTCTACCAGATAGTACTATCAGCTTATCGAATGACTGTAATCTTCAAACATTCTCGTTCATTATCTTCGAATCAATCGGCTCGCCATCCTTATCTCATTCTTCATGATCTTTATTCTTGCTCTACGATCTCTGACAGCGAGTCACCATGTCCTACATATCGTTCAAAACTTTCTGAATTTGACTATCCTTATCATCCTCGATCCTAGTTCTTCCAAGACTTTTGAAATCTTCAATACTTTCTACCAAACAGTTTCTCTTGCTTCTAAATGTAAAATCGTGTCAAGTATTATTAGTACTATAACCAGTATTGACAAGGAATATTATTAAATATTAAATGTTCAATAAATTAGAAAAGTGGTTATTATCTATTAAATATTATTATATTAACGCAATTTATGGATTGTGTAACGCCTGAGAATTAAAAAATAATTTGGAACAAAACTTCCAGTCTAAAACTTAAGACTATTTTGCTGGAAAAACGGGAAAAAATCAATATAACGTCACTCTCAGACGCTTTTCTTGGAAAAGGGAATAATGGCATTATCCTTGTCCTCCAAGACGCATTGGCGCCGTAGTGGAATTCTATTGAGTTGTTTACGAATATGCTCATTATGACAGAAAATGAATATTCAACACTGTAAAAATAATACATGCTGGAGAAAACAACGAAGATCGGCAAACTTTCAATAAAAGAAGATCGCGGAAATTGGAATTGTAATACAATCGGCAAAAAAGCAAGTAGTATTTAAATAAATTTTTTACATGTATCCATAGTATTTCCATTAGAGAACGAAAAGAAATTTAAAGATATACATATCCCCCATACATGGAACTCTACCGTTTTATACGTGAAAAAATGCAATTTACCACATCGCACACAGTTCGAATTCTCAAGTGAAATACGAGTACATACATACATGTGTCGAATTGGTTCCGAAGAACATAACCTAAGTCCGTCTAAAACGGACTATCTTTCTCTTAAAAATATAAAAGCTTTGAATTTTATCTACATTCATCAAACGCGAAGAAAATTATTGGCGAGATCTAATTAATGATATTTCGTATGCAAAAGGAGTACGATTTAAACAATAGAGGCATTAAAGTGTAAAAAATAATAAAATTCTTGTATATTCATACCTAGTACCAAAGCGTTTAATAGATCAGTAATGGAAGAAAATGAAATATTATCATAGAAAGATCGACAAATCGCATCCCAAGTTTAACACATAACGACGTTACAAATAAAAATATAAAAATAACGATACAAACCTGCGGTCTGCTAAGCTGGTTACTCCTTGCATTGTCAACGGTTGCACCGCCTACCGCGACGACACTGACAGGCCTTGGGGCATTCTCGGACAGAGCCCCGGCCATCGTACGACTCTGAACATCGGACTCCAGGATGTAACGCACCTTCCTTCTTTCTTCTTCAACCTCCCTTACTATCCCATACACTTCATCCAAAACTTCACAGTTCACGCTTCTTTTCTTTCTGTTCCTCCTCTTCTTCCTTTTTTTTCCATCCACGTTCCCGCCTCTCGCTTACCACCACATGTGTATATAATACACCTATACGTGCCTTTTTCACTGCACACCTTTCTCTTTCCTCTGTTTCGATCGAGTACTCTTTTACGTACTACGTATCTCTCTTTCCGTTCATTCTACGTATACTCGTTTCCTCTTTCATCCTCCATTTATCGCTTTTCCTTTATGTCTTTCATACTCTTCCAGAGTTCTGTTTCATACTCTTCAATCTAACCCCACCACTGATTCACCAATTTTTCCCCGCCACCCCCTCTCACCCTACCACCTAGTAATGCTACCCGCTAGTACAGGTTTAAACGTGTTCTTTATAATTCTACCTTTATTTTTGCCTTACAGACATTTCTCCTGTCCTCTGGCTTTCAACTTCAACTATTCGTGTCCTCGCCTGCCTCTCGTTCCCCATTCGTGCTATACTTTTTCCCACCGCTTGCAACGCTCGCTGACAGTATCTAAAAAACCACGATCGCGTGCTTTTGTCCTCCTCTAACGTGTTTCGATCTTCTTCCCCCTAGATGTCGTCTTTTATTTCCCTCGAACGTGTTTCGACTTGAACGCGCGGCTTTGATTAAGATTCTTTTTGCTTCTGCTCTCCTTTTTCCCTACACTGTGGATGTCACAGATATAGAAAGAGAAAATGAATTCGTGTCAATGATACCTTCCTTTTTTTCAATTGTCTGAGTTTCGTAATCCATCGACGATAGAAATGAGTGTTACAGTCCATTCACGTTACCACCCAACTTATATAGAATGTATAAACACCTGTTGTTCCATTCTTCTTCAGATATTTGTCACGAAATAAGGTTTCTCGAGTAAGATTATTCGACAAGATAATGTTAAAAGAGCTTTTTCATGGTAAGTGTTCAGAGAGAAAGCGATAGAACGATGATTCTTGTTCCTTTTCATTAAATAAGAAATCGCGATATTCGATTTTGTTTCTCCTCCGTGTCACGCGTTTCAAACCTGTAAATAGGAAACGCGCGGTGATATATGTTTTTCTTTCCGAGTTTCATCGTCTCTGTTTTTTTACATGATCTTGACTTTAAATATTGAAAAGTATTCTGGTATTTAATTTATTTGAAAATCGTTCCTCCACGAGATCGATTCGCGTCGAAGAATATGCAATGAATTGCGATATTTGGAATTTCTATGTCAATTTCTAATAATTCCGGTACCTATTGGTCTAATCCAAAGGGATAACGAAGAGCTATTTGGAAATTATACCACGTTGAAACTTTATTGTTAACGCACAATTGTGTATTGTAACGGAAACTTGTTTAACCTAGAATTTTTTAAGGAATTTAGATACAATTCAATACTTTTATGCTTTTAGAGCATTACTGTCGCTTTTAAAATGGAATACGCTATTTGTCAAGGTACTATCCAGTTTTGGACATTAATACTTGCATTAAATATAACAATTTCTCTATCGATTTGAGGAAATCTCCTTTATTTTATTAATTAGACAACCAAACGTGCTGAAGACAATGAACTCCTCTAATAACGTTTGATACTGACCAATGCTAATAATCGTATTGCATGTTAACTTCTAAAAATAAATCGTATCGTGCTATGATATCGCAAACTAACTCTAGTAAATTGTATACTCACCCTAACCTTTCCTATTTACAATTTTATATCTAAACTACATTCTATTAAAAGTAATCATGCAAATACTCTTTCAGCGTCAATATACATTAATACCAACATTATCATCTCTCGAAGTATGTGCCATTAAAAAGAATGATCTATAGAAATCGAGGACGATGTTTATTTGATCCGAACGTAAGACCGAATCTAAGTTGCGACAAGATTGCTTTGTTCTCATTTTCTACTTGTTCCTCGCGAGTAGAGCGAAGAACGAATCGACCTCGATATCGTTAACGCTACATGAGCATAAAATTTCCGTAATATAATTTGGTATTTTCTCCGTGATGAGCGTCGACGATGAAACTCGTAACTGACCTGAAACTAACTGTATGGGAACGTTTACGTTGCAAATTATCATCGCGCTCGCTCGCGACCGTTTTGAGAAACGGTACTTCTCGCGCTTGTGTGTTTCTACATCTTCACACGATGATTCACGTGATCTGATAGTACGACAACCCATAGCCCGAAAATTTGAACGTCATCGAACAAAATTACAAATATTCACGAGCCCGCGCCTTCGCGCGCCATTTTCAAACTTTCGTTTATTTATGAAATGGTGTTCATGGAATATTTCAAATGTTTCACTCAACTAGGAATGATCATTTATAAAATCATTTATTCAAGAGATATATTTAAAAATCATTTAAGACTTCGATATTAATAAAAGATTGTTCGAGTTAATTTCGTTACAAGCATGTGGAAACAACCTATAATATGGAACATGAAATGGTTTTGGATCTTTATTATCGAAGAAGAGTCAAATTTGACAAAAGAACAAAAATAAAAAGTTTTTAACAAACTACTATTTGACAATTGTTCAACTTTATCTCTCGAACTGTTTTGATTATCGACTATAATATTTCGAAATAGAAATTTTTTCATGAAATTATTTTTTCTATTTTAAAATTAATGAGAAAGATGCAGTACTTGTGAACAAATAAATTGATTGATTACATTCAACAAGAAAATTATTGACAGAAAAGTGGATGGTACGCACGCACGTATACACAGTTTTGAAACAACAGATCACATTCGGAGGTGCGTCGAACACTTTCACAGCGAAGACAATGGGAGGATCAGTAATCCTTTAACCTGATTCTTAAATCACTGTAAGTCACTGGGGAAGCCTTGACGATCTGCTTGAAAGAAAAAAGACGCATCTACACGAAACGATCTCGTGGCAACCAGTAGTAGCTATGGAAGGCAGTCGAGTAGAAAGAAGCTATCCTCTACCTCGAAATCACGCGCGGTCACACCTTGCACTAGTTAATTTACCTTTCAGATAACCTGGTCACGTCTGATAAAGTCAATAATTATTATTTTCCACATATTTACACGCGGTTTACATTAATGTCTATAAACAAAAAATAGGTCGAAACGTGATATCATGATTTCGAAAAGGACAACACTAAAAACGACGCATCTCGAACCGCGATAGCGGCTCCACTGGTGCACAAGCTGTACAACATGTCCTGTAACAAAGTGCGAAATCTCCACCAGCGCGCTCATACAGCTGAGAGTTGAACTCGTCGACTGAGAACACCAATCGTCTCTCAGATCCATTTGAACGTCAGAACTTTTACATTGAGCATTAGATTGAGATAAATGCAATAGAGAAAGAGTGGGAAAGAGAAGGATTAAGCAAAATGGAAATATTTCTTTCGCTTTTCTTAATCCTCTCTTTAATAGATAGATTTTTCTATCAACATTTTTTCACTTTTATTATGTCTTTTAATATCTCAAACCCATTAATATAGTTACATATTTTTTTGTAGCATTTTTTTTTATTGAATATTGAATAACAAATAGAGTGCGGATGTTTATGTAATTTTAGATTGTTATAAATATAATTGAAACTATAGAATGTCAATAGAAATGTTTCATCTATTAAATCTTATAAGCAATCTACTTTGAATATTTTATATATTTTTGTAGAATTTTGCATCTTTAATTTCCAAAAATGTATAAATATCCGCAATCTAATAACAAGTTAGAACTGAAACAGAGTATGAAATGTAATTATTTGTTAGGGGCTTTATATACTGTCATATTAAACAGTTAACTTTAAAAAAGTTAAAAATTTAATAATTTGGGAAATAAATATAAACTGACAGTAGCTATTGCTCAATGATTTTTATATTGAAGATGCTACAGTTACACAAACATATGACTGCTCAAATATGGCATATACAATTTGCACCTAAATTTTTAAGGAAACTTAACATCTAAGAGTGAGGAAGTTCAGTGTATCTGTGTTTCATGGACTTCTTTACTCTTTCTCTTACAAGTAACATTACTTAGTTCATAAAAATTATATTACTACCTATCTCGCTTAAAATCAAATTTTCCACAGCAGAAAATATTTGATTTTTCATAGCATCACAATGAAATGATATTTTCTTTACTAATTAAAAAATAAATCTTGAATTAAAAAATAAACTTATATTCTATAGAAGAAATAAAAATTATATTTTATACTAAACGAAATCAAATAATATTTATTATTTCCTATATAGCCTACTTCTTTTTTCCCTAATCCAATCGTCTCCTGCGAAATAATATACGATAGAGATGACATATACATATGATGTTGCATCCTGCTTATGTTATAATAAAAATATGAGAATCTCTGTTTCCTTACATAATGAGAATCTCATATAACAGGATAATTAACAACTTATTTCGGGTATATACCAAAAAACAATGAGAATGGAGTCTGTCAATTAGTTTTATTTAATTATCTCTTTCATCATAGTCGATAAATCAAGTAATGTATTTAACGTGCATTTAAACAAATACAGAAAGTAGGAGAAGGTCTCAAGGACTCGTAAAATGCAATTAGGCGGGTATTAAATTCGCTGAACAAAACTGCAGCGGCGCATACGTTTGTACAAAAACTATGACTAATTTAATACAAATATAAATATAAATATAATTTATATATATATATCTATATTTATATTTGTACTTATCATTTATATTTATATAATATTTATATATGTATAATATGTATACACCATGTAGAAGCAATGTCTTCAGGAATTCTGAATTAGCTGCCTAAAAATCAGCCAATAATTGAATTCTTTTCAATATTATTTATCATTATTAGCTATTTGTAGAAATGAAGAGGCAATCGCTTAAGAATAGTAGATAATATACGTTTTAACTACTTTAGGAATGCCATGAACTGCTTTAAAGCATTTAGTCTAATACATAGTTTCTCAATTTTATTACTCGAATGTATTATTTTAAGTAAACATCTCAGTAGCATATTTTATGCATCTGAACTATATTTTTTACTTACATTGATACTGATAATTAAAATAATACTTTTAGTTAAATAAAGTATTTGTACATCTTTTTATACATAATTTTCTCATCATAGCTTGTTGATACTATATTAATTAAACTTTTGTAAAGTTTCACTTAAAATAATACTTTCAAAGCATCAATGAAATTATTCATAATATTTTTAAAACATTTAATAATTTTCCATTTAAAAATAAATAAATATTAAATAAATTTAATGTTTTAAGTGCATTTCATGCACGAATTACTTTATGCGATATCTAGAAACTTTATTTATTCACTTCTTGATCTCATGAAATCGCTGAATTACAGTATAAAAGTCGGCAGTGTGTGCATTATTACCCTCTATTGTATTTTTCAATGTGTATCATAAAAAAGCAATTATTGTAAATTGATCACACGATCTCACAATTAGTATAAAATGTTTCATTTCCTATCAACATTTACTAGTTACTTCATTTTTTGTCAAATTAACATTTATTTTAGTTAAACACCCGCATCATGATATTACCCCTACAGCTTTTATCTTCCTACGTTAATTATTATTGTAAAAACAATTGTTTAAATAAAATAGTACGCTTCGTATTTTAAATTGTTTTAGAATATTCATGATTTTGTGGTCAATTCATAACTTTAGTGTAAAAGATCAAGCCTAAAACTTAAATAATTAATCATAAATATGAAAACTTACTGAATCTTGATTAATCTTTGGAAGATTTAAAAATGTTCTGTGTTCAAATATATAGGGCAGCACAAATGATTATACTTGTAAAAATAACTTCATGTAAAAACATTTCTAGTAATTAATAAAATATCTAAACGTTATAAGCCAACTAAGTAGTAAATTAAAAATTTACATTTAAATGCAATAAAAATAAATGCCACATTTATACGCATGTAAATGTATTAAGAGCTTGTGCCACCTTTGATTATTCATATATATGACTTAAAACCAGTTTGTTCTCTTGAAATATAATAATATACAATAATAATGAGGAGTAAAAGTAAATAATAATAAATTCATAAATTTGCAGCACCGCAAAACAGTTTCCCTAAGTACACTGCTTAAACTGATATATGTATACCTACTATATATACCTACAGTAGTTAACAAGTCTGCAGGCTACAATAATGTAGCCCCAATATTTAGTTGATTAACCTAGGTTTTAAGTGTGTTTCAAAATCTTATATATATCCTACCACATTTTCTTTTCTTGTAATGATAGAGCGTAACTGGATTTGAATATTTATAACGAATCATATAGTTAAAAATAAAATACATTAGAATCATGATAGTATAATTGAATTCATTGCAATTAATTTATGATTTACTTGCGAAACTGATTTGTACAGAGACAGCAATTTATACTCCTTAAAGAATGTAAAATAAGGAGTATTTTATTAGTAATAACGTCATACTGAAACCTTATATACATTTATGTATGAGAATTCTACGTCCATTTACACATATAAATCGAAAAACCTTTAAAATTTTAATCCAAGTAAGAAGTATGTACTATTTACTTGAATGTACCAAAGATGACTGATATGTTAACAATGACTTAAATTGTACATAAGTTTTAAAGTAGATCACAGACTTCAAAATACTTAAAATTTTAAAAATAAGCCATATATGTATATGAACTCTTATGATTCATAAAGAATCTGGAATTATCATATATAAATGTACATGTGTACATGCATATACAGGATAATTCATACAATCGAATACAAAATACAACTTATTGTTAGCTCAATCGCATGATCCACCTTGTGTGTGAGGACTGCTACATACAATTCTATGCACAAGTCTCAGTACATATCAGTATAATACTTAAATTTGGAGTAAACCTGAACACTTTTTATCGACAAGATTCTACTACGACGATTACTTTGATTTGATACATGTGGATACTTTGCACCCCACATGTTTTTGTGCACCATATAACAATAGTGAGTTACATACATCACTATATTAGTACGGATAATAAATATAAAATGTTAATTGGCATACAGTGCATATGATTCTGTATTTAAACTGTATAATCTTGAAATTTAATTGGCAGTCAAATGTTTATGTTGATTTTGTTCTCAGTCTTATGAGAACTATTTTTCAAGTTCAAATAATGGAAGATGTAAGTTTTTTCATACAAACTATCGTAAACTCTTATAGAAATTGTACCATAATATAGTCAAAGATATAATTATGCTTCATCATCAAAACAACATGACACAATAATATTTTTCTTTGACGTTACTGGAAGAATTATTTTACTCTGGAAAAAGGATACAGAAGTTTACTTCTTTGTATCATACTAATCTCAAAATGTCTAACAGCTCCAACAGTTATGAAGGTCCCAATCTAACATGCTATCGTTTTAGCAAAGGACGGAAGTGGAAAAGGAAATATACTAGCTGGAATGTACATATATCGGTAGCAATGAAGTTTCCAGAGAAAGCGAATCAGTCTTTATGCTATATGAATATAAAATACAAATGACGTGAAATGTGCATTAAGAATTAGACTACACCGATGTATTCTGCAGTCTTTTTATCATAAGGCATAAGTCCATACTTCCATACATACTTATTTATTAAGTGCAATTCTCTTTTAGCATAATTTTCCTCGTTTATCCATCCTTGTTAAGTTTATACTCCTACAATTTTATTTTATTTTTCTTATATAAATTTTATTTAAAAGTGCAAGTTCAAAAATCTGTAATAGAAAACGTTTGTGTGTAACATTAGTATTATTCAGAATAATGTACTAAAAAAAATTGTTCTTTAACCCTTAGAATGCTATGGACGCATATATGCGTCTGGCGAAAGCTATCGGTGTGGACTAAGGACACATATATGCGTTTTCTATAAGTGTCCGGCATGGGCTAAGGATGCATATATGCGTTTGTCAATTTTTCCGAACACCTACGCAGAAGTAATACTATTACGTTTGTGTAAGATAAATATAAATGTATTCCTTAGTAACGGCAGTAAACAAATGCCAATAATGTTTATTACGATTACGAAAAACTTATTAGAATTTGCGCTTTGAATAGTCGACCAACAGAGTTCAGTCTAGCGAAAAAGTACTCCGTCCACAGCGCGAGTATTCAGCACTCTAAGGGTTTAAATATACTGAATAAAAATACTTTAGAGAAATATAAAAATCGCAAAAATTGTGCAACATTCAGGTGTCTCTGGAAACTCCATAGAAAGCTCATAATATTTTGATAGAAAAATAAGAAGCTTTGTCCTATAAAGAGAGAAAGAAGGAATGAAGAAACTGATAAAAATCAAAATTATGGCGTGGAATACTATCCACTACGTTAACTTATACAATTATAACAGGATATTATTATTTGTGTAATGTAACTTATGTTGTAAGCCAACACAATGGAACGTGGTTTAACATTCGTCCAACACCGAACATTCTTTCCTCTCAATACGATCATTGCAATGTATCAAGCTAAAATTTATCGAGTTCATATATGACGTTTGTCTATTTAATCTTGCGAACTGTATGCATTCATGGTCTACAATATTATACGTCATAGCGTAAGATATCTATGTTTTCGTCATCGACTTTTGTTGCTAAAATTGTGTTCTTCGTGGTAGTACTAGTAAATAAAAAAAGAAAGAAAGTACAAAGAAAAATGAGAACAGACGCAAACAAAGGTAGCGATGATTATGAATTCAAGCCTTGACGTTTTTCTTCCTCGAGCATAGCGTCAAGTTCGTCAGTAAGATTTGCAAGCATATTCCCAATATCGTTTAATACATCCGCTGGTTCACTGCCACCGGTGTGATGGCTTATTCCATGACCTGACATGTTGTTACCAGTATTACCACTTGCGTATTCTTGTGCGCGTGCAGCTCTTTGTTTTATTGTTCCGGCATTTTCATTTGCAAACGGTAGTGAGTCGGATTCTGTACTGGAACTTGACTGAAAAAATACAGTTATTATTAATATACAACGTACTATTGGCGTTAAGCTTGAGAAGTGTTTATGCTCAATTTAACAGTCAGGGTACATATACCCAAAAATTTAAGGGTTATTGGAAAGTAAGTTGTCTGAAAGACAGATATATTTAATCTTGTGTTTATATACTTCGTTTCTCAGATATCCAATATTAATGGACTTTATCAAGTTACGTTTATGAAACATATAAAATTTGAGCAAATAATTAAAAAATTGAGCACAATATTCACAGTAACAATATTATATTATTATCGTATGAAATATAAATGAAATAAAACTACCTTAAAACTGGCATCAGAACCATTACGGTGCTGCAGAGCAAGAGAAGCTATTAATTCATGTTCTTCGTTAACATTGACACTGACACTACCCCAAGAACGAGACATAGAAGAGGGTGGTCGATTTATTTGTGGAGGAGTCGATGGCACTGGCGCAGGTGCTGGTGGCGGTGGAGAAGGATGATGGATCAAATGATGATGTTGATGATGATGTATGTGATGTTCCTCGCAAGAGGCAGTTGGAACTGGTCCGCTGCAATCTATCACAACATCGCCAACTCCCGATCCTCCCACCCCTACTCCAGAACCGCTATTGTCTCTAGAGCTTTGACGCCTTGGAGGAGACGGAGGGCAACGTTTCGGAAGATGTGGACTACTCTCGAGTCCGTAAGTTAATTGATATTTGTTATCGAAGTCTCTCGGTAGTGACTTAAATTGACCTGGAGTTGCAGTGACCTATAATAAAGGACCAACATGATCATATTTATGAATAGTAATATAAGCTGCAATTATGCGATTCCTTGTGGTTTTTAGGCTAATACTAAACAATTTTCCCCGCTTCTTTCGCTTATCTTTATATACAAATAATCATTGAACTGCGGATATTTACGCAAATTCACGTCTTTATGAACATCCCTTAACTGGTATCACTCTTGCTCTGATTACATTAGAAATTCTTTGTACATTTAAAATTATATTACCTTAGCTACAGGTCGTGGACGAACAAGACAATGTCTAGGTCGCGGAAGAGTTCCGCCACCTGCATCCACTACGGAAGTATCATTTGTAGGAGTCACATCACCGTCTTCGAAGCTACGTGGACGCCATTCGATTGGCTGTGGATGTGTGGATGGTGCTGGCGACGGAGGATACCCAAGGGGTGCGTCTTCCAAGCTTTCTAATGATTTTCCTCGTGAACCAGACCGACCAACAATATTATAATCGGCTGGTAAAGCAGCATACATACTTCTCCACGCAGCTCCAGATGTAGTATCACTTCCGCCTCTCTGAAAAGACCTCAGAACAGGAGAGGAACAATCCTCATCAGGAGATGGCAAGTCAGGACCTCCTCGTTGAATAACTACGTCCTGAAAATATAGTTAAGGGGAACCAAATATAAAGACATAATAATAGATAGGAAGGAAAGAATTATAAACGTTGAGGGTACATAGCATTTTCTAAAGAAAATAAACATCTAATGGTCGACTCGTGTGCCAAGACTAGTATTTTTGGAGTTATGGGTCATAAATGCTATCATGACTCACATATATTAAAGACGTTGTAGGGTAGAGCAAAAGTACATCTTATATCATCATCATCCGAATGAAAACACAGAAGACGATTAGACATTATATTTTAGCAACTAATAAGATATTATTAAAATATTTCTTTACCTGTGTTTGTCCAGGATGCGGCGGTAGCCGAGCAAGATCGAGCGGCTGTATACGTTTTCCAGCACGAATATCCTTAACTCTCTTAATTGCCAATAATAATTTTTTCTGATGGCCAAGACGTACAATGCCAATGTCTTCAAGATCTTCCCAAGTGAGAGTCGTTACATCTTCAACTGAACGCATACCCTGTTGATGAAGAGCACCAAGATATTCTTCGAGTCGCAGAAGCCTGAGCCACTCTTCTAACGAACCAGGAATATGTTCTGGCAAGCCATCTCCTATGTTTAAATTATCTATTTCCGCCTTCAAGCGTTTCCGATGATTAGGCTGCTTAATTCCTGCAAGTCCATAGAGTCTTAAATATAGTCTTTTAATCATAGACATAGATAAATTAATCGGTAAGTATAACATATAAAGGAATATTTAGAACTTATATAATAAACAAAGCCATAAATTTTGTAATATCGCATCATTGTGACTCATGTACATATCACAATGCAGATCTCTTATAGTAGTATTATTTAAAATTTTATTTTAAATTTATTTAAAGAAATATTAAAAAATTATTTAAAAAATTTGAAAAATAATAATTTTAAAAGAAATAAAAGTTCAGATTTATTTTTATCACGCCTATTTTTCAAAAATATGCGGAATTCAGATATGAAAATATTAAAACATCAAATTTTTTTTATTTGTTGAATACGTTTAAATCTCAATTCTCAATTTCTAATACACGTTTAAGGTATATAATTGAATTGATTATATCGAATATAGATTTACCTATCCCTGTCAAATCTTCTGGTGTCATACGCGTTATAGTAGCTAGATCATAACCAGCGGAAGCAAATAATGGAAAGTATTCCTCGAATTGGAGTTCAGTCAACCAAGCGTGAACGACGTCGAGATCCGCCGGTCTGTCCGGATGGCTGCCAAGTGAGCTTATAGAACACCTGGGAGATGAAGCAAGAGCACCAGGTCCTCTAGGGCCCAAATGATATCCGGAGGCTCTTCCAGAATCCAATGAAGCGGTAGAATGCCTGGAACCCGATCCTGATCCTGAACTACCTGGGCTATCTCTTCCAGGACTTTGAGTCATATCGATTCCTAGAAAGAATATATAAAAATTACTTTCTCCTTTCAATTAAACAAAACGTTAATATCAGTTATATCAGTCATATCATAATTTACAACAATAATAAGGATTTAATTCTTTAACTAAATTAATACCGTACATTTCTTTCCTTTGGGAACTTATATAGATCTACAGTGGCCTCAAACTATCAAGTACTAATTATTAATTTTCTATTCAATAAATTGTAATCATTTCTATAAATAATTCTATAAATTCACGCATTTGGTAACAATTCCACGTTTCATCCTCTTCAATGTTAATGTGCAATACCCAAAATAATGTACATTTCATGGCTCAAAATTTATCTGTCATCACCTTACAGTCTGATCAAAAAACACGTACAAATTATTATTTATACGATAATCATAAATTAATACGAGGAAATCACTTTACGTTTAACGTAAACACAGCGGAAATATAGTCTGATAGAAGGGGTGGATAAAGGATGGTAAAGGAAATAACATTATCGCGAGCGTGTAGCGATATTATCGAATTTGGTAAGGCAGTAATTCGATAAGGATCGCACCTTGATCCTCGGCGTGGGCATATTTGCCGACAACTGGTGGAAAGGCAAAGCCAGGGTGGGTAAAAATAGGCCCCGGACTCTTTCCAGATGGCACACCGTAAGAACCCTCGTCCGTTGTTCCGCCTGGTCCACTTCCGGGCAGGAAACAGCTATCTTCGCTGCTCGCATATCCAGCGGAACCAAACGAGGAGCCAGAATGTCGAAATACATCGGGTACAGCCGGTGGTGCCACTTTCTTCGCCTGGGTCACAGCTTTGGACGGCCGGTTCATGCCGCCAACTGCAAAAAAGCAAAAACATTGAAGCTTAACTATGGTGAATTACGAGCGCAAATAAAAATCTAAATATATAACGAGGAAAATATATTTTGGTTTATTCTCTTGGTTCAAAATGATATTTGATATGCATCATGACAGACGCCGTCCCAAATCATGAGAATCAATAGTGTTTCTCAAGACTATAAACTCGCGACTTATATGTTATGTGTTAACAAATCTATCGTTTTTCATTTCTTGGCTTCTATAATCGAAGCTTAACGCTTTGACAACCGGCTTTAATTCGCATCAAATATGATTTTTTGCTGCGTTTGTAACTTTGAATATTTAGGAAATGGTAGTTCGATGTTCGAAAATTGTCAATAGCTTGGAATATGTGGTAAATAGAAAGGTGGGAGTAATCATTTTAAAGGGACGAACAGATGCGTATATGGTGCGCTAGTAGTTAAGTGCGTGCGTGGCGCTAGTGTCGCGTCATGGTGAAGATGGTAGTGCAGATCCTACGAATGATTTCTTTTCGAGTCGCAATTCTTGAAACTTGCATCTCAGAGAAAGCGTTTCGATGTAGGTTACTCGAGCAAGAAGATAAGCTTCGCAACGTGGTCTCGTTCGATCGAGAACGCGTTCAGAAATTTCTGTTGCGCTTTAATCGAGGCGTGTATTATAGATAACACTTTATAAATTAACATGTAACTTTTGGTCAATTATCTTCGATGAAATTGTACATTTTCGTTTAACGACTATGTTAAATATATTAAGAGGGTCAAATAAGAAAAGAATGTAATTTCGAGAGGAAATTTATATCCTATAAGCATAAGAAGATAGAAGGAAATTTGTGAAATCGTAGATATATTATAAATGTTTGTAATCTCTTCCACGATACGAATACAATCAAATTATTAATATTTTTCTTATCTTCGTATAGTAGAATATAGAGAATCGCGAGAATATGAAGGCTTCCTTTAATAATTAACAGAATTCCAGGTTTTGAAATTTCCGGGATCGAGAATTACTCGTTACACTTCTGTGTGGAAAGTTTTTGCAGGTATTCCGCATATTATAACGTTTTTAAATATTTCAAGTTTCAAGTTTGCTCTGGTTTAGCCTTTGGTTAGGTAGCAGAGATTTATCGCTTGATTTAAATATATCTACGTGTTACAAGGTATAATTTCCACGCCTCGGCAAACGAACAGAACTCCGAGATTTATTGAAGATAATTTATAGAATTTCAGGTTAATAAATTTGCGAAATTCGAAAGCGATAAAGGAAATGCCATGGTGCTGCAACGCTGATAGAAAAAGCAGGCGCGGCAAAGATTTCGTTAATGTTAATAGCCATCTACAATTAAATTAAAGGAAAAATATTCAACGTAGATAAATGTTTATCGATATAGTTGCCGTTAATAGAGCTACATTTTTCATTTAGAAACATTAAATGTGCACGGTAAAATTCGCCGATACTTATATATTATAAAAATCGATATTCTAATGGAAACTATCTCGAACGTACTTTCCTTCTAATTAGTTTCATCTAAAGTAAAAACTTAATTTGACTAATCGATGTACTTTTTTATGATTATATTAGCCACATGCATATGCATGAAATTGTATCGTGTAAAATATCAGAAGTTGAAATGCTTTTTAGGTTTAACGAGCCTGCCGGACTTTGCATTTAAATGATCGATGAATGACTAGGAAATGTATGAATGTAGGAAAACGTCTTAATCAGCCCGGGGCAAAATTACAAAACCTTTGATGCTGTAGGAGTAACAGGTATCGAGAGCCACGAACAGAGGCGTTCTACATTAAGTACATACAATTAAAGTAGGCCAAGACATACTAAGGTATGTAGAGCATTGGTCTGGAGTAAGCACAGAGATTATTTTATCAGCGAGATTGTTGGTGTCAAAGCAAACGGGACGTTACGTGAAGCGCCAGATGCACCTATTATCGTTTCCTTTGAAAGTTGCTTCTTGGTACTATGATAGTACGTTCGATATCAAAATTAATAGGAAGACATGGATGTTCAAAGCGAGAGGACGTTCATTTTTTTCTCGCGTTGAGAATTACATGCACGGTATTTTTTTCGTGCTAAATCGCTAGATTGAGAATCCTTATGCAACGCTAACTTGCAATGCAAGTAGAGAACTGGAATGTAAATGGAGATTTGTTTCATCTGCTAATAATAAGAATTCCAACTAAGCCACCACAGTTTGGATATTTTATATGTCTCTGTAAACTTATGTGCGTTAGAAATTCTCACATTGACAACTGTACAGTCAATATCTTTCTGATACTGAATCGCTAGATTATTCGTTTTTAAGCAAACTTATACTTTTTAACGCAAATAGAGAAGTAGAATATAAATAGAGATTCGTTCTATCTATTGATAATAAAAATTATAACGGGTACTGCAGTTTCAATATTTTATATGTTTCTGTAAACTTATGTACATTAAGAGTTCTCACATTGAGAATTGTACATTCAGTATCTTCTTGGAGTCAAATTATTAGATTGTGAATTTTTGTGCAAACCTATACTTGTAAACCTCAAATAGAGAAGTAGAATATAGATGGAGATTTGACCATCTATTGATAATAAGAATTATAACAGATACTGCAGTTTCAATATTTTATATGTTTCTGTAAACTTATGTACATTAAGAGTTCTCACATTGAGAATTGTACATTCAGTATCTTCTTGGAATCAAATTATTAGATTGTGAATTTTTGTGCAAACCTATACTTGTAGAACTCAAATAGAGAAGTAGAATACAGATGGAGATTTGACCATCTACTGATAATAAAAATTATAACAGGTACTGCAGTTTCAATATTTTATGTTTTTGTAAACTTATGTACATTAATAGTTCTCACATTGAGAATTGTACATTCAGTATCTTCTTGGAGTCAAATTATTAGATTGTGAATTTTTGTGCAAACCTATACTTGTAGAACTTAAATAGAGAAGTAGAATATAGATGGAGATTTGATCATCTACTGATAATAAAAATTATAACAGGTACTGCAGTTTCAATATTTTATATGTTTCTGTAAACTTATGTACATTAAGAGTTCTCACATTGAGAACTGTACATTCAGTATCTTTTTGGAATTAAATTATTAGATTGTGAATTTTTGTGCAAACCTATACTTGTAAACCTCAAATAGAGAAGTAGAATATAGATGGAGATTTGACCATCTACTGATAATAAGAATTATAACAGGTACTGCAGTTTCAATATTTTATGTTTTTGTAAACTTATGTACATTAATAGTTCTCACATTGAGAATTTTACATTCAGTATCTTCTTGGAGTCAAATTATTAGATTGTGAATTTTTGTGCAAACCTATACTTGTAGAACTCAAATAGAGAAATAGAATATAGATGGAGATTTTTTTCGTCTATTGATGATAAGAATTATAACAGGTATTACAGTTTGGATATTTCATATGTTTTTGAATATTATATGCATCTGTGCAGCTCTGTGGCTTTAAATTTGTTACAAACGCATACGAATTTATGGTATACCGATAATTATATATTTAATCCTTTCGCTACCATGCGTCACGCATACGTGACGCATTCTAAAAGCTGCTTGGATTATCTACTTATCAATTTTTATTATTATATATGTCATAATGTGTAACACGTGGAAAGTTCGTAACCTGAACTGTGAACAGCGAACCTTTCCTTAAGCGGTAATACCGAAAGAATTAAATAAAAAAAGTGATACAAAAATAATACTATACAACGCCAATTATATTTTATTTTATTCCCAAAATATTTAAGATAACTACAGGATTATTTTGTGTATCGCTTTGGCTTCTTTTTTATACTCGCTTGCTGCTTCTATTCGTTCTTCCTCTAACGATTATCTTAAAGTGAACCTTTATGATAGTATCATACTCTGAGTAACGTTTCAATTTATCAGGCCTATATAACTTCTCTGCTTTCATTCCCTTAATTGATGTAATAGAACCATTCACGTTAGTCCACTAATTGTTTGAAAAGCACTGTATACGAATACTCTGTTCCTCGTCGATAATCGTATGAGAATTTTCAATTAATTATATATATATATAATTATTATGTCTGTACGTAAAATTTTTATTCAGTTAGAAAATGTTTTCTCCATAAAGTATATAGCATACATAATATTTTAGAAACTCGTGATCCTGATCGATAATGTAAACATCTGCCATTACACTGTTACTTGATTTTCCTTTTATAGAATCTTTTATGAGAAAGTCCATATCCTTACCACATTGATTCTTGATCTAATCTGCAACTTTCAATCTTTCATAGATGTATCACAGCTTTGTGTTACTGTAAACTAGAGTTTCTATCGCACGTTATTAATAATAATAGTAATAATAATGATGAATCCAGGACGAGTGTTAGAAAAGATACAGAAAATTCGTGTAGAGATCGTGATGTTCGCTATAAAATTCACCGCCTTGTTTGTCAAATAATATCAAAAGCCTTGGGCAAAGATTCGGGAACATGGCAAGAGATTAACGTCCCTCGTGTCTACTACTTCTCGTATCTAAACGATGGGAAAAATAAATAAAAATCCCGGAGATACACACGTGTACTGAAAGTTGAATGAAGAATGCCGGAACACTTTGAAGACTGCAGCGAACATAGCATAGAAACGACCATTAATGCGATGCTAAACAACCGGATGCATGTCGAAGATACTCAAAGATGCAGCAAAGGCGACAACAAATAACATATAATCATCAAGCCGATCGTAAAATCAATCTATCCGGCGTATTTTGTCTGCTGGTATGGTCGACGATCATCGAAACTAGAAAGCTAAGCCTGTGCAGAAATAAAATGAATATCGATGTTAAACGCCTGGTATATCTTATTACGTATAACATTTATACACGATATAAACAACGCTGAGAAGATGAATTATAGATGTATGGATACTTATCGTATATTTCATTAGTTGTATTTAAATACATTTGTACGTTCGTCACGTTGCATTGTGTAAAACATCAAAAGAAATTGTAATACGATACATTTTTTTATTTTTCTTATTTGTCTTCTAATACTCTGTAAAAGAGGCGAAATGTACAAACAAATTGTAAATTATTTCAAGGAGAAAAAATCAAAAAATTCTTCTTACAAAAAACAATACTGTTCCTATAATTTGTATCGCGAGGAAATGAGATGCTGTTGGTGAAAGAAACGGTACATATTAAAGGCAAGACATTCTAAAGTTGGACTATAAGGCAATGTTGAGGCACCATAAATTACAGCAAGAACTACGTCGAGCGAATTGCAACACAGACTACTCTTTGTACTGACTGTTGCTGGCCCAAGGAAAATGGGGATCAATTCTGGAACATTAATCTGTATGCGGATACTGGACTGTAACATTTTGCGAAAAAAAAAATCAGATATGGAAATATCCTGATAAATAATTCTAAATCCCTTCTCTGTATTACTACTGCATCTCAGCCAACTATAGCGGAACTAAACTGAATTAATAGGTTATGTATATGATGTATGTATTCAAATTTAGCAAACATACATACCGATTTCGTAAATGTTTGTATTCATTTGGAATATTCAGTATAATTGCTTTACATTAAAGCATACGTGTGATACGACTACTTTTATACGGTCCTCATAATACATGATTTCCTTAGGAGCTTAATTTACAGGATAGGGGCTTAACGGAGAGTGGAAAAGTCACTAGAAAAATGACGAACAATCTCAGAACATCACTGACAATAAATTCACTGATGGATAGTCGTATATTTGCAGCTAATATACCAAGAAATTACATACTTACAAGATAACCTAATAATTCAGTGTTCAATCTTTTTGTCATATTAAAGGCATTAAAGTTGTGAGATCTATGTAATTGTACTAGATGTTAAAAGCTGTTTCAAGCAATAAATAAGTAAATAAATAAATGTAAAATCTCATCGAGACAACGTGTACTGTGAAATCCTTTTACAAGATTTTTATAGGTTAGGTCCATATAAACCATGCGCAAATGACGATTACGTCAGTTCGTGATTAGCCGAGACTTTGAGTGGCCATTTCTATTCACGATAAAATCTATATAACTTTTATGCTCTACATAAAATCGTATCATAATAAGACAGAAACATCGATCGACTCTCGGTAAAGGCTATGTAAAGAGATATCTACGCGAGGCCATTAATATCACGACTATTTTATCGGTCGATAAAACAGCGTATCGGAATTGATTCCTATATAAACGTCTTCGCTTTCTAGAGAAGAAAAAGTTTCCGAAATTACTTCGCTACAGTTTTTTTCTCTTTTCTTTTCTTTTTTTTCTGTTGCTTCGTTCGGTCTGGAGTTCATTAGTAGTTTAAACGTGAAAACACTTATCGCAGAAAGCGGTGGATTTATTACGGGTAGAGGCTAAAAAGTTTTGTCTGCTCAAGGTCGGTATTCGACTGCGAATTATACCAACCACGATCCCCACTTTTTTACGGTTTTGCCACGTGCCTGGCCTCTTGTCACGTACGCATCGCGGATACAAGGCTGGCCACGTTCGAACTTTCAACGGTGTTAGTCACTGAAACGCGATCTCTGCCTCTTTCTGCTTCTGTCTTTGTATATTCCTTCCGTCTAACGTTCTTTCTGCATTCCTATATTTAGTATCTATTCCTACATGCACGTACTTCCGTCTCTATACAGTGCCTAATGAAAATACTTAAACGCTTACCATAGAAAACTTGTACATTTATATTGCATGTGTTACATAGAACATCTTGAATTTCTTCAGTACCTTAATCAGACATGATTGTTTCCATTATATCGGTCAGATTTGAGATCAATCGCAAAATTCATATAGAAGTTACAGTAAGCTTATTGGCATGTAGGAAGTTATTTCCCCTGTTGGCCTTCCTGGTCTAGGGATTAATATGATTTAGGTTATCTTCCAATAAATTGGGAAGAAACTTAATCTGAGCAACTCACTACAAATATATATTTAGTAAAGAATTAATACATTGTATGAATAGCCATTTTAAACATATAATACGTGTTAAAGATGGCCACACAGAATACTTAAAACTGTTCATACAATGAATAATTGACTGCTCAAATACTTCTCTGATGTCTGTGAAATATATACCTGCATTAAATATTTTGTAGTTTCTAATGTATATTTCCAGGTCTGTTTAAACTTTACCAATACGATCATGGCAGTCGACCTTCGTTACAGCGCTAATGAAATTTCAAAATATTTTATATAACACGTGCAATATGGACATAAAAGTTTTCTATGGCAAACGTACAAATACTTTTGCGTGCAACTATAGTTGCTATCTCCTCTGTTACTCTCCCCTATTACTGTACTTTTCTGTTTCATATATAGTATTACACGAATTTTCAGGTACAGTGAGGAGCGTACAGGATCGAATCTGGTATAGGGACTTTCCCTATTTACAGGGTAGCCAACAGGGTGCCAACTGATTTAAGAATTTAATAGCTTGAACAATAAAGTACGTAACTTCAATTTGTTTCCTCTCTAAGAGAGTTAACGAGACCATCGCGAAGATGGCTATTATGAAATTTTTATTTAGTTTGTAAATAGAAAAAGGAAAAACTACTTGAAGATTATGAACATCCGCAGTCCATTCGTAACTCATACACTTGCTACTGAATACAGTTATTCGTAAAAATCTTTTTAACTCCTGGAGGAAGGTCATTTTTGTTAAAGTAAAACAACTAGCTAATTTCTTGGCAAACTTAGCGCGTCCCAAGAAGATTAAAAGCTGTGAAAACGCGAAACGAGCAAGGCAAAAAGTAACGGCTCGATGGTACGTACGCCTTAAAAGGAAATAGGTGTTTGGTGAAGTAATTAATGTCATTCCGTTGGATCATTCTAGGAATTTAGGTGTACAGAGGAGACACGTGTAGGCGTGATGGAAGCCGTAACACGGAAAATACAGAGGGCGAGAAGAACGAAGATAAAAAGCCGAGTAAAAGAGAAGAGGAGGTCAAAGTCAACTAACTGTGTAAATTCGTTAGCGTTTCTGTAAATACAGAAACCTGAAAGCGCAAGGAGACCAAAGAATCTACTTTCTGGTGCTCCTCTTCTTCTCCTCCATGGAGAAAAATTCTAACGAAGTTTACCATCGATGAGGTTTCAGAAGCACGTGATTTCTATGCATTTCCAAACCTTCTCGACGTTTGTCTTAAAACATCAGAGAATAGAAATCTTTTGAAACACTGGAAGTAGTAAAAATATTAAACGTAAAGAGGTCGGTAAGTATTGTATGCCCATGGAAGATGTAGAAAAATATCAATATTATTATTATTGAATTAATACTACAAGATAATAATATTAATTATATTTGATTACAAAGCAAAGAAAGATTATGTACGAACTTTTTCAGTAAATTCCTCAAGAAATGGCAATACTAGAATATCGAAGATATATGACAAATATAAGTTGACTTGGGTATTTCTCAGAATAATAATTGCTAGGTATATTTTCTGAAGGTAATTTTGCAGAAACATCTGCAGAAACATACATATATGCAAAGTGTTTGTCCAGGATAAAGATACAAAGCGAATGTGCCAGCTTGAAGATAAGTTCCACCAAGGTCTTTCTTACGGTGCACATAGCTTACACAACGGATGCTTACTGCGCGAATGCTTCCTGCTATGATTCCTACTTATAATTCATGACGGTAATCTGAACTTAGATGACACAAGCGTCAATTCATACAGCGAGCCCAATGATGCAGAATATTATTCCACGACGAATAAGATCAGGTACGCGATACACCTATAGAATGCAAAATCTATTACGTGAATCTTCCTGCTGTATTATAAGCTTCAGTTTGTATTAAGAAGATGTGCAATTATTTTTCGAAAAGAAATTACATTAACAAAGAATTGTCCAACTCTGCTGGATCTGTACGACAGAAAACGAATGTTATATTTCGATAGATGTTGTTAATAAAATAAATATTGAGGAAATGATACTCTGCTACGCGATACAAAAACAACAAAAAAATAAATAAAAATATAAAGAACGACAAGATGTACGTATTTGACTCGGAAATATCAGGTACACGTTCAGATATTTTTTATTTTTGAATAACCGATGTAGTTACCGAATTTCCAGATAAATGTAACGTTCAAAAAATTATCCCAATCATGATTAACAATTAAAAATATCTTATAGGTAAATTCAGTATAATAAAAAAAAAAAAAAAAAAAGAGAGACGTTCCTTTGCTGAATTTAGCGATTTAGGCACATCAACCTTTTTTTGCATCCTATATCTTCCATCATTTTGTTTCTTTCAATAGGACACATAGCTTACAACAGACTCCCACGACAGACACGAATCAGTTAAGCAGTATTTAAGTTATGAGATACAAACAAACGCACATACATACATACAATAAGGCCAAACACCCAGCACAGTCAGGTAAATACTAGATAGTTGTTTAATATTTGGCTTTGATATCCGATATAATGTTATCGTTTTCTTTTTTCGTATTCCACGATTTTTATGAATCAAGTATTTCAGAAAACAAAAAGAAGATATCTGAAGAGACGCGAACGTGAGGAAGAATCGAGGAAAGCTAGCTGCAAAATAATATTATCAAGGCAACTAATAATTTACGTAGGAAACGAAACGATGAAGTCGCTAGTAATAGAACTGATATTACAAATTTATTGGCTTCTTAAGAGCAATTGCGGAAGAATTATTGAATCAAAATGTATCTCAGTTTCTGAGAACGAAGAACACGTTGCGTTTATAAAAACCGAGAATATTTCCTACATTTCCAGTTACATTTTATAAAAAGGATCATTTCTATCGAAATGAAAATTACAAAATTTCACTGCAAAATTAGTGCGATCTATGTCAAGATTACTACGAGATGCTTATTATTGTACACGTCCAAACGCGAATACATTAACTATACAATTAAAACCTACTACAAAGTATATATAAATACAATAAATATAAATTATTACATAAATAAAAAATAGTTTCTTTACGTAACATAAGGAGAAAAATTAATATTATAATTGTCGTAACACAATGGAACGGATAACTACGTAATCAGAGTGGTCGACTGTTAAAACATTGGTCTAAACCAAATCCATTCTCAAGCACAGACGCTCGAATCGATACAGATTTATCTGTCTAGTGCTGTTCTTGCGAAGCTGGAGGTTGCACAAGCTGTAAGACACGTACGGACGAGGATTTAGTACTCGAAGGGTTAACGCTAATTCATAAATAAAATTATAATTAACTGCGAATAGATGGCCAAGCATGCGTCTTTTGTGGAAACATCCAACGCTAATAAAATTGCTGGTACAATAGTTGGACGTAAGTGTAGGTAAGTTGATAAAGCATGCGGATAAATTGTGGGAGATCTCTGCGGAATTAAATCTATTAAAGAGCTAGAGAGAGTGTGGGCGTTTCCGTGACTCGCATTCAACACGTGTCATTTGATACGTAAGATGTTATTCCGTGTCATAAAGCTAATGCTCATCACGCTGATCTTATCCAGCTTCTTAATTAATTTCGCTAATTACCCTCGACGATCGATCGAAAGCTGAATCGAGCGTAATACTGTGCGCACAGCCGGCGTAGGAAGTTCGATTAATCTTGAAATGTTTTGTTACCGACACTGTATGGTACACGCTGATACAGCATATCGGGTGATTCCAAATCGAACGATTCATTTGTTTAAAACGTTCTATTCTGCTCGATCAAAGTTCGAATCGACTTGGTATTGTCAGCAACGTTGCTTCAGCGATAAGTCACGCTGCTCAAGTTATTTCAATCTAAATTACATTTTAATGCACGCAAATAAATACGTGTTTGACCTGCTGTGATTTCTGAATTCTTTATGCCTCAAGATAGCTTTCGCTTCGATCGAAAGACGTACTTTTAACGTTTTAAGAGATAGAATAAATAACAAAACATAGAAATAGAATATAACGTAATACAGTAAAAGTTGAACGAGAAGATCGCGTATATTGTATTTTTATTTTTCTCAAACTCGAGAAATTTTCGAACGAAGAAGAAACGCTATCGAATTGAAAATGACTCGAGATTAAGGTGTGCTGGGAACGAATCATTGAGACGTATAGGATCGAATGACGAAATTAAAAATACAAATATAATGCAATATAATAATATGATATTCGTGCAAATGGAACGATGGTAAATATTCTTATTAATATGAATGAAAATATTCTTGTTAATATTAGTCATAGATTTTTTTTTTCTATGCTACATAAAGATATGTTTCTGTGTGGAAATATGCGAAGCAGAGGTTGAATTCATATGCACACGAGGAGAGATAGCGAGGAAGGTTATATGGACACGTACCAGATAAGAATTGGCTGCATTGGCAACGGTACTGCGCTTTTAAAAAGAGCTATTGTATCTCCATAGAAATAAAACTCCGGCAGAAATCAGGAAAATGTTCAGATAAAGAAAGGTGGTAAGCGATTTAAAAATTTCAGAAAATTTACCACAAAGAGATGAGAATTTTTTCAACAATAATACGTAGAAGTTTAGAAAGTCGAGTCGAATTGTAAGGAAAGTAAGATCATCGAAGGATCGTTTAAAATAGAAAAATCCGATGAAACGAAGATGCAGTTCCTACGAAGCTGTAAATTTTGATGGAATTTACCGAAGGAAAAGCAGAACGAAGAAGAAGTATTTCGAGTGTTAGCTTAGCTGTAACGTTCGGTTAGAAGTCTATTTATTTAGATCTCGAATGTACCACTCATACGCTTTGTATAACTGTCGAAATATGTGATAATAGGATTACGAGAAATTCATATCTTGATTAAATATCGTTAATAGTTAATTGAGTACACAAGACGCGTACAAGCAATAACGTAAGCGAAGAAGGAACATGTGTATCAATTGGTCTAATTATTACTGGAATGAATTTCACTAATGATATGTAAACAATATAGATGCCAGTGTTACATCATTTCATATATACGAGACTAATGAATCTAAAATAAAATAAAATACAATAGAATAAAATAAAATAAAATAGAATAAAATAAAATAAGGTAAGGGAAAGGCGTATTAATTACTTGGATAATTGTTACATAATTTTCTAATTTATAGTAGCATGTAAATTATTGATGTATTTACAACACGGAGGGACAGGAAAGAGCTAAGACACAAGGTGGTTGCATGACAGTAAATGAGGACAATGGGGAAACAAGTACAGAAGATGGCTAGTAGAGCGTAAAAATCTATTTCCAATAATCAGCAAACGATTAAACGTGGCAAGCACAGTACAAATAGCGTTGGAGTATTGAGGCGCGTGATGGTGTCACAAAGTCTTGAGGAATTAGGTACAAGAGTACTTTAAAAACCTCAAGAATCAAGTAACCTAGGAAGGAACGAGGTGTAAACAATAATAAAACAGTCTGGATACGAGGAACGATTAATTCTTCAACGAATGATAATTTATAAAAAGAGGAAAATAGAGAAAGATAAAAATGAGAAGAACTGTAGGGAAATTTTAGTAAAATAATTGGATCAAGATTTAGGTGCGTCTAAAAGATGGGATCTAGATAGAAAATCGCTTTGGACTTGGAATTAAACTGGAAGAAACACAAATAAATTACCGGAATCTCGACGTATCGGCTTAGAACGAGAAAATGCAAATTTCATTTGCAGAAATAACAAATTATTGATATATAAAATCATTATTCGACATATACGAATGGATTGAGGAATCTGGGCCATGGCAGTCAAAAGTTAAACATCAAAATATTGGAATATCTCCAACGCAACGTGGTTCTTATTTAAAAAACTACTGTACAAAGAAAACCTTAAAAATTCCCATGGTCGAAGAAGGAATTAGGCACACCAAAGCACAAATAACAATAAACAGCCACACGAACCTACTAGCTAAAAGCTGCTGCACGAACTTACCAAGAAGACTCAAGATAAAACGCTCCTCCGACTTACTCATTCTCACGCTTCATTCAGCGATTGCCTATGATCGTATCGAAATCCACAAGATTCGCTTCAACTTCTCAAAAGAGGTTCTCAAAAGAGGACATTTAATAAAGGAGATAAAAAATGAGAAATTAGATATCACGAGTCTCATAAAGTATTACTATAGTATTCGTACATTTCGTACCTAGATACCACTCTAATAATAATTCCTCGTATAATAAATAGTTTTATAACACGCCGAAAATCGCGGTATCAAGTAAGTTGGATGGATAGATAACGCGTTATATGAAAACTTTCTGACCCCGTGTGCATCGCAACATCTGCATTGTAAAGTAAACTCTCGCGCATCTTGTCATTGATAAACTTGCTATCACTGATAACGTACACAAACACCGAATATGCCCGTGCAGCGCCTGGGAAAAACGACGACTCCTTGCCACGTGTTTGTCTAGTTTGGTAACTGTTTCATACGCATGCACGTACGATTCACGTCGTTAAATAAAACGATAAATTACGTATGACGCAAGAAATATTACTATTTGATATATATACACTCGATGTTGGTGGAAGGTAAATTTGTGTATGGAAGTATGTAGAAGAGAGTTAAACAAGCGAAGGCAAGTGCCGAGGTGAAAAAAACGTGGAATGAAAGAAGAAACCAGAAATAGATCCTTGCTCTCTTTTAAAACAAACAGCTCTCACAAGTGCGCCATTCGAAACAGCCCCTCGACATAAAAACACGTGTTTATTTTCAGCATGCGCGAGTTTCTTTCACATTCTGTACAACAATGTCCGACCAATCTCAAAGGATTCACACGCACCACGATATGACAAAGAGCGTGACAAGTGTTCCGATGATTCTTCTTCTTTTTCTGCTAGATCATAGATGTGCAGAATGTTTTATGTGATCGATTCGTCGTTTCTAACGATATCGTATATTTTTATTCTTGGAGATTGGAAATATGATACTATACAGGATATCCCAGCTAAATGGGATCACCTAGATATCTGCCTGATTTACGACTGTATAAGAAAACTCCTTTAGACAAAGTTACGCTATCCCAAGTTAGTACATAGTAAAAAGAATCTTTTTCCAAGATCCTTTCTTTTTCACGAGATTCCAACGTCGTCTGTATGTTTTTAAATGGAATGCTATATTCTTTTCATCCATCGAATAACGTGTTTTTTTATTCTATATACAAAAGTACCGAGGTATTTGTGTTTGGAAGAAATGATTGGTTTAAAACATATTTCAATCTTAATTTTGTCACAGTTGGCGTACAAAAGACAAGGAAAGACGAAAAATGATGCTCTCGTGTTTGTCTGTGTTTATCTGTTTTAAAAAATACCGATGACTTTAACTTGAGAAAAAATTGAAAAGGACACGTGCCTTTTGAGACGGTGCAACTTTCTTTTGAGAAGCTGTTCCGTGCAACAGTACGTAAGACAGATATTTAAGCGATCTCATTTCGCTAGAATACTCTGTATAATTATTTTTCAACAGATGAGTTTTGATAAATTCTACATTCATGTATAAATAGCTAGAAAGATTTACCGAATGTCCAGCTGAACAAATTGTAAAGTATAAATTAAATAAAAAAAAAAAAAAAAAAATTGTATGAATATCGATCTCTTCTCGAACGATTCACTGAACATTGTGCAGTTTTATTTTTAGAAGGTTTATCGAACGAGGAAATTTGGAGAAGGCGTCTAAATTTAAAAAACAAGCAACGAATTCCACACATCTACATCGATTCTCGGAGAAAAATTCTAATTTCGTGTAAAAGACATTTCTTTCCATCTTAAACAAAATTGTCTTTTTTATCGATACCTTCACTTATTTTTTAACGCAATATTACAATACCTGTGTTTTATTTATTTACCTGTTATTAATTTACCATTTATATACCTGTGTATTTAATTTTATATTGTTATATACTCATCTTTTTACAAGACATTACAACTGAGATATTTAAACAAATATGTATATTTCAAAAACTTTGTAAAATGATAAACGCAACGATGACTCGATCTTTTTATCGATCGTGGATGGAACAGTGGATTCAAAGGTGGATCGAAGTAGCGTGAAGATCTTCGATCTGTTACGCGAGAAAAAACCTAAATAGACTCCTCCCTGTTTCATTGGAACTAACCGTTTCACAAATATGCAAAGTATGTTCCGTAACTAAACATGGGAACAATCGTAACTTATTGCATAAAACCAGTTCGAATGAAGCAATGCGATGGCGTCAGTAGAGTCGACATCGACCGATGAAATCGTAGTAGAAAACCACCTATCCGGTGGTAATCGTTGTCGACAGACCTGTGGAACTAGGTTGGTCTTGGCCTGTTGTCCTAACTCGTGGCTTGGCAACTGGTTAGTTGTGTACACTACTGTGCAGAAGTTTAAGATTAAACACTTTTCTATTTTTCTCACAAATCCAATACGACGTAACAAAATAAAATATACAAAGGCGACTGATATTAAAATATATGTAGAATCTATTAAAGCGACGCGTAAAATCTATTTTGGAAGTAAATTTTCTGCCGCTAAATCGTACCTCTTTTACGAAGAATAATTGCAAAAATTTTAATCCACCAAAAATGGCTGAAATTTTTCCAACGAGGTAAAATTTCGAAACGCTAACGTAACGGCTGAAATATTTATAAAATAATTTAAATATTTAAAAAGCATTATATCTTTTTCTTAATTTTCTAATTAATTGTTCGATTGTTTCTAACCACTATAACAATTTATTATATAATAGATCGTGGTTTTTATAGGAAATTTAAAGATTTCAAAATGCACGGGATACGCATAATACATGAAAGCATATAAAATATCCAGAGTAGAATATTCGTTACAATATGGTGGATGAAACCAAATACCGTTTATGTTTCACATTGTTTAGCTGTGCTCGTAAAAACATAAAAATGCACGAGTATCCACAGTCCAATCATTGACTGATATAAAAAAAGAGAAAGAAAAAGAAAGAAAATATCTGGGTATTTGTAGGAATATAGAAGCACAGCATTCCTTCCATAGGAGACAATAGAGACATTTATATAGGAAAATCAATTATTCAACGTAATATCGTCTTCATAGTGGTTTATGGGCCTGTAAACTGTCGGCTATGACTATTGTTCTAATCCCGCTCGTTAAGCTCGACCGTTATAGTCGCCATGTTGAGTGGTCTCGAAAGTTAGGTTATAATACTGTGGGACCCCCATGCCTGTTAAGCGAGATGGTCTCTTTGCGCTTGCTTTACTTAAGCCTTAAAGCGTTGCTGCATAACCCTGCGTTCGATCAAAGCCTTAACCTGTTCGTCTCGAAAGACCCTCAGGTGGACCCAAAATAGGTATCGGGGTGATAAGTGTGTTAAGAGGGCATTAGTGCGGGTAGATGGCACGCTCGTTGCCATGTTTTTACAGCAACGGGCCATTCACACTCGAGTATCATCCTCGTGCCTTTCTTTATTATTTCTTCGCGCTTGGCGTTCAGAAATTTTGTAAATATGTACGATAAAATATTATTTTCTGTGAGAATTGTAATATTCTACCGGATAAAAAAATATATATATATTTATAATGTATAGATTTATTAGTTTAAGCTGTATCCAGCCAAATAGAGTAATAGTAAATTGGGTTTTTAAATTAATTTTAAAATTGTTTACGGATATATTACGAATTATCGATAGAAAATTATATTATTTAACCAACTTTTCTAAACAGCGTTTGAGTATATTATTCTTCAAACATCTCTTGGATTATTATCATCAGCGCGAACTATCATCCCTGATTCATATACGTCCTAATTTTTGTTTAACGTTTTCCAGAAGAATATCAATTTCCATTTATTTCCAAGACTATTTCTAGATCTCTTTCTACGTTTCTACGTCTATTTCGGATTTGAATCGAAGGCATTGGCTAATTTCTGTACTGGTAGGTGTTCGTGGTTTGCATCGAACAGCCTGAGTGATAACTACAGAAATTGTAGACTGTAATAAACCTTCGGATCGCGTTTTTTTTAAGAACAATAGCTGTATCTCGGTTAATATCGTACATTAAGTACGTACGTACATATCGTAGACTGGAAATGTCGTATAAAATAAATGAAAGATAAAATATAGATGCAATATAACAGAGTGAAATATGTTGAAGATAAACTGACAAACGAGGCACTTAGAAGCAAAAGGACCCAGTGGCATTTTTCTGATATCGAGTTTGGAATTCAAACGTGTTAAAAGAATTCCACGTAATGTCTCCATGAGAATGAACTTATATTTCATGTTTGACATATGGTAAGAAGCGTATACGAAAATCTCCAACGAAATTCATTTCTTTTTTATTTATAAATTATCGAATATACGGAAGCTAACATCGTGATGACGTTACAATGGCACTACTTTCAATATTTCTCGCTTAATTGACTATGGCCAATTTCTCTAGCCTTCAGATGATACTTTCACACAACGTTGGATCATTCGAATTATTCACAAACATTTATATCTAACGATTTAACCAATTCTAATTTAATCCTCTTTGTTCCAAATCGAAAAGTTTCAAAAATACCACTTGCATCCGTCTGGTTCTGTAAGCGCAAATATCAACCGTGACGAAAATATCCAACAGGTGTAGTATGTTACTGTTTCGAGAACTAAATTCGTTTCTCTGTTATTCCGAGCCATTTGTTCTTGTCTGCATCGTGTCGTTATTTTTAGAGAAGCGTGGCTAGATAGGTACAAACGAGACGGCTGAACGTTGAATACCATTAAAAGGATAAAACTATAGAAACCGCTGGCAAAGAAACGGAACAGGTTTCTGGAATTAATTACAACAGATTGTATTCCCGATGCAATTTATATGCCATTTGCATCTTCAGCATCGATATACATATACGTAAACCATTATTCTGCCCTTGATGGAATTATTCACAGGTTTAATGACATCATTTCAACGTTTCATTTTCTACATAAAGTTGTAAATAAAACACTAGATAGTTGTAACGTTTGATAATAGAACCTCTTCGCGTATGACACAACCCGATTCATTTTTTAACGACAACTTTTGTCCCCGGTAGAAGCCATTTCTTTTTTCTTTAGATTCTATATTTATCTGTTCATAAATATGGAAATACCTTGGCCATTTTGCACAGCTAAACTGATATTATTAGCGAAGCTTTACGAATTACAAATTACGACTTGTCGAGTATTAACCAATTAGCTGTTGCGAACTGTTTGGAAACTTTGAAAAGCGTGTACCTAAAATGCGACGCAAAAGGTAAGCGACGACGAGTATATTCGTCAGACACAGAGTATACGTGGCTGTTGTAACATAGAATTAAGCTGTAACGAAACGACTGTTTTATTTCTGAACTTTAATGCCGTCGTAACCACAAAGTATCGCCATTTTTTCGTGACGAGTATACTCGTCAGAAACAGCTAACTGGTGAATAAACTATCTTGCACGACAGCAAGAAGTTCGATAGTGAAACAAATAAAGTCACATACGATAATAATAAAAATAAGGAGGTCCGTGACTCGTAACTTGTAACTTGTCCACTTGCAAATACTACTAACATTACGACTAATAAATTATTCCGTAAGATTATTCCGAAAGCTTTATACCAACAAATTAATAAATGTCTTAATGCCCGCGAAGCGAGACAGTATGTTACAATATGAGCAGGGTAAAAATGAATTTTACAAAAGAACCTCTGAAACTGACTAAAAATTTAATACGAAAAATTTTAATACGAAACGAAATACGAATTTTATAAAAATATAAATACGAATGCCGTACAACATGAAATATGATTTTTGTTGTACGAAAAAAACTGATCTCAAAATCGTTTCAAATATTATTTCAAATATACGTATGTAATTAACAATACATCGCGACCTTATGATACCCACAGTTAAGGAAGAAATATCGAAATTCAGTAACATAGTTAACAACCACCAAAACCCATTAGTTACCCAATTACTTGACACGACGGATCAGATCCGCAGATTAAAAGGACAATACCCTTTAGATTTAAGCATTAGATTCAACTAGAGTCAAACATACTATAAACTCTTATAATCCAAGTTACAGTAGCACGCCAAAATAATTGACTTATAATTCTCAATGAGAATTGACTGTAAAAAGTTCACCAAATAAAAAAGAAAATATACGATTATATCGACTATATTATTATACGATCGTGTGTTTCACGTTAGATATTGATATTCACATGGTTCGATTTATACCATCGAACTCGCATGAATGTGCTTAGAAACGGTGCAACACGTTGTAATTTGAAATTCCACAATTTCAATACAATCGAGCGGAACAAATTGATTTCCACGCTTTCCATCAATGACGCAATCTCTCGTCCATACAATTAAGCAAAGGGTGACCCATCTCGCTTTACGATCGGAAAATATCGAACATATGGATCTGAAAGAAGTTCGAGTGGCCCATTAAAGTTAAGTTAGAAAACTCGATAGCTAAGTACCTGCGCGATATTCTAAGGGCAATGCTTACTGCATAAGAAATTATCGACTTTTTATTTTCTCCAAATGCACGGATAAGCAATATAATTAAATACATAACGTGTTCTCTGTTCGCAGGTCTGCTACTCTATAAATAGCTGGCCTAACTTCCGATTCGAAAGACAGGCAACAAGTTTCACCTATGCAATCGCATTCTCTGTCTTTAATTCTAAAGATATTCAAATTGAAGAAAAATTGAGAAATTGATTGAACGAGATAACAACGAATGTACGATTTTTAATTAAATTTAATTAAATTTCAATTTTAGTGTTAACACTAGAACTACCACGCCAGTCAAATTGACCGGTTTTACAATTTTATTATAAAATTCCTACTTCGTGTTATATTTTTTTCCACAATGATGTAATGACTTTCGCAACGATAACTAAAAGAATAATATAATGAATTTTATTTTGTTCTTTACGTATTCAAATTTAAAATAATTTTATATTAAGACTACTTATACCAATACCAGTCAAAATGACTGGTACTCGTCAAAGTGTAAAAGGGTCCTGCAATCTGTTTATCGAACCCCAATTAACCAGTTTCCTCGTTTCGTACAACTTACCACACGTTTTTAAAATTTGTACCGCGTATCGTTCGATACGACGATATCAGTTATCAGGAAAATCGCGGATCGATCGCTGGATCGCTAGATGCTAACGCTAAAAATACCACACCAGTGAAAATGACTGGTTCTACGATTTTATAAATGTGTCAACCCCCGTTTAGCGATCATTTTAGGGATCATCGTTAATAATACCAAAAATGTACTACATAACATGGAATTCCTTCCGTAAGAAAGTAATAAATCAATAAATATAAAAATATCGTATTATTACGTATTTTTTAAAAACCAGTCATTATCACTAGTTTTGGTAGAAATAACTTTGTGTTAACTATTCTAGTGTTAACCTTATATTATATCTGTAAAAATATGAATTTCCATAAAAACCGGTGCTCCAGTTATAACGTTGCGAGCGATCAGCTTATCGCGTAATTTATTCGATCTATTTTGAATGGCGACTAGTCGCCCAACGTCTCGCGAACAGAGCGTCACACTTACGATGCATGAGATTCTTCCAGCTGCCATAAATCGCCTGGATGCACTTATCAAGAGGAGTAGCGGATAATAGTGCACTGGTTTTACGTGCACTTAAGTTGCCCTCGGAGCAGCTTCTGAACAAATTGCCGTTGCTTATCTGGCAAATCACCGGGCTACGTTCTCGTCGTGGATGAAGTTTCGTCTTCGACATGTCGAGGACACCGCCAGGGATCCAGGATTCGACGGCTGGATCGCGAAAGCTTCTATAAGTGGAGGACAATTTTTTCGAGGACTTCTGCAGAAACCGCTTGCCAGGTGGTAAGGGCGGGGGACCCAAGCAGCTCGTGACGGCAGTGATCGCCATTTATGGCCGAACTCACTTTTATTCCAACGACTTTGAGTCTATCGATCTTTTACAACCGATTATTTCAACAACAGCTTTCCCTATTTGCTTTTCTATCACATTGATATTATTATGCGTGCGCTTTGTATTTCATATCCGTACGTTTACAAAAATGCGATTACAAAAATGATTCTGTCGCTCTGGAAATGAACATTCTGTTCGTTACTATCTCTGCTAGATATTTAAAATTACGGTTCGTAACGGAGTAGCTTAAATGAAAGGGCGAAAAAGATACGAACCGGAGGAAATTTTCTGTTTCGATCGACGTATTAAACGTTAAGAGAAATATAATCGAATAGTCACGAATATAGTTGATAAGTGGACACAGATACAGTTGAAGTTGTTTCAGCTTCGATTTGGTAATATCTACGTAGGAAAATTAATTATACCAGAAACGCGTGAGATTTTACATTTTCATTAACCTTGTCAATTTCGAAGGAAACGCGCTCACCAACGTCTATAATCACGAGCTTGGAAAATATCGTTAAAGCTGTTTCAAATTGTCTATAATTTCCCCTACGACTTTCAGTAACTTAAACATTGTACATAGATATAATTTCTAGATACTTTGCACTACTATCGTGACGTTAAAAAAAAAAGAAGAGAAGAAGAAGAAGAAAAAGCAGAAGCTAACAACGTCCTTTTCCAAATTATACGGTAGCTACCAATTGCAACCACTTCGTCAAATTAATCTTACAGCTACATTAGTCTACATTAACGTCTCTATGAACGTATCCCGATACAAATTACATTACGGCCACTTTCTATCGAAGAGAAGACGCACGGTTGTAACGAAGCACAAATTTTCCTACGGATTCTCAAAGTGTACGGTCGCGGAATACAACGAAGGAAACGGCGGAGATAACCGGATAAGACTGTCAGAAACGTTCCGTGTTAGGTACAGGTTTCAGTTGGCGACACCAGCGGAGTCGTTGGTGTGGCGAATGCAAAGAGGCGAGGTCGAAGGTGGGTGGACAAGTTTCCGGAGAACGGTGTAGGCCGCCCCCGGTAATGCCTCCGCGCGTAGGTTTCCAAAAACGCGACACGTGAAACAACTTTCCACGTGAAAATACCCTGGCTCGCCAAAGTATTCCAACGCTTACCATAGGAAACTCGTATGCCCATACCGTACGCGTTATATAAAGCATTTTGAAATTTCATTGGCGCTGTACAACAAGATGTTGTTGTTACATTAGCCGAGAGAGGATGTTAAAAAGTGGCCATTTCTCGGCTCCTCCTTGCTGGGGAAATATTCTTGCTGAATTTCTCTCTGGGTAGACAGAAAACGTTAGCAACGTTTGTAAAAAAAAAAAAAAAGCAAAAGAAAAAGCAAACGACTGCTGGGTAGGTCGAACCTACCCACGCGTTGCACTTAATCTTCGTCTTCTTCGGACGAACAACTTATCGTTAAAAGTCGGCACACCGTTGAGGTAATCGTCATGGGAATATAAAAATCGATTCGATTGTTTGGATAAAAGTATCGAAATTAGCGCGTTGTCTATTTTAGCTTTATAGGATTTTAAGATAGCTTGTGACTGATATACCGGGTAACACGTTTAAATCGCTATCTACATCCCCTGTTGACCACGATATTACAAATGGAGTTCTATTGTACGCTATTGGAACGGAGTTAATTATTTATCTCGATTGACACGCGAAGAAAACGCGAAGTATGATACAAGGCGAGTTTAATTTCATCGCACGGAGGTTGCTCCATTGGAATTTTTCTCAACGCCAAGTCATCAAGATCTTCGTTTGCATGCATATGGCGCGTATCAAATGAAACAGCCACCTGGATATTACGCAGACTGTATCGACGAAAATGGAGACTTGGAGCAGCAAACTGCAGCAGCGCGCTGCTCCACATCATCGACTACCAAAAAGTATCAAATTGAAATACAAGCTAACAATGGCGTTTTCATTGGAATAAAATTGCGCTCCAGCCAGTCGAATAATTTCAAATATTTTGTTTACGTATTAATTGACGAAAGTAAAACCGGATTGCGAGCTATTATAGAACACGCATGCGGGTGCCAAGTAGGAGAACGCGTTGCTGGTTGCTGTTCTCGCGTGGCAACGAGCTCTCCTGGTACTTTGGATCTGCTCGAGTCCAAACATCGGCAGAATTTCCACAGAATTATTTCATGGATGGATCTAGCCATATCCGAAGAGGATGAAGATTTTGAAGAAGATTTTGGAAAGACACCTTTTCATCTTTGCGCTTGTTCTTCCTAAATTTCTCAACATTTTGTTTTATTCTTAGAGAGATGCTCTCCGATGAACCGAACGAGGTCAAAAAATGGCCATTTTCAAGATTCTTTGATCTTGAAAATTTGTACGGAGGCAGCAGGATATTTATCGCAAACAAATCGCTGGGAAAATTACTTTTTCATTTATTACAAATTTACTTGTAACTGTCAATGAGAATTGATCGTAAAATTCATGCAAATAAAAAGAAATTTATTACAAAGAAGAGCGTATCTTACAATGTTATTAGAGAAACTAATACGTTGTGCAAAATGATTAGAAGAATCTCTTTCTTTTTCTTTTCTTTTTTCTTCGTTTAGCTCTCACCACGCCGTTTTCGAATTAAAGTAACGTGAAGTATGTAATATTGGTAATTTCGGCGTGCAAAATGCCGTACATTATAATGTGAAATTGCCATTATGTCCATTTCTGAATTGTCTGGTAGCGTGCGCGCGTAGAAAGTACAGACAGCCAGGGAATCTTCTCCTAGAGGAGAGAACGTGATTTTCGGAGCTCGTGTTTTACTTTGAAGGGATGTTACAGCGTTACAAAATACGTACACGTTCAACGTGGAGTCGAACATATCTCGAAGAGAAGGGAATTTTCTTCAACATTTCCGAACGATGTAACGCGTGTTCCGTCGATCTAGGACTCTTCGAATTTTTGAAAAGCTGAAGCTTAAAGGTAAAAAAGAAATAATCGCCGATATTTTTCCTCGGGGAATCGCACGAATCGTAGAAATTCTTGCGCATCGAACGTGTTAAGCGTATTAACGAGAGAGTTCAACGAATCTCTGAGAACCGACGAATACCAAGACCGCGACTCGAGATTCGAATATTCGCCGAGAAATATTTTAAAAATGGAAAATATGAAGAGGAAGGGTCGATGTGTCGAGAATGTTGCGGTAATGCATTATAATAATATGACGATTCCAATAATGTACTATACGATGATATGTGAAATGGGTCAGAGAGAGCGAAGCGGACAGTGTGGTATTATAGCGAGTTAAAGAATATGAGATAAGCAATTACTTGTAAGCAGCGTGTTGGTAATTGAGTGGGTGTACGTTGCTGCAATTTTCATCAAATCACACGCAAATAGACGTATTAAGGCTGAAACGCCGGGAATTTTCAATAGCAAACGTGCCAAACATTTTGATAACCTATTGATAACGTGGAATTATTTTTCAATAATGTTGAAGTGGTCACCACTTCTAACAAAACTCTACATCTGGTCTTTTTAGTTTTCTCAAGCACTGAAGCCATCGACAACGAATAGACAAAAGACTGGGACGAAGATAGACCATAAACAGTAGACAGACGACGTTGGCTTGGGGGTTTCAGTTATAGGGTAACGCTGCTAGCGCGCGGATCTGGACCAGCTCAAACTGTACTCCTACTTATTATTACACTTCAATATTAAAATATATTTTCTACCTTGCAATTTATCCACGCGTTTCTCTCTTTATACACCTAGTAACCTCAACAAATAAAAACCTGTCCGTCGATTTCTCTTCCCTTTTATACCTTCGTTCTACCATTGTTTTATTCCATTTTCATTAGCTCAGCTTTCCACGAATATTTAGTTAAGCGTCGCGTAGAAGAAATTTCGATAACAAGATCTCGATCGGTCTCGCCGATCTTCAAACTTTTTTCTACTTTGCAAATACTTGAACATCTTAGAAATCATGACGTTACATATTCGATGTACGAAGACAGACTACGTATTCATAGAAATACGCGAGATTATACACGGAGAGTGATCCGCCGGTTGAACATGGCCGGACAAATAATTGCCGCGAAGAGAAACAGAGACTGAAGAGCGTGTGTACTGTTAAGGAAAGGTCTGGACCCCACCGCTTTTCTCCAGCACCTTAGCGACGAGGAGTCTCTCGCGGCGGTATTATTATAGCTTACTTACAACGAATGCACGTAAAGAAACGATGGAAATCATTAGTGGCTTCCCTTGCGTCTCGCAAATCCGCCGATTCAGCATCCACGTCGTAAATACAAAGGAACGCTCGATTCACATCGAGATAAGGGATATTGCCTGCTTTCTTGATAAAAATAAATGCAAATGTTAGGTAGAAAATGCTGGCTCCAACCACACCGATACAGCTAAACCGTCGTACGTGCACAATCGTAATAAGCTGGTTTTATCGAAATTCAAACACGGCCAGCGCCGTGGATAGAAGCGAGCCAGTGTTTCATTAGAAATTTAGAAAAGATACGTATCGACGAACGAAGGGTGGGCAAAGTTGGACACTTGCCGATATGGAAATCAGATTGACGTTACATTTATTCAACGAATTATCGTTATTGTTCAGATATTAATAACGACATCGATATTAATTCAGTTGCGTACATTAACAGAGGATACTACTGTATTTTATCTTCTATGTTTGGTATATCGAAGATAAGATTTTTTATTCCGAGATCTCATACATTTTTCATCAAGCTGGCTGTTGAAGGAAGCAAAACTCTCATAAAAAGAAGATTTTTTTATTATTCTTTTGGATAAGGTTTTGTCAAGGTTTCGTGAACTCAACGAGGAGAAATTGAATTTACAATGTAGATGTAAATATGGCGTAAACCGGAAGCCATCCTAAGCCGGAAGAATTATAATAATAATAATATGACATTTAACAAGCAGAAATATAATCGTATAACATTTGCAGTGCTTTTTAGCAGCCTGTTCTTTGTTGAAAATATTTTCCATCGACCTTTTATCGGACGGTTCCACATGAAAATAACGTGCAACGTCTGTTTCGTAGATCAATTAAACCAGACCTAACTAGACATAGGTTCAAGTTCATCCGATAAATAAAGTAACATGCGTGATAATCATTTTTGCGAAGCATTTCAAAAGATGTACAGTTAAACGACCAGAGAATAGAAGTTGTGCTACATTTCGGAATAAAGCTACGTGTGTAAGTACGCAGAGTATGTTTGGAAAGTAGGTAAGAAATGGTTGTAGAGGTGTAGAAGGATGCAAAGGGAACAAAAGATGAGAAACTCGGAGAAACTTAAAATAAGGAAGAGAGAAAGGTGAAAAGAAATTGCTAACTCAAAATCTGCAGGAAATGAACGAAAGCATTTAAGATTATAATCGTAAGCCATAAGTGCTATTAAAAAGAGTATTCACCGGTTTAACAGCAACTCGAAAAAGGATAGCGAACACGTTCTGAATTAGTATACATCGAAGTTAAACTACAACTTATCAAATAAAATTATACGCGAGGATAAGCCAATTAACCATTAACTTCTTCCTCGGTTGTGCCAATATCGAATGTCTCGTGAATTAAAAAAAAAAATCGAAGATTTATCAGATATCGAGGTGCAGGTGATTGGAGGATTTTCAAGCCAAAATTATGGGAATTCGAAAGCTTGTATATCGTTTGAATATAACAAGAACAATGAGAATAATATTGCCATGCTATTGTGCAAAAATGATATTATACGATATATTGGGATGGCAACCAAGTGATTGCGGATTTTGTCAGTACCACTTAATGACAAAATCCGCAATCACTTAGTTGCCAAATCAATATTTTATTGTACTTAATATTACAACTATATTCACGAAACTTGTATCAAAAGTACTAAGCGTTACTTGACTATAATTTCTATTTTTTCGTTTATTTAAATAGAAGAAATATTTGAAGAAGATCGAAGAAACCTTCGGAGATAAATATCCTTGCAAATATAATTTATCTCTTCAAACATTGAACAGACATCATGGACTACAAAGAAAAGGAAAAAGAAATAAAAACATTTAAATACACGCTTTAAATAGACGCAATAATGTATTAAATACAGAAAATTATAGTATAACTATAATAACGCAAGATTAATGCTGTCAACTACGACACTACGCAAAATAGATAAACGCATGGAAATTAAACTCTGATAAACTTTGATGGGAAAAAACGCTATGTGTATCCTGCCGAGAAATTACCATCTAATTACAATTTAAATTCAGTCTAAGCCTTCCGATGTACAAGTTGGTTCCAATCAGATCCTCCCTTCTCCTCGGTCAACGTAAAATTAGCTTTACACAAAAAAATGTCAATTCTACCGCGGCTTAGGCTTAACGCAAAGCGTTCTAAGGTGATTCTAAATGAATTGCGATAACCGAGAGATGAAATACGCCTGCACTGGATAACAGTAGCCTAAGAGAATGAAAAGATGGACCCTCGTAAGGAGAGGAGATTAGGATAGTAACAACAGTGGGAGAAGAGCAGGGAAGACGCTACTTGGGCTCATTATCTTAAAATCAGTCCTAAAAGCTGGAAGAAAAGTGAGAGGAAAAATACACCGACGCCGACAAATGATTACAGCCAAGTTAAAGAGCTACCGAGGCAACAGGCCGAGATAAGAATCTTAATCGAAAGAAGATAAGACGTCGGGGGGATTCTCTACTCAGGAGAATGGAATTTCACGATATATACTCCGTATTGAAGATATATACCTGTAAATCACGGCGAACAGTTATTAGTTTCGAACACGATGTTCATTGAGGTAGGTTGTTAATCCGATTTAAGTAGAAGGACGGTATAATTGAATTTCCTTTATGGACGCGGATAATTATCGTATTAACGGTAACCACGCTTTGTAACTAGAATTTTAACATCTTATTAATCGATATTTGTAATGATATTATTCGTTGTAAATAAACGAAGCGGCCTTCGTGCTTGCCCTCCAAAAGTCGTTTGTAAGACGTAGTTACCGTACGTTGGAATTCCTCGACTTTTAGAATTCAGGAATGTGCAAATGACAAAGCAAGAAAGATGAAAAGGAGCGAAGAACGAGGGTGGGGAGGGGGGGGGGAGGAGGAGGCAAGAGGGGAAAAAAAAGAAAAGAAGAGAAGTCATAATGATCTTGCGTGTATCCTTCGATTCATTCTTATTGCGTTATTTACTTGAAAAACAGGAAATACCTCTAATATCCTTTTTCAAGGCATTAATCATACGAATCGAAGAATAAATCGTATATCGTACTAGAAGTTTATACTTCGACTTCCCAACATTCGTGCCAACATGTAACAATGATATTTGCGCACCATTTACTATTCTAATACCGTTTATAGAAATTCAATATTCTGTAATGTGATACAATTGTGAATTTCTTTCCCCTCTCCGCGTGTTTATTTAGCAATTTCGATTTCTTGCTATAATTTTATTATCCTCCCTAATAGGCTCGAGCAAGCGTAAAACATCGCAACTTCTGCCGATGTATTCGATGTTCGATATTCATTACAAAGGAAAAAAAGAAAGGAAAAACCTTAAGACGAACGCGGAATTGTATAGGAGCACGTGACACTATATTCAATTGACCTAAATAGTACAATGAATATAAGTGGACTGTGTTGTCTTATGCGTGGCGCTATTTGCCGTTGTCTCGCTAAGAAACTTGAATTGAGTTTCATTTTTTTTTTCTCTCTCTTTTTGTTTCATAGTTACGTACAGAAAAAGAGATATCTAATATCTCATGCACGCTTAAACGCCTACACGGTGAAATGAAACTGGAGGAGGACTAACTTTTATGAAAGATAACTAGACTTTTTATCTCGACGATAAGCCCGCATCGTAGTTTACTACGTTAAATGATATTTGTATATTTTGCGTCATGACTCTAGTCAAGAATTACTCGATTCCCAGACATTTGTCTATTGTAACGTGTTACGTGATGCTGGCTCTATTCAGTTTTTCACCAGAAAATTTTCAGAAATTTCACCAGATAACTCGCTAAATTTTTTATAATCATTCTTCGAGTGTATTTTATCGTACATGATGATCCACTTCGTCTTATCAATTAACTGGAACATCTCGATGTTAAATTTCGATAATATTAAAATATGTTTAATACCGATGATATTAAAAAACATTAAATATCGATAATATTAAGAAATGTTTCACGTGTTAAAAAAATGTATACAAGTCGAATGTTTTCGTGGGGGACATAATTTAACATGATTAGTGTTCCCGTATGTGAACGCGCAGAGGACATGCGAAGGTTGTTAGGCGTGGAGCGATGTTTTTGTAAGTGGGATCACACATTTTCTAATACGCTATCTTATACATTCTTATCTTGTTACATTCTCTACAAGATGGTATTAAGCTATTTATGTCAAAAAAATTTTAGTTCGCCAGATATTCCGCACTTATATTATTTTAACAAATGTTAACCTATTTTATTTTAGCAGAATTTCATTAATTTGTCAAATTTAAAGTATAGAAGGACGAGGAAAGACGAGAGACGGTATTCTCGCGTTTTGCCTTTGGTTTTCATACGTTAAATTTTAAAAATTAAAACTAAAATATCTCCTAAAGTACTAGCTTTTCGACAGAATTAGGTTAATACTTTTTTACAGAGAAAATTGCATAATAGAAACATCGGTGACCTTCGTATGTCCTCTACTTATTCTCCCACGAAAATACTGATCACGCCAAATGATGTGCCAGCTTAACCTGTACACGAAACACTTTTTAATGTTATCAAAAACGAGCGAGATATTCCTGGTGATAAATTTAAGTGGACCACCTTGTATAATTTAGTATACATAATACAATATATATTCGATATAAGACCAACGAAATTTTCTTTGGTACACAATCTGAAAATTTGTACATGTACAAAAACCAAGGTATAAGAGTTAAAAAAAAAGTTTATCTTGCACTTTATATACAATTTACGATACTATGTGAAGTATAAAGAAAGCAAATAACACCGATGCACAATAAACTGTACATTAGATAGAGGTGTAGAAAAAATGATAAAATCGTTCCTGTTATCTGCTAGTGGAAACTAGATGATAGTATCCTCTACCATATAAAGTGTTGTCGGTGAATTTTCCAACGTTAAAAGAAAAAATAGAAAAAAAAGAGGAAGAAGAAACAGATTCTGCCGCATGTTTCAGATAAATTGACTTGTAACATTTTATGCGATTTGTGATCGTCTCTTTTGGAATTTTCTTCGTAGACAATAACAGTACGAGGTTAACGCGTTTAAAAGATAAATCAATGTTTAAAGCAGCCTTAAGGATGCAACATGACTGAAAGGCAAGCGCAGAAGAAGATAAAATCCAATCTCATGACTGGATCGGGTAATTTGCATAAGATATCAGGATGGACGTTCATCCAGATACATCCTGTCAAGGACGGACGTGAACGGGTTGAACTGAACGGCAATTACGATCGATAAATTTCTTTTTTGTTACGTGCAAGCTATACCTGTATTCAAATCGCGAATCTTAAAAATATGTAATATATGTAATATATATGTAATATTTTTCATTGAAAATCTTTTGTAATTCTTTGTTTTCAATGAGATATCTTATCGAAGAGTGGAGCATGATACGAGCATTCACTTTAAATTCTGAATAGAACGTCATGTTTTATCATGCTTTATCATGTTTTATCTTGATAAGTAATTTATGTTATTCATTTTTTGTTGAACGAAGAACCGCAATTGACAATGAATGAACCAAATAGCGAAAGAACATAATTTAACGATTAAATCGTGCGCTTTTTACATGATAAGAGCATAAACGAGGACAAGGAAAATCGTATACGCAGGAAAAAAGTGATAATTAATAGTAATTAATAGTAGTTAGTGCGATAGAATTAGTATAGCAATAAGTTAACACAGACATAACGATACTAATTAATATTGACAATTAGCATAATTTTCTAGATAATCTATCGATTGTCTAGACGAAATATCTTATATAAATTGGGAAATATTAAAAAGAGGAAACATGTTAAAGAACGTAAAACGAAGAAAAATTTCTTTCTACAGAAATACGATTAAAGGAAGAAGGTATTGTACGTGTAAACAAAGAACAACAAAAACAAATGTAATACTTTTTGTAACACTTGAAAACGTAGTAATCAAGATTGAAGAAAGGCAAGCTTTGTGAAGTGACTGGGTTATTGACGTACGAGTTTGAATGCGACAAGTGCAGGAAAGAACACGAGACGGGAGAGTGAAAAACAAGCGGTAAAGAGAGGAGACGGAATTGCATGGGGATATAATGAGTAGTAGGGAAGAACCACGAGCTTAAAAAAGCTTAAGTAAGAATGTTAAGAGAAATAGGCTGCGTCCAAACAGAAATTTTACCTTATCCTTGCGTGGAAGTTTTGTTTAAAAATATAAGGATCGTAAAATATATTCGCCTCGCTAATTCAATCAAATTGAGTATAAATTTGAAAATTCAAAAGTTTATTCGTATGCACCTACCTAATTGGGAATTTAATTCAAACTGATTTTCCAATTTCAGTTTTAATAATCCTCTGATTTAATTTTAATGCTTTTTTCACATACCTTTATGGTGCGTAAAGTTACTGCAGACGTAAGATACAGACGTTTCGAAAATATCGTAGTCCTTAAGGAAAACTTCAAAATAATTTTTACTCGTATGTAATTAATTGTGTAATGAAATATTCGAGAATTATTTTTTAAGACAACGATTCAAGGCTAAACGAAATGTCAAGCTGCCGCAAGTTTTTTCGTCTCTGCCAGACTTCCGCTTCTCTGGCCACTGACGTCTTATTCTTTCATTCTTAATAGCAATTGACATGTTGTAAATTTAACACGAGTCAATGGACCTTAACAGATACGCATCTCGCGAGCTCATGTTGGTAAGTACTTAGTCTGCAACATTTCACGTTATAGCTTACGAATCATATGTAATGAAACGATCAGACCAATTATCTCATTACTTCCCCGATTCTATTTTATACGAGTGATTTTATGAAGCAGACAAAACATCGGAATATGTACATTACGTAATTGAAGTTTCCAAATTTAATAATTAATGAACGATTTGATTTTAGTGTTGTACAGATAATAATTATTTTCAATCGTTGTTACTTGCATATTTTAGTCAATAGTATCACAAATGACTTGGAATGCAATATTACGACGTTCCACGTAACGAACACTTCAATAAAAATGTTTACAAAGAAATTCATTTTTGTCATAAAAAATTCCTTTTTCAATTATTTAAATTTTTGCTAGGTAATACACACAAAGTGTAGGAATCAATTTAAAAAATGGAACTATTTTCCATCAAATTATACAACAGTTACAAGTTGGCCAACAGTAGAATATTTCTCTAGGCGAAAGTAAACAGATTTAGGAATAATTGATTAAGACGCTACGACCACTTGGTCTACAGCAACGACCTTGACTAACCTTGAGTAACCGTGGTCATTGAACTCATTTCAATAACGCGAAAGAACTTATTATTCCATGAAAAAAAAGTAATTCAAAGATTGCCTTTACGAAGTCTAGGAATAAAAATAACTAAATTCTACCAACATATACACCTTTCAAAAATCATCAAACGAACTTATCTTATACAATTGCTTAATACCAAGAAATATTTTCAAAGACATTTGTATAATTTAGTATACTGTAACTAATCTAAAAATATACATATATACATAAATATCTATACGTGTATATTAAATACACAGATGGATAAATAGAAAATATTGAAAAGAAAAAAGTGATTTTAGCAAAATATTCTATGCAGGTGTTGCTCAATAAGGCTGTGGACGAGAGCAAGGTCTAGAGGGCTTGCAGTGTTGCCACGCTTCCCAACCGGCTTTCGTGTAAACAAGACATATTGCGGCAACATTGTGCCACGTTTCGGGTAACGTGGCATCATCTCGTGTTACCTGGTGTTTCGAACCCATAGAACCTTTAGACTGAAAAAATCCGCGAAAGCAATCATGCTGCAAATAACTGCGGTCCTTTACTGTCACATTTCATATGCTAGAGTCGATGCTTCGAACATACTAAATGTTTCACTTGTTTGCGCGTTAACTATTTGTACGATGTAAAATATTTTTAAAGGTTAGACAATTTTATAAATTTTACAATCTGTTAAACATTCTAGAAATGCAGATATCAATTTTACATATCTATCACTCTTGCTCGTATCGCTTTCTGATAACTGTATTCAATGAATTATAGGTTATGATACGTTATATGTAGACTGGGAATTTCTATGCATTTATGGTAAATTTAAAGATGCAGGAATGCATGGAACATCCATAACACGGAAAAATATATAAAATCTTTCAAATATAGCACCGGTTATAATATCTAATAAGCGAAACAAATTTCTCTCTCTACTCTTTTAGTTATCTTTATGAAAATATAAATTTACATAAGTATCTGCAGTCTAATTACATGTAATATTTTGTGTATAACAAAAAAGGGAGAAAAGATGTTATATTACAACTTTCTAATAAAGCTTCAAGCAACTTATGCGATATACCTTTCTCATTTACAAAATAACCTCACATAATTTCGTTCGAAAGAAGTAAAATCACCTATATGATGTCATTAAAAGAATAAAGCAAACTGTCACGATGTTAGAATCACCGAGCTAGAAAGAATTGAGAAATTTTGCCGATTCCTTTCTGAAACACGAACGAGTAAAAAGTGTTTCAACTTCCGCTGCATGTTATTAAATCCCAGGTAGCGTTTAGTGAGAAGCATTACGCATACACGCTTCAAATGACAGATAAATCGTGTAGATACAAACTATATACACGGTGTCGCAAGTTTTTACTGCAAAATACTTATCATTAATATATATTGCGTGTATGAGTATATAAATAAGAATAAGAGAAAAAGTCATATAAATGTGGGCCTGTAAATCCTTTATGAGGAAATTATAACAAAAATATGAAATAACCAACTGGTTCCTCGTTCGCGCAATGGTCGACCGAACATTAACCTCAATGATGGACAGGTCGAGAACCGATTCTTTGCTCCTCAAAATCACCAGATATCACGCTACCGAATTTTTACACGTAGGGAATTTTGAAGGAAAAAAATTTATTAATCAAGGATTAATATAAGAAAGTCCGTGACGCATTGCTTGAAATTAAAGGAAATGAACAAGCAATTCTTAAATGTAATATAACCAATTTCTCACGAATGTTAATTCATAACGTCAAAATAGTATTCGTACATTAAACAATATTTTAACATGGATATAGAATAAATATCCCTAGTCTGTTTCTACGCTTTATCGATCAAAAACACTGGCTCGTTGTTATTCCACATTTTTGTTAGAAATTTTTAATAGAACATTTATAAACCTATACGTATACGCTTTTTTCTCATTCTTACTGACAGAATCTGCTAATTTACATCGTTCTACAGAAAATACCTGGGACACCCTATATTGTTGGTAGTACAGGTTCGAATACATTTCACATAATTTATTCTTGCACTGACCTTAATAATTCCTCGCGTGTTGAAACCACGCATTACTTCCACTTTCATGCTTTTAAATATATTTAACATACGAACGCTAAAAATATTCTCATTTTTATTGTAAAAGAATGTTCTACATAGTTTTATCTCTCGTAGCCTTACGTAAAAAGGAAATAGCGCGGGTTAACAAAGAACAGTAGATGCTAATGGACGTATATTGTTCAATGACACGGATAGTATTCGTCTTTGTACAATCCGATACACAATGGAATGTGATACACCTTTCGTTCAATGCACATCCTTTATCCAGTGTCTGTATTCGAACTATGTAGTCGTATACAGAGTGTCCCAGAATTGACGGTACACCGCGACTAAAAAGAAATCGAAGAAGAGGAAAAGGAAAAAATTATGTTTCCTTTCTTCGACGCCTCGTTTCGTAGAAAATCCAATCTGAAAACTGATCGAATATCGGTTCTATTAGAGAACTATCGATGAAGAAGGTGTCCAATGTGGCTATCGACCAAGTGCCGATGACATCTATTGTGTATTTCAAAGTCGATTTTCTTGTGAACGAAACTTTAAACGAGAAAACTTTACTCTACATTTTTTTTTCATTTATCTTTGTTGGTGAAACGGTCTTTCGTCCAGTCGTACTGAGTTGGCAACTAAGTGATTGCGGATTTTGTCATTAGGTGGTATTGACAAAATCCGCAATCACTTAGTTGCCAACCCAATACGATTCTTACTTTGCTTAAAATTAAGCAAATGTATATGCGTATAGTGGACAAACTTTTAAACTCGATTCTCTCGAAAACGAAGCGTCAAAGCAAAGGAATCTGTTTTCTTTCCTGTTTCATTTATTTTTGCACGCACAGTAACTTTCCGCTTAAGTGTGCCACACATTCTGCAACATTATATCGCCAATGGCACCAAAGTTATACTAATTATATAACGAGAATCCATCCACCAACTTTGTCCATTGAAAAAAGCATCTTGAAGCTGGATTTCGTAGGTTTTAAGTTATCGAACAAATTTCATCACCGCTTCATTCAATTTCGGAGTTGCGTGTCAATCGAACCGGAAGCAACCGTTCTCACTTTCACCGGTTTTAAAAGGACGAGGCCTGAATTTCGCGCTGCCTACCCGTTCTTTTCATGTTCCGTATAAAATGTTTAACTACTTAACATAACTCGTAATTTGTTCTTTCGTCATTACCTCACAATACCTCGACGACACGTTTCAATAGTCGCTTCGTTTCATAATTTCAATTTATGTTTCGCATCTTACAGGATAAATCGCGACCGATCGCCTTTATCGCGTAAGATACGAAATATAAATTGAAACGAACTCGATGATATCAGTTTAACGATATCAAACATCTAACGAACAACAAATTTCACAATTATATTCTAAAAAAAAAAAAGAAAAAAAAAACCTAAACCTAAAGACATCAAACGCTAAAAGTGTACGGGGTGCAGATGAGTTCTGTGCACTGAGAACATTAAAAGAAAACAATACATCGTTGCATCGCTATCGATTAATTAACGTCTTAACATCAAGTGAAACAGCGAGACCATTCAACAACGAAAAGTAACTGAAATCAACTGACACTTTCTTTTAAATACGAAAGTGTATACGTACGACGTAAAGGATCTACGAATTTTTACATTTAATAATATACAAGTGCCTGGTGAAGAAACTTAAACTCCGTGATTACGGTCTAAAAATTCCGCATTCCTCTATATGTTCCTTCGCATTCTCTGGCTTGCATCGATTATGAGGCGTGGTCGCTTCAAAGCAGTGCTATCAAACTTCGATCTTAAGAATAACGGAAACTGCACAAATTCTCAATACATATATATATATGTGTGTGTATATACATATATATATATATATATACATACGTATACACAATAACGTGGAAAAGTTTCTGGCCAGATTTCGATTTTTCACTTATATGCCAGAAGCGATAATTAAAAAATCTTGAAAGATTGACATTGGGTGCGAGCGCGTTACGAGTAAAAGAAAACACTGTCGTACAATTGTATAACATTAATTAATTCCGTTGTATCGTTCGGCACATTTTCCGACCGAATCGTATTATTTCAGCGATAGAAAATTTCTAAGTTTGCGGAAGATACGAGAGAATTGTTATTGATCTTTGGTTTCAACCGAAGGCTACAGGGAAGCGAGGTTACTAGAACTGTTCCTTTGTTTGATTCTACGGCGAAATATGTTCTCATAATGTTAAAACTGCTCTTTATCGTAACATTATACGTATGTTCCACTTCCACGAAACTTCGTTAATCGAGTCTTTGAATTTAACACGCTCTTTCTGTTCTTTGCTGGCTGCTATTAAAAAAGCATATCGTTCCCTGTCGCGAATCGTAGTTAAAGTAAAAAGGACAATAAAAATCTACTTATCATGTTCTTTCCCTGTGATCTTCAATTGTATTTAAAACATTGAATGTCATTTGAAGGTATTCTTCTGCAGTTGAAAGCAAAGCAAAGTCGGAACGTAAAAGGTTCGAGGGCCGTAGCAGAGTCGAAAGTCTTTAAAATATCGCTTTCAGAATATAAAGTGAAAAATCCATCTGGCCGGAAATTTGTACACACTACGATATATATTATGTAAATATTACGATATTATATCAATATTATATATATATATAAAAGAAGATGAACGTAGAATATAAAACTGTTATACGATATCATAACCGATGTAACGCGTTTAAAGTGAAAGTAAAATAAAAAAAAAAGAAAAAAAAAAAGAAAGAAGAAATGCTAATTGTAAGACATTACAACGCTCGGATAACTATTTTGACATGTATCTCGTTATCTGAACGAGTAGGTTACAAAAAATACTTCCCACAAGCAACCGTGTTAAAGATGGAATATTAAAAAAAGAAAGAAAGAAAAAAGAGAGAAAGAAAAAAAAAAGATAAAAAAATCTGTCTGCAAGAAGAAAGCACCTGCGCTGCCTAAAATGGAGAGACGCGAGAGATGTGTTTGATGCTGTTAGCATGCCACACAGCTTCTACAACTTACGTTGTTGTGCGGTCACAAGAAGAGCCAGTTACAAAGAGACAAAACCAGACGTCGTTCTTGATTACAACATTCACAAAGCAGGGATGAACAGATCAGATCAGGTGACTGCTTATTATCCTGAAATAGTGGAAAACATTGTTCTTTCACCTATATATAATTAGCGCTACAAAAACGACTTGGCATTATAGAAGAGAAACTAGAAATATCTCGAAGGCACTCGTTCGATTGGCTTGGATCGTGTCGAGTAAAGATATTTATGCAACTTTAACCCTTTCGTTAATGAAACACGCGCGCGTACATCAACGCAATTATTCATTGGCGGAGAGAACGTCTCTTCTGTTATTCGTAAACCAGTGAGAATGTAGCAACAAAGAAGAAAGCTAGAGTTTCAACGAATTTACAAATATACACACATATTCGTAACTGTTTTCGTTCCAAAGCAAAATAGTCCACAACCTTGGTCCTTGGTTCGAATTACACCGTAGGTTCCTTAGTTTCACGAAGTTTCGTCGTAAGATCACGATGGAGTTACAGGTTGATCGTATAATAAAAGTTTTCGAAGTACGAAGCGTTAAAAGAAACTTACCTGCGTGCGCGTATATCAAGAACCTTCTCAATCTGAAAGTTGCCATAACGAAAGGGTTAAGGCCTAACATACGATACAAATGGAAGAGTAGATGCTTCTTAAGAAAGATCATTAAAAGAAGTTCGATCGCCACTCGTATTTATAATAATTTGCTGACAAGCATCGACGTAAGTGTGGATGGATAGCCCCATCCGAAAAAATTCGACGCTGATGTTTGCTACTGCAAACGTACCTGCTTCGTCGTACACGTAGATATCATACATATGCCACCTATGCCTGAATAAATTGAGCATATACTTTCTTCCTCTATATGCGAATTCGACTTTCGAACAAGGTGCTTCTATCTCGTGTATTACATTTAAATACACGCTAACGTCTAAATGTACACTACATTACTGTAACTTTCATCCGTGAATCAATCTTCGAACGTTCACTTTATACATAGCACTTTATACGGCCTGCTCGTATGGGTATACATGTGTACTTTCATCTCAAGAATGATAACGTTTTAATAACTACATAATTGCGGAAATTGAACTTTGAATAATTTTCAGTGAGGACGACGTAAAGTGTTTTTAATAATTTATAATATAAGACCGGTTAGAAATATTTCAACGAGAATTTAAAATGAAATATTTCAACAGAAGGGGTATAAGGGAGAGTAGGGGGGGGGAAGAAAAAAAAAGAGACTTTCATGAATAATTCACGGTCTTCAAAGAAGACCAAGAAGTGCAAGCTGTAAGGAAAATAAAGGACTGGTTTTACTTTTTTAAATGTATGAATACGACACGTAGCGCATTATATACATAAGCTATTCGGTTCAAATCGAGTTTTATGAAGCACGTAGCGTCTATAATACGGTTCTATAATATTTAGTTTTCCAATCAAACATCGTGCTAACTCTAATGAAACTCTTGTAAATAATCGTTGCAGGAAATGATAAAGGAAAATATATTCTAAGAGTTCAAGGGTCAGCGACTCGACTTCTTATACGGTAACTTAATACATATTTCTTTTCTTTTTCTTTTCTCTTCGCTTAATGTGCTCTTGCATGCGAGAGAGAAAAAGTGCGCTTCTCGAACAGGATGTCACTGTAACCTACTTTTAGTTAAAACATAAGGAGAGTTAAAGGATGTGTTTTCAAAGCACGAAATAAGTTCAATAATTTTGCCATTTTCGCAATTTTATTTAACCATTATTTATAGGATAACGTCTCTTCACTCGGAGTGCAGTAAAGAAATATATTTTAGTAGAAAGAATTTTATTATCTAAAAAACGTTTGAAATACACGATTTTCCCCTGTCCTTGAATAAATTTCGTAAATTCACCAAATACATCAACAAATGTTCACACACAAAAAAAAAAAAAAGAAAAAGAAAAAGGAAAAGAAAGAAACATGACAATCATTTCGTACGGATACAATAACTACAATATTTTGTACAGCCATCGATGAAATAATTAAATTAGAGTGCATCTTTACAACAATGATGGGAATGATACAGGAATACTCTATGTACAATTTATATACAATCTATATACAATTTATATACAGTTTATCGAGAAAATAATCGAATATATTATAAAAATAACACGAAGAATTATATCAAACTACGTCGGATTGACCTTATACAGGATCCTAGCGTCGAAGCATGCGTTTCTGTAAAATCTTGTTATTTTCTCGTTATTAATTTCGCTCCGATAAAATTTTCCAATTAATCTGATCGGTTCGTCTGGTAACCGGAGAACGCAAATTAACTACTCCTCTAGACACGAAAATTTCTTCAAACTTACAAATTGCCCATTTCCTACTGCGCTATATAGTTCCTATTTTCTTATAAACAAATTACATCCTTCGCGAAAACCAAAACCTGATTTAAGATCGATTTGTCATCGTTAATCAACTCCATAATTATACAAATTTTCAGTCGATACGAATAACCCGGTTACGAACTTCATTTACACGATTAACAAATTACTTATTTGCTTATATCGGCAGATCTGGATATTCCGAAAGTGACATTCGACAGCGTGGATGGAAAAAGTCTGATAAACGCAGTCCCACGTTTCTTTCCATCTGTCTTTGCTTTTTTTTCACCTCCGTCTCTTCCTATATACTTTCGTCCCTCCTACTCTGTTCTACACCTCCTCGCCTTAGTCCCACCTTCCCGATCATCTTTCATCCTCCCCTCCAATCGCGCAATTCTTTCGTCAAACGGCTAATATCGAACTATAACGAATCGATAACTACGTTCGTTTCTTCCGAATCGAAGAAATCACATATTCGAGATAGCTGTTGGATAATTGCACACTAGAAACTCTTATTTCTCTGTGTAAATTTGTTTTTATATGGAGGAGAAAGTACAGAGGAAAGGACGTACAGAAAAATAGCTAACATCTTTTTACGTTTTCGCTGATGTTTGAAAGTGCATCGATTCGTTGAAACTTAATTTTGTTAACTTCTTGCAACGTTGTATGTACATGCTTCGATATTTTTTTTTTTTTTTTAAGACATCACAGCGAGAGAATAAATTGGACGTTCCGTTATATGCAAACGCGATGTAATACAATCAAAGGGGGCTCGTTTAATCGCAAATGATAATTCAGGCACGCGCATAGGAACATAAATTAACCGAACAAAGCGTACATTTAGTGTTATGCAAGACGAATATGAAATAATAAGAAATTAATTATGAATCACTCGTCGAGATTTCGCGGTAATAATTAAAAGAACAACTCTTTTCTGTATGTTACTTCTTATGTGTATTTTTCTGAAGATTCCTTTACCGCTTCTTATATATTTAAAAAAACAAGTTGTAATATATACCTTGTACACATTATAAATAAAAACTCTTTTTCTGATAAATAATGTATAGGAAATAAAAAGATAAACGGAATCTCTGAACGAAATTTCTCAATGAAATTTTTTTACAGTGAAGACACACCTTCCTGACAATTTCAAGAAATACTGTTATTCTACATTTAATCTATTATTATACTGCATCCAATGTATAAAATGTGAAGTACGTAAAGATTCTCTTATGAACAGTATATATATCACGCACAATTTATTTTATTAATTAACACCGAATATTAATTAAAATACCAAAATGAAAAAATAAATAGAATCAAGTAGTTTTTAAACATTCAAAATTTATTATGTTATACGTTCGAATGTTGACCAAATAGTCAATGACAATTTTCAAATCGCACATACACCAAAAAAGCTGTCACAATGCAGTAGTCACAGAAATACATTATTATGTTTCCATTTGCCTGATTTGCTCCAGAGAACGAACCTTGTATTTCGCTCAATGTTACGAATGCGAAAATATTCAAGCAGCTTCTTTCAAGTAGAAGGGGAAAGGTTCAAATACGTTTGCTGGTTACAAGCAACTCCACTTTCTAGCTTTATTATTCCCTACGCCAATTCTGTAGAGCATAGATTAAAAACACCTGAGGATTTATTATCTTCCGTTCTATATAACATTTTCGAATTTGTTTGCCGCTTTCTGTATTAATTGTGACTCGTGAAATTATATGAATAATTTTCAATGCTAGATAAGTCTTAATATTGTCAAATCTAGTGATCAAATAGGAAACTTATTAGCCGGTTATAATTTTTCTTTTACCATCTTTGGTACATATATCTTATTCTAAAGGACAAAGTTAACCAAACAACGATACGTAGCTCGAAAACGTGTGAAACATTAAACGTATTGTAAACAGTTACGTAAAGCTTAACGATTTAATGCAAAATGTAGCAGTAAGTATAGTTTGATCACTGAGTTAATCCATCCAATAGATCATAACGTCACTCCAATAACTTCGACTCTTTCCCAGTATTCAAATATAGAAATTTATCCCATATTACATTCGATTTATAATAAATTTTTAAAAATCAGTACGTTTCAAAGAGAGAATGTGAAATAATTGGCAAACACAGCGAAATGAGCGCGTGCGCAACCTTGCAAAGAAGTTGAAAATCACGTTCTAATATACATATCCTTTCTTCGAGGAATTCTTTGTGATGCCACTCGATTAACAAACGTAAACAATGCTTTTCTATAAGATTAGACGTGGATGGTCGATTCGTATCGAAAAAATATCGCTTAAGATGGCTTAAGAACGTATTTGGCTTACCGCTAATGCGCCTCATGGCGGCTCACGACACGGCTCGTATCCAAAAACCGACGAGGTGGTCAATCCAGCGAGGTATGTAAATCTTCCTGTTCGCTATAAACACCATGCCACATGTACAAACACCGATCATCACCTACGCCATGCACACACCGATTCTGGAACGTAAGGTTCCCGCGCCATTGCCCACTGATGAGGCTTTTCTCGAACAAAGAAGATAACCTGCCTCCTCCGACACCGTACTTTTCCCTGTTACGTTAACACGAATAAGTAACCAGCCGCCTCGAGAATGACTGACATACTGTTAACCGCGATCAGAGTGATTCTCTCTACGCGGCGACCGACGGATGCACTGACCGAATGTGTGGTAATTTTAAACGTACTTGAACGCGGGTGAGAAACGGCGACCAAACAGGGTATAAACTACTCCATCACGATTTCTCACGTAGCACTGTCGTCCTCTAGTATCCAATGCCACCGCCAGAGCGCTCGACCAACCGGTAATGATAAATCTCCTCCTTGTATGGATTTAGGTCCCCGAGCCGCACTGTTGGCTTTTTAAATCCATTCATTCTATCGCGTATTCTGTACATTGTTTTCCTGTATTTCTGGTTGATATAATATCGTTACATTAAACTATAAATGTAAAGCGTTATATAGAAAGATTTACAGTGTGACATATAAGATAGTATATTCGCTTTGTATGTAAGCCATACAAAAGGCAAGTTAATCAAATGAAATTAAAATTTCTTTACCATTATTAACAATATTAATCCTGCAAAAGATATACATTTATAAGTCTATCCAGCATAATAATTAACGCATAATTTAAATAACGATTTCTGAAACTACAACTTTAGAACACTTTTACATTTCAACTTTCTACTAATTAACCCTCCTGTTTTCCTCGGGTCTATATATATGACCCGAGATGGATATTGTATCTCAATATATGTTATTAAAATATAAATTGTTTTTAAATATTTGTTTTGGTATTCAATATTTATATATTCTACACCTTCTATGAATAAAGTATTTTTAAAAAAGAAGATATCCGAAGAAATACGAACGTGAAAAAGAAATAATCATGGTTAAAGTCGAAAGTACTATGAATGTAAGCATTGAATGTATATCATATATTAGAAATTATTTACAAGAATACAAATTTAAATATATTAATTTCGGAATATATATAAATTGCTTTGTTTAATCCTCGAGGCCTATATGTATTATAATTATAGCAATAATTTCATTAGTAAAATTTTTTTATAAAAAGGAATAAAATACATGTCATAAATAATTTATATATAAACTTCAAATAAATAAATGTTTGAAAGGTAGCAATTATGTTCTTGTACTACATAAAAGATGATGTAAGAACAACACAGTACAATAGAACTAATTATACTTAATTACCTTGTACCATCGACTTGAGTTTATGAGCACATATGCGCGTGCATGCACAGATATAATGCGATGATATAACCATATTACCAGCATTTGTATACTGACTAAATCGAAAGTAATTGTACTAATAGTTTTGGTCTCGCATCTTATTTAAGTCAAAAGTATTCTACGATCTACTTAATGTTAATAGTATATTCTTCTTTCGTTATAATTCAATGTAAACGTAAGTTAAACATGTTCTTTTTAATTGATTCACGAATTATAACGAAACAGATGATTTAACATAAATGTATAACATTAAAAAATTATTAATTTTGTATAGTCTTATAGTATTTTTTTCAAATCTAAAAATTTCGTTCATCTAAGATGATAATTGTAAAATTTGTACATTTCAGCAATTTGAAAATTTCAGCAATTATAAAAATATTGTTTATGCCAATTTAAATGGCATACTCAACTGCTATGTTTAATTTAAAATACATAAGATGATAGGTTCAAAAAATTAAAAAGATAGAAAATATTTAAGATGTTTTATATTTCTAAGAACTTAAAATTAAGCTGTAAGAAATTAGTAAATGATATTTCTCCTATTCCTTTATATATGGTTCTTTATTGGCTAGGAAAGTATTCCGATGTCATTTCTAGAAGAACAGCGTAAAAGGAGTAGAACCACATGCTTCGCAACGAGATCCCGTTGTACAAAGTCAAGAAGTCAATGAGCGGTCGACGTACACTATCGTAGTATCGGTAAAGTACTACGGTAGGCTTTACAATAAGTACTGTCGAAGCTGGTAATAGGGTGACGCTGTACGGGGTTACCATGACAACAGACTGTAGGCTTTTTCAATCTCTTCCCTTCTGCCAGCATTAGCCCTTATACTTCTCTCCCTCTTTATATTCCTTTCGTTCTCATTTCTATCTCCTTTCCTTTTCTTTACCTCACCTTGATGCTGTAACTCTTATTCTACCTACACATATCATACTATATACATATCTTCGATAACGTTCACTCACCGCCATGTAAGTTGCGTTTATTTCTATCGAAAGTCTATCCCCTGATATCTCTCGCCCATTTCAATATATCTTTCATATAAAAGATTTCTTCTTAATCTTATATAATATTATCTTTATTTATATTGGCGTCTATGTATTTATTTATTTCTAATTTGTTAGATTATATTTTCGAAACCTACGTTATCAAAAATCATAAACTTAAAACATTACAAATTTATTTCATTTAAAAAAATTAGATACTTAATGGTAAAAATGAAAAAATTTACTTACGAATATTGTTCCACACAGATAAAAAATGTAACGTGAAACACAGTTAACTTCAAATATTCAATGATCTTCTCTTTTATTTATAAAGATTTTTTATTTTCTTCTGTTTATTATCGTTTTAATAATGTTAATAATTAATCTTAGAAACAATAATGATTATATTGTCTCATGACCCATATATATATACGCATCACATTATAAAATATATACATATCTTGTTTTATTATTAAATTTGAGCTTGATAAATATCATGCAATAAAAATTATCAAATGGATAAGGAATTTTAGAACTATATAGTTATTACATATTGATTTGTCTATCAGTATATAATTAATTAATAAGCTTATAAGTAACAGTCTGTTTTATCCGAAATACCGTGACTTACTTAATGTTATTTTTATAGCTGCATCATTTTAAAAAAGATATATTATTGCATATTTTTAAAAAATTTTATGTTTGTCATACATTACATGTAGTCTGTATTATTAAAAATCACCATATAGTTATATGTATAATACAAAATAGTTAACTTTTTAATGATATAAAAAAATGCACTGTGTGTATAGGCACGCGCATGTTTATATATCGCGTTACGTTTGATTTCATAGTTAATAAATAATTTCAGATATACCTTGTTTATATCTGCTTCATTTTAAGATGGCTATATAAAAAAATAAATAAATAAATAAAAGATGGATGTTTATATTTTTATATAAAATGTTGTATTGTTTATTGCATCGTTTAGTAAAAAAAAAAGGAGCTAATATACTTCGATACTTATTACAAACAGTCCTTTAATATTCATAGGATTAATTTTGTTCTAACTCTTAGTTCATAAAACTGGAATGGTAAATTAATATAAAAAGATACAAAAAGCTTTACATGTAATACTACTTATGCATACGTTCTTTTTTTTTAAATTATGTTACATTCAACTGTACAAATACAAAGTAAAAAATTGTAATAAAAGATATATCACTTTGGTCACTATAACTTTTCATGATTTGCATAACACTTTACGAATCTTACAACTAAAAATCACAATATAATTAGCCTGTACAATAGTAAAAACATTAAATCGAGCAAATTTTATAATAAGCACTTAACAATGAAATTAACAATTTTCACGTTAGATATTTGTAGATGTTTTTAAATATGTATTAATTGTTTGATTCTGTAACTGAAACTTTAAAATTAAATAATCACACAACTACTAAACAGGAATAATAGAATACTTCAGAGTATGGAGATTTAAGTTTTTTAATTTTAAATACTTTAATTTAATTAATCGCTAAAATTTTGGGTACTGGGATTAAATTCCTACACATATCTAAATTGTGTATACAGATCTCATCATGATATGGAGAAATCAAACATTTACATACATTATCATATATCATATGTCATATATACGTTCACATTATAACAGAAATGAAAGAAAGGTCGTATATGAGAAAGAGTAAATGCTACCGTTTCTTTTTCATGCCTTTGCGATATCCTTTACCAAACCACCCAGGATTTTTAGCAGCTATTGGGGGATCTGCATGGATTACCAATGTTTTTGTATCTTTTATCTGCTTACTTTCAGGTCCTATTAAATTAGAATTATCTGTGTCTCGTTGGTAATAAAGGCAAGTAAGAGAGCCTTCGTTTTCCATGCAAAAAATACACGTAGGTTTAGGTTTTGGCACGTCTGAGGTCATATTCGGTACTTGCATGAATGGATAATAAAAAAGTGGTGTTAGTTGAGGGCACATATACATTGGTGGAAATGGTAAGCCCATAGACAAAAATGGTAATGCAGTAAAAAATGGCGCTGAATAAGCAGACATTGATTCGGTTACTTTTTTGGGTGAAACACATTCTTCTTCTTTGGTTTCGGATGAAACATCTTCGTGAAAATTGTCATTAATTTGATTTAGTTCCTTATGAACAATATTGGATGGCTCTTCCAAGCAAGGTTGACTTGTTGTGTGCTGTTCATTATTTCTAAGTCGTACAGCGTGGAAAAAAATAGGATCCTTGGCACGATTATACTGTGGTATTTCCAACCCAAGATGAGCCATAATTCTTTTCATAACTTCGTCGCATTTTCCATTTATTTTCAAAACTGCATTTTCGTCCTTTGGTGTCCATTGTAAATTTACAATGTATAGTGACGGACGTTTGTGTATTGGCCTATCCATCTGCCACAACCATGGGTATTTCTTCAGAACTTTTAAGCTAGAACCTAAACACAATATAACATCTGCTTGTTTTGCTGCTCTTGTTGCACCATTCCAATTAATTGGCCAAGGAAGATTGCCTCTTTCACCGAAATGAACAATGGAATCTTGCAAACCAGAGTTACATCTATGGCATAATCTTCCAGTACCATGAGAATATCGAGCTGTTTTTTCAGTAACATCGAACAATCTCCAATATTCTCTATATGGTTTACACATTCTACAAACTTCTACATACATATTGCCATGAACTTCAGATAGAAGTGTACGAGGTATTCCACTACGCAAATGAAGACCATCACAATTTTGAGAAACTACATGTTTTAAAACCCTTGCTTTATATAAGGCATAAAGAGCCATATGTGTCAATGTCGGTTCTGCTTGACTAAGATCATGATTTCTGAAATATATAATAAATTAATCAAAATACCTAGTAATATAAATAGTAAAAGAAAATTAAATCTGATTAATTATCCTTTAACACTATTTGATTAGTTTTAACATTACCCGATATCTTTTCCTTGTTGTAAACGAGTCCAAACACCATTTGTTCCTCTATAATCAGGGATAGAAGCAGCTGTACTGATACCAGCACCAGTATAAACAGCAAGTGATGTAGCTCTGCTGATAGCTGCAGCCAACCTCATACACTTTTCTTCTAAAATTTCTGGTGCATCTTCTACCTCTTCAAGTCTTGCTTTTACTCTGTGCCTTTTCTCTTGTCTAAGAAATTGGTAAATTTTTTGTTAACATAATCGTCAGCATATTTATTATTAAACTACATTTTCTAAATATCTATTTGTTTATAAAAACGATAAGAAGATTCATATATTATGACAATTTTCCATATTATGTTAGCAATAACAAAATAATTTGACATGTTCATAAGTGTACAATCAATGATTTCCAAAATGGCTATACCTTAAATTAACCTCCTTTACTACATCACTACAAGATATGAGTATCCCTGTTTCTTCTGCAGTTCTGTCACTTTCAGATTTTTGCAAAATCGCAGCTACCTAAAAAGACGTAAAAATGTAACATTCCCATTGTTGTTTACGATGTATCGAAAACAATGCCGGGAGATACATAGAAATTTTGGATAAAATTTACGACTGACTAACTATAATGGAATAGGTAGTATTAAAAATTATGCACATACCTTTTTAAAAGTTGCTACTCGTTCGTCTTTAACTTTGAAAGCTTTAAGAGCTGCGGAACGCCTCCTTGACAGAAACTTCTCATTACCAGCCTCCTCCATCTTTAATCAAAACGACCAGCACGGCACTGTATCAAGTATCTAAAATGATAGAAATGTCATGATCGCTTAAAATTAATATTTCTAGTATATCAGTAATATATCATCTATTATTGTTATTAATAACGTACATTTTTCACTTAAAATATGTTTAAAAATACGTTGTGAAGATGTACATGTGCATATTACAACCTTTTACAATTAAATTTATAACTATGACAAAGTTATAAATGTTATCGTTTTAAACTATGAATACTTCATGACATAGAATGACAATATTAAAATGGCAAAAATACATCCTATATTACGAATACTCCAATTTTGTCGAATACATATAAACCATTGTAACCAGTTTTATTGCTAACAAAAAAAGTAAGGGAACATATTAAGGAACATGTTTTTTAACATGAATTTGTAGACTTAAATTAATTTATATAACACAAAATTTGTCATTTATTTTGCCAAGAAATTCTGTACGTAGAAGGCGACTATTCTATATGACATTCTGAACGAAAATATTCCTAAACTTAATATTAATAGAATCAATGTAATCAATGAAATCATGGATGCATATATTTAACAATATTAAAGCAAAAATTATACATAACAAAATTTGATATTGCTAAATACTTATTTTACGATTTAAGATTTAATTAATACTTCTAACATTTAATCACATAAACAATTAATAATGTCGTTAAAGAATATTAACTTTTTCTAGATTTTTGAATTACATATAGATGTATGTTATCCATGTAAACTATTCATATACATTTATAGCATTATACAAACCCAAATTTTTTTTTTAAGTTTCATACAAAGAAAAAACGAGTAAAGTGTGGCAGTAGTAAAAATAATTTGTATTAGTGATAAGAAGAAGGTTATTAAATATACAATTGAAATTCTTTCGAAACTTGTTCCCGCCATTTGAAAATTTAAATATTATCTACACGTTTGTATTTTCTATTATGGTGCGAATCGACAACTCTGGACAAAATAGCGATTATATTTTCGACTTTGATTTTATTTGTTGACAAAGAAAATTCGAAGTTCATGATTTCTATTTGCAACTAAATAATTACAGTCAGAATGAATAGGTACTAGTGGAAACGGTTTGATAATTAGTCATGCCAGGTTTAGAAGAAAGTATTTCACGCGATACCAGTCCACCTACGCACAGCCTAATGTCCGATGGAATCGTCTCTGAGCAAGTGAAAAAATTTTTGTTTACTTCTCGTAAGACTCAGGACAACATACAGTGCAACGAGAGTTTAGAGATTTATATCCTCGAGGTACTACAATTTTTCAGTAACTGATACATTATTGACTCATTTTTTTATTGTATGTATATCACATGTACTCTTTTTGGTTATGTATTTTTTTGTATATTGGGTTGGCAACTAAGTGATTGCGGATTTTGTCAATACCACCTAATGACAAAATCCGCAATGACTTAGTTGCCAACCCAATATTATTATTTGTAAAATAATTGTGTTAGTAATTCATGTTTTTTAAATGGAGTAACGTAGATAAAGCGTTTAATATTTCATATTATAATTCATATTTTAATTAATCATACAAAATTAAATATTAATAGGCTTTAAAAGATAATTTGAATCTTTAAAGTATATTGTGAGTAGGTTAAAATTTATGATCTTATTTAAGTATTTTTTGCCTCATGTATTATTGTCAACTTATTTTTTGTTACAGTTACTTCAAGCTAATTATAGTTTTTATACATGGCCTTCTGCACCTGTATTAGCTTGGTTTCTTTGGGAACATAAAGAAGAACTTATTGGGAAGAGAGTTTTAGAACTTGGTTCAGGTACAGCTCTTCCTGGAATTTTAGCTAGTAAATGTGGTGCTATTGTAACTTTAAGTGATTCTGCTAGTTTTCCTAGAAGTCTACAGCATATAAGAAGAAGTTGCGAATTAAATGGTATTTTATCTCAAGTTCAAATTGTTGGCATTACATGGGGTCTATTTTTGTCTAGTTTATTTTCAATTGGGCCATTAGATTTAATTCTTGGTTCTGATTGTTTTTATGAACCAGCCTTATTCGAAGATATAGTTGTTACAGTAGCATTTTTATTAGAAAGAAATCCAAATGCAAAATTCTTGTGTACCTATCATGAAAGAAGTGCAGATTGGTCTATAGAACATCTATTAAATAAATGGAATCTTACCTGCACTCATATATCATTGGCTGGACTTGGAACAGATTCTGATATAAACATACATGAATTAATGCAAGATCATACAATTCACTTATTAAGTATACAGCGTGCAGCCTAAGTGTCTTTTGCCATGATTCCAAGATATTTAATTTCTATACGTAATATTCCATGGACTGTTTCTCACTCCCAGCTTGAAAAATACTTCTTAACATTTGGTAATGTGAAAATTGCAAAAATTATATTTGACAAATATGGTTTAAGCACAGGTCATGGATTTGTAGAATTTTATGATAAAGCAGTAGTAACCTTTGTACTTAATACAGATCATGTTTTGGATGATGGAAAATTATCTATTACTGAAGGTCTTAAATATTTGCATGAAGACAATGTTAAACAGTTTGTAGAGCAACACATATTAGATGCTGATACAGACACAAACATTGTGGATCACAAGTAATATAAATCCTATTATTAATCAACCCTTTGATCATAGTTGATTAAAGTAAATAATATAAACAACATCAAAATGAGTCTTGAAAAGACATTCAATAAAGCAACAGTCTATTTACAGTCACTGGCATCGGAATTAAATTCCACAGAACTCTTAAAATTCTATGCTTTATATAAGCAGGCTACAATTGGACCATGTAATATTTCAAAACCCAATTGGTATCAAATGCAAGCAAGACAGAAATGGGAAGCATGGAAAAGTCTTAATGATATGAGTTGTGATGATGCTATGAATAATTATGTACTTGAGCTATCTAAATTTAATCCAAACTGGGAACAAGATGCGCAATCTGAATCTAATAACTGGGTTGCTATTAGTCGATTAATAAATATGGAAGATGAAATAAGTGATACGGACAAAACTTTTTTGGATTGGGTGAAAGAAGGACATGATGAAAAAGTACAAGAACTACTAAACAAAGAACCAAAACATGCAAATTTAACAGATTCAGAAGGTCTGTTACCTATACACTGGGCTGCAGATCGAGGTCATTTGACAATTATAGAACAATTAATTAAAAAAGGAGCAAGTGTAAATTCACAAGATGAAGATGGGCAAACACCATTGCATTATGCAGCTTCATGTGGGCATCTTGATGTTGTAACATATTTACTGTCTATCGGAGCTGAATCCATAAAAGATAATAATGGTATGACACCCAAAGACATTGCCGATGAACATTTAAAACATATATTGTGATTAAATATTAATATATGTAATCATCATGTAATAACTAAATTTAATGGTGAATGTTAATAAATCGAATTAATGATTTTCTCATAGTATTTTATATTATAGTTTAATTGTTTTTAGAAACTCTTTATTTATATACAAATAAATCTTCCACTAGCTTTTTTAACTATATTCACAGCCTAAGCATTTCTTAGGTAAATGTATAATTTATCAGAGACAATGTTAAAACGTTTTTACATAGTAATACATTTTTAGGCACAAAATATAAATAGTATTTTAACATTAATCGAGTACACAGAGACTAATATACTCAATTTACAAATATTTTTAAATTAGTTAATGAGGAAAAAATGTATAACTTATAACAATAAAAGATATTCGAGAAATTACGTACTTAAAATCATTATTTCAAATGAGATGTAAATGTTGTTGCATTAGTCGTATCCTTATTATAATTAATATATCAGTCAAGTATACATATTACTACAAAAAAAGAATATAGTAACCAAGAAGTTTAGATGAACTATACTACACTAAAAAGATTTATAAAATATTTGCCATTTTTTGTAAATTTCATCTAATATAAATCCTGATTATTTGATGAAATGGATAAAAGTATGTTTATGATGTATTTAAATATTGCTTTCAGCAACTAAAAATTTTATCAAGTAGTTTTTTAATAAAATATATCGAAATTTTATATCTATATCATCAAACAATCAGTTACAAATGTGAATTATTGAAATGAGAAATAATTAAACAAATTTATAACATTTTCCTTAATAATCTTGTTTAAAGAGAGTTCGCTAAATCGTATTTTCAACATGCAGGTGATTTCATATAAAAAAACAAATATAAAATTAGATTTGTTTTTTATTATTGCATACTTGTAAAAACAAAAAAGAATTTTTTATATATGAAATTGTTACGTGTTATATACAATATATTTATCAATACATACATTTTCCTTTACATTTAAAAAATACTCCATTTTCAGAAGGTACAATTTGTTAATATATTGTAACATTTTTGTAAATCATAAAATAAGTATTGCATTATTAAACAAAAATAAAACAATTTTGTAATACAATAAAATAAGTTTTGAATAATTGGATAATGTTATTAAACACTTTTTTATTTGAGCTAAATAACTGAAAATTTTAGAATTTTTGGCAATATTATAAACTCTATATTATCACAGTATTGTTATTTTGTAAAACAAATACACGCAAAGGATGCCTATTTATTTACATTAAAGTCAATTGATATTAGTTCATCCAAAATTCTTTGCAACAACTTAAAGCTAATTCGAAAAATTCATCCCTTTTCTGTTTTCTTTTATAAGTAATCACCTTATTAAATGCATTACAATCTAGCATATACTCTGCAAGTATAAATAAATAACATACAAATGTGTTATAGTTAATGCCAAATATATACCATTTTGTATTACATAATAACCATACTGAAAGTTGTGTGCTTAAAAGGTATGTCAATCTAGAGACATTAAATGCCACGTCTTTTTATACATTTATGTTCTCATTATTCTGATAACAAGTATAAAAATCGATAAGTTGCAAAAATATTAGAGTTAAATATGAAAATAAGATGTATAACTTTTTTTAATTATCTTTAATATATAACTATAAAAACTTAAAAATGTTTAATCTTACAATTGTAAATTTAGTTTTCGTTTTCTGCTGTTTATTATCATTTTAAAAATACAGAAGAAAACATATTTTTTCGCCTTCTGCATAATTTCAAAAAGTTAAAATGAAATTTCATATAACTGTGCTATCAATTTCAATGTAATTATCGAAATTGGAACGTTCATTATTTAACATCAAAAATAGGAAAATTTACATTATTTTGTTAAGAGTTTTCTACAGTTCCATACTATTTTATAAGAAATATAGCCTTCATTTTTTTAAAAATATTAATTTCTATAAAGTTCTCTTATAAATGTAATAATCACTTTTTATACAGTTGATTCTAGAGATTAGTACTTTCGTGTTCCGATTTAACACGCGCGGTGGGTGGAGGTGGTGGTGGCGGTTGTGGTCGCGGAGGTCTTTGATGAAATCTTGGAGAAGCCGGAACAGGTTGTTGCGGTGATTTAACAACTACCACCGTCTCAGTCTGAGTTTGCACATCGATAATATTCCCTTCTGATCTGGTTCGCACGTGAGCTTTCGTTTGTTCCGGAGCGTTCAGTTTGGCTGGCTTTTCCTGTCGTTCGCCGTACAAGGACATAGACGAAGGTCGACTACCTACACTGGGGCTTCTCTGTAAGTTCGAAGCCGCGTTGCCATTGTTGTTGCCCGAGGTGCAGAACGCATTGCCATTGCCACGCACTTGTATTATACTGACCTGTTGTTTGTCCACTGAATATACATGAGCTCTTTCCAAAGTTAAAGGCTATAGGTTATTAAAAAGGAAAAAGATATTAATAGCTCTGAAAAATTATTATGCGATTCGACATTTTTTTTCATGAAAATAGCTTTTAACACGTTTATTCTTCATCTTTATTTATAGCTTACGTTATTGTATTTCAAAATTGCAATATCCAGGTAGTGATATTTGTCGAGTCCATTGGCAGTAACTACATTTATTTTAAAGAATTATCTTACATATACTGGAACTAAACGTGACGTTTAGAAACTCTTAATACTCACTCCTGCTTCGCTGTCTAAGTTTTCGTTACTGTGCCGTGGTTGTTGTTTAATAAGGCTCGAAGGTCGTATTAATCCTGCTGGTCGTTCTGGAATCGCCGGTTTACTACTTCTATCAAGTGTGCTTGTACATACTGGATTATTGTCCGCCTTCTTACGTAATTCAACCGTTTCTTCTTTAAGATTAAGACATATATTAAACATTTCGTATTATTCTTCTTGATAAAAAAATTATAAAAACATTTACCTGCATTATGTACTATGTTGGTTATACTTCTTGGAGCAGCTACTGGTCTACGTCTTTCTAATGTAGTGGGAGGCGGTCTTTCGGTTGGTATTATCTTTAATTTTTGTGTAGAATTTTCTGAATTTTCAAGTTCCACAAGGGACTTATTGCACGATATATTCTCCATAGTGTTCCTTTCAAGAGCAATAGGAGCATTTAATTTCTTTTCAGCCTTTTGAGTTTCTTGATTAATCTTTTCAGTTTCTGTGTTTGCATTATGTAAATCTTCCTGTACCTCGTCAACGCGTTCTGAACAATTAACTAACGAGGAATCAATAAGTGCATTTGCTTCAGTATTGTGTTGTTTAATTTCTGTTTCTGTGCTTCCATCCTGCTTATCTATACTAGTGTCATGTTTTGTAATTGATTCCGTATTTGTTGTTTCATGTTTTTTTATGCGATTAAGAGTCCCTGATGTTAAAGGTCTAGGTGGTTTATCAGGTGTGGGTGGTGGTTTATCATCAGGTTTCTTATCATGTTTATCCGGAGTGGTGCTACTTGGTGGTGTTGGAGCTGGTTTGTTTTTCCTACGAGCTGCTGGTTTAGGACTGCCTTGTGGAGGACTTTCTCCATGATCACTAAGACTACTGTTAGAAATGCAACGACGCATACTCGTAGTTTGATTTTCCGAACCATTTATAATACCAACTTCTAAATCGCGATCAAAATCTATTTCACCAGGAAAAAACCAATCTGCATACGTGATCAACTGATCAACTATAAGACTAGAGTTATTAGCTGTACTCATGTTCATTCTGAAATAATAAATATTACATTAATAGAGATTATCATATAACTTTTTCTATGATGATCAATGATAACAATTATGTAAATGAATAATATTCTTACACCATTGTATTTGCATCCTCTTGTGGACTCCATATTAAATTGGGCGCGATTACAATCGCAATATTTTGTGGCGACATTTTATTCACATCTTGGTTTTTAGTGAGAACAGCTAGAAATTTGATTAGGAACCGCAGATTTTCTAAATTTACAGCTGGTAACTTATGTAACACCTCCCATAGAGCCCTCAATCTTGTTTCATTCTGAGTTATTTTTGCAGCCGCCATCCATTCAGGATACAACCTTTGAAATAAGGTAAAAATAACGAATATAATGTTATCATTTTCTTTGTCATCATTATGGATAGTAAATATTATTTTTATATTTACTTGTAAGTTAGGAGAGGTTCAGGTAGTTCTCGAAGATAAGATTTTAATGCGCCAGCAATGACATGTGGATCTTTATACTCAAGAGCAGTTGGTAATGTAAGGCAGCATGCATCTAAACTCAATTTAATTCGCCGTGATTTTGACGCAGCGCCAGCTATTCTAAAAAGGCCCTCTTCTTCCATACCTAATCTTAGCAACGCAGATACACACAATTGAACGGGTAATGCAATTTTTCTGTTAGTTACTCTGAGATGTTCTTCCAAAGGATAACCATAAACTGGTTTCATTTCATTATCATCTACAATTATGAAACAGGGTCACATATTAAATGAAATTTTTTGGTAAGTCTTGGAAGTATTACATGATAAAATTCGTCAAACACGCCAAATGTTTTTGGTTCATAAATACGATTAAATACGTACTAATATAGCTTTCTAATCCAGGAATAAGGTCTTCAAGGCAATGTAGCGCACTTTCATGATAAGCTCTTTGAAGTTTTACGTATTGTATAATAGTATGTGCTAATTCAGTTTCTCGTGACATAAGTTGAAACATTTCTGCAGCTAGTTGATCCCTACATTGCTCAACTTTAGTTTCTGCTTCTTCCAATTCTTCTCTTAAATTATCTACCTTTGTTGCACCTGCACCTATTACACAATATTAATTTCAAAACATAAACATAATTTTTATAATACAATTTAAAAATCAGATTAAAATTTCTTCTTACTAGCACTATGTTTACTGGCTTGTTGATATCTTGTCCTCACACTATCCATATCTAAAGTTAATCGGGCTAAATTTCTTTTATGTTTTATTATGTTTGGTACATCCGTATCTAAAATATGTTGAAGAGGCACTGCAACATATTGTTCAACTTTTGCTTCATGTTCAATTGCCTCATTTGCTAAATACACCTGTGCACGTCCACACTCTGACAAAGTAAAACCCATGAGACCATCTTCAGGAGCATTTTCCAACATTGTTTGACCTAATATATATTCTGGACATTTTTTCTGAAAGGATATACATTTTAAAAAGGTAAAAAGAAGCTATCATCAAAATTTAAACATAAATTTTATCATTATGTATTACCAAACGCTTTTCCTTCAGTGCAATATCTTGTGTCATAGCCTGATTTGGTGGATTACCAAGTCTTTTGTTTAATCCAATGAGAGCCATTCTGATTTGATCTACATGTTTATCTGCAGCTTGTAAATCATCTGTAAGCACTTCTGTTTTGCCAGCTCTATAAAAACAAATATTTGGTTAGTTGAGTTTCGAATATTGACAAATTCAAATTAACATAACGGTCTTTAAAGCCAATCCATTTTGAGACAGTCTGATTCATAAGCTATTTTGGTATATCATGTCTGCTTCTATTGAATCTTATGGTGTTTTGACATTGCTCAAAATTATATCGTTTAAAGATTATACAGAAAAACAGATTCTTATCCTTTGTTATGATAGATATATCAAAATATTATATTATTATATGCTTTATTTAAAAATGTTTAATATTTTATCTACCCATCGTAACATTTAGAAAATGCATAATTTTCGTAGACTTTTAAATGAAATTAAATCACAATTACCTAGAAAATGTTTGATCAGCAAGCTGTTTAACTCTGAAGAATTGTTTCTTCATGATTGATAAACACCTAACGCTTATTATATAAATAAAATTACACGATAATCTACCAAATTATGATCACTTATCACTTGTTAACTGTAACGATGTTCACGAGCACACATGTTTAGTATAATTAGAAGACATTGAAGAAATGCAGACGATAAAAAAAATAGAGAGAATCCTTCGTATCACTCGAAAGGCAGCAATTCGTCATAATGTTTGTATAATGATCCCACACCCTCTATGAACAAATAGAATGTCCCGATCGATATATCCTTACACAATATCGATGAGTTTCCACTCTCAAAAAAGTTTCAAGATTCACTTCTTGGATCTTAAATTTTGTAAACGTGTCAAAATCATAGAAATTTTAATCGCGGCATTTTATTTCCTTGTTCACCATTGGTTGTTTAATGCAACCGCGAAACCGAGCAAAGATTTTCACGTTGTTCATTATTTGACAAAACTTGGATCACGTGTCAATTTTGCTTTCCTTTTTAAACAGGCATTAAATTTCTATCAAAAGATTCGATAACGGGACAACCAACAAGTTTTTACAGTTCTCGGTCGGCCATTCTTGTTTCTCACTGTGATTCACATTTCGTTTAGAACGAGAAATCGTTTCAACCGCGCGAAATTTGAAATATAAAATTCGCGAAACGCGTAATCGTAACGATGTGACCTACAGTAACTCACGAAAATATTTCAACATTTATTATAAAATAACTTTATGTATTTATTGTGTCTATTATATATAAATTGTGGATTTTTATGCAAATTTATATTTTTATGGATACAACAAAGCAATAAAACTACAGTAGAATTTCGTTCTACCTATTAAAGATTATAACGATATTATTTTATTACGTTATTGTATATTGTATGCATTCTGTGGATTTTATATAAAACAATTTGAAATTTTATTAGCGCTGTAATGAGATACAATTATCATAATTATATTGTTCAAATTTATCAAAGATTCTCTTACCATAGATTAGCTAGCTAGGTTTTAAGAATATATGTCTTAAGTTTTAAATTGAAGATTTATTTGTAAGCTTAAGATGTAAAACAAGCAATGATTCTATCCAAAAACCATAATATGTAGATGGAGAAAATAAAATAAAATATTGCTTAAATTTATAACTTATTTAGTTACAAGATATTGCAAACATATAATTAGTAAAAATTTAGTATACAGCATGAATAACTGCATACTAATTATCTTAACCATAGAATAAATATTAAATATGATTCCACTGAGTATCAAGATTTATCGATGAATACTTTTGCGATCTCTGCAAAATATAAGAAATAAATATATATGTATATTTTCAAACTTGTTTGTATAAATTACATTTTAATACAAAACCTTTTTCATAAAAAGTTTTTATAGATGTTTGAATCAATGATATTGAAATAAAATAAATATTAGCAAAATTGTATATAAGTTTGATATATTTTTCGTATTACGAAATGTTTTCCGAAAAAACGTTATTATACAATACAAGCGTTAAATAAGTATAGCAATCATAACCTATTCGTAATGTGTAAGGTATCGATATATCGATATTCGTTGTAACGTATCATATAATCGATAACTATTCAACCATATTTTGACGACGACTTCAAATCATGTCAATTGAGAAAGGGAAGAAGGGAATTATGTATTGTTAGTTGTCACACGTTGGCCTTTATTTCTCAACTAATCGTGACCATCTGTTGACTCTTAATACACAATATCGGTTAACGACACTTGAAGTGTTCGCGCGGAAGATTTGTCTCGACCTTTTCTCAGTCTTTTCCTCTATTTTTGGTAAATTTTATTCAAAGTGATCATCATGACAATAGATAGAGGCTTTTTAAATGTGTTGATACTAAGTTGGGGATTTATGCTGGTATTTACCGCGTTTCAGACAATGGGAAATATCGAGGTAAGTTTGAAAATAAGATCATCGCAATATTTTAACGTTGATCTGAATTTTTTTATCTTTCTTTATTACATATATTTGGCATTTTTGTACAAAATATACATATACATTTTATTTTATATAAATCACTATTCAATGTGGTTTATATGGATAACATTTGATACAACATATACATAAATTGAATAGGTTTTGTATATGCATGAGTAATATTTAGTTTTATCACAGAGGAAATACTTCTCCCTCTGGTTTCATAATTATCCATTTGTTATATGAAAAATTTAAAATGTAATTAGTGAGTAAACTGAAAATGAATAAAATTTGTAATATTTTGCGGAAATATTGTCAATATGTAGCTGAACATAAATTAATGTTAAGATAAGGTTTGATGGAACCATTTAAATGGACAATGTATGAAACTGTTTTTTTTTAACTACGTAAGGTTAGCATATGTCAAATTTAAAAGAAACTTTCATTATTCTTATAGCTTTGTTATATGTTATAGTAATAAATAATATTGTAAGTTGAACATTTAGTTGCAATATTTATCATAATCAATTGAAATTACCTTAAACACTTTATTTACGTATTTTTTATTGTATGCCCAAAACATATTGTGTTCATTATTGCGCATGGTTTAAGTTATGGAGCCATTATTTTAAGTAAAAGTTATTTAGTATTAAGTACTGCAAATGTAATAATTTTGGAATCATTAAAAATCAATAATTAAATTGACCATTAGTATTTCTTTAACTATCTTTACTTATATACTATTATGTTAAGAAATATAGAATGTTTTTTATGTATTCCATACCTATAATGATTCTTTGTTGAAGTTTTAAAATCACATGATTATTATATTAACATATTTAACAATACACCTAATAATTTGAAAACATAAATTAGTGATAAATATAATAATATTAATTATAATGTAATCTAATATAGATTAACTATAATAATAATATTATTATATATATATATTGTTGTTATATGATTAACAGATAGCATTTCTTGTCATTTTTATATGCGCAGTACTTTTTACGTAAGAATATGTAAAATGTTTTTCACAATAGAGTAATTCATTAAAGTGATTCATTGGAATATGAGCATTAGAATATGTTTCATTAGAATAAAAGCATGTATCATTAATATCATAGCATTCATTTAAACAAATATAAACATGTGACTTTGAAATTTTATACATACAATGTTAAAAAAAATATTGTCATGAAAGAGTCAGTTGTTTGTATAGGAGAAACTTAACAGAATATCCAGATTCATTTTTTCTTTTTAATCTTTATCTACAAAGATTTCAATATCAATGTAATTTCTTTAAATGGAATTATACACATATTTTTATCATTTAAGGATGTTTATAACAAGTATATTTAAATGATAATTTCTCGAGTGTCGTTATAAAAAATTAGTGACAAATGTCACATTCCGTTAGCATCTATTACATAAAACAAATGAGCTACGAGAAGAGAAACAGTTAAGTCGAACCGCGTCAATCTGGTTTGAATCCAAATGTAAAATTATTATTCTTTGTTACATTCTTAATATGCGATAAGCATAACATTACTCTTAGCTGAAATTTAAGCCGATAATATCACTATCAGCCATTTATCAGATCTAAGATAAAAGTAGGAATTTTTGTTATTATTATTATTTTCTATAAGTATGTATAATGCGTAAAAATTGTAGATTAAAGTATTATTTTCTTTTAACAATAACATATAATTTTATAACTTTAATGGTCGTCATTGCAATTGTTGTAACGATATAATAAAAATGTTATTCCATTCTGTATTAAAGTACAAACTAAAAGCCACAATATGACATATATGTCGATAAGATAATATTATTTCTTTCATCTTTATAAAGACGTACATATAATGTTATAAATACAGAATACAAATACATATTACATTGAATATGGCACATCGATATGTACATATCGTATAGAACGTGTTTAATGAATGATTCAATGCACAGCAAGAAAGAGATATCATTTAATTGTCAAGCCCTGATAACTCCTATCAATTTTATCCCGCAATGAAGATGAAAGCAAAAAAGCCGTGATCTAGTTTGCAATAAGTATAAAATCAAACAGATAATGACTGTATAAATAAAAATATTTATTGAAATAAGGTCGGTGTGTAATATCTATCTCATAAAAATAATATTTTTAAATTGGGATCATTGTGAAGTTCTGTATGTTGTTTTCTACATTTATGTATAAAAATATCAATGATGATATTGGCATCTGTAATCAAATTTGTTAGTATAACAACAGATTGCAACAATTTACGATAATTGAAATTAATTTGTTTTTAGAATACATTCTTGCAATATTTTTTTATTATAACTTATTGCCTATTTTGAGATTAATATTAAAAATGTACTATTAACAAATTATTAGTGCATTTTATATTTTTTAAAATCATTTGATCGTCATCATATAATTTATTCTAAAGATGACATTTATTAACTTACGAAATCATGTTGACCTGTTTTATAAACAGTGAACTAAAGACCTAAGTAGTAAGCAATGAAAGGATATCGGTGATTGGTTAAAATTAAGTAAACATTGATTATTTGACTTAACACTCTACTTTGTTAGTTATTCCATAGTTTCTGGTATTACGTGACGCGCTAAATTAATTTTCAACGCAATAAGGTTTATCTCTTTCTAAGCTATATTTTATACTGCATAAAAAGAAACCTTTCACTTTTATTGAAAGAACAAGATTAAAACGTTTCGGTCTAGAATTAGATGTTAGATTCTGATCATGGGCATCGGTATATCTATATATACTTTGTTCATCGTTGCTGAAATGCAAAAACTTTCAAATATTAATGCGATCCATGCAAATGGCCAATTACTTCTTTCACGTTAGAATAAAAAAGAAATATTAATCATTAATAATAGCCATTCGTAATAAAAATCATTTAAGCTAATATATATTCTTATTCCACAATTTTTTAAAATCGGATTCTAACAATCACGGTCCTTATAGTTCTACTCAAGATAACCTATCGACCATATTGTAACTAAATATGTCGAAGTATTTGAAAAATGACAAAGATAACGAAAATCCAACTTCCTAAAAACATAAACACGTTATATTCTATTATATTAGGCTTATTTTCTTTGCAGAAAACAGTGCTGCAAAGTATTAACGAGGATGATCCGAATTTCACTGGCGAGGCCTACACTAGCTTAGCGATAATCTATGCCGTGTTTGCCACGTGCAATTGGTTAGCGCCGTCGTACATTTCGATGACAGGGCCGAGGATCGCTATATTGACCGGCGCTTGTTGCTACGTCCTTTTCATAGGATCTTTCCTCTGGCCTCAAAACGTTCTGCTTTATGCTGCTTCCTGTATCCTAGGTCTGGGAGCTGCTTTGATATGGACTGGACACGGACAATACCTAACGGAGAATAGCGACTCGGACACGATGTCCAGAAACGCTGGTATATTTTGGGCGATTTTTCAGTGCTCCATGTTTGTTGGCAACCTTTTCGTCTACTTCATGTTTACCGATTCAAAGATTAATGCGACGACCAGGAGACTCGTTTTCGGTGTGCTCACCGGATTAGCGATTCTCGGCACATGTTTACTGGCTACCTTGAGAAGGATATCGAATAGCCTAGTTTTAGGCGAAGCGGAAGGTGTCTCGAGCGCTGACAAAGAACTTCGCATACCAGAACCCGCAAGGAAGAAACCGTTGTTAGCTGCCTGGCATGCTTTAACCGATGCGATCGATCTTTTTATTACGAAAAAGATACTTTTGCTATCTTCCATGTTTGTGTATACTGGACTGGTGTTGACGTTTTATTCGGGAGTCTACTCGTCCAGTATCGGATTCACCAAAGCAATGGGTGATTCGCGTAAGAGTCTGATTGGTCTTTCTGGAATTTTCATTGGAATCGGAGAAGTGGTTGGCGGAGCTCTCTTTGGCATCTTTGGCTCGAAAGTATCTCGTGTCTGTGGCGTGTGGTCGGTGGTGCTTACCGGATTCTGCGCACATTTATTCGCTTTCGTTTCCATTTTCTTGAATCTACCGAACGACTCGCCATTCGCAGATACCGACGGCATAGGATATATCACTCCCTCGCCAGTTTTGGCAATGGCTGGAAGTCTCGCTCTGGGTTTTGGAGATGCTTGTTTCAATACCCAGGTCTATTCGTTATTAGGCATATTATTTCCACAACGAAGTGCACCAGCTTTCGCACTGTTTAAATTTTGTCAATCGGTCGCGGCTGCGGTAAGTTTCGCTTACAGTAATGTCGTTTATCTCCATATACAGCTCCTAATCTTAACGATAACGATCGTTATTGGTACTACTACTTTCTGTTTCGTTGAGTATAGCACAAGAAGGGAAAGAGAGAGTAATCAATCGGAGAGTGACGTGTCGAGTGAGTAACCTATTTAAGAACCAACGTTGCGTTAACGTAACATTTCATTTATAATCTTATCATGCTTTTGTTAATTTACATTATCCAATCTTATCGAATTTACATTGTGATTATGAAATTCTAAAAATTTATTGAATGTTCTTATCTTTAGCATTTCTTCTTTCACCTAAATATTATGATATTGCCTATTTTAAAAAAGTTGAACTTTTGAACATTATATAACTTGTTTGGCGTACCTTTTTTTTTTATAATAATGTTGCGTTTACTCAACTTTTACACGTTAGCTCATTGTTTGGTTCTGAATGGATTATAAATCAAGAAAAAATAGAATGATGGAAGCTTAAAAAATGCTCAAGTAAATGAATTTATTTTATTGTTATGAGAAGAGTGATAACAATGATATATTATTTTATAAAAATAGATAGTTAAGATTAAAGATTTTGTTACATATATATACACATACATATGTATTAGATTGAAGCGTATGAATGTCGTTTTTTTCAAGTTTGAATTTCGCGCGCTAATACAACACGCATTCAATTCTGTCCCATTATTAATTATCAACCTCGTTAAAGAAGGAATTTATTATATAAGTCACGTGTATTCGATGTAAAGATTTTCTTGCGAAATTTAAATTTGGAAAAAGTAGTAGTGTTGGAAGCATAAAGATTTCTGGAAATCTAATTTTTCTAAATCTATCAATTTTTTAATGTGTAAATTATTTCAAAGGAATTTATAAACGAAGAAATTATATCAGCTCTATTTGTAGACTCTTTGAATTCTATAATTGACTAATTCCAAAATTGTTATGAATCAGAAGTAATTAGAAAAGATAATTAGTTTTCAAAAAACATATCGAACTATATTCAAATTACTATGGTCAAATACGATACATATGAAGAAACTACGTACAATTAAAGCTTTATTGTATAAAACGGCATTTAATATGCATTAATCCAACGTTAACAATTTTTGCTGCTACTGATGCAACATTATCGTCGCTTTAACTACATATTTAAATAACGCTGTTCATTTAACTGTTGCGTTTTTGTTTTTATGAGCTTTAACGAAAGACTTAGAAAGACAAAAACAATAATGAACAGTGTGTTAACAGATATCACCTGAAATAAAGACATTTCTGACGACAACTGTGTAATTTCAGAGGTAGAGAAACTATATTTTTGTAGCAGCGAATGTGTTAAGCCTTAAACAAAAATGAATAACGAGATAAGAATATTGACGAATCGTGTAATTCCAATGTTTCAGTACCATTTTGTAAAAGACTGCGTTTCTATTAATTATTTTATAATAGTTACCAACTAAGAAACATTGAAACGAAATAGATTATACATTTTTGTTGTATATTTTGTTACTACCGTCGAATAGTAATTTTGCACTTGTAAAATAATTCCAAGTAATTCTACTAGATTCTGGAAGTTCGTGACATTTTCGAAAAAACATCACATCTCTTTATCTATATATATATACATATATATATATTAAAGATAAATTTATTTTTTTTATGAATCTTGTTATTTGTAAGTCTATTTTTAATAGTGAATATTATCATAATTATAGAAAAGGATTATGATGGTAGAAAGAGTATTTAAGAACTTCATGGCTATATTAGGGGTAGAAAATATATTTAATCTATGTTTGCAATTAAGATGCAGAAAATATGAAACAAGTATGAAATAACCCCAGCCAATGCGATATCTTTTTCATACCGTTTGCATAATAATTCGTGCTGTTGTAAGATATATAGTATCACTATAAAACTAGGATTGTTATTATATGAATTTGCAGTTACAGATTTTTATAAAGCTTTTAGATGAACGAACATTTTGTTTAAACAAGTTTATATATATTTTATAGATATATTTTATTTCCGGTAATTGAGGTTAGGGGAAAGATTCTGTTGTAAAGAAATTAGGATTGTGAAATGTTATAATGTAAGATGATATAGACATTGTTTGAACTGAGTATAAAGCGAAAATAGCTATATTTTTTTAAAAAGATTAGTGATAAAGAGAGCACTGTGCTTCCGCGTGAATAAATAGCACGAACTTCCATTAACATAAATGTCTTATAATTTGTATTTGTACTATACATGTATTGATACACGTATTGATATATGTTCAATGGAATAGAGTTCTCGCGGTTTTGAAATGTGGTAAGACTGTAATATGCAAAGTTAGTTCATTGCATTCTTGATAACTGCGACAGTAAACGGTTTTCTATCGATATTTTAAAAAACGTTGAAGAAATGATATTTTCTAGTATTTACAGCAATAGTATGAAAAATAATAAAAAACATGTATTATCGATTATGTACATATGTATGTACATTAATATACGAACAAAATAATTTTGAACTTATTTTTCATGGTGTCGGAGGAAATAGTCAATGATATTGTACTTTGTATGAAAATATTCTGTACATAGGAATAACCTGTTAACTTTGAGATTAATTTAAGACATAATCCTACCGTTTGGTGTATGTACCGTATAGATATAGAATAAGCACATTTTTGTCCATTAATAAAATTCGTCTATTCTTGTTGATCAATTTCTGTCAATTTTTAAAATCTATGTAAATGTCAATGTTCACAAAATATATAGAAAATTTATCCGGTTTTCAAACCGTTCTTAGTTAAAGTATTATTGTAAATATATTACGACCAAATTTGTAAATATGTGTAATTTGAATTGCAATATATGATAAAGAAAGCATAACACTTCGTATGATTCCTAATATTATTAGAACAATAATCGATGTTATCTAAAAATATTTGTAAATTTCTAATTTATCAATTTAATATTCATCGATACATATCGAACATTTAAATTTTCTTACATTTACTACGTAGTTTTTACTTTGGCATCAAGACATCAGTTACGTATACATATCATATACATATATATACATATTTGATTAATCAATGTTTGGAGTGTTGGAAACAGAGGATAACTTATTAATCAAAAATTGGGAATGAAATGAACAGAAAGTATGCGACTTGATCGACATTAGAACATTGTATACCATATGCAAGTAGTTTTAAGTATTCCATCTACTATTGGCGTTGCAGTAGTATTCTATGCTGAGTCGATAACACATGGAATAACACTAAACCGGTAAAGCAGCTGTAGTTCCTCGCAAGAGGTAGGAACTTCAATATGAAAATACATTGGTGGTAGAACACCCTACATTTCGATAATTCCTATATACACACACATACGCACAACAATTTATTATTCTTATATAATTTTACGATTCTAAAATATTCTAATGTTGCATTAAACAAGTTAAACAAGTTATTAGAAATTTTCGGTTAGAATATCAACGACGCGTTGTATACAGACACTGTTCAACTCCCGGGCAGCCACCTGTCGCGCGCATGCGTACTAGGCGGTAAAACACCTCGCTGGTCGTTTCTGAGTGTCAGTGTAAATCAAAATGGCGAGTGTAACGACGGTTTGTGACAGCTCTCGGCCTGTTTCGCTCGTGTTTTCGAGTATTTGAACGGGACGCGCGTAGTTATGTTGTTCACGTGACTGATCTAACTCTGAAGGGTGAGTGAAGAATGATCAATTATTCGTGGCAAACATCGAAACGCGATTTTTCCCAATTTCTTCGACTGGATCGACACCCTCCTGTTATTCCATGGACAGTGGCGGGGTGACATTGACGTTACTCGTGAATTACGTGCTTTTTCAGTAACTCGTACGTCAGAATTTTTTTTTTCTTTTTTAACCAACGAACAATTTAATATTCGTGTCGAACACGAATAATTATGGAAAATCTTTTTATTGGGTGTGTATCGTCGGTCGTTTAAAAAATGAACCAACGTTAGAAAGATCGTTTGATAGTGTTGATTATTATTGTTTCGCGGAAGTGTCACGAGGTGTGTATTGTTTCGAAAGTCGAAGTTGTGTGCCGTGCACGTTCGAACGTGTATCGCCCGCGTTCCCAATCTCGTTGTGCGTGCCTTATTTTTTCATTCTAACGCTCTGTTCCGTTTGGCCACGGTGAGTCGATATTCCATCACGATGACATTTAATGTCATATAATAATACAACGCGATTCCGATATCTGGCTCGTTGACTCGTTAACAATTTCTCCCGGTGTTTACGTACATTGTCTAAACGTTAGTTCACGTTAAATGTCAGGGGTTGACTGACATTTTATGAGATTTTATAAATATATGCTCTTTTCTACAATCTGTTTTGCTCTCTTTTAAAACATCGTAAACTGGCAATTAGACGAGCAAAACTGTTTTATAGCATAACGGGTATAACTATCCTCTTTCTTTTCTTTTTCCTTCTCTTCTTTTGTCCGTTTTTACTATACTTTAAGTAAATCATGTAAAATTTGAAGATGTCTGTTAGTATTTAAGTTTTATATTCGCAGTTTCTTCGATATAAGATTTATATGTGTACTTCTTATATCAAATTTAAAGGTAAGGTAAAGAGTTGGTCCTGTGGCGCAACGGATAACGCGTCTGACTACGGATCAGAAGATTCCAGGTTCGAATCCTGGCAGGATCGGAGGTCATTTTTTTTTCTACTTTTTACCACTTTATATGTATTTTTCATTTTTAGCCTTCACATAAAGTATATAAATATTTAAGGATTTTTTATGGCTATTTCGTGTTATAAAGCATTTGCCATATGAAGACTAAACGGGAAAGATATGATAAGTTTATTTTTGTAAAAAAAAGTATTTTAACTCATTAAGGACCTAGTACTATATATATATAGTTTCCATAATGTTACAAATACTTCAATTTCTTTATTCTAAATTAATTGAGAAAAAAAAATTGAACACTGCCTCTTTATGGTTTAGTATTAAACAGTTAAAGGGCTATAGGATTTCTTATACGAGAACTACTATTGGATATATCGAAATGCACATTAAGATACAGTGCAAGGGGATTTTTCTTTGGTCAACGAGTTAGTACAACGAGTTGCTCAAGAATCTCCAGGAATAGTACGCATTCCAAACAGGCCAGAACGATGCTGGTGCACTTTATTCCTCCCTTTGCATTCTTTGCCTCGAAAGTTCACCCGGAAGATAAACACAGAGCATCGAGTTTCTAGAAATCTACTCTTAATCGACTACTCAACCTACGTTCCAAGTTTGAAATTGAAACACGCCAATTCAAATGGAGAAAATTGAAAATATTTAATTGAAAAAAACCACGATCTGGCAAACTTTCTCTCTCTTTTCTTTTTACAATTCGTCTAATAATAATAAGCTAATGAATCTACGTAAACTAAACGTAAATCTTCGCTCGCCATCCAAATTCGAGTAGCTTCTAGAAAACTAGAAAATCATACTAAAGGTAATTGCACATTCTCTCCGCTTCTTCATTTCTATCATACGTTGATTGTATTCAAATTGCAGTCAAATTGCTTTCCTTTGCGAATAATTTTTTCCGAATAATTATCGCCGAAGAGAACAATTATTCGGTTACCAACAGCCATTCCTAAATAATGAGAAATATTTCCTGTTATGAATAACGGTTACTGTTGATTGATACGTATTTTCATCATCGATAATACGATAATAATATTAGAAACCAAAAACAATTCCATCGCCGATAAATGGTTAATCACCAATATTGGTTATTACAGTTATCATACAGTAGTCGAAAAATATTTGCATTACTCGTAATGTATATACCAATAATTACCATTATTCGTAATTCGTGACCAAAATCAATTTCGGTCCATCAATGATGGTTAACGGTAACCAACGAAATTTTCACCATTTACGGTGGATTTGATTTTCTGGCTATAATCAAATAAGCCTTTTATTTTATGATATAACTAGACCGCGGATATTTACGCAAACTTGTATTTTCACCAATATACATAATTAAAAAAACTGTAATTTGGATGAAAAATTCTGCTCTAGTATAGTATCTGAATTGCAAAATATTCGACTAGAATGAGATTTTGTAAAAATTTCGGGTCGTTTGTCACGCAAATAAGCTGTATAATAAATTTCGGTCAACCTGTTGATGTGTGACGTCCACGTGGATTGTGACGATACCATTTTTAAAATTTGCTACTCAACCTATTGTATGGTTTGTTCTGTATGGCTTTAAATCGCGAGTATTTGATTAGATTTGAGTTATTTTTTATTTTGCGGCCGGTAAGACGGTGATTATACGAAGAGCGGTAAGCGGTAAACGGCAAAATTGATATTTGAAGCGCTAGCAATGGCCGTGTGCCATCGCTTGTTTCACCGCTTACCGCTCACCGCTCTGTATGATCACAATCTTGCGCCGATTTCTAAAGTTAAGACCTTTGTCGGCTAGGTGTTCATCAGTATGATTGGTTAAAACCAATTTCGTTCCCGCGGAAAATGCTGCACATCGCCCAAAATAAAATCTAAAACCAACAATTGTCATTCATTAAATATTATAAAGTACAGAAGTGGATTTATCTTGACGTTAATGACGCTATATAAGCGATAAACGCCGGAAGGTTATGGGGGTCCAAACGTACTTGTCGGAACTTCTTTTTAACGCAAAATTAATTTAAATTAAATACGGAAAATATTTGTTGAAACAGTACGTCGTACGAATATTCGGGACGCCCATCGAACACTCGATAGGCTCATTACGAAACATTCTGGAAAATTTTTTCGTTTTTTAGAATGCGTGGAAAATGCGTAAAAAATAATCAATTAGTTTCAGGCCCCCGAAGGATTAAGTCCGCCACTGATAAACTGTACCATACTTTGCATATTTCATATATTTCTGCATCTTATGTGCATATTATTCTGTACACCCCTTGTATCTTCAGATCTTCTACAAACGCATAAAAATCTAGTTAAGGAATACTGTTCCCGTATGCTTGGAATCAGTTCGAATAATTTCCTGGTTCCCCGTACGTTGGTTACGCGCCATTACGCATTGACGAACGTGTATTCGATCCGACTAATTGTCTTTTGCTTATCGGTTATATACTCTATGGATGATGGTTGTGAGGCGCGCCACGTCCAACAAATTGCGCAGATCTGGTTCTGTGCCTGCCAGTTCGAATTATCGCGTACGCGTCGCGCGAACGATCCGTGCAACTGTCGGTTCGACGACGTATCTCGTTCGTGGTCTCCCTCAAACTTCCGTCCGGAGACGTGAATTTCCATGACAGGATGTTCCCCTATTCTCTCTCTGGCTCTGTTGCTCGTCGCGGTGCAAACTAGTGGAACGAATCGCGATTCTTCTCTCCCTCTCTCCCTTTTTCTATTTTTCTCATTCTAGTCTCTCCCTCTCCACAGCTAGTGTGCACGTTCGTTTCCTCTGACGTTCACTTTTCTTAGCCGCTCGCGGTAATTCGACACTTGTGTATACATATTACAGAGGCACAGTTATCTTCTTAAGATTTCGTTTTCATAACCTGTTAGATCAGAAGAGGAAAGTTCGCCTGGATCAGAGAACAACGCCCTCTATGAGTTTCTGTAAGTTTGTCAATCGTTTGGTTCTTTGTTCGATATTTGGACATGCTTGCGACGGTATTAGTATATACGGTCGTAGATATCTTCTATCTTGATCGTATTGTGCGTGCTGTACGAAACATTTGGAAATTTCTATTAGCGCTGTCGGCGTCGCTATCATGATCTTGTTGGTAGAGTTTCGAACAGATCTGGAAATCTATGTAGAAATTAACGAGACTCGTTTAGTGAATTTTGATTTAGTGAAAGTATATAATATTTCACGGAGATCGCAAAAGCGTTTAAAGGAGACAGTTATCTATCGCATCAGTAAACTTTATCAACCATTGTTGACACCTACGGACATTAGCAGGTAAGGTTCGATTAACTTAAGAATAATTAAAATAGTCTTTTTTGCGAGAGTCATCAACTTTAAGAATATCGATATCCATTTAAGTTTGTAATCATTAGGAATATCGTAAAAGAAATTTTGCCACGCATTTTGTCCGGTAAACAAATCACGGTTACAGGAAGAAGAATAATAAGCTTCGATATTCAGTGGGATTACATTTAACCTAACCTAACTTAACGCTCATTGTACGCTTAACATTGCTATTCACGCTGTACGCTAATTTTTTATCAAATACACGTTTGCAATAAAAATATCTCGCAATTTCTATATATATTTTCCGATTGTTCTCAAATTTGACCAATATACGAAATCATGACGCTGTCTCGTTGTAACAGTGCTAACGAAATTTCCAAATGTTTAACGATAAATGAATGCCAAAGTTTCAAATTCGATTTTATCGAAAAGCAAGCGCCGCGTGAGAAGAGAATTCTATTCTATCTGTCTTCGATTTATTTTCACACGTAGCATCGCTAAGATTACCGAGACACACTGTATTCGCGTTTTATTTCGCACGAAGATCGACGTCATCCATTCAGACCTTATTTGAATAAGCAGGTTTTTATCCCGTTTCCGCGACACACGGTCAATGCAGAGTCTATCGTATTCGCTAGTCACGATTGGTGTTTCTTTATCCATGACGCGAGTGCAAGTGAAAGGGAACACGACTCTTCTTTCGGCTATCTTTCCAGCGTGGACAATAAACAATAGCGCACGGCAGCAGCGCATCGCCAGATCTCTCTATCGTATACTTATTCCTTTGCTTTCTTTTCTTATCGACACGAAACATCGACTGGCTATGAGAAAGACGTGGTACTTACTTAATCACTGTAATTTATGTACCTCGCCAATTATCGCAAAATCGCGTTACGCTGTCACGTGTCTCTGTCGTTTGTTTATATTCTCTTTTTCTGGATCCCGAAGCTATCGTAAGTTACGCGCTAATTGAACAAATTCTTCGCTTCTTCCACCTCTGTTTCGTGACTTCTTCGATCCAATGGATAGAATTTCACTTTCGTGTACAGAGTGTTCACGTTATTAGTAGTTAGCGTTTTTTCGCTAACGATAAGTACGAGGAAAAAACGAAAGAGGAAATTCGACGAATAACGATAATATCTTTTTCACAAACGCAAAAACGAACGTACTTTTTAGATGCTGATCTTCTTGTTCTTCTTGCGTATCATCGAACCCTGTCGTCGTTCTACTACGAGAAAAGGTACTCGGATAACATTGTCGAAAATGTAATTTAACCTTAACAATTTGGATCAATTGAAAAGATATCGCAACCTTAATTTTGTAGATATCGTTTGTATCTATGTCTTCTTTGTCTTATCGATCTTGTCTGACAAATTTTTTAAAATTGAAGTTGAAGTACATTTCGAATAATCGATTTTCGACCACGTTACCCCAATCCATTTTTTCGTAGAATGACGAGAGCGAGCATGCAGTTCGCTTTGAACCATTCATTTCGTTCCTTTTTCATTTTTCCCTCGTATTTATCGTTTGCAAGAAGAACGTTAGCTGGCGATAGCGTGGACACCATGTATACAGGGTGGTTCAATAAGAATTAACGCTTCGCTATCTCCGTTATTTTTGAAGATATAAAGAAACTTTATTAACAGAAGTTGCTCCATATAGAGAGAACTATAATATGGCAGTAGAATATACGGCAGAACTTCATTTCTACAAACCAGTTTTTGTTTACCGTCGGTTGATATACGAACTCGTAAATGATCGAATTATTCGAACTACGCTCGGCCGTGTATTCAGTTACACGAACGAGTATTCTGAAACAGCGTTGGGCAGAATTTTATTCGGATAACGAATAAGGATAGAGAATGAAATTTTATACACCACCGATGAACAAATATAAATATTCGGTCGAGCAAGTATTTATTCGAGCAAGTAATCATTCGCGTTAAAAATTCATCCGAATAAAAATTTAATCGAATAACCGGGGTAGAATTATATTACCCATTTGTTGCAATGTTGACTTTTATAATCATCTTTTGTCGAAATGGCAGATTAGAAAGTTTATCGTTACTTGCTAGATTACTCGTCTGATAAATTAATACTAAGAATTGTATCTGTATATACCGGTAAAAAATTACCATAATTCTGCAATAATATATTTCCTTTATTATCTTTATTTATTATTTACTGTTAAATTAAAACCATATTTCTATAATAAAATTCATTATCAATTTTTCTCGAAAATCCCTACATACAAATATACGTACTATACATATACTTGAGCACAGGGGAGGCTAATCACGAGGACAAAAAATTAATTAAAGAGCAATCAATTTCGCTAGATATTGCAGTAGATATTAAACAAGTACTAGTAATTTGTAAAACTTCCATAGTAAGATATCAATGGAATGATCTAAGTAGAGGAAAAAGTTGATCCAACGAACAAAGTTCAGACAAACAGAATTTCACCGGACATAGCTAACCGTCTGTTTCGCGTATCATACGCCTAATTTCGCTCTTTCCGAAGCTTCCCTCTGTAATCTATATCAACCGGATTATCTTCAATTCTGCTTCTTTTTTCCAATTCGCGCCACACTCTTCAATTCAAACGTTTGATTCGATCTGCCCCGGAACTACCTAATCAACGGTCTCTCCTCTGTCGCCGTATTCCGCGTAGAAATTGCCGCTCGCTGATTGAAAGATACTCGCGTTACCGTGCGCCATGAAAGCGTAATCCCATTGAAAATCGCATTTACGGATCGCGTTACATCGATACCAGTTGAAAAGCGACGCGTTTTCTAGCCGCGCCGCGGCAACAAGGCCATCGCGCCACGTTAAAGATCAGATGGTTCAGCGAACGAAAACAGGAAACTGGTAATTAATGCATCCTCCAGCAGCCAACCTCGATGATCGTTTGTATCGATCCGATGACCCGAGCTTGCAGAATCGCGAAATCTCGCCACAGATTTCCACTTTGTTTCGCAATGATCGTTGGTACGCGAATCGTTTCGTTCGCCAACTCGGACGAAGTATGATCGGCTCCAAAGTTCTCAGTTTCCTTGTTTCGTTGCGTAATCGAGCTTTGTAGAGCCGCTAACGTTCGATATTTCAACTCGAGCGTGGTTTCTACTCGTCGTCGGACGGTTTCCAAAGTTACGCGTTGGTTATCGTTTGGCGAACGTTTTCTTCGCGAATTTTTGCAATTAGCAACTGAATGGGGGATGGTTATCGTTTGGCGAACGTTTTCTTCGCGAATTTTTGCAATTAGCAACTGAATGGGGGATGGTTACGCGCGCTCGTATTTTCGTAAATAAATGCGACTAAGGGAGAATCTTTTTAATGGGAACAAGTAACGAGGTACTGGAACGGCAATTGCTTTCAATTTTCGAATATTACGAGAATTCCATTAGGTTGTCGCGAAAGTTTCTTTCGTTTTATAAAGAAACAATAGATGCGCGACGTCTTTCGTTTTATATTGTTTTACCGAATTACGTACGATGCATTCTGTTCTGTTTCTATTGGATTGGCAATTAACTGATTACGATCATACGTAGTTCGATAAAATAATATGAAACAAAAATGTGGTGCATCTGTCGTTTCTTGTAAAACGAGAGAAACCTTCGGAACAACCTAATACTTTGAATACTTTACACACTTTCTGCGTATTATAGGTACATATTTTTCCATATGCAGGTATCTAGAGACGGAACAGAGACAAGCAAAGAGTTTGAGAAACCAGAGATTTTCCTCTCATCGTATCTATTTGCAAGTTCACGTTTCGTGTTTTTGGCTATGTTCTAGTTGTGATTTATTTTTTTTAATTTACGAAGAACCAAGTGCAGTCTTTAGATCATTGTTAAATAACTGACATAACAATAATAATAATAAATTAATAAATAACTAACATACATGTCTCTTCACATCATACGCACATTGACTACAATTTTGCACTTTCAGAATTTCCTACAAATAAATGAACTTGCCATGCATGAACGTTCACAGTATAGTCGTCTCCTTATGGGTCGTTGGCGCTTTAACTTGTGAAATCGATCAGCGAGATAAGTTGTGCTTGATCCAGTTTCCAATAAAGAGAGGAAACGAGGGTTTACGAATTCGCTTTAATCGGCGATAAAAGTCGCAGGTGGCCCTGACGCGTGCGTGATTTTCGCGTGTAGCCGATCATTTCGAACATGGCAAAAATAGATGGAGATTGCCTCGAACGTTATTGCTGACACAAGCCACTTTCGATACAGAACCTTGTACGCTCGATCCGGTCGCAACGCTTTCGGCGTCAAATACCCGAGGACGGACAAGAGGGAGTTTGAAATTGAAGGGCAAAGGGTGGGAAAGAACGAGTAATGGGCATTGCTGGTGACTTTCCATTTAATGGGAACCGCAACTGACGATTATAACGTTCAAAATGTCTCCATAAGACGAGAATTCAAGATTTTAAAGACAGAAAGGTGTATTGCTTGTTAAAACTGGAAATGTCCACTCTGTCAGTTGGACGAAGTTGCTAAGTTGAACGCTGGGTGAAGCGGTGGTCGTTTGTCCACGATTTGACCACATTTGTCGAATTAACATTTTCGTTCGTCTGTCTTTAAAAAGAGAAAAAATTATCGCCAAAGGAAAATGAAGAATATTTGACCTCGGTGTTGCCCCATGAAGCTTCTCTTTGATTTTTAAGTGGGCTAAGATTTGTCCAGGTTTGTACGCCCACAATTTTCGTTCGTTCTCTCCTCGAAAAAGAGTTATCGTCAGATGAAAATTAATAAAAGAGTTGACAATTTTTATTTGCAGAGTAGCAGAACGAAAATTTTTCGTTGACAAATGTGGTTAAATCGTGGGCGGTCACGTGGCATTTAAAAGTCAACGAGGAAGTTCATAGGGCACCGATGTGAAACATTTTTCAACTTTCACTCGGTGATCCTTTTTTTTTTTTATATAAGAGTGGACAAAGATTCCGATTGGACAAAACAGTACCGTAGAGTAGTAGTAGTAGAGTACTGTTTGGCTTTTGTACAAATTTACACTTGGGCGTTAACAGCTTCACCTAGCTCGCTCTGCGCACTGCAACAAAAGACAAATGAAAATGATCGACATTTCATTAATTATTCTTTTTAAGATGTGTAACAATACGTAACGCGTGAACTTTGTTTTATACGGTTGAATTCATCGAACGTTATTCTTTTCCTAGTGGACGAAAATGTCGAAAGTTAATTTTTTCGATAAAGCTGTTTCGCGATGTTCCTTGAATCGATTCTTGCGCGAAATATTTCCTACTATATCGGTAACAATAGTGCAGCTTTTTTCGATTACATCCCTGCTTTTGTCAGTTATAATTCTATTTTATAAAATTGTACCTCTGTTCTATCGCTTGTCCTTTCATTGTTCTTTCGTCTGCTATTCTATGTATATACATGTCGGGGTTGGAGAGACACCGGAGCCTTCCCGTTGAAACCGGGGGAAAAAACCCCTAATATTGTAATTTGGATTCTACCATAGCCGTAGTTAAGCAATCATCGTCCTTCAGTCCGATTGGAATTGTCTGAAATCTATGGGAATGAGTTTGGGTTCGAGGTGACAACCAGTCACCGAACGTAGCCGCGGTCAGGGGACGAACGTTTTGTCTAACAAAGTTATGGAAAAAGTCTATAGCCCTCCATAAAAAGAAATAGTTGTACCGGCACTCGACAGTAAACATACTAACGGTTTCTGTTTCGTGGCCCGTCATACACAGACCCTATTTTTGGGTAGGTTGATTGCCGGTTGTCGAGACATATTCGCAAAATATATTCAGCCAGCCTGATGACCCGTCATAAACCTTAATCCTTAATTAACGAAAATAGGCAAACAGTCTTTTCCGCGAACGACACTTCCGGAGACTGACCAATTAACAATAACGGCAATTTCCCTCACTCTCCGAACGAAGACTTTTCTCCACGAATGTAAAAGACCTGGTGCCGCGAGAGAGTGGTTCAGTTTTTTCCTAAACAGCGTCACCGTGACGGAGGGAGGGTTTCGAGTACGATCTCATCAACTGAGGTATCATTTCGACAGAGTGCTTACTCCACGTGCTAACTGGGAGTACGACCTAGACGTTGCCGACGAATAAAGAGTAAAGCGTCCCGTTGACCGCGGATTCGTTATCGGACCTAAGACTATTGTCATTAGCATCGCCTAATTTAGTGCCTAACCGCCGCAGTTATTTGTCAAATCTATCGTCTCCATACTTGTGCCAATAAACCCTGGATCGCACCATAACAATGGCTAATACTGGTGAAGATTCGTTACCCGCCCACACCTCCGATCCTACCCTCAACCCGACATACATATACAGCCACATTGCAGTATACTCGATAAAGTTTTCGATTTTCTCGAAAACTGAACCTTCACCGACAAAATTTATCTTCTATTTATTTATTTTCTATCGCACCCTGTATATATTATCATCATACATCCATAACATTACACCTATCGATAGATGGTCAATAGATGGTATCGACAAAATCCGCAATCACTTAGTTGCCAAGCCAATATTAACCAGTCAGCCGTGGAATTTAGTTTTAGTCATTTCTCATGGGCTTAGTCCATGCATCTGTGTATGCTCAGTTACGCAAATCGTCGTGCTAAGTCAGATTAGGTTAACCCCATTGTTAGGTTAGGTTGAGTGGGTAAACAGATACAAATGGCGACGAGTATACGCGTGAAACACGGCGAGATAAAGTTTTTGTTCGACGCGAAACGCAATTAACTGGTTGAAAGACGATAATAATTGTAGCGTTGGAGAACGATCGTTTTCTATAGGTTTTCTCTTTCGAATCTGCTGTTTCACTTAGATCGGCTTGGATAGGCGTGGATAGGATTAATTATTTGACCAAGCTGCAAAAATCAGGATTTATCGAGCATAGTGTGGCGCTTTAATAAACAGCGAGGAAAGCGAGTCCTTGCTTTCTCACCGGTTTTGCACGAACGCAAGCGTGACCGGCCGTTTTGCATTAGAAGCTTTCGCTTTCAGAAACATATACATTACGAGTTATTATAGAGACACGACTATAGCAAGAACCGTGTGTATCGCGACGCGGCAAATTATATACTTTTGCTTTAGGCTTTTATCCGTTTCTCCCCGGTGTTGGATCTTGCCAGATGTTGGAGCGATTTTCGCGAACGCTGCCTCTTTCATAGATCCATTGATCGCCTGTAATAGAAAGCCACATGGCATTAACGGATGAACATATTCTATTTATAGTGGCAGCCGATAGTCAATGATACACCAATAATAGTTTCTTTTAATATTGTTAGCACCGGTGCTGTTCAGGTCGATGTCTAAAAGTCACCTTTACGTTTCCAAGAAGACCTTATAACTTTCTATCTTTGTATCGGTATTCTTGTTATTTGTTTCCTGTAAAGGATCGATCGCCAAACTTTGTAACGAGAAGAGGAGACGTGTATTGATTCGATTAGGTATTGTTCAGAGACATTGTTTTTATTTGCAAATGGATTTGTATCTGTGTATGCACAGTTACATAAACCGTGCTAAGTCAGGTTAGGTTAACCGTATTGTTGGGTTAGGTTAAATCTAGAGGATCGCCAAACCTTGTAACGAGAAGAGGAGACACGTATTGCTTCGATTAGGTATTGTTCAGAGACATTGTTTTTATTTGCAAATGGATTTGTATCTGTGTATGCACAGTTACATAAACCGTGCTGAGTCAGGTTAGGTTAACCGTATTGTTGGGTTAGGTTAAATCTAAAGGATCGTCAAACTTTGTAACGAGAAGAGGAGACACGTATTGATTCGATTAGATATCATTCAGAGATATTGTTTTTATTTGCAAATGGATTTATATCTGTGTATGCACAGTTACGTAAATCGTCGTGCTAAGTCAGGTTAGGTTAATCCTATTATTGGGTTAGGTTAAACCTAGTCCGGATGATCGACTGCTGTTTCTATATTTCTCGCAATAACTTTGTATCTTTTAATGACATTCTTCGGACGGTGTTACATCGATGTATGGACCGATAGTTTGAGGTTATAACTCCATTACCAGTGCAGCTACGAAAGAGTGCCAAAGGAGAAAGATGAACGCTTCGAAGAGTACGTAGGACGTCCGTAGGAGAGTGATTTTTTAAGAAATGTAATGTGGTGCATATGAGATGGACGATTGTATCATTTCTCTTAAATGTAAATGCATGTTCTTTTTACATTTAGATAGATTGCTGTTGTCATTCTACGCAAGAAGATGTCGGGGTATAAAAGATATACGGTATATAAAAAAATTATTAATTATCGAGATATTTCAAAAGATATGTCCTTATAGGATCTAAATAAATCCTATTTTTTAAATAACAAATAAATACCGAGACGTTTTTGTCATGAGCGGACAGATCAAAGTCGACAGTTACGAAAATCCCAGCAGCGTCTTTTTTTTTAATTTAAGCATCTTCCTTTATAAAGGTGTATTTTTCTTTTTTTTAATGTCTAGACGACTAATAATTTTTTTTACCATTGTATCCCCGATACTTTTTTACGTCGTGGATCGACTAGAGGAGAATCTACCTACGTAAAAAAATATGCATATTCATTTAAAAAAATAATGCACTAGTTGATTGCACGTGCACCATTGTATGCCTACAAAAGCGTGGTCGTGCGGACATAGTACTCTTTGAACCATTCGACTTTCCTCTTTGATATTTTTTCGTGACTGCACTGGCAACGGAGTTACAACCGGAAACTATTACGTGACCCATCCTGTATATATCAAAAATTCCCAATATGGAAGCTTCAAATTTATTTATACACTTGTTGTATAATCGCGTCATGTTAGTAGCTCTCGTAAGGATTAGGAGTACGTATGCTTGGACAGATGTGTGAAAAAACGAAGCCTATCTAAGAAAAAAAAAAAGGTTTGTCTGAAACGTTGACCTTGCACGTGGAAATTGATCGATTTGAGCATGGTAATTGATTTGTCACTTCTAAATTGATTGATTTGAGTGTAGTAATTGATTTGGAACTTGCAAATTGATGGATTTGAGCTTAGTAATTGATTTGGGAGTTCTAGATTGATTGATTTGAGTTAAGTAATTGATTTGGCAGTCGTAAATTGATGGATCGCAGCTTATTAATTCATTTAAGCTTGTTAATTCATTTGGTACTTTTGAATTGATAGATTTGAGTATGATAATTGATTCGGCGCTTATAAATCGATTGATTCGAGCTTATTAATTGATTAGACACCTGCAAATTGATCTATTTAATCTTATTAGTTGATTTGTGGGTCGTGAATTGATTGATTTGAGCTTATTAATTGATTAGACACCTACAAATTGATCTATTTAAGCTTATTAATTGATCTGTGGGTCGCGAATTGATTGATTCGAGCTTATTAATTGATACATCTACAAATTGATCTATTTAAGCTTATTAATTGATTTGTGGGTCGTGAGTTGATTGATTTGAGCTTATTAATTGATACGACACCTGCAAATTGATCTATTTAAGCTTATTAATTGATTTGTGGGTCGTGAGTTGATTGATTCGAGCTTATTAATTGAAACTACATCTACAAATTGATCTATGTAAGCTTATTAATTAATTCGGGGGTCGTAAATTGATTGATTTGAGCTTATTAATTCATTTGAGGTCATTAATTCATTTGATACTTTCGAATTGATAGATTTGAGTATAATAATTGATTCGGCGCCTATAAGTTGATTGATTCGAGCTTATTAATTGGTTCCACAGCTGCAATTGATTTACTTAAGCTTATTAATCGATTTGTGGGTCGCGAATCGATTGATTTGAGCTTATTAATTGATACGACACCTACAAATTGATCTATTTATGCTTATGAATTGATTCGGGGGTTGCAAATTTATTGATTTGAGCTTATTAATCGATTCGTCACTTACAAATTGATTTGTTTCCGCTCATTAATTTCAGCTAATTAATTAATTTCGCAGTCGTAAATTGATCGATTTGACCTTATTTGATCCGAGCTTATTAATTGATTCGCCGCTTACAAATAACATTGTTTTGATCTTAATTGGCCTGGCCAATTTGTGGCCAAATTGCCACAAATTAATTTCCTTCCGCTATTCGTTAGCGGATAGAAATTTGCAGTCGGGTTCTTTAACATTTAAGAGACTCGTATAAAATATTGCTACCCACGAAAGAGAACATCATCAGCACAATCAATTAGTATTTCATCGTAGAGTGTTTGCGAGTCTTGTGATCAAGTGGCTGATAAAAATACATTCGTGTGGGGAGGGAGACAGTGTAGAACGTTTGGCAAAACGAGCAAAAGTACGGAGAACGGATGCACGGAGGAAACAATTAACAAACGTGGCGTCTCGTTAGTAACGGCCAGACGATTCGTTATTGTGACAACCAATTATTACCAGACTGTCCTCCTATTCGCTTTATGTCGCACGGAACGAAGTTAAATTTGTTTTTAATTGCTTGGTTATCGCAAGGATGAAGCTCCCGTTAACGTTGCGGGACTTTCAGCTGGCCACTCCTTTGGATTTTTATCCGAACCTACATTAAACCAGCGTTCCATAGCTAACTGTACAGAGGATGACACGGAAAATTTCGAAGATTCGTGTCGCGATATACCGAGTGCGACTTGATAACACGTTCAAGCAGGCGTAAGGCGATTGCTCGTGTAAACATGGGAATCTAAAGTAATTTCTTTGCTCGTCCGCTTAGTCAGAAAATTAATTAGAAAATCTAGTTCGACAATTTATCAACTATGTTTGAACGTGGCTAAAGTCCGGGCTGCAGTAAATAATCGACGAGAGGTTGTTCCGCCAGTGGAAATAAGTCGAAAACGTGGCTCGACCTCGATTTCCATCATTTTTAATCGTTTGTTAAAATCAACGAGCAGGTAGATGATCAGCAGCGTTGACCGATACCAATGAAGTATGAGCATAAATCTTGCAAACGTATTTTTGAAGTTTTCGTTACAAGCTCGAGCAAAGAAGTCGCAAAAAGTGGCCTTCATCCATCGCGATTTCCATCGATTCGTAATTTTCTCCAAACTCTTTTCAGACGCGTCGTCCGGTAAACCGATCCTTCTAACTTGGCCAAAAAATCGTTTGGTCCGATTCCAACAAACTTATTCTGTTTTAAAGGACGGACGAAGACTCGTACGTTTGACTGTACGTACAGCCAACTGGCCTAAAGTTTCTCGTCGGTGACATCGATCAGATTAGGTAGAAGTTACGGTGACAAATAACGTTAGATAGTCGATCGAATCACCAGCAAAGTTCTTTTCAAAGTGGAGAAAGTGGCGCAATCGCGGACCATTTATTTAGGTAATTCTTGTGTAACGTGTAAGTTAAGTTGGGAACAAATGATCAGAGAAAGTCCGGGATTACGTGCAAAGAGTGGGTTTAGGTTCCTTCGGGAATATCATTCTCGCGATTTTGAAATTTTCATCGTCACCGCCACTGTCTTCTAAAATAACATTCTGTCGATATTCCTTGTTAATCACTGGCTGTACGAGTCTTCTTCGCATAGTTTAAAATCTCTTCAACTTTTCTATTGGCAATTAACTTTCTGTTTCATGGAATTTTCCTGCGCGAGTCCTCCTGCTCGACCATTTTAAAGAAATTATTTACAGGTACGAAGTAAGACAAAATAATATAATATAATAATATAACAGTTAAGACAAAATAAAAGTTCGCTGGATACGTAAAAGCTTACGTTCGCTATGCAACACACGTGCATCGAACGCGTAAAACTTTCGTGCAAAAGTACGGAATAATGAAAGTATGCGAACGATACTATAAATTAAGAAACATAGACTTTTAGTTAGGAAACATTTCCTCTATTTTTGCCTGTTAACGCAAAAAATCATTGTCGATGTTCGTACATTTTTGCAAGTCACCATCGATCTTCTGAACGTTTAATAAACGACAAACATAACCGCGGTATGTTCCTTACAGCGTTCAACGACTGAAATAATTTCAGCTTACACAAGTTTCGTTTCTCTGCTCGTGTATATCGTAAATAGCAAAATTCACGTGAACATGGAATTATAAAAATCTACTGGATTGGCAACTAAGTGATTGCGGGATTTGCCATTACCACCTAATGACAAAACCCGCAATCACTTAGTTGCCAACCGAATAGTCCGAACAACTTAGCGAGTGTCGCGTGGTATTTGTGGTTCGCGTCATGTCGAAATCACGTCGCGCGTATAAGCAGTAGATTATGCTAGGATTATCTATGCCGCGGAGGAGAAACGAGCGGCAATTTCCGCCCGACCGAACGTCTCATTCTCCTTCGACGTTTCAACGGCAGACGCGATTATTTCAACGGTCGCTGCTGGTCGAGCCGCGGACAAACTTCGAAAAGAAGGAATTTATTCGTAAGAAGTGGAATTATTCGTCAGCCGGAGATTCCTCTGCGAAGACCACGACGAAGCAGGGCGTAAGTTTTAATCCCCTTCAGACCGGTTTCCGACGATCGAGTTTATATTATCGCCCGTCCCTCCAGCACGCGCAAATCTCGTTACAGACTCTGGCAAATTGGATTAATTCGACTATGCGTTCGCCGCTCTAATTTGCAGCTACAGTTTATCGGGTTATATGCGTGCACCTGTCCGAATAATCTTCCTCCGTGGAAACTTCCAATCGTTCAACATCCTCGTTTCTCTGTTCTTTCGTAAATATTCGATGTTGTTATGTTATGTTCGATAGTATCGGTTTGGCAACTAAGCGATTGCGGCTTTTGTCATTACCACCTAATGATAAAATCCGCAACCACTTAGTTGCCATCCAATATATCGACACTTTGCCGAAGACGCGGATTCGCGTCTCTCATCTTGCAACTGTTGGCGACCAGAGAATATTGGCGAATTCGCGCTTACGTACTTGCTGCGGTATCCCATAAAAATGTTGACTACCGATAAATGAAACAGTAAAGAAAGTAATAGATGCTGTAAACGAAGCGCGATGAAGGTGTTTTTACGTTGCACGCTCGAGTAGTAGGGAATGTTCATCGATGTATTAGATATAATATCGATTGGTTGGAAGGATCGTTCGGATTTCGAAGGAATTTAATAAAATTAGAAATTTTGTTACCTCTCAACCGGGCAAATTGTCTCTGAACGTATCAGGCTAAAAAATGCCACTCGAAGTGTCTTTAGATCTGCTCGTTCATTTTTAACGAAATATTACGCGCTTGTTAAATGTTGCTCGGCAAGTTCGTTTCGATTTTTAAGTCTTTGGCCGATTAAAAAATCCTATGGAAAAGTTCGTCGCCGAGAAACCCGACAGGTTCTGCGAGGATTCGAATATTCGAGTTGCGCGAAAGATGGCGAAAGGTCGTGGCATCTACATAATTCGATAAATGTGCACCGAATCGAAATGTAAATCGAGACGAGCTAAATAAAGATCACTATAATTCTGATCTCTATAGTATTAGTATCATCGCATGGAATATTTCGGTTGGTTTTAAATACCTGTTGACTGTCCAGTCTCCGGGGATACAGTCGAAGAGCGTAGAATAGACTGCAAGTGCTGAGAAACGAGCTTTTCAGGGGGAAAAGGAAGCTTATTCATCGACGTAGTCCAAATTCGTGAAAAAGGAAACATCGCCTCTCAATGGCGGAGAAAATTCCATGATAAATCGTGCAAAGGTAATATTTCTCGATTTGTCTTGGTTAAAAGAATTCGCGGATTTGCGAGCTCGGGCTTGCACGATTTTTCCTTACACGCTGTTAAGTGTTTTACGCCGTTGCCTATTAATTTTGTTAGTTACTTGTCGAGATATTACGGTGTCCCATATCGGATACGGTTGTCCTACTATTTTCATCTTCTGTCCTACTATTTGTACTTTTACTGCGAATTTCTGTGCAATTTTATTGTTCTGGGAATAACAATCAAGAGAATTGAAATTACATGGAAAATTGTTTTACCTATCAGGTACTGTAGCAAGCGCTATAATTTGGATATTACCAAAGGAATGTCACCACAGATCGGGTAACTAGGTCCTAAGGATTTAGGCTTCAGGTTGCAAATTTTAATTTACAAGTTTGGCATTCTTGCGACGAGCGTTATTATTGAAATCGAAAAAGAAATGGACGAAGAGAACGAATGATAATAATAAAGAACACTTTATTTATTTTGGATATCTTTTTCATATTATGTGCATTCGAATCTCTTGTACAGCCATACAAATCTGAGCGATTATAGTTCGATGGATAGACAATTGTGTCAGTTCGATTGGCAAACGAACGAACTTTTTCCATAAAACACCTTACGTCATAACAAGTAAAAAAGTAAAAGAGAAAGAAAAAAAAAGAAATAAAGGAAAAGGAAGAAGGAAAAATGCGATCGCTTAACGAGTGAAAGCACGAAACGCGTGGCGCGTACTGGCCGACTCCAGGAAAGAAAACGGTCGGTTAGTGAACCAAAACGAATTTCAGTAGTACCAGCGAGAGAGACGAAACGAATGGCGCGAAAGTGAAAAGAAATATTTATCACGCACGTAGATCTAGATTTAATTGATTTGAAGTCGAATGAATCCGTGTCCTGAATTCTTATCCTGAAGAGGACGGAGTAACAGGATGAGTTAAAAAACTCGTTTCTCGAATCGTATATAAGTTCGCGATATTTTTGAAATTTTCATACACGAGCAGTGAACGTCGTAAATAGCGCAAAATGTGAACGACGATGTGATATAAAGTGTTATTCTTGTTATTATTATAATTATCTTTGTTATCATTATATGGTAGAGGAGACCGGGGCAAAAGGTAGTAGAAATAAACAATTGAAAATTATCGTTGTAAATAATCTTAACTTTAATTCTAGGGAATATTTCCTTCTTCTTTCGTATGATAAATTCCACGAAATTAAAGTTAGAACATCTTTTGGAACTAATCGGTCTTCGACCATGTTATACTGATGCCTTTGGGTTGGCAACTAAGCGATTGCGGATTTTGTCGATACCACCTAATGGCAAAATCCGCAGTCACTTAGTTGCCAACCAATAGGTAGAATGTCGAGAGGATTTGGCGCGCCCCAAAAGAAAAAGAAGGTTGCCACTAAAAAAAAAAAAAAAAAAAAAAAAAAGATAATAGAACCGCAGAATGCACGTGCATTTTTGCATTCGTCGAGAAGATATTTTTATGAATATGTAGTTCATTTTGAACCATTGATAATATTTTTTCCCTATACATCCCTGTATATAACGAACAACGTGACTTTTCAACAGCGTAAAGTGCCTTTTTCTAAAGAAAATGTGCTTTAAAATGATCGTACCAACTATTCCTTGCGCGAGAAAGTTTCTGTTAATTTTTAATTCGAATGTACGACTCGAATGTAATACACTTATTGTTATTACTATCAATTAGCCTATCCCCTGCTATTACTATTAATAAACCTACCTATATCCTAACTCTGATTACTATTAATTATTTAATTTATTATTGTTGCATCCGATTGCGTGGCTCGTTACGAAACACACACACAGATGCTCTCTGTTCCCTTTGTATTTTCATTCTGAGACGCGCCGTCGATTCGCTCGCTCTCTTCAAATTACATACTTATGTCCCACTATATTACCAGCCATAATTATTCGAACGATACAGCTTTAATACTTGGCTCGTGCCATAAAAGTTAAATAAGGGTTCGTTGCCACTGTTAAAACCTATATACGAACCTTTCTTCGAACAAAGAATATCGTTCTCTGATTGTATCGCTGGTTAGAAATTGTGTGTGTTTACGTGTCTCAAATTTCAATTATTCGAGCGATGTCCAACGACCTTTCAAGTCGTTCGAATAATCATGAGCAACAGTGTATATGCACGGCTGGTCACGGAACTATTCGGACGTATTAGAGGCGCGTGTGTATTTCGTGTTAGTTTAAAGCGATATAATAAGATAAGAAATTGAAATTTGTTCTCGAGTATTTTTTCTACGTTCCATTCGACGATGAAATTCTTGGGACTAGTCGATAAAAAAACGGCCTAGGATACGATAACGAACAATTATATTCTGGGAATCGAATTTGAAATTTCAGAAATTCTCAATAAACGTTTATCATTCGGTTCTGTAATGTTGGATTTAGAAAAGAAATATTACTATTATTATTATTATCATCACTTTATTGTAGTCCGGCTTAAAGCCTGGTACAATATCTGTTAGCAGTACGTACAAGGGTATAATTTTCGGCGTAATATAATAAATTATAGCAGAATATAACACGATGTATATAGCTAGATAACATACCATGGAACAACACAATGTAACGTGATACGTAGCATAGATAACACGACACAATATATCGTAACATAGGTACAGCGTATTTTAAATTTTACTTCAGCGTTCTAGTTTCTATAACTGTCAATCTTATCCGTTTCCTGACGTTTCTCTGCTTCTAATTTGACTTAATATTGTTTCTGATATAGTACTCCTCCGGACAGAATGCCCTTAGTTTTTAATTCATTTAATTTTTAATATCTCTGTGAGCTTCGCTATACGTAGACTTTAATTTTATCCTGTTAAATTAGTTTTTCAGTCATTTGTTCCCTAATATTCCCCACCGGGTTTCTTCCCGTTCTATTCTTCGCAGCGTATCGTTGATTTCGTGATCGCGGTGATGTAATTTGCTTCTCACTTGTGAGAGGCAATTTCTCCTGACGGCTGGCTAATTTGAAAATAAAATACGATATATGCATAGCGAACAATTTATACTTTGAAAATTAAGCATCGAATATTCAGCCAGATATTCGCCAATTAATATTTGCTATTCTATCCTGTAGTGACGTTTACCTTACAATCCTACGCAATCGAAGTAATTCGCTTCTCACCTGTGCGACTCAATTTTTCCTCCCGTCTCTGGTTAACCCGAAAATAAAATATAGAACGTACATGGAACGACTATACGTGTACATTGAAAATCAAGCGTAAAATATTCGGCCAGATAATGTCAATGAATATTTATTACGCTATCCTATAATCGTTTGGAAATAAAACAGAATGTATAACGAGCGATTATTAACAAGGCGAATGTAATTGAATATAAAACATTCGCGCAGATATTTTCGCACGACCAACTGCATGTTACACGATTTTAGACGAGATTCCACGAGATTCTCACGATTCTGCTTGGCTACAGATAAATATGTATTCAGTTATCATCGGTCGATTATTCGTTACGGAAGGATGTTCATTGAATCGAGTGAATGGCAAAGCAGTTCTTTCACGTTGAAACAACTCGCCGGCCCCTCCGAGTGAACGTCTCTCGAGGTAGTAAATAAAATCGTTCCGCTATCGAGACAACCTTTCTACGTGCACGCTTTTTTAACCACGTAAATCGCACCGTTTCTTTTCCCTGTCGGACTTTTTAACAACTTCTTACCGGACGACCTTAGCCATTCGATTCGATATCGATCGACAGATGCTTGAGTGGACAATATAGGATTTGAAACCTGTTCTACTTGATCGACCAGTAGGATGCCTGGCTGTGATATTATTATGCAATTATTGTGCAAACAATTCACGATCTCGTGTAAGGGACAGTCGAGAATCGCTTGAACGTACAGCGGAGCTTCCTCGTTCGTCTGAATTCATCGGTTCCGTATAATGCAAATTCATAGGCTCTGTCCGTCTATTTATGATTTTTTATTCATTTAGCAGAAGTTGAATTCAGTCGGCAGAAGCACGTCCAACCGAATTAACGGAGATTTCGTTCCAGTAAATGGAATTCGGATGTACAACTTCTTTAATTTCATTTATCGCTATACAAATAGGAGATCGGTGCGCGTGAACGCCGTATTCGATCGAAATGAATCGCCGGACGATAGAAAGAAACACGTAGAATCGAAGTTTCGCTTACGAAATATCATTCCCTGCTTTTCCGTAGTTTACAGAGTTTTGCGTGTTACGCGCGTTCTCCTACCTCTGCGCGCTTTTTAATTTCCCCTAAATGTGTCGAATTTCGCAGCTCTGTTAATCGCAAACGAAAATATACAAAATCAATGAAAAATGTATACAAAATATATAAATAAGTAGTAATTCAGAATTGAAAGTATATAAAATATATAAAATCGTAAATGAAAGTACATATAGTCGCGAGTAAAAAATATACAGAAGGTGGTAAATATCAATAACAAAATACGTCCGATGTTGGTAAGAAATCCAATCTTTGCACGATGATATCGCGTTGTGACAGGAGCAGAAAAGAATAGCATTATCGAACCGGGGTAAATCGACACGATAAACAACAGATAATTAATTATCATCCTCCAACCAGTGCTATAATAAATAGCATGGTGATATTCGTAATAACGCGTTCTTATATATTTTACTGTGGGAGCTGCAATAGATTGAAATATATTGCGCTATAAATTGGAGTGGGCAAAGCAATTAGGCCAAAGAAGAAGGAAGGAGCAAGGGGAATGTATAGAGGAAAGTTGGACTGAGAAATCAGGGGAGGAAATACGATAACAAAGAAGATATGGGGCAATACGTAAGATGTGGATTTATGTAGATAGATAATAATATAAATTATAAGGATAGACCTGGTTGATTGTACGAACAGCTGATAGAGTTTAGATTAATTTACGATCGTTGTTCTGCTTTATTTTCTATTTGTTTTGTTCATACGTAAGAGTATATTTTGTGTAGAGTTTGTAACAGCAAGTGAAGCAAAGCCGTGAGTAACTTCGTTTTCTTGTAGTATACATACTGCACCATAAGATTTTATTTTCGTAAAATGTTACATAGTATTCTTTATCGTAGTACATGTTATCGCATGTTACAATTTATCAATTATACGTTGTATATTGTTGGGTGGTTTACATTCACTTTAATCTCACTTTTCGTCGTTTCTTATCGTTAAACATTGCTTAGCTTAAGTTCACGTAGCTAAGTGTTTCTATTTATCTTTACTTTCTACTTATTTCTATTTGTCTTTCGATTTTACTTAATTTACCTAATCAGATTTATATTTGCTTGCCTTAAATACTTAACACTTGCGTTATAACATTCGCTTAAGTATTATTTTATTATTGTCATAATTAAGTAAGTACACTATAATTAAGTAAACTTACATTATAGAACTCATTAACGCTGCTTGCATTTACGGAAAACGTTATAAAATAGTACCGATTTGTAATAGCTGCCATAATCTGTCGCTTAGATCCGCAGCTACTTAGTACTGTATGTGTACTTAAGCAAATGAGTGTTCGCTGTAGTCCTGTGTCCCTGAGCTTCTCTCATTCGTTTCTGCACAATGCTCATATTTTCACTGTTTCTTGTACGTAATGAAGTAGTCTTCTTGCATCGTCTTCAGTTTATACTGACATTGTCTCTTCCACTGTTTCTCTTCTCCTCAAACGCGCTGCTCTCATTTCTTCGTATAAAACACCTTCCATTAATATGTGCTCTGTGTTGTCTTCTTTCTACCTGTTGCACAATACGCGTGTTTCCTTTTTCTCTATTTTTTGGTTGTCGTCTTAAAATATTGCACCTGTGCACTTTTACTCCGGCGATAGATTCCTGACCCGTAAAAAATTATGAAACTTGATGCAGAATTTTTGTTTGCCGCCCAGGTTTAAATTGAGCCACAAGAATCCAATTATTTTCCGATTTTCCCTTACAACTCGCTGTAACGTCGATCGATCTTTTACCAAATGTTAGTCCTAACTAAAAGAAGTAACTTTTATCGGAAGACTCTTTTTAACGGAATAACGCGAGATCGGAAAATAAAGGGACCTCCGTGGGTCAATTTCACCCCGGCAGAGCGAAGTTATATCCTTCGCGTATGCTCAAAGCTGCATAATTTTCTGAATTTGAACGTTGAGTGTCCTCCATTGTAAATCGTTACCATCGTCGAAAATTTGTTAGTCCAAGAAATTACATATTATATCTATAATTATAATTAAATAATAATAAGAAGAAATTGAAGAAATTTAAGAGATTTTGTAAAATCTCATCTTATTTTAATAGTTCCAAAATATTTAGTTTATCTTTTGTTATATATATGATGACCATCGATGGCGTTGAACGTACAAACTCGCTCGCGTTCGTTGGGCAATTACGAGAATTGCTCGAGACGAGTAGGTTCTCAGGTGGGCGACGTTGTTTGTTCAGAAGCAGCGATAAGTAGATTGTCCGGTTCACACTGTGTCGATGTCGACCTACATGTGGTACGTGAACTCCTGCGCAACAACTATCGTGACCTACATGACCGCGAACGTGTTAACGATCACTTGTTGCGAACGGAACTAATCTTTTCTTTGCGGCGAAAACGCGGAAGAGAAGTCGGAACGTTCGTGCCTGTAATACGGAGCATAGACCGCTCTTCCATCTTTATCTTCCTTGCATTTATTAGATTGGCGCTTGTGGTTCGCTGGAAATTTAAATTTGCCGCGCCGATATCGCGCCTTCGATCTTGTCCCATCGTTGATCTTCAATTCTATCAAAGAAGAAGAAATTTGCTATTGTAGAAATCGAAATATTCGATGTTGGCAAGATTCATGATAAAAATAGGACGCTCTATTATCGCGACCGGAATATTCGTGCGATTTCCTTGGGCGAAAATTTGGAAAAAATACCACGAAGGTTTCCGGTGAAATTAGCATTTGGGGGTCGTTTCCTACTTCATCCGAGAAATTTTTTAGCGCGTAAATCATATTAACGAGGTTTATAAGCGAAGAAATTGCAAGAGTTCAGTTGTAAGAGATTTTTGAGTTGCAAAATTATGCTTCAAAGAGTCGTCCTTGCGAGTCTGGAATAATGAAATAAGACGGTCCCTGAGAAAATGAAAAATAAGGATAAGTTGCATATGATTCAACAATTTCGATTAAATATACGATATGTTGGAAGGGAATTAAACTTTTATCGTAGAAGGCGCTGTTTGGTATGCACCGACCTAATATTCCATTTTAAAAGAACACTCGAAAGTCATCGACGAAGGAAATTTGAAATTTCAAATTAGCGGATAATAAAAGCAAGGATGAGACCTGGTTTTTACATTCGCGGAACTCGAATATGAAACTTTGTACGGTCTCGAAACTCGCGAAGGAATGCTTACCTTTTTCTCCTCTTCTTTTTTCACCAAATATCTACCTTGCGAGGAATCGAAATTTTAATAAACCTGTCTCCTGAAAATAGAATTATTTCTTTCTCTTCGTATCGATTGGATCGATTTAGATTACGATCGAATTATACGTTGTAATTAGTCGAATAAAGATAAATTGTAGACAAAAAATTACCTTAGCAAACGATATTAAAATAAATTTAAAAAAAGAAATTCGTATCGTTGCAATATACTCGTAAAGTATTGCCATAAATCATAATTTATCTAGGCATTGAGAGTTCCCGATGATAAAGATAATACAAACATGGACAGAACTACGGAAAGGTTATTCAAGGGCGATTGCTCTATCGAGAAACGTGATTAACGAGCAATTAGAGAGCGTAGTGTCAATCGCTAAAATTAACCTTTGCCTCGATTGAAACGGGCTATATACGTACGTAGTTACCTGTTAACGAACGATAGAAAGAAAGACTCGATCTCGTCAGCCTAATCAGTTCATGGCCATTAGCCTGAGAAGTGGAAGCAACGCGGCTGCTCGATAATGCACGCCTCTGCGGTCTTCGACTGACACTCTGGCCACTCTAGAACAGTCTAGAACCTCTTTTTTCGTTCTTTTCATACCTTATATTTCACAGATTTTTAATATTTTGTTATTGACTTAAAACAACGATATATATTCTAATAAATAGATTTACATATATGTATATATACATAATAAAAAATTATCGAATATTATATATTGTTTATATCACAAATACATGGAAAATGATGAAGACGTTTATACTAAAAATGAGAATGCAGTTATATTCAAAAAAGATATATATACAATTATTCTTAAAATTAATGTTAAAATACGAAAGTTAATATGAATTACAGATATAGCGTGGAATAAATTATATAGGTAGATTATGAATATATAAATTATCGCGTAGAAATATAGTCTACACGTTCCTGCGTCTCTCTACGCGAACAATCGTAAAGTAGCACGAGGAAAATAAAACTTTGCTGTGAAATTTGAGAATTTGGACACGAAGGACGATCTTTTAGGTCACGTATATATGTATGTATGCAAGTACGTGCTTATGTATGCATGTATGTATCTGGAAGTTATTACGTGGCAACCTTCGATGCTCGAGCTTAAATTCGAGCCATTCGCGTAAAGTCCAGTGGAAGGTCAACCTTCCAGGCGAAATATGGAAAGTGAATCAAGTACGGCTGGAGGAAACGAGTTGGCGAGATGCGCTTACGTAACGCAAATTATTGCCAGCCAGCTCGACGTTGTGTGCATCGCTCAGGGAACCAATTTCCCTCGAGTTTAACCACACTTCGAACAGATTCTTATACAAGGCGTTTCCAATTTTTCCCATCGAACTACATCCCAAGGAAGAAGAAATTTTATGCGATCGAAAGATCGGAAATTCGTCAACGTACGTTTAGTAAAGTACGAACCCGATGGGGAAGATTGGAAAAACGTAAAAGGATTGAGCTATCGTTTTACAAGCGTCATTAAAATTATCTTTCACGATAAATTATCTCGATGAACGTCACATAAATATAGATAGAGCAAATATAGTTGACCTTTCGTATTTTATAGCGTCAAGTCTTTTTTTTTTAACAATAAGTTTCTTCGAGTAATTATTAACATCCTCACGACCATCCAATTTTTCATCATCGAGAAGATAGCTTTTTCAGCGAGTTATTAGTATTTGTACGGCTATCCGATTTTCCACCACTGAAAAGATCGGATTAAAATAAGAACAAACAACCCGTGATAACCATGCACGTACCGATATCCAATGGATGGGACGAATGAAATTGCACATTCTAATTAACGGCCAATGTCGTCTTGTTGGGAAACGAGAGCTCGTTAATTAATCAATTTCGAAATAGTAATAATAACGACCGAGCAACAAATATGGCAACTGGCAAACTTTATAAAAGGAGGCGTGAAGCGGAATTCAGAGCTTTCAACAAATAGAGAAAACAAAGAAGAACGAGCAGAAACGAGATACCAAACACTGACACGTAGAAGATATACAGTGCGTCAGTTATTCACCGACTACTGTCAGAAAATGCGGAGAGAAGTTTTTCAAAAAAAATGCTGCCCCGATACGAAGTTTAATCTTGCAGAGTATTTTATCTTTTCTAAGGTCATTGCGACCTGATCATCCGTTTTCCTTGATTTTCTCGTCGTACGCGCGTCGCAACCAGATAATTAAGGAAAGTTTGACGAAAATCCACGAGGGAGTCGCACATCGGCAGGCTCATCCATATCCCTATTAATAAACTTTCGCGCTTTCGAATATCAGACACAGAAAATTGACTGTTTCCTACTAATCAATGCGATGTGTATAGGAAATAAAAATTATGTTAGGTTGCCTCGAAAGTTTCTCTTGTTTTATAATAATAGAGGCAGGACGTTTTTTGTTTTGTATTATTTTATCGAATCATGTACGATCCATTTTTCGTTCCAATAGAAGGAAATTTATTTTGATTCGTATGATCGATTTTGTTCTATCGGAACAATAACGTTAAAGTAATATTACATAACGTTTTATTAAATACAAAATTTATTTAGAACAGAATAACTATTTTATGTATAATATAATAACTTGAAATATTAACGAACAGCGCTCTATTCTCTTGTACTTCTCAAACAGGAATGAATTTGTTTTATTGCACATTCATTCATTCGACGCATACGCGATGCGCTCGTCTCATGGCGTTTTCCTTTTGTCTTCTTCTCTTTCATTCCTCGCTCGTACAATACAGATGTACATACTTCTATTTTCTAACAAATAGAATCGCAAAAGATGAAATGTAACAAATATAATAAATAGAACAAAATGGATCATTGATAATCCAATAGAATAATACAAATTTATTATTTCTTTATAAAAGAAACTTTCGGAACAATCTAATACATAACACACGTATCGCATAATCGGGTAACACATAATTGAACGATGTATTAAGATTTAGCTTCGGGGTACAAACTAAGATAAAAACAAAATGTAAAAAGCGATCACATACACAAAATCATTGCAATAGGCATAAGTGCCATAATGCAAATAAACGAATATAAATACGATACGATAATAATTAATCAATTTCGCTTTCTCTTTCCAACTAGCAACGATATTTATCCTAAAGGTAGCGTCTAAATATTTAGCAGAAGTTTCATGATGAGTAATCCTCTTTGAACGCTACCAAATGCGATCAAAAATGTTACGAATGTTTCGAACAATCTAATTAAATACGTACACAACGCTTTTTCCTTAATTCTACTTGTAGATTATGCTGGCACAGTTCGGCCACAGAAAAGTTGGAATCACGTTGCATAACACGATCCCGCTGGATCGAGTATTTTTTCCTGCGAAATATGTATAGGAGAAACGTACAACTACCAACTGGAGACGCTCTGATCAGCTGATTGTTTGCGTTCACTCTATAAACGAAGTAGAACGGACCGCTGCGCTCGTTTCCCGTAATTGACGTTCGAAAATCAAATTTAATCGCGCTCGAATTAATAAACGCCCACAGAGCCGTGTACCGTGAACGAGAGTACGTAGAATGCGATTAACGGCCGGGTTTTTTGGTCTAGAAACGAAGTGGCACGGACCGTTTGCGGAAGCGTTCTCTCGTTTCTCCATCGTTGCGCCTCTCATTATCATCCACCTTCTCCATATCGATAACGTTCCTAGTTACAACACGTTTCGTGTTTCTCATGTTCCACTATGTATCTGTGATGATTCATTCATATATATATACACGGTGATCCCCTGGCTGTGTGTAGTTAACTCAAACGCAGTACTGGCAATCGCGTCGAGGATCGTGTACTCTCGTTTTCATCTTACACACATGTACGTACTGTTGTTGATCGGTAGACTGCGGATTTTTCTGCGCTTTTATGAAATTTAAATAAAAAAAAAAAAAAAAAAAAAAAAAATACATGCGTATTTCTGGTGTAGAAAAGTATAGAAATTATTCAAAGTGACGATGAAAGTTACGACGAGTTTAGATAACGAAACAAGTTTATAGTCGAGTTCTGTTTCTTTCATCGTATTCATAAAAATTTCAATTTGCATAAACATCCGCAGTTTATTCGTGCTGTTGTGTCTAATACGTATAATTAATGGTATACTTTGATGCGAATGCTTTATGGGTAAAAAATAGCTGCACGGAAACTGCGAAGATATTTTGTCAAATATCGTGCAAGCGTACCGGCAATGTTAAATTTGTTAAATCTGTGCTAACTTTATTTCATGCTTCTTTACGATCGAATTATTTTTCTCTTAAGCCGTGCAGCTATTTCTCGTCCATAAATATAAATGTATGTTAATATTAAAACCACTTTTAAATCGGATTATCTTTCTTTAAATCATTGAGCTACGAAATTTCATCTATGAGCCAGATTTAAGTCGAATTATCTCTTCTTGAACCGTGAAGCTATTAAATTTAGTTTATTTTATAAGTTTCGGGTCGATGTTAAAGCTATTCTTATATCGAATTATCTTTTCTCAACCCATCGAGCTATTCAATTCCGTCTATAAACAGCTCATAAATTAATATTAATTTAGACTAATATTAACCTTCTAATCGATATCCAAGCTACTTTTATATCGAATTATCATCGAGCTATTGAACTTGATTATATTGTCTTTGAGTTAATTGGCAAGAGGACGTGTCATGTACGTACATAGCTAAATACACGACAAACGACGATTGCCAGTTTCTCGCAGTGTCTCGGTTCAGGAACTTGTACACGCGGTATCATTCATTCAATCGTGCCACTTGACAAGGTCGTGCTGTTTGACACGATCCGGAATCTCGGTCCTTCTTAAACATCTGTCACAATGAATTACAGTGGAATTACTCCGACCAGCCAGATATCGTTGTACTACATACGTCTCAATCGCTACATTGTTACGCAGTAACAAGATTACACAATAGCGACAATAAGGAGTAGTACGTGACACGGCATTTAATCGTCATCCTCGTCATCTCTAGTGTAAGAAAGCCTCAAGAGGCTTTGTGCATTCGAAAAGGAACGTTTGATCGTTCAATTTAGGAGGAGAGAGCCGCAGGCACTCGACGGTGACATAAATTAGTCCTTTTTCAATATCGCAATTCGAAAGAAAAAGAAATTGACCAGCTTCGAATAGAAAGTCGGGGATGAAAGTTTGGAAAGATAACGATTTATCGCTTTGTAGATTTCTTTAGGAGCGTTTAGACGATCGATATTATTGTTAACATTTGGGCAACGATCAACTTGGCAATTAAGTGATTGCGGATTTTGCCATTAGGCGGTATTGACAAGATCCGCAATCACTTAGTTGCCAACCCAATAATATCGTCGAAATTTTCAACGTTTTATCGACGATGTACAAGGTGTGCAGAAGTTTAGCGTTCAAACTTTGCTACTATATTCCATAAGTAAAAATAAAATTAAAAAAGAAGTACGAAACGTAAAGCTTCGTTTATCGATACAAAGGTGGTATCGATGTGCTATGGAATTTATCGTTAGATCGATTTTCTCTTATTTCTTCATATGCGATTTTCATTCGAGTGATTAATTTACGAACGAAGCGAACAGAACGAAAGTGAAACGATACGGCGCACGTTTGTCGTTGTATGATCGTGCACATACAGCGAACATATGTGCCTCGTATCAGCATCTACTACGAACGTTTATCTTGCTTTATCTTGTATTAAATTTAGAGGAAGAGTGTGCATTGTACGTTTCTCGCAGTCCATAATTTCGTTGTAACTTATTAATCAAACGCTTATGCACTTTCTGCCGCGTGACATTTCAGTCTTATTTCTACTTATAGAACACACTGGCAAAGTTTCAACGTTAAACCTCTGGATACCCTGTATATTGATCCTCTGGAGGGTGTTCTACGCACGATAACGTCGAGAATGTTAAATATTAACGATAATATTGACGATGAAATCGATCGGCTGAACGCTCGTTTAGAGTTATTTTTCGAAGATTTTCACTGTTATTTCGATGACTTTGATTGTACACGTTTTAAGTAGCAGTACGACGCGATGATACAGTTACGAAATTGCACGCTTTAAAGTTTGATGATTTTATCACTCTTCCTTTGAACGTTGAATATTTCTAATCATTATTTCATTGTTGAAATTTATTACGGTAAACGCTAATTTATTTATTATTTCTGTTGCTCAAATTTATTACGATGTATTTGTAACGAATGGAAGCAATTAATTTCTTACTATTTGGTTCGGTTTTAACACGACTGAATTCATTAGTACGAAAGTTTCTGTTACTTTAGCTACGCAAAACACTGAGTCACTTTCGTATCCTGACTCGATGCTTTGCGTGGACCAAGAAAATCGTCTATTTCGCGACCATGACACATGGAAGAGGTATTTTTTAGCAGGATCATCGATGCTGACGGACCTTGTTGAGTAGCGAGTTAACGGTACGCCATATCAAAAAAAGGTCTTTATCCTCTGCCTTTTCTTTTCGTATAAATAAATTCGGCAATTCTTACATCTCTTTAAAAAAATGAGAGAGAGAGAGAGAGAGAGAGAGAGAAGAAGGAAAGAGAAGGTCCACTCTTTCGTAGAAGGAAAGGGACCAGGCGTAAGGATCCTGTCTTTACGCCTTCTGATGAATCATCAAAACAGGGCAAGGCTTATTATAATATTGGGTTGGCAACTAAGTGGTTGCGGATTTTGTCATTAGGTGATATTGACAAAATCCGCAATCACTTAATCGCCACTACTTGCACGCTCTACTAATGATGATTCACGATCTAACAACGTGTAAAGAAAATACACTAATGTTGGAACACTTTGGTTATTTTGTCTTGCGTGGCACGAGCTATCCTACGCGTATTAAGCGAACAACCGAAAATGTAACTTTAAACGTAATAAACGCGAAACATTCGCATCGTGAGCATTAATTCGGTTCTTTGCTATGAAAGCATCCATAAGCTTTTTATCAGTTTGGTAAATTTGAAACAGGCTTGCGTTACATTAGCATCGTTATTAATAACGATACCACGTCCTAATTACCTTGCTATTATTATTAATACAATTAATATGTTATTTTACATTTATATTAATCAATATAACAACACTGCGTACTAATTACATTAGTACTGTTATTAATAATAATGCCGATGCAATGTAAACCGGTATAGTAATATCATCGTTGATCCTTTTAATCCGAGAAATTTCGTCAAACAATTTCCCTAAACGATTCCTTCGTCTATTAATTTTAATCAACATCTATTAATTCTGATAGAATTTGGAAGCCGCCACTCGGCGTGCAGCTTCGAGATCAACGCCGAGTTCCCCCATCGCGTTTCATACATAAATAACTAAAAGAAATAATTACGCAGGAAAATCGCGAACAAACCTGCCCCGGATTCGATCGAAGTAGATAGAACGTATATATACGTCGCCCGGACTCCATGCAAACATACAGGACGTATATATACGTCGCGGACGATTGATAATAAAGAATCGATAATTATCGTTATCGTGAATAGTAATACCGTGCGTTAGCACGATTATCAACGAATCACGATATTAAACCGATACCGTAGCATATACTGTTACAATTTCGCAATCTGACATTTTTTCTCTCTTTCGGCCGTTCCTTGTCTCTGACGTCACCGGTTGCAATTTCGATATGAACGAGTGCGAGAGTTTCGCAGGCGGAAAGGGAGCGGTTACGTGACGTTTGTTCCGGCATCTCGATTAAGGTTGGTCTAGAGCTTGGAAAATTGCGACATCGTTCGCAGAGGCTGAGACCAGGCGTCGCGTCGCGGCGCGCCGTCGTGCATCCAGGTACAACTGGTTACAGTCAGGAGAGCATGACCGGCCAGTGCGAATAACTGTATCAGATTTTTTGTGTATCTGGACTTCTCACTTTGTCAGAAGATTTAATCGAGCCGTGCTAAACTTTCCCGCCTCGTGTACATCTCTCTGGTCTGCCAACTTTCTGCAAGAGTTTGCTGGTTTTAACGGAGGAAAGAACATTGCTTTGTGAGTTGTTAGAAAATCACTTCTTTTGTTTTTTTCATTGGTTTATTTAAATATAAACGGTACAAAGGTATTTTGGGATACGTTTTGTCAGAAAGTAATCGAGTTTCACAGCGAAGATTTCCAGTTTCTCCGTGATTCTTTCTTGATAAGCGTCTTTTCAATCTTGCCAATTAACAATTTTTCACGAATTATACAGCCGAGCCGTTTTTTTCATTTCCTAGAACGAGATTTAACTCTTACATTTCTATGTAGGGATTAATCTTGTCTGACATATTCGCTTACATAAGTTTGATAATCTTTTAGAAACGACGCGCGATCTTTGTTAGAAAGAAGAACGAAATCAGTCGATGGAATTCCGTCGGAATAAATTCCTAAGAGGAGCGCGTTCTTTCACGAAGCTGTGTCCTCTCTTAATTGGTTCTCCGAACATACGTCGAGAGGCATAGTTAGTTTCGAATTTAATATCGAGACGAATTATGTTAATTGGAGAACAACATAGAAAGAGAATTCGATATAAAAAAGTACGTGATATGAAAATTATATTCTGCCATTTAAAAATTCTATCTTCCATGGCCGAGCATTCGTGATTCAGCGATCTCCCCGGTTCTTAAAATTCTTTGCTTCGTGTTTCTGACGGTGAGTCACGCCGCAGCGGATTGAGCAACCGATTACTCACTTAAGTATCCGATTTTCTGGATGACGAGGTAGCCGCGGTTGTTCAGCCGACCGCGAATCTCCTTCCACAGCCAGATAACGCATCGACTTTCCCGTCGATCGAAGTTTATTTTTCGATCTGATCGATCGTGTTTATCACGGCGAAGAATGTGATACCATTAGATCGCCGCACATGTTCTTCCCACTCGAGTAAATACATCTTGCAGAGATTCAATTTTTTACATATAAACAACTGAAGCGTAATTAAAATTCCAATGAAGAGCCACGCGAGAGGGAAAATCGATTTTCCTTGATTTTCTAACGTTTGTGCTTCGTAAATCCTATCGTTCGACGACCAGCAACGTACTTACATAATTTCCAACTGTTGGATCGAAAGACACAAAGATTATTTGGAAATAGCTGATAAATCTCTACCGAGTTTCGTAACGAATCGATGGTACGCACAGTGTTATGACGATCGGTATTTTTAGAATGTTCGAGAAACTGGCGAAGATACGCGTACGGTTAAGGTGAAAATGAAGCAGAAGCAAAGAAAGCGCCGATACGAAGCTCGTTTCGGGATTGTTCTTTAACGTCGACGATACAAACCTGCACAAACCTGAACTCGTTACAAATCATTGCACGCATCTGCCATCGTATTTCACCACACGACTATCTGTTTCTACAGAAATAGAACTCGCAGAGCGATCCAATATCTTGATACTTCCACGTATTTTGTATATTTTGAAAAATACTGCCAAATATATAAATTCTCTGTATGTTTCGCGAAACGTTACATCGATTCGTGCACGTTTTTCTGACGATGTTATCTAAACTATTCGTACGGTTGATAATCGTTTTAGTCCACGAAACTTATCTCGTTTTAATCATTTTGAAAGGTGTGTTATCACGTAACACGACATCTCCGACAGTCAGAGAATGTTTGATCGTTATTAACGGAGTTTTCGGTTTGTGGTCGATTAAAAAAGCTGCTGGTACTCGGCACGCGTTAACATCAGCTCTAAATCAATCGCTGGAGCACGTTGGTCGAGTGCGAACGTTCGAGCGGCACTCAATCCACGTCGACGCCTGATATTTCCGCGTATCCACGTGACTAATGGACCATTGTCCTGACAAGTACAACGAGAGGCCACCGAGTCAAAATTCACCGACAGAAATCCGCGAAACGTGGCGGACAATTTAAACAATCGACCAAGACAAATGGAATTTTCAACGAGCTCCTCCGTGTGCCCTATACCTGTTAAACATAATCGTTTCGCGTCGTTAACTTGGACAGAAGGGTACAGACTATACTGAGGGAATAAAAGATCTGCGCAAGTTGTTTCACCTCCCACCTTCATTCTCTCCGGTTTCGAAGCTTAATGGTCATCGTCGCGATTCAAGGAAGCGGTCGAATGGATATTCCGCGATGATTGCCGATATCTTAAGCCGCGTACTCCTTACCAAACGTGTTTGCAGGATGCTTAGGGACGCCTTATAATTATCCTACGATCATCTCGCGAACGGTGCTCGTCACAAATCGACGAACAGTTCTGGAGATCTACGAACTTATTTCGTACGTATACGGCGACAGATTGATCGTAAGACTGCCTCGTAATCTTGGAAAACAGGACTGGCGTTCCCTGAAGATTACTTTTCACCGAGTATCGTGTAATGCAATAGCAGTGTTTTTTTTTTATCTCTGTTTATTAATTCCAGGTTTTTTACATATTTTTTTTTTACATGATTTTTTTTCCAGAATAAACGCTGAATTCTAATTGTAGGGTGGTACAGGCAAAAGTACCGATACACGACGGTACGACGTAGCCATGCATTATTACATTTTTTTTTTTTTTTTAAGATTATTATTGTGCTTTAAATTTAAGCCGCTGTTTCGCTGTACTTATGTACGATATTTTAATTTATGTCCTGAAAGCCTGGACGCAAAAAACAGGACTGCATGCAATAGCAGTGTGCTTGGCAACTAAGTGACTGCGCATTTTGTCGTTAGGTGGTAATGCTAAAACCCGCAGTCACTTAGTTGCCAACCGTCGAAATTTTCAACGTTTTATCGACGATATACGAGGTGTGCAGAAGTTTAGCGTTCAAACTTTGCCACTATATTCTATAAGTAGAAATAAAATTAAAAAAAGAAGTACGAAACGTAAAGCTTGGTTTATCGATACAAAGGTGGTATCGATGTGCTATGGAATTTATCGTTAGATCGATATTATTGTTAACATTTGTGCAACGATCAAGTTGGCAACTAAGCGATTGCGGATCTTGTCAATACCGCCTAATGGCAAAATCCGCAGTCACTTAGTTGCCAACCCAATAATCTTATCTTGCACTGGACCTTTTAGCTTGAACGAAGGATTTGACGAATTTCTAGAATTATTACGGTGTCGTAATAATTCGTAATTACGTAATTTTTCACGAATGTATTCGCCAACTGTGTACAAAGACGACGAACGGTTCAGGAATTGTTGGCGAACCGAAGCTGGCACACGCCTCTGTTTCGCGATGGTTATTGCAATAATGGTTGTTGCTGCTTTGATCGACTGATTTTTCCAACTCTGTTTCAGGCACACGCAGATGACGCGATGACGCTGCATTGGTGGATGCACTGGTTCTGGGTTACCGCTCAATTTCTCGGTACGTTCTGAATAATCTTTAAAATCAAGGACATCTGGCTACTTGGTTTTCTTACTTCTTTCACGCGTTCCCAGACATTTAGTTCAACTCGTTCAGCAACTGAGCCGAAATTCAAATTCGTCTACGAATTCTAGTTCATGTTCCAGCATTTACGATCTAAATAGAAGTGGCGTGAAACGCCGCACGCATGCAATTACGATAGACGTTTACATCGAGAGAGGAAAATCTTGCCAAGGACTCTCGCAACTGCATATTCGCTTGCCTCTCTCCATCGTCCAGAAATTGTCCGAACGTGGCAATAATTTTTCACGAACAAAAAGCCTTCGTACTATGTAACGCAGTTAATAGTAATAGCGGTATAAATAATGGTAGTAATAACAAAAATACCGATAGAGATAACAATATGATATGATCTTTCGTTCTGTAGTTGAAGTTCGCGTTCAAATAATTAAATTAAAGAGGCGATTCTCGCGTAACAACGATAGAAGCAAATGATCTTTGTTAATTTTTTGTTATTTTAGGCCAACTATTTACCGATTACGTGGGACTAGACCTTCTTCGATGTAATTTCTTTATTTCAGTTCTCCTTATTGTTCATTGTATATCATGCTAGTCTCGTGAGACCATCTTTGACGATGTAATCATCGTTGGCGTGCAGTATGGTATCGTAATTGTCAGAATGCAAAAGTTAAGACATTTTTTTTTTTTTAATTGCAGCGACCTTGAAATCTTCTCCGAACGTGACGTTACGATTATTAAACGAACACCTCCGTCTTTTATTACATATTCTTCTAGCTAACATCCAGACGTTTTCAAAACGCTAGAAACTTGTGACACTTTCTTTCGTTCTTCTTAAATTGCTTACAATCAATTCCACATTGGAAATTATAAGTATGTTTGATGGCTTTGTTTAATGACGTGAAAGCAACCTTATTAGTTGCACCGTATGTTGTATATTGCATACAATGCATACGACAGACGTAGGAATGTTATTCTCTAGCGATCTCAGAACATGAAGAATTTATTTTTGTTCTTTTTCTTTTTTTTTTATACAAGGCCACATATCATTTACTGAGTCTGGTTACCAGATTCAGCAGCATATCTTCTTAATCCGTAATTTTTAATCTGTTCGATCGTTCGCTTCGTTATCGCGATACAAACTTTTAAACAGCTCGAGTTTAAAAGCGATGCTGGCACTGTATTGGAAACACCGAAAAGCTACGATCTTGAGTTTTGGCAATGCCAGTAGCAACATCACGAGAAACATCTTTAAAGGTGTTCCTGTGGCATAGCGGATTATGCAACAGGGAACGAGCTCGTAGCGTTTTGCAAAAGTCTGGATACCAGCTACGAAAATACGCGACGAAGAATGGAGGTACGCGTTAAAAAATATTAACACGCCATTCGCAGGAGATTCCTAGCTCGTCGTAAGATCAAATACACGAGTATATAGCATATCCCCGTCGCATATCGTGCAATTTTTGTCTGACACATTTTTTCCTGTCGTTCATGCTTTTCGAAATATTTGAAGATGAAGATTCCAGATAAACCGGACACACTGTATGTATAACATACGTATGAAACACGTACTTGCCCCTCGATGAATCCTGATAAATGGAACGCTAAAGGAGCGCTCAGGCGATCAATATTATTGTCAATATTTAAGGTTCTCAATATTATCGTACATAAAAGACCCTCTAGACGGTCAATATTATATTGTCAGTAGAATGTCGAAGAGCCTTAAATATTGACAACGATATCGATCGTTTGAACGCTCCTTGCTACATTGTGTTTAATTAAAATTTACAGCGAATGATAATGTTCGAAGTAAAAGAATTACTTTGCATCTGATATGTTCAAACTTACGAGTAACTGGATAGTAAAATATATGTTACGTGTAGCTAAATTAAGCGCGTACAAACAGACCTGTACTCTGCATATAACATGGAAATTTGTGATTTTCAGTGATCTTAGGGAACCCAGTGCCGTCGAGCACGGCGGAGCCGCGTGGCCAGGTGCAGGATCGCCTGAGCTCAGAACCGACATCCGAAATCGCTTCTATAGAAGCGGAGAGATCATCCGAGCTTCGACAGAGCTTCCGTGTAGCCAAAGCAATCGGTCTTCATCCTCCCACAAATACAGCAGTGATCTTGGAGAGACAGTCGAGCACGATCTCCACTCCCATGGAGGTCGGTCCGAGCGTTATCGAAAGCAGTACCGATCCCATAGACGAGTATCACGGAGGAAACGCGAGCAACGCTGTCGTCAATCTGGACACCGTGAAAAGTTTCACGCCGCAGTTAATCAGCGACGTAGCTGGCGCAGAGAGGATTCGAAATACTGCAACGAAGAAGGACAGTAAAATCACGTGGATCCTAACAACGAACAAAACTGGCGGTAGATCGAAGTACGAACAGGAAGAGAAAGTCGATGAAAATGGGAATCGGAACGCCAGCACTGACGAAGTGGAGGATCTCACGGTGCTACCTCTTCAGGAAGAGGTGTCTAGAATCAGGCTGGTACTGAATAAAACGAAACCCTCCTCGCTTTTATCTTCCTCGTCCTCCTCTTTCTCGTCGTCCGCTGGTAGTTCCGGCATCAAGACGTTCAATCGATCGGACGACATCGAAATCAACGGAGAGTTGATAGAGGAGCCACGTGTGTTCGCCACTGCTGCTTCCATTCTGGAAGGTAGCACGTTTTTCTTTTTTACAAAGCTTTCCGCTTGGATAGATTTTTTACTTGTTAACGAGATTTTAATATTGGCTATAACGACACGACGAGTAAAATAATAGAACGAATAAACACTGTTGCGTAGCTGTTTTGTAGTATGAATGTAAAATTTTGTAATACGAAGTGAAAAATGTATCTGGTTGGAAATTTTACTGCCCCATTGTATGCGTTAGGCGCATGTAAAGATTTTTGTAAAATATCGAAACTCGATTTGCCTGTTAAAGGGCAAGATCGAGATTGGGGCGTAAAGGTTGCGGAATCGTAACAAAATTTAAATAGAAAGCGAGATCTTCTTTGGAATTGCGTTGCATCAAAAATGATCTGCTGTAAATACGTTACAGTCGGAGTGAGCGAATCGACACGATTGAGCAGAGCGCGGAGCACATTTCCCAAAGAGTTCCAAAGGGATCAGGTACAGGGAAACCATCTTACCGATTACAATGAAAGCAATAACGACGAGCAGGAAAGCGGTTCGAGATCAACGGTAGACATCGCCGCTATTACCGGAAGCTGCGTAGCGACTGTAGTTTTACTCAGTACAATGGGTAGCCTTGGATTCATTATGTACAGGTAATTAACGCGTTACGAACCGAATCTTGTTGCGTAGGAGACGAAACGACTTTCAGCATTGCATAGAAAAATTATTTCGTTACAGACGTAGGTACCTGAATCCGCCACAAACGCTTAACAGCGACAAATGCAGTAACCCCGATAGTTCCGGTTATATCGATGATTCCACGATTCGCGTAAGTACGAATATTAAAAAGCATATCGGAGCTTATCATGGTTGTACGATAGTAGGAGCGTTCATTTTGGAAGAATTCGATGGTGAAGTTCTTATTTGAAATAAGGAACATTGCGTTAAATATCGTATATTTATATTTATATCATGATCCTAATATGTTTCAATTTCATTTGTGCAAATCGCCAAAATCATCTTCCAAATAACGTCGAATGATTCGACAACAAGCGTGATAACTCAACTAACTTTTATGTGGCAGGAGATCATAGTGGTGAAAAGATCATAGTAATGGACTATTTTGTTGTTATTAAAAGTACTGAAGGTATTTCTTAAAATTGAGAAAACGTGTTGCAAATACACACACATATAAATAAGTTTGTTAAGTAATAATTTTGTTAAGTATTGTAAAACACGAATGATCAATATTTTTTAATTATTGACCACTATGGTACTCGGCTCATCAAATGATGCTTAATAGTAATACGTAATGTATTAAAATAAACGTTCATTTACAGGATAATTCCGAAGAAATGTACAGCTTGGATAATGATTCGTTTTTAAATTCGTTAGAAGCGATGACAATACAAAATTATTGGACGGATAGTGTGAAGCATACGAAACTATGACAAAAGAAGATAATTCAACCCGGAAAGAGGATGGAAACGTTCAGTATTTCTGATGGCGAGGCGCACGAACAAATATCGTTGTTGGAACAATAGCATGTACTTACTCGATGAGTGCCCGGAAGAAAGTGAATATTTGCCGTAGTATAATTGTATAGACACGCAGGAACGTTGTTTTCCTCCGAATGTTTGAACGCAATGGCTGGTTAGCGATTCCGATAAAAATATGAGCGAATAAAATATTTTAAGTCGAAGATTTTCAAAGACTTTTTAGGTAAAAAAGAAAACTCCGTCGGTCTTACGATTTCTTAAAGAAAGCTTGACGATACATCAAAATTGCATGGTCTGCGCGCATTCCTGTATTCGCGTTATACATGGAACACGCGTGCGAATTTGTGACTATATCGCGTGCGAATTTGTGAATATATCGCGTGCGATGTATAACGTGGTATATACGTGTATCACGCACATGCCTGAATTTTGATTTTGTCACTCGTTCCCTCTATTTTTCTACCATGATAACAATTGGCAATGATCGAGGTATTATTAAAGAAAGACAGCGATACCGTCACTTTCGTCGGACTGCAGTGATCGAATAGTGCAATAAAATGTACTTCATTGATGCGATAATTATAACGAGATAAACTTTTTAGAGCGGTAAGTACAAATAAAACGATTAATGTTTAGCTAAATATTATTATATTAAAGGCGCGAAACGTAATTTAATAAAACTGAATTCCTACGAATCGTCGGAGAACTAATTGTATCATGATAAGAACTACTTCCGTACTACTTGTACTATCTTGGATTTCGATTTCTACAAACTGTACTCACGTATATCGTCTCTTAATTTAAGATCCAACTTCAACGTTTCTTACAGTCTTCGAACTTTTATTGAAAGATTAACGCGGTTCTAAATAGAATAACGGGATCTGAATACCTTCTCGCTTGCATACATGGTCAGCTTCGAATATTTTCAAGATGTAGAATCGGGCTAATAAAAGATCGGACCAAATACATACCGTAGTTTATAGCTTTATGCCTTTATAACATATCCAGCAAGAAGAAGTAAGGAGATTTCATTCTCTTATTTTCCACTTAACTTCTAGCTTGTACATATGTACATCTACATGTACTATACAATTAATTATGTTATTAAGTATGTCTATGTATAGATGTGCGAATTTATGACGGTTCCTCGGAGCCTTCGAAATACAGTTTACGTTCTAGTAGAAGTTAGCATTTGTTTGTTCGAATATATTTCTATACGAATCTTGAACCGTGAACGGTGAACGAAGAGGAAGATTTATTGTGATAGATCGTAGCGTTTAATAAATGTAAAATTATTATTAACTTGTTTTATGCTGATGATTGTGAATAAATCTACACGTATATTATTATTATTATTATTACTATTATGATAAATTAACTTTTTCTTCCTATTTTTGTTATAAAACAGATAAATTCCAAAATAAATAAATTCCATTATTAAAATATCGTTTGCGCTCTTTTTAGTTTATTTAGTCGTCATCAGATGGCGTTCGTATCCTGCTTTCACGATGGATTGTTCACGTACCGTCGTCACCGCTGATTGTCCCGTTACAATTTTTTTGATCATATTTTATACGTTTTTAAACCGATAATGTATTAAAATACGTTACATACTAATAAACTGGTATCGATAACATGTCAATGAACTTGAATGTGTTAAATGTGCACTGAAGTGAAACGAAATAACACAAATATTCACGGTTATGTATCGTATGGAACGCGATATCAGCTAAGTTTTTTGATTCGCTTAGTTGAAGACGAATGATGTTAAAAATATTTTAAGAAAGAATTTGTAAAAATGCAGTGGCCATCCTTTACGTTTATATTAACGAAACTATTTCTGGCTTATATCGTTTATTCGATTTATAATTTGTCTTTGTTGTTCGTGGCACCGGCTTGTGAAGAAGGCAAACTATGCCTGACGTCGTTTTTAAGTCAAAAACAGCAACTGCAATTGCAAATTTACAGTTCCGTCGACAAATATCCTACCGAACAGCAGATCGATTTCGTATACGCTAGTGAAAATTTCAATTATACACACACGAATAGTCTGTGAGTAGATATTCTCTATTTATGCACTCGTGAGAAAATTAAAAACTGCAGAATACATGTAATATAAGTAAAGTAAAAGTAAATATATAAAATATCCAAAATATAACACTCGTTATAATATTTTGTGAACAAAATAAATGCTTTGGTTACATTCCATTTCTTGAGATAAAAGTATGAATTTGCATAAATATCCTTTACCGTTTATTTATAAACATTAAATTTTAAATGCATGCACCTCTCTTTATATGCAAACATATATATATTTTTCTTTCAGTCCATTAACTTTGAATGTTCCACGCAAGACACGAAATAATGGAACATTGTTTTTGCATATTATCGTTGCACCGATGCTTCCTTCTAGGAAGTATGCAAAAGGTATTACCAATATAAAGAAGGTATGAAAAATAATATGAATTTTATTTTTATATATAATTTTTTTATGTATGTATCTAACAATGTAACTATTGTAGGATCCATATGTATCTTACATTCCTATTAAAATCACCCAATATACCATTCCTGAAGCGGAAGCTTTCAATCTATTAGGTGAGAGAAATTCAAATCCCAAGAAGAAGCAAAATTTTGTAAATCCAGTGACACATATTAAGAGTCGCGTAACGTTTACGATAATGACTGATGATGTGAAGCTACCTGTGCATAATTTACCGGTGGAACTTGTGAATCACTTAAAGTATATTAGCATTATTTACATATATTTTAAGCATTGATATTATATAACATTAGTATTTTCATTATTTAGAAAAACATTAGAATTTCCATTATTTCAGAATCATACATGGCAGTACATTTTTACCTATAATTAACTGTGACTTTTTACAAACCAGACATCGTGATTTAGTGAAAATCATGCCTCAGAATAATACAGTTAATATCACGTTGCAATATTCTCCAATTTCTATTGGGAAGTTAAGGTTGCTGTTGCATGTGGAAGCTACTATGCAAAATTTAAAAACTCTTGGATTTTCTGATAAAGATGTAGATGAAGTGAAAGGAATTTTTGCAGATACAAACATATATATTCTAGGAGGAACTTTTCTTATTGCAGCCATTCATGTATGTAAACTAAAGCATAACTACAACATAGTTTGAAATATAATTTAATACAACATTTTATATTTCCGTAGCTGCTATTTGACTTCCTTGCTTTTAAAAATGATGTGAGTTATTGGAGAAGAAAAGATAATCTTGTGGGCCTTAGTAAATGGACTGTTGTATGGCGAGGATTTAGTCAGACTGTTATTTTCCTTTACTTACTAGACGAAGGTTCATCTCTACTTGTTCTAATCCCTATTGGAATTGGATCTATTATAGAGGTAATGGTAAACTGCATAGATGTAACTGTTAGTACTTTACATACTCTTCTTCTTTTTTATGTTCTTTTTTCTCAATAGATGTGGAAATTAAAAAAAGTGTTGAGACTTAGGCTTAAAAACAATAATAACAACAATATAGCTGAAGTTAGAACAAGAGAATTCGATGCTGAAAGTATGCATTACTTAAGTTATTTATTGTATCCTCTTGTTATCGGCGGTGCAATCTATTCTTTACTTTATCAACCACACAAAAGGTATACAACTGTATGTAACTAGAAACTTTTGTATGTAAATATCTATGCATATAATGTTTTGAATTTCAGTTGGTACTCGTGGAGTATAAACTCCTTAGTAAACGGTGTTTATGCATTCGGGTTTTTGTTTATGCTTCCGCAACTTTTTGTAAACTACAAACTAAAATCCGTGGCACATTTACCATGGAGAACGTTTATGTATAAAGCATTCAATACATTTATAGATGACGTCTTCGCATTTATCATTTCAACACCAACCGCGCATAGAATAGCGTGTTTTAGAGATGACGCAGTTTTTCTCATTTACCTTTATCAACGATGGTGAGTCAGGAACTTTTACGTTTTATGTACTTATATGTAGACTTTACCCTGACAAATGTCATCATTTATAGGTTGTATCCGGTAGACAAATCTCGTCCAGATGTTGATGTTATTGGCGAGGAAACTGTTAATTCTGAAAATTCAAATAAAAAGACCGAATAAGCTGAATATTCAATTTCTAGTATCTCTTTAAATATGTGCATCTGAAATTACTAAATCTGACATTGAATGATGTTTCACTAGTGCATACCGATATGAATGGCTAAATGGTATGGTTTTCATAATATTTTAGAAGTAATCTCTTGTTATATACGCACTTACATTGTTAACAGACAGAACTGATATATAACGATCTTTCATTGTGATATATTAGAAAAAGATTGTTAAAGTGTGAAAATATAGCGAAGAATATTTCTTTTACTTTGTATGGTTTTTATATGATTTTTACAACGAAATTTTATAAATAGTATCATGTGTATCATTTGAAGATATTTAAATTGATTTAAATATTTTACGAATTTTTTATAATTTTAAGTGATTATATAATATAACAAGATTGTAAGCAATAATATAATCACCAGACAAAGTCTAAAACGGTGCAGATAAAAATTTAAAAATTGATTTTCTTTTAAATTATCTATAGCCAACTATTATCATATATTTTTTAATTAAAATTATCAGACATATATTTATATGATGTTTGAGAACATTACGGTTGGATTTACTAAAAGATACTCTGTGTTTTGAAGTTTACTGGTGTTATGTAATTATTTTTCAAGGTCGTCTTTGGAATGTGTCATTCAAGCTATTCGCGGATAGCAATTTGCTGTCATTACATATCATATACATATATATATATATATACATATATACATGTATACTTGTGTTCAGTTACATTTCATGTTTGCAATTGATTGAAATGTTATTTATATGGTCGCAAGATAAGATTGCGTACCTGCGCGGAAGATATTTAAATTGAAAAATTTATACAAGTTTAATAATGATCGTTAAAATGTACGTTTTTACACATAAAATCAGCATTTATCTATCAAGTAATGATAAGTGATTGATAATCAATCAAGATTATAGAAACCAGCAATATCGCGAAGAAAACAATACGGATAAACTTTTTATCAAATTTCATTGCTACTACTTACTTTAACGGCGGAAGTGTGTAATAAAATAACATTCTCACTAACAATCAGAAAACAATCCATTAAAAAGCAACTAATTCACAATGATAAGCGTCCCATTTGTTTTTAAAATTTTACTTTCTATCTTTTTACCATTGTGGCTATATGTTTGGATTAGTAGAACAGTTAAAAAATATAATACATCATGTTTAGATTTGAAACAAAATATTCCAAGTAAGTATCTTTTATTAATTCACATAGATAAAATAGGTATGCATATACATTACCAAAAATTACTTTTAGGTACCTATTTCTTATTAAAATATTGGTGGGCAGAATATTGTATTAATAAGATAAAAAAGAAAAAAGGACATTCAGATTATGAAAAAAGTCACTTAGAAAATTCAAAGATTAAAGATAAAAATGTAAGTATTTTTTCTTTTATTAAGTTAGGAAGAGTTATTAAATTTATCCAGAATGATTTCTATTTGTTTAGAGTGCCAACAGCATATTTTTTTATGGTGCAGATCAAAAAGGGAATTCTTTAGTAATTAAATTTACTCGTAGAGCATTCAAAATAGCAGAAATATCATTGCAACTTGTCACATCTGATGGCCATCTATATGTCTTGCCTGGTATGAAAATGTTCATGATGTATCATGAATTTCTTTTTTCCTTACTAACTAAGGATATAAAATAATTTAAAAATTCTTTTCGCAGAATATCCTGATACAACTTTAACAAGTAGCCTAACTCAGGAATGGACAGCAGGTGGTCTAAAAATTGAATTTTTAGATTTTCAACGACGTTGCAGGATAATTTACAATGGAATGCTTAGAAACTTAACTCAGGGTGATGAATGCAATGATGATAATGTTGAACATGTTCGCTTCAATTTTATGTAATAAATAGCGTCAATTAATTATTAATTAGGTCAGTTAAGTTTTCGGAACTATATTAATAATTTTTTTAATTAGATTTATTGCGAATTCCCAACCATTAAGATGGCCAGAAGATTGGAGTTCAAAATTACATGCAGAAGCATTAGCTTGTGAACCTTGGAAGAATCCTGACTGGATAAATAAAATGTATTCAATAATTATAAAAATGCTATTGTATATTATTGTTTTATTCACGTAAATAATCCACCTCTGATTTTTACAGAAAGTTACTTGAGTATACAGGTTTTGATCAATGGGGATCTATGCTAGGTCAAATAACATATAAAGATGGATCTGTCTCTTCACTGTATTTGCGCGGACTTCATCAATATCGTTGGGGGAAGCATGAATCTTATGAATTTTATGAATCAGTTACTTTATTTGGAGTAATGTTATATGGCGCTATGTATTATCTTAATATGAGCAGTACAAGATGTAGTTTTCCACAGTAAGTTGAATAACATATTATGACTAAAATTGCTATATTGAGTGGAAATTCTTAATTTCAGAATACAATTTGGTCAATATAGAACTAATAATGAAAATATAGCAGAGATTAGCAAGATAGGACTCAAATTATCCGATTTTAAACAAAGAAAGCTTAATAATAATTTGGAATATAAAACATGGTTCATAGGTAAATTGAAATTGATTGAATATATTTCATATAAAACTTGTAGATAATTGTTGTACATTTAATTTCAGCTGAAAATAAAAAGTACGATATTATCATAAAACCTAATAAGACAATAACTCTATATTACGGTCAACCATGGAATTCGCTAAACAAAATTTTTACTGTAAAGTTAGAAATGAATGGAAAATCAGGTGTTGGATTAATGCAATTATGGTCTCTCTACAATGGATCATATAAAGCAAAAGTGCATCCACCTATACAACTGTTAAAACAACCTAGTATTTCTGTCCAAAGAAACGATTATGTTGTATATTTTAATGATGGAAAATGCCAAAATGAAAATATTGTCGGTGGAAAAGGATTTTCTCTTGCAATGTTAACTTCTGTTATAGATACAGATGTAAGTCATGATACAAATTTTATTGTTTTACTCTAAGTTCTTAAAATATTTTAACATGCAGCAACTTTTATAGTTTGTTGTGCCAAAAGGATTTTGTGTAACTGTTTTTGCCCTTGAATTGCAATTACATAGACATAAAGAATTGCAAGAAATAATTAATGATATCGAGAATGTTAGTGTTGGGAAAAAAGATGGTGATCTCCAAAAATATTGTGATGAGTAAATTACCTTGCTTAATACTATTATAGAATATTGAATATTTTGTTACTGAATAAATAATATTTATCATTTTTTATTTTTAGAGCTATGCGTATCATCGAATCGACTCCTATTATTGACGAAGTAAAAGATGCAATTTTAAAAGCAATAGAGAACATAGAGTCAGAAAACAATGATGATAAACCATACAGGTATGCGATAAGATCTAGTGCTGTAGGTGAAGATAGCGAAGAAACTTCGGCTGCTGGCCAAAATTCAACTTATTTAAGTATCCAAGGTGAAGATAATATCATCAAGAGCGTAGCTAAGTGTTGGGCGAGTTTGTTTTCATATCAAAGTGTCAAATATAGGTAACATGATAATATAATTAGCTTTCATAATATTTTGAATACTTATGTATTAAATAACTTATATATTAGAAAACAACATGGGATGTTTGTAAAGACATCTATGGGCGTGTGTGTACAAAAGATGGTAAATGCTAGTGCTGCAGGTGTTATGTTCACCAGACATCCGACTACTGGAGACCCGTCAAATATTCTTATTACAGCTAATTATGGATTGGGAGAGGTAAGATTAAAGTAACAATTACAATATAAATGATAAAAATAATATATAAAAAAAACAACTAATGAAGTTTCTATCTTCTTAGTCTGTTGTTTCAGCAACAGTTGAACCAGATACAATAATTGTTCATAAAAGTTGGGATAATGAATTGACTGTAACAAGTTCTGTAGCAGGGAATAAACATCAAAAGATGCTAGCAAGTGAAAATGGAGTTATTACAATTGAACTCGATGATCAAGAAAACAAAACAATTTGTTTGTCAGAAAAAATTGCTCTGCGATTAGCTACTATAGGGGTAGATTTAGAAATGTTATTTGGTAGTGCCAGAGATATAGAATGGGCAGTAGTCGATGAAAATATTTATTTACTTCAAGCTCGACCTATCACCACTTTATATACGTGGACAGATTTTGAGTTAATGCACGAATTGGATTCAGGCGTCCCAAGCGATATTGACATACTTACATTTGCTAATGTAGGCGAAGTATTTCCATATCCAATATCACCTTTATCAATTTCTATGACTAACAGAACACTTAATTCGTCAACGGCTACTGTATTTCAATCTTTAGATTGTATTTTCTTTCATATCGTTACTATGAAATGCTGCGTGAACTATTATAATGTAAGTAGTATTATGAATTTAATAAAAAAACATATATCTAAAAGATGTTCATTATTATCGCAGGTATTTTTACGAAATCCTAGTGAAACTATAACACTTTTGAACAAAGTCTCAGATATAGCTATTAGCGGAGCTGTTTTAGTCACACCAGAAACGTTGAAAGTTGCTTGTGATAGAAACGGCGTATCTAGTCGCCTAGATCGAATGTTGCTCCTATATGACATGGTAAAGGATGCAATAAAAAATAGCGCAAAAGAAAAAACTGCACAGGAGATTCGTCAAAATTTAAATTTAAATGCAGAAGATTTTCATACCGCTTATAGTTTATATAATGAAATTAATCAACATAAAGATGAATATTCAATGGTGGGTATATTCAGATATTGGAAAATTTTCAGTGGATTATGTAATTTCACAAAACTTTTAGGTCGGAGAATGTCATATGCATACATCAAGAGTTAGTGTTATTTATCAAATTTTTGCGATGGGTTTACTAACAAGTGGCTACAAGGACCTCGCGCAAGAGCACTTTTCAGATATCGCAATTTTGTTAAGTTCTTGTAGCGATATTGTTAGTGGTGAAGTGGTAACAGGACTTAATAAAATAGTGCATTATATTAAGACGAATGAAAAGGGGGAAGAATTTAAAAAAATTGATCCTAGTAAGGGTATCGATTGGTTAAAAATTAATTGCCCACAAGCTGCAAAGGAATTGGATAATCTTCTTAAACAGCATGGATATAGATGCATTCAAGAAATGGATTTTATATCAGAACCATGGTCTCTTAGACCTCAAGATCTTATTAGTACACTTCAGGTAAGCTGAATCATTGGAATATCCGTCATTATTGGAATATGCAATATCATTGGAATATCCGTCATTATTGGAATATGCAATATCATTGGAATATCCGTCATTATTGGAATATGCAATATCATTGGAATATATAACGAATATATTATAAAAAAATTAATTATTTTGCTAGATCATGATGGCGGCTGCAAAACAGAACAATTCAAGCAAATCGCTTAACCCAGAGGAGACAGTGGCGCAATTGAAGACACCAAAGTCGAAAAGTATTAAATGGATCTTGGAAAAACTTGTACCCCTATGTAGACAAGCTGTCGTTCGTCGAGAAATGACGAAATCAATATTTGTATATGTTATACATATATTTAGGCTAGCTTATAGAAGATTAGGGAAATTAATGGTTTTAGAAGGATATCTACCTAGCGAAGACTTAATATTCTTTTTAACGAACGAAGAAATAGGGAAATTATTGAGTCATCACGACACAGCATTAGTACAAAGGTGATAAAATCATTAAATAAAATTTGACTTTTCTTTTGAATTATTATATTGATATACTTTTACAATTTTTTAGAGCTTCTCGTAGGAAAAGAATTTTTCCTCAGTTAAGAAAAATGGAATATCCAGAAGTTAATACTGGAATGCCAATTCCTATGAAGGTAGATTGATATATTATTTTTTGTATGAATACTATTTATATATAAAAATTATAAAACTGTTTCTATATTGCAGAGTAATGTAGATATAGTAGTAGATGAAAAATCTGAAAAAATTCAAGGAATGTCGGTATGCGGAGGCTCTGTTCTTAACAGAGCATGTGTAATCACGGATCTATCAGAAGCACATATGATACAACAGGGTGATATTTTAATTACTCATGCTACCGATATTGCTTGGAGCCCATACTTCCCATTATTGAGCGGTATAGTTACAGAATTAGGAGGACTTATAAGTCATGGAGCTGTAGTAGCTAGAGAATACGGCCTTCCATGCATAGTCGGAGCTAAGAAAGCTACACAAATATTTCAAACAGGTAACATATTATTGTTTTTAAAGAGAATTAAAAACAAACGCTAAAATATAAATAAATTTGTAGGAGACACTGTGCTATTAACCGCGAATACTGGTGTTTTGCAGTTGGTGAAGAAACATGATTAAAAAGGTTACAATTTTTATTTTCCCTTGTACTATATGTATTTATATAATTTAACAATTCAAGGTGAAATTAGTTTCATTTATTCACATTAATAGCGATGAATGTGCAAACTGCAATAAAGGAATCTATTGTAATAATATTTAAAAAGATTACAATAACAATTACAATAAATACTTACTTAGATTCTTAAGTTATTATTAAAGCTATACAGTTGTGACGCGATTAGGATCGGCAATCAATGTAGGAGTATTATTGGTTGCGTCATAGGCAAGACATGATAGTTGCAAATGCATAGACGTTTTTACTTTTACGAACAACATGTCGATTCGCGCATAGTCGTCTTTCTGAACTGGTTTCGGTATTGCAACTAGTGCTTCTTCAAAGAAATCTCTACAGATTAAAAATTAAAATATTAGTATCTTCTTTATTTGTGTAACTAAAAACAGGAAATACCAAATAGATTATTACTTTGCTCTCGGTGTACTGTAAGACTGTAAGGCACTCCGCAGGAGTGTAATATCTGTACGTGCTTGCACAATTCCGGCCGGTCCGAATTGAGTAACACACGACATGAGTCTTGCAAGTTCTTCCGCTACTGTCTCAACTATGTGAGAGAGTACTCGATATAGTAAAGCTGGTGCGACACGGCGCACCTATAAAGAAAAACAAATTGCAATCACAAAAATCACATTAAACGATTAAAAATTGCTTAAGAATGTAAAACGATAGATACCTCTGCGTGAACTGCAATTAAATTTGCTAAGATTTCTTGCGCATACGGTCTCACGTGAGTAGGTTCAGTCTCAAAATCCCATTCTAATCCACCCAGATACATACTTGGTTCAATTGTGCCAACTAATGGGTCACAACGACGTTCCAAATATGCATCCAGTACAGCCGCGTCCAGTGTACCCAGTTGCGTCCAATCGGAACCCCATCCATCCGCATCTGACAAACTCGGATAACCCTGATCCTTCAATGCGTCTCGAATTCTTGGTAGGATGGTGTTCAGTGTATAACGAATATTACTTAATGAGATTAAGAGGTATTGTTCCCACGTCTGATAAAAAATTCAGAAGTAATGCTAAAATATAGCACTGACTTCAAAAGATGCTACAAATTTTTGTACTTTTTTCTAACGACAATTAATATATAGACTATCTTTCCTGAAATAAATGGTCTTCTCTATAAACATACCACGCTGCAAGTATGCTGTAAAACTTACTGGACCTTGTTGCTTGTTATTCTTGCTCTTATAGCCAGAAGGAGAACCAACTAATTGAGATACAGACGATTCGTCAACATCTAGAGCTGCCTCGCAGCCACTGAATGCCAATCGCTGTAGGCAATATCGTGTGAATGTTGTAAACAGTGCCTGGATAGAATGATAGTATAGAAGATGATGAGCAGGATTAGCAAATAAAGGTTCTTCTCGAGGGCCACAAGCAACTACTGTATCGCGCGCCCGCTTTGCGACTTCTATAACCATTTCTTCAAACAGATATGGCTATAAAGACAAAAATGAACAAATTTAACAAAACAATATATATACATATAGTATTTTTATAAACAAGATCCAATTATTACCACTTTCGTAACGCCACCATCTTCATTTAAATATTCAATTTGCCAAGTTTCTTTTTTGTATAATGTTGCTATGTTTGCTTTCGTTTGTTTAAATAGTGTATGAAAACACTCCAGCCTAATTTGAAAAATTTGAATTCATTATATGACAAAACTAAAAAATAGTAATAAAATAGTAACAATATTTTGTACCTCAAGTTAAGTATAAATTTTCCGAAAATATCTAATGCCTCGTTTGGTAAATCCAAATGAATTAATGAAGCGTACATTTGTCTAATCCTACGCAAGATATGTAAAAGCCATACAGCATCCAAATCATCGCCACATGTATCTTTCAAACCTTCCATCGCATGCTCCATGCTTGACAGTACTAGGTTCTGTATCGAAATAATTAATTTTTTATAACAGAGTTGAATTTTTTTTACGATGTTCACTTGATAAATAATTTAACGTACCTTGAAAGGTGTCTGTTTTTCTGCATCCACTGCAACATGTAACTGTCCTGTAAAGTAGCTCTGACCCAATCTCCATAAGTCTGGTAGTTGCTCGACAATTATATCACAAATTGTTTCAATACATGATATTTCTGGGGGAATATTAGTCCCATCATTTTTGTTTGATTTTGATTGTTTACTGTTCTGTATTGACTTTGCTTTGTTCCAATCCTCTCCATTTGAATTATCCACTTCCAAATGTTCTTGTATACAATTGGTAATACTTTTCTTCAAGTAATTCGAATGTGAAACTGGAAAAGGTAATTATTAGCTTTAGCAAACATGTAATATACAATATTATAGACAAATACCTATAGCATCCCAAGCTGGATCTCCTTCAGCTTCCAAATTAACAAGATTTCTAATTATTTTCTTATGTTCCTCCAGACTGAAGGGCATTTCTTCAAGTTTATTTCTTAAATGTGCTTTTAACATGACAATTCTGTTATCGATTTCATTCAGTACTTTTTTAAAAACTTCGACTTCTGTATTTTTAAATAAATTTTTTACTCTCGTGTAATCGTTAATAACAAGATCATAATTGCCCCGTTTTATGTTCTTTTCTATATTAATTGGCATACAAAAAAGGAACTTATATCTCTGCATTACAGACAATGCATTTCTCGTTGCATCTGCTCTGTCTCTTCGTGCTAACACATCGTCAAATAATTTATTAGCCTCTGACATGGACTGTTTAATAGCTTTTTCTAACTTTTCAGTGGGATCACTGCCATATGTTTTTATATCTGTTTCAAATTGTTCTTTTAATAATGTTATTGTATCTAATTGTTCCATTACAGACCCTACATTAGCCTACAAAAAAATAAACAAGATACTAAGTAAAAATATAAGTATTAACTTGTCTCCTTAATTTAACAATCACCTTTAAAAATGATAGTTGACCCTCTTTTTGGGAATTCACTTTTCTTTTGAGAAAAGCCAATCCAGCCCTTAAATCTTCAAAAGTAGTAGCATGGTGATGTTGCAATAAGAACCAACCAGGGTGAAATTTTTCACTAGTAAGATCTCCACTACCTTCCCCAAAAAGTTCCATTAATTCATCTTCAGGGAACTTCTTACTACAAAATGATACATTAAAGAATTTCTGTTAACTCAAATATGTTAGATGAACATACTCATTGCCTTCTACGCTTAAACCTAAAGGGTCTTCTTGTTGATAATTCGTTGGAGAGAGTGTCCTTCTCCCCCAGACAAAACTCTGCATAGGAGCTTCCTCCACCCATACTGCAGATTCTTTCATAGGACCTATCGTTTCATGATAACCACGGAATTGTACGGTTGATGTTCCTGGTCCTCCACTGCGTGTAGTTACTATAATATCACCCCGACCTTTACAAGGTCCTGATCTGGCAATGATCTTATTTGAAGATTTCCATTCTGCTGATAAGAAGCAATCACATCCGCATATTGTTAGACCTAAATACATTAAAATTTCCATTGATGAAAAAGTTTCTTTACCATTAACAATATAAGTGAGTATCTTAAAAAGTGAAATTAACCTATGAGATCTTGAGCTTTGTTACCCAGAAATTCACCGCGAACAATCACGCGGGTACCTGGAGGTCCTTCCTTAGGAGATACTCCTGTTACCACTGGCGGTGGACCCATTAATTTAATATTTTATTAATTTAATATTTTAATTTAATATTTTTATTAATTTAATATTTTAATCCAAAATTCTACTATCTTCGAGTAAACAAATATTGATTACACATAATTCTAATTTTAATAATCAAACAGGTTTGAAATCCTGCCTTCAGTTCGATGGACAACGATTACCATTTTTTTTATAAACTTCTCTCAAATCTTATCTTCTATACTAATTCACAAAGAGACAAGTAAGTTAGAGGGAAAAAAAATCACTGTCAAAGCGAATGTCGGCCGATAACCCAGTGACAAACGTGATTGTCGATGCGATAGAGTGGAAGGTAGACAAATTTTATAAAACACATCGAAACTGAATACATATTCACGATAAAGTCATTATACCACAACGATATTGAAAATGATTTAAAACAACTTTGAATTAACTTTATCGATAAAAAATATTCATTTCCATGTAAATTACGGCCGTGCTACGCCTTTTGATTAGTTATCTATAGCTGTCGATAGGCATCTACATCATCGCTACAGCTATTATTTCACTATACATATCTATAGATTTTTATATTTAATTCTATTAGAATAGTATACGACTTTGGAATTTGTGTCTATATTTTAAATAGAATTAATAGAAATTTGTTACGTAAGCTCAAAAATATTATAAGCAACTAATAATTTCCAGAGATTATAATTAAAATATAGTAATTGGAACGCAATGTAATAATGCACAATATTTGAAGAAACACGGTTATTTTTTATTAAAATTCGTACAGTCGTACATAATAATGTAGGTCTAAAATGTACATACATATATATATATATATATATATAATAAATCATAATAAACAAAGGGTTTTGCGCATGCTTTTCCGAAAGGATAGAATATATATAGAAAGGTGTAAGCGTCATCAATATCCGTATCGATAACCCGAGGTTGATTGAAAGTAGACAGGCATCGTTCAATGAAAATTCTTCTTTATTCGTAATTGATTACTGCGCCATCTCCGGTATACGAGAAAGCAATGCTAGTTTTAGTTAGTGCGCATTAGTGTGTCTGTCGATCACAGAGTATAAGTTGAGTTTACCTGCCAAACGTGTATCTATGATTGCTCAAGTTTGTATACTCGTGCCATTCTCGGTGTTGTATTTCGATAATTTTCCTGGAATATTCCGGCTAGACAGGGACACCGAGTATCCGCATAGTGTGTGCAAGTGCGCATTAAAGGAGTTATGGGAGACGCAGCGATGAACGTCGCAGCGTCCGGTGGCGGCGGTCAGCGTGTCGTTAAGGAAGGCTGGCTGCAAAAACGCGGTACTACAGAGCAGTTTCATAATATTTATGTTTACTTCTTTCCTTCATTTCGATCGGGCCGAGTCTAAATTGAAATAACCTCTTCTCGTTTTCTCAAATCTTCTCCTCTGTTATCGTATCCCTCCTTTTAATAATTAAACGTCAAGATTAAAAGTAATTTTTTCATGAGAATTTTAGAAAGCAGAATTACTATAATATTAAAGTATTAGACTGTTCGTTTCAACTTTGGACATTATCTTACACTAAATAGATATTATTTACATATTTTGTAAAGGATAAATAAATGCTTGATATTTATAGAGGTGATATATTAAAGATGATTTTTTATTTGTTATGTGTAGGAGAGCATATAAAGAATTGGAGGTCAAGGTATTTTGTTTTGCGGGACGATGGTACTTTAGTTGGGTTCAAAGCTAAGCCGGATCAACAAATGGCAGCTGCGGCACAGCCACTGAACAATTTTACCGTTCGTGGTTGTCAAATCATGTCTGTAGATAGACCTAAGCCTTATACTTTTGTCATAAGAGGTTTGCAATGGGCTGCTGTAATTGAGAGGACTTTTCATGTAGAAACAGAACAAGAAAGAGAAGATTGGGTTGCAGCAATAAGGTTTTAAATTAGATAGAATAACATACTTTGCAAGCCTATAGATTTCTGAAAATATATAAATATTTCTGTCGTCTTTTATTTTCTTTTATAGATATGTAGCTGCCAGGTTAGCAAGCGAGAAACAAAGTCAACAACAGCCTACGCAGATGCAACATTCGTCCTCGTCTGAAGATGTTGATATGGAATCTTCGGGAGGTGGTAGGTCAGATTCTTGTGGATCTGTCGGAGTAGTGTCTTCGGATGTAGATGGTGGCAGTATTGATGAACTATCTGCAAAATTTAGTGTTCAAGGAACATCGAATAGTAAAAGTACAGGGAAAAAAAAAGTAGTATGTATATAATTGGTGTTGTTCTCTACACATATCATTCTAAATCTAGATATTTTGCATTTAATAATACATATTCTGATCTTCCATTTCAGACTCTTGAAAATTTTGAATTTTTGAAAGTTCTGGGAAAGGGTACATTTGGGAAAGTAATCCTTTGCAGAGAAAAGGCAACGGGCCATTTATATGCTATTAAAATATTACGAAAAGAAGTTATTATTCGTAAAGACGAAGTCGCGCATACACTTACTGAAAATAGAGTACTGCGAACTACGAATCATCCGTTCCTAATTGTATGTCGTTTTTATATTGTTATATCGTCCTTGTGCAAGAAGAATTGTGTAAGAATAATTAATGTTTTTTTAATTTTCAGTCTTTAAAGTATAGCTTTCAAACAGCGGACAGGCTGTGTTTTGTAATGGAATATGTAAATGGCGGAGAGTTGTTCTTTCATTTAAGACGTTCTCGTGTGTTTGGCGAGGATCGTACTCGGTTTTACGGTGCTGAAATAATTTCAGCATTAGGTTACCTTCATTCGCAGGGTATCATTTATCGTGATCTCAAATTGGAGAATCTTCTCTTAGACAAGGATGGACATATTAAAATAGCTGACTTTGGATTATGTAAAGAAGATATAACGTACGGTAAATAGCTTGTGCATACTCCAATATGAATTTGTGGATTTGAAAATGGTAAAAAATACCGGTAACATTTCAAATACTCAGGGAGAACGACGAAAACATTCTGTGGAACTCCTGAATATCTTGCACCAGAAGTGTTAGAAGATAACGATTACGGACGAGCCGTAGATTGGTGGGGAGTCGGTGTTGTTATGTATGAAATGATTTGTGGTCGATTACCTTTTTATAATAAGGACCATGAGAAGCTTTTCACGCTTATTGTAATGGAAGAAGTAAGATTTCCTAGAACGATTAGTAATGAAGCAAAAGACATGCTTGGTGGTAAGTAGGTGGTAAATCGAATTGGAAACTCCAAATCTCGGGCGAAAATTCATCTTGTGAAATTGATGGATTTTGTTAAGCTTTTAATTTGTTTTCAGGATTACTTATAAAAGATCCAAGTAAAAGATTAGGTGGTGGACCTAACGATGCGAAGGAAATTATGGATCATGCATTTTTTTCGTCAATTGATTGGTCGGATCTTGTACAGAAAAAAATTCCTCCTCCTTTTAAACCTCAAGTAACGTCTGACACAGACACCCGATATTTTGATAGTGAATTTACGGGTGAAAGCGTCGAACTTACGCCGCCTGATCAAGGATTTTTAGGTAGTGGAGGTGGTTTGAATTCGATAGCCGAAGAACAAGAGCATTTCCCCCAATTTTCCTATCAGGAAAGTCACTCAGCAGCAACATCTTCCATTGTTTCCATTAATCACTGACAGTATCAAGCTTTCCCTTTGTTTACATATTGAGATGTATGGCTACATGCATGAGAAAGTCAGACATTCGATTACGACGAATATTTGCAGTTTGTCTACCAATTTGGAAGAATTTTTTTAACGCAGATAAATCGAAATATCAGTTATTTTCGCTAATTTATGATGCTTTTTTATGCATCTTTATAAGGTTTTAACACATATCTCCAATGGCAGATTCGTGTGTATGTGTGTAAGTATATACGCATACATGCACATACTCATTGAAATTGTACATGAAAAAGTTATGTACTATAGGATCCAATTAAATTAATATTTATACCTGCTGAGTAGGTTCGCGGTGATATAACGGGGATTGAATGTTTTGTTAAACCGAAGGCAGAATAAGAAAGATAAGAAGCTTATCCCGTAAACTGTGTTACATTATAAACAGTGGCATGCTTCTTTTATATGGAAAAACGATATTTGATAATCGTAGCTACAGTTTCTTTTTTTAATGAAGATGATGTTCAATATTTTCTGGCTTTGTTGTCAATTCTATCGCAATAATTTATAGAAGGGCAGTTCCTGGTTATTTTTTTAAATTCATTAGTCAAATATTATAGCAGAAGCCAAAATAGCAAATTACACTTGGCAAAGAGCCAGTCAACGGGCAAATGGATTTTCCATTTTAAAAGTAGCAGTATAGAAACATTAATAGCTTTAATTGAATTAGTATATAAATCTGAAATCAATTTCTAACATCAAAAGAAAGCGTTTCTTTGTTATACTACTACTACTACTGAATTTGGAAGTGTTCTTTTTTTCTTAGTACGAATCACACTATTCATCATGTATCATTGACAAATATTGATTTACTGTGAGAATCAGATGGAAATATGAAATGCTATCATAATATTATATTATTAATATTATATGCTATAATGATTATATATATACATATATTTATATTTTAACAATTAAAGGATTATATTGTATGTACGCATTATTAATAATTTCCATCTCATTTGTAATTAGCAAATTTTTGTAGTTTATCCGTTTTTACGCAAGAAGGAATGGGAGAAATTTTTTACAATAGAATTAAAAATCAATTGTTTGAAGTTGGTAGATACGCAGTTTTGCTATTTACCACAAAAGAGCATGATACATTGTCGAAAAAGATAAACGATAAAAGTTATGTCTGTATATCGTTTTAATTACTTTGTCCTAAATTATATCTTATGTTCCATGTTTTATATTTTATTTGCAAGAAGATCCACATTGTATGATGGTAAGACATTATCCTTTATGAGCCAAACATGATCCAAAACTGCTCCTTCTTTGTCATCGGATACCTATGATATATCGTTAAATGAATAGTAACAAATATTCATTTCCCATTTGTTTTTCCCATAGTATATAATACCTGTTCGAGATAAAGATGAGTCTGATTATATGCTTTCATTCGGGTATATCCATAATCAGAGCTACGGTACGCAGACCATTCTGGTTTATGCGGAATAAACTTTTCGCGACCTTCTTTACATCCTGCTGATCCAGTTATTATATGCACAGGTGCCTTGTAGTTTTTGTACGGATTTTCATAACTACCATTTTGTACCTAAAAATTATTTCACTTTACTTATTTTGAACGAATTTAAGACGATGATATTTTCATGATGATAGATTACCTTAAAATTGTATATGGGCCACAAACGTTCATAACTATGTTCATGAGCCCATAATAATAAATCTACTTTGTACTTAAAGAAAAGATCCTCGAGACCAAACCAATTTACAATTGGCAATCCAACTCTTATTAAACTTTGATGATTGGTGCAGTCATCGGCATTAGCATTGCTGCAATACATTGGTCTGTGACCAAATACAACTATCCATGGTCTTTGTGCCCTATAAAATATTGTTATTAATTTCTGTTGTATTCTGATAGAAAAACATACAAACTTACCTATTCTTTGGCATGTTTGCTTCTGTTAAATCTTTTTCTAACCAGTTATACTGTTTAACAAGTTGCTTTATACCATAATTCATAAAGTAATAAGCTTCTGTTTCAATTCCTATGAAGTGAACTGGTCCTACATTAAAACTATACCATAAACCTTCAGAATTGCCAGGCATTGTAAAACGTGACCTAATAGCATATTTATTTATTTTAACAATGAAGAAATGATAAATGAATAAATTGATAATCTTAAGCATAAAATATATCCTGACCTGTAATTACTGAAGTTATATTTCTCTTCATGATTACCAGGTACTGTCATATATGGTAAATATGCAGCCACTTCTTGTATTTGTTTCATAAATTCATCTCCAACACGTGCATTATCCGTATTCATGTCATACGCAAAATCTCCAATGTGAATTGCTGCATCATATAGTCCACGTTGTGCTTCTTCTTGCAATCTAGGTAAACTTTGAGCATTTTCATTACCCATATCGCCAAAAATAACAATGTGAGGTGACCATTTTGCTGATACCTCGGGGGCAGTTTTTAGATAAAATATATTGGACCATCCGTATTTGCTACCACAGTGATACACTATTTGAAAAATTTATATACATATGTATATAGCTGATTTAAGATCCAATAAATAAGTAGAAAGTTAGTTTACTTACGGTAATTGGAATTAGGTTCTAAATTTTTTAACCATACTCTATGAATATATTGTTTTTGTTTTTCATTTCCACCATCAATAAATAAAGTAGAATTTCCTTGAGCTGTAAGGATTAGTCCTCCTATTCCATATTCAACGATTGATTCATCAGTATTGTTTCTTGTGGTCCATGTTACAACAATGTCATGAATAGTATCTAGAAATTATAAGACATTTGTTAATAATTAATTACAGAAGTCCTTTAAGGAAGTAGTATAGTAAGAATATAAGTAATTTGGAATATGTTTTACCTCCATAGGATAAATGTACAGCTTCAGGTTGGTAGTAAATAACATTGCCTATTGTGACTGAAAACAAAGATAAAACAACCAATCCAATTGTCAAATCCATTTCTCATTAATTCACCAAGGACGGAAGTCACGTTGATTTATATCAGTCACGATGATATTCGATCAATTTATTTCTTCACTTATGAATATGTGAAAATGCTGACGTTTGTGGAAACTTTAAAATTCAGACAATAAGGTCTTGAACTGTGTTCAATCGAATACAAAGAAATACTGCATTTACAGACTGTGTAACAAACATTCAATTAGACTCCAATCGCCTAAGATCGTGTATCAGCAATGAGTCAGGCATTATCAACGAAACTCCTATCAGCTGTTTAGCTTCTATCAGCACTCTAAATTATAGAATGTTAAACATACTCCTAACTGCAGGATTTTATTGAATTCCAGCATTATTTCAGTCGAAAACAAGATCCAAATTAACACTCTGACAAATTACCTGAAATGTTCAAGATCAGAACTCACGTGATAGCGCCATCTCGACTATAAGTATGACTCTAATGTATTATTGTCCATATTGCACAATGCACTTACGTTGAAGTATTCAAAAGATATGATAATTAATGGTAGCTTATATTCAACTACAAATTACCATTCGTTGAATTCAAATATCACATCTGAAGAATTACTATAATCATTCAAATGCAATTGAAAGGAAAAATTTGGGGATCACAAATAATATTTTTCATTTCTTCCTAAATATTGATAAGAGATATGTATTCCTAAATTGAGTTAATATTTGTCGTACACGATAGAAGCTGGCAGAAAATAATGCTAGAAGTAGAGAGTGTAATTATGAAGTTAGCATCCCTTATATTGATCACGCGCTCTGTCAGTTCGTCTTCTCTTTTCTTCCCAAAGAGCTCTCCTATTCTATTGCTCTTGCGCGGGTACGTTTTTACACGTCCAGTATACAAGAACGGCTGTGTATAAATGAACTCATCGAACATTATCTGAAACTCAAGTTTTAACCTAAATTACATTTGTAACATCTCTCTTACATATTACTTATCAATTTTTACTATCTAAATATAAACTGGTATCGATAACTGCCTTTTTTTAACAGAATTTCTCCCATCTTCAATATTGATAGTTCCTTATCTTTCATCAATTTTTTAGAATGAATAATTGAATTGCAAAACTCGATACATATAAATAATTAAATAATCTCCCATTTATATAGTCCTACAAACAATATGAAAAATGTGTAAAAAATATATGTATTTTGTAAGTATTTGAACACACATCATCAAGAGTCGAATTGGTGGGGGCAATCAATCCATGCGTTATACTGCGAGCATTACCCTGTAATAGTGAATTTGATACAGTAAAATGTACTTACGTTGCTGACACGGAGGTGCGATTTGAATAAAAACGGGAAGAATCTTTTATGAAAATTGATAGAGTAAAAAGTAAAATCGACGAATCGGTAGGGTAAGTCGAAGATGGAGGGGTTGCCGCCACGAGAATGACGACGGCGCCGTGGCGGCCGCTACTGCCGCCGCTTCGCGGCGAGGGATGGAGATCAGCGGACGACAAGCGATGTCAGGGCTGCTGCCGCCGTCGGTTAACACGCACAGGTTCACACCCATCCTCGACAATACACTTTAGAGCTCCGGTGTCGCGGGAAACTGATAGGACGATCTTCTTCAGGAGTCAGTTCCACAGTGTAGTGAATCGATGCGAATGGCTCGTGCCTCAGAATATTTGGAAATAATCGAATAGAACGAAAAGTGATGTGCTTCTGGAACTGAATAGGGTGGCCGAATTTGTTTCTAATTCGCGAGATCGTACAGTCAAACCTAAAGGACAGAAGATACGTTAATCATTACGGTACGATAAAGATTTGCGAACGTTCATCGGGAATACAAGTTAATCGTTTCACGGTGAAATCCTCTTTTGATCCTGCGTGATCGAGATGTCGCAAGTATCCTCCGCCGAGGGAGGCATAGAATGAAGATGATGTAGACAACAAACGAGAGGCGAGAGGCAGAATCACGTAGAAACGACGGCCTGTAAAGCAACAGTGCTCTCTTGTGTAATGAAATTCCATCGTAGGACGTGCATTTGATTGGGACCTACCGTCGACGAAAGTGAGGGGAAGTTAGCATGAGGATAGCCCGTGTTAGTCCGGTCTCGACGAATCGAGGCTCCTTCGCGGTTCCCGAATGCCACCCGAACAGACCCATGCAGTTAAGGATGCGAGCAGTCAGGATGACCGAAGCAAGCGAGGAGTCGCGTTCAGTGAAAGCTCTAATCAATAAGCTAGGACTCGAGGGATTCTGAATTTGTTGATCGTTCGAGAAGCGAGTCTTCGTTGCAAGGATGTAGGGGGGCTCATACTCGGGGCCCCAGTGAGGGTTTCCTCCAAGGACTCTTCCGAATCGCTCGTATTAACCAAAACTAAAAAGAACGTTAAAAGAAGCTTCATTACGAATCCCTCGTACTCGTATTAAAATATATAAAGAGAAATATATAAAAAAGAACGATATTATTCCTCCTGTGATTTTTCGAGTTTGCAGCAGACCCTACCGAAAGTATATTACCAACGTACTTAATAAAGAGGAACGATCGGATAACGCTACGTGTTCGTTAACAATGTTTTTTTAAGGAATATCCGCCGCTAGTTCTCTTGTCGTCTTAGTCGTTTAATCGGTGTACGTAAATATAACAGCCTTAGGTAATTGTTAGTGAAGTTGAAAGTTCCCGGGGCGGCTCGACAATTCCATCGGTTCGAATCAGCCGAGCGAGAATTGTGTCAAACCCGTCGTCGACAAATTTTGGCTCCAGTCTTAGAACCTGAAAAACAGAGAAAAATAGAGAAGCCAAAAAAAAAAAAAAAAAAAAAAGGGAAATAGAATCGAAAGAGAGGAAGAAAAAAGATAGAATGCGTTTACGTCTAGGAAAATGTGGATGTTGTTAGTAGTATATGTAGATCGTGATATATCGATGGATATATAAAATGAGATGCGAAGATGCAAGAGGAAACGAAAAGAATGGGACGCGGTAACGACGTTAATATCGGCGAATCGTTTTTTCGGTGATGATAGGGCGGCTGCGCCTATCATCGACTTTAATCAAGCATGTCGCGTCAAGATTCGCCTGAAGCATCGTTCTCTCCTGGTAATGGAGTAGACCAGTGTCTATCGTTGAAGCCAGGAGAAATGATCGATCTAGGGGGATATATTATCATATTGATCAACGAGAATGACAAGATCAAACTGTACGGTGAGCATCGATGAGCAGCGTCATTAACAAACTTCTGCTGTTTATTTATCGTCGTAAAGTTAAAAAACATTTTCTTTTTCTTTTATTTTCTTTTCCTTTTTTTTCTCTCTCTCTCTCTCTCTCTCTCTCTTCCTTTTTTAATTAGCACCAGCTACATGCAGTTTAATGAGCGTCAGCAAAGCTGCTTGTCAAGCACGTAGGCGTGAACTGTGAAACCCTTTCTCTCTTTTGTTTCTCGTGTCTTTTCCTCGAGGATGCTATCATGTGTAATCATTGACATACAAACGAATTGGCTAGTCCGTTCGTCCTGTATAGTCTGTATCTACTGTCTGTTCGTGTATCATCTTTTTCTATTTAGACTCGTTCTTTTATATCATACTTCTCTCTCTCTCTCTCTCTCTCTCTCTCTCTCTCTCTCTCTCTCTCTCTCTACTCGGATTCAAATTCGGATTCAATATGCACTGTAACATTTTATACACGTATCCAATTCGTAAATGTTTGATGATTAGATTACTCTGATTATTATTTTTTCGAGTACTTACTTATATTCTTTTAGTAATGGGAATTGTTCCAAATGTATTGCAGGTTCTCCGGCCAACAACAGGGACACGTTGGAAGCGGTCGACGAAATTTTGGAAGTTAACGGTAGCAGGCTGGAAAATTCCAGTCAATCAGAAATCATTCAATACATATGTCAGGTATTTAACGTTCATTTATAGAATTGTTCGAATAATTTGTAGTAAAACGTAGAAAATATTCGAGAATACTGTATCTTTCCAGAGTTAGAGTATCATTAAACAATATGCATATTCACTGTTACTTTTCGTATCTTCTTTCTATTTTCTGAGTTAATCTTTTAGGCTTCCGGAGAGTACTTAATTTCCTATTATGAGAAAATAATATTCTGTAAAATCAGAATATAAGAGCAATGAAATAAATTATTGATACACGAATGTTGAAGATTTATAACCTATTTTTTATCGAAATACGTATAATCTCTGTTCCTTACTGGGAAACAACGTTCTTTCCATTAATCGGATCTAGATTTTTCTCTTTTCGAGGCATCGGATCGATTCGATGTTTCATTGGAAGTAGTATTTGTCAAGCAGTACTTTGCAAAAGTAAAAAATAAAAAGTTTTCTAGAAATTTTTCGAATATCCTTATGAATACTATATCTTATGTATAAATATATATACTGTTTACCATTTACTTTATTATACACTATATGTAAATTATATCTAATACTGTATACCTTTTACTACAAATATTAAAAATTACGTACTTATCAGAAGTTTTATAATTTTTCAAGTATGTTTCGATAGTTAAGGATACATAAAGTAAATATCAATTTGCTTATCGATTAATCGATCTATTTATTTCCCTAGTGCGTCAGCTCGCGAACGATATGTCTGCGAGTGCGGAAGAAAAGGGGAAAGGACAAGGGTGAGTACGTTTTAAGAATATTTATTATAATTTTAATTTGTGGAGATTTTAATAGGTAACAAAATGTATAAATAAAATATGAGGAGGTTAAATGATTTTATCGTGTAATGATTAGATGGCAGATTTTCATACATTTATAGGTTAAAGATGTAAAAATATACAGAACCCGAATAATATGTAAAGATACATAAAATATCCAAAGTAAATTACTCATTGCGGTATTTAGTAAGACAAATATCTGTTTTGATTTGATTTCTCTAGTCATGTTCAGAAAAATATTTGAATTTGAATATTTTGAACAACAGTGCGGTACCATAGAATCTATGGGGTAAATGTCGTAGATTATAGATCGACTATTTAATACATCATGTCGTATTTCGATATTGCGATTATCGCAATTGTTCCAAAAGTTCGTTAGTCTTCTCGTGTCTGAAAGATGAAACGGTTCGCATCAAAGTGAGTTCTGTTCTTTTTGGAAAAATATATATCTTGTGAACATTTATTTACGGTAAGGATTATTTTATCTGCTTGTTTTACTGCTGTTATTAGATCAATGTAAACTCCAGTACTTTTACAAAGTAGAAATATCCATCATTATCAACGAAAGATGTAATCATCTCCTCGCAAATCGTTTGACAGAAAAATGACTTATTATACATTTTAATAAATGGATTAATGAATAAAAGAATTTATAGATAAAAAGTAAGGAGATTAAATGAAGTAGAATCTATGATGTAGATTGTCAATCGATTGTTTAACGCATCATATCGATTTTCGATACATATTGCGATTATCGGAATTGTTTCAAAAGTTCGTTAGTCTTTTCGCGTTTCTGAAAGACGAAATGTGTCTTCTCGTCGAAGTGAATTCTCTTCCTTCTTGGAAAGATATATTTCTTCAGAACGTTCATCCTCGGTAAGAAGCATTTTGTCTATTTATTTTATTAGTATCGTTGAATACTCCAACATTTTTATGCAAACATCAGATAATTGAAGAAGTTTGTAGCATGTTCGGTAGTCGATGCAACTATTATATCTTATATTTAATGGATATGGGAAAAGTATAATCAAACAAAACACTAGATTCTACTCAGAATTCCTTAGTTACGAAGTTTTCGTTTTTCAACAAGATAACAATATGAAGAATAGACAAAAAGTAGCAAGAATTTTAATTTTTTAGATAAGTTCTTTAATTACGAGAAAGTGGATACTGATAGAAAATCTCATACGATAGATATCGGTAACATTATCGACAACTTCGACAAGTTTCTTTGCGTTATCATCTCCTTTCCCTTCAATCCCTTCAAATCGTTTGCCAGAAACAATTTTCCAAGACTAACCTCCCGGGAATATGAAAGATTCAAACCTCGGGCCTTACGTAAAATCATCGGCCGATTTCGTGTTCCCTCGTGCGATTCCGGCGTTCGCCAGGTAAATGTTCAGGTCGCCGCCAGCGTGTAACGGAGACGAATAGAGGGGAGAAAAGAGACAGCCAGGAGAACTCGGCGAGAGGCACAAACAGTGCACACGAACGGAGGGAATCTAACCTTCGAATGTATCCGCTGTCACGTTCAGGTCCTCGCTAGTACGGAACCGTACATACGTGCCAGCGGTTCCGCGGTATTCCGCGCGCTCTTATCGTCCTCCTAACCTTCCATTTCTAGTTTCGCGTACACTTCGTCCCGTGATTTCGTTTAATTTCTCACGTTTGCGTGTTTAGACGTCGTGGCTTGTCCCGAACACCTACTATCTATCTACTTTTACCTCATCTTCGCGCGAATACGTTCGACTTTGTGTTTATTCGTTCGATGATTATCATTGGTGTCTCTGTGCACTCGTGTTCTCCCTCTCTGTTTTTGTGTATGTGCCTGTTGTGATTCTCGTTCCCGGTTCTCTTACCGGTGGAGGGAAATCGAGACAAAGAGGAGCCAGATGGCAGCTGGGTTTGTCCTCGAATCGTCCAGAATCTCGAGGATATTCGATTATCGAGTCCCGAAATCGCAGTAAGCTGGTTACCGTTAATCGTCGATCGCTCGTCGCTGGATCTGTCGATACGGAAGGTGATTGCTCCTCTCTTATACTCTTTTCTTTTCTTCTTTTCTTAACCATCCTTTTTTTTTCCTCGAACCACGGTGACGTTGCTTTTTAAAGCCATCTTTCGCTCGTCCTCTCCGTTCGATTGTTGCGCAATCACGCTTTTATTCTTCGGCCGTTATATGGGTTCTATCTCCCGGGACCCGAGCAGAAATGAGTTTTCATTTGATTGCTCGTTTCGATTCGTTCGCACGAGTTATGTGTCATCAGTTACGTGACACGCTAATACCGTTTTCTGTCGCGAAAACCGAGACTAAGAATCCGTCGTGGTTGCAGTTTCTGGGTTAGACAGCTAACTTACAGCGGCTCGCTAAACCATTCGATCGCTTACCTTACAATATCGACTGATACATTTTGAAGTTTGCAGTTTTAGTTGCCACGAGACACGACTGTCATGATCGCAATGCTACAATTTTTAACTCGTCTCGTGCATACGTACGTGAATGGTTACGTTGTATGTAGTACATAGAACGTATCACATGTCGACGTATTAAAATGAATTGCCTATCATGTATACATTGTACGCAGTATACAAAATATTCTGGAGTTTCATTATCTGTGATCAGACACGACTGTCATGATTATAGCGGTCAAATCTCGAACCAATCTAAAATCTAAAAATCTACCTATGCATTCGACAACTACTCTTATGAATATATTGCTTATGTACGTAATTGTATTTGCAGAAAGAAAGCTTTAAATTTATCTATTAGATCTATGTATACAAACGTATATAAATATGGCGCAAGGAGAGATACCTCAAGTTCGATTAAATTTATCCACCAATCTACACGAGTATTTCGTTTGCCAGAAGAGAGTATAAATAATGTTAAACTTATTAAATATTTAATTCTAAAAAAATATATTTGCTATTTTTTTTTCTTTACACAGAAATTTTTTACCCACACACATACATATATATACGAAATTTAGTTGCATCGCTTGATCGATAAATTTACAATCGTCAAATGGAGAGGCGGTATTTCCTTTGACGCGATAATTAAACCGAGTATCTTTAAAGCGAATAATATTTAATGGTGGAGCGAGTTTCGCAAAGGATCGAAAAGTGCGTCCATTAGCAAGGGCGGATGGCACCGGAGAGTGGATTTCGATGAAGCTTTTAATCGTCAGGCCTGAATTTCTCCAGGCTGGAAATCGATAACATAAACGGACAAGCGATCCGTGTCGCCGATGTTAACGCGCGTTTTCACAGGAAAAATCGCTAAGCGCTGCCGTAGCGGTAACGCGCGCTCGTTGCCAGCCCGATAAAAGTGCGCGCGCACGCGCTCCCGCGCTTCCTCGTATTTGCCTATCGCGAATAACGCGAATGTTTTGCCGACGAGTAGCAACAATCGGTCAGGGTGCAGCACGCGTGTCAGCATTGCCGTGCGTTTCAACCTTTTTTTCTCTTTTGCTGAATGGCTACCTCGGCTACTTTGTTCCAGCGTTTCCGCGAATTCCTCCGACGTTTCCTCCTTCTTTATTTTTTCCACGAGACTTTCACGCGAGCGGCTTTCCCGTTTCTCTTGCTTCTTCGATTTCTTACGTTTGTCAAATTTCTCTTCGGACTTTACACACTTGTGTGTCACAGGTGTGAGAGTCCATTTGACTGGGAAAATTCCAATTTTCAAACTCGTTTGAACGTTACGACGCTAATTTTACCAGGTCCGGTCAAACATCCGGTTTCAAAATTTCATTTAAACTTGTATATTCTTATGTTTATCCGATCTTATGTTATCCGATCAATAGGTTTCTCGACTTCTCTTGATATAAGAATCTGCATGAAGTTAGACGAGCGAAAGCAGTGCATAAGTTTAAATGAAATTTTGAAACCGCTCGTTTGACCAGGTCTGCTAAGCTTGGCGCTAATTGCGCGTAACGTGCAATCGAATGTAACACGCAAACAGTAGAAACTTGATGGGATGAAGAGATGTTTAACTTTTCTGTTATCTACGACCTTAAATATGCCTGTTTTACGCGTATTTTAAGTTTCCTCTTCTTTTACTCTTTTAGAAATTTCCCAGCCTCCTTTGAAAAGGCTAGGCAATTGACTGTTACGCGACGCAATTTCAAACGAAGAATATTCAAGTCTATATCACGGTCTGCATAATATCTTGTTTCTTCTGTAGTTTGGTTTCTGTACATTTAAACAATTCTGTACAGCGTTCGGACGATCGATATTACGGTCAATATTTAGTGTCTCAACATTTGGTCGGCAATATATATACGCTGAAAAGGTAATGTCTTATTGACAAAAATACCTCGTAACTCGGGAACTATGTTGTACAGTGGTATTTCAACTCGTGTTTATTAGAGACTTTGTTTGCCCGTGTTTGACGAGCACTGTATGTTCGTAAAGCTTTTGCCCGATTCTTTGCACACCCTGTATATCGATCGCCTCTTACGTACATTGTAATGTCGAGAATGTTAAATATCGACGATGATGTTGATCGTTTGAAAATTAACGTAGAATTTCAATGTCTTTCCGTTGAAAGCAGAATGCAACAAACTAAAAGTGCATTTTTCTAAACTTGGCGTGTTGTCCGTATCACGTACGAACCGAACGTTCGAAGGGTTACGAAACAAGTTTTCTCGTAATATTATTCGAACGACGCGACACGATGCCTATTTCAGTGGTTTTTAACACGTGATGCAAAAGATAGCGCGATACCCAGCGTTACGATTTATTTACCCAAAGTCAGCGGATAAATGACAAACTTATCTAGGAAGAAAGCACCGAATTAATTTCTATACTCCTGACAGACGGCGTAAATCACGAGCGGCTAAACCGGTTTACTGGTTTGGTCGCCGATTGCAATACGGATCCATCTTAATACATTGTAGTTTCGCTGAAACGATGTACATTTAATAGAACATAAATTATGACCCACTTTTCCATGTATTCCCGAGTGAAATGTTGCGAAATTCCATGACAGGAAAGTATATATATATACACTTTCTTGTTATGTATATATATATAAATAGATAGATAGATGAATAGATAGATAGATAGATAGATAGATAGATAGATAGAGAGAGAGAGAGAGAAAGAGTCAACGCAGGAAGCGACGTTCTGGCGAAAGATCGTGCCATCTTCGGACGTAGCTCCTCGGGGCATAGTGAGATAAAAAGTGTCCCATCCCTTCGGTACTTACGTATAAGTACGTCTATGCATATATGCACAGTGGGATGTTTCTCGTGCTTTACATTTCTGTAAATATAAAAATATTAGAACGACTCGGAACGGAGTTAGATTTCGGGCTGTCGCAGGTATAACTAATACATATTCAACGTGACGCACGGTAAAAGAATACTTATCGTTACAATTTGGCTCGCAAGTACGAGTTCGTAACTCATTTAGAGCGGTCGTAAATGGGAATAAAATTTCTGTGCAATTATCCCGACGATTTTCAGTTTGTACGATTAACACGCGCGCTAAAAAGACACGGTACTACCAATAATACCGCTAAACAACAGAGTACCGTCGTCATATAAACTCCAGTACTTGTTCGTAATAGTTACGTTACGTTCGGTCGTAACTTGAAATCAAATTTCCGTGCAACCGGAGTCTTCTTCCGCTTTAAAGCCCCTACATTCGAGAATTGACGATTGTCAATGGGAATGCGCGTCCGGTACGCGTCGACTTTCCCCGAGTTTCTTCCTCTTTTTTGCTAGCGTGTGATCGATACGACGGAAGCAGGGCATACGTGGCAGTAGGAAATTATCGAGAAACGATTAATATAGCGTAGGTGAGAGAGGGTATAGCGAATTCGAGGGTACGTCATTCGTTGGCAGTGTGTTTGGCCTCGAGCGAGTAGTTGCGTAGAAAACAGGGAAGAGTTGCACGCATCGCGAGCACGGGACAATTACTGCATAGCGTTGCGAACGGTCGGCAGAGAGGAAGTAGAAAAAGAGCCGATAGTACCGGTGGAGGAACACAGCTGTGTTGTGTATACACTGGCGCTCATAACCGTTACGACACCTCCTCGTTTCATATGAAATGTGGCGAGTTTAGATTTTAAATCTTCACGATGGTTATCGGCTGACATATTCGTTGTTCCTCTGGTTTCGATCATGTTTTTCATACTACCGACTTTGTTCCGGCGTTTCGTGAACGTTCCAGTTCACCAGTTCAGGGGCGGATCGGGTTCAGATATAACCACAAATGGTTTCAAATGATAATAACAACAGCACGTTTTGTTCCGGCGTTTCGTGAACATTGTAGTTCACCAGTTGCGAAGCGGATCGGGTTCAGGTCTAACCCGAAACAGTTTCAAATAATAATAATCATAATAATAGCAGGTTTTGCGAACGTATTCCAGTTCACATTCTTTCGGTGCAGACTGGCTTTAGGTCTAACGCGAGACAGTTTCAAAAAACTATAGCGATAATACGTTTCGGTGGCAAGTTTTGTAAACATGCTGGTTCAGTTTTTCGTAGAATATCAGGTTCGATTGTAATCTGAGACGGTTTCAAGTAACAATAATTATAGCGCGTTTCTCTCCAAAGTTTCGTGAACGTTGCAGTTCACTTTTTCGGTACTAGATCAGATTCGGGTCTAACTGTGAAACAGTTTCAAATAATTGTAGTAATAATAATAGGTTTTGGTGTGAAGTTTCAGCAACACGAAACGCTTCGCTTCTTCGTGTTAGATGTGAAACTGTATCAATCATTTTCAATTGTATCAAACACTTTCCACAAGTTGTCTAATACTTATGAACGGGGCTGTACACGTGCGATACACGCCTGTGTAGGTGTGTTACGTACGGCCGTGACGGAGAAGGGTGAGAGAGAAAAAAATAGATCGGCGGAAAATATTTATGCCTGTCGTGCGCATCGGCCTAGCTCGTTTGATTATCAGGTCATCCCCGTAAGTGATACGAATTTTCCCCTGTATTTTTAGAAAACTAGGCACCGCAGCTTTCTTTCGCCGGCTTATGGGACGCGGTTAAAGATGGCATTTCTTCTTTTAACGCCGGACGTACGCTCGTGCATGCCTTCGGTCGATTCTTTCGATTTCACGTTTACGCTACAAAATTTCCTCTTTTAATGTGCGTTCTGGCTGAATCTGCGAACCGCGAAGTTTCTTCTGGAAAGTTTTTAGCGCTGACTATATAAATATTAAGTTAGCATATATTTTGAAATATGTATGTATCGATCTCTCTTCTTTGCTTCATTAGAGATGTCCTTTTATATAGGGTGGCAGGATTGTAAGACATTTGGCTATCGCGAAAGGAGTTTGCGACTGAAGAAAGACTGGAAAACACAGTTGTAGAACTACACACTGTGGATGCTTAATTATATAAATGTCAAGAATGTATAAATTAAGATTATACAAATGTTAGAGTCATAGTTTGAGACATATATATTCAATTTATATTCTCCTTTTATTTTATTGCAAATGTCTTTTTAAATGGGGAGGAAATATTATTATTTAACTATTGTAAAAGCGACTCGCGCGTTGAGAAAGTTTAAGAAATAATAAAAAAAAAAGAATACTTTACCGATTGACCGATTAATTACTGCAACGTGCTCGATTTCCACGTTACGCATTACCGAATTCTGCTGTATTTGCAAAGTTCAATAACTTCGTATACCTGGAAAGTAGAGAGCTAAAGGTAATAAATAATTAGAGTATTATATTAGGTAATAAATAATTACCGTATAAATAGATAAATCACGTACCTATATTACGCGTTAGTACGATAATTAACATTCGCATGACGCCAATATCGTCCTATCGATCGTCATAGCATTAATTGCAGACATAGTAAAAACTTGGGAAGTTTCTAGCGGTCGAAAGATTTACGAACTCCGCGCGACAAGATAGCTAACAGGGTCGAAGGTCGAGTCGATGTTGTACGAGGTTCTCCGGTGAATTACGGCCGTTCTCCTAAGTGCTCCGTACATATTAGCGCGGTGCAATTTAGGCTACGCGCTTTCCGGTGCTAATGGTTCGATCTTATAGCGGTGTGAATCGAATTTGGCCCCGTAACAGAGTGGAAAGTGGCCGCCGTTAATCGAATTTACTTTCACGCCGTGAGGAAGAGGAACGCCGCGTTCCACACTGCAGCGGAGGAAACGGAACGATTCCAGGAATTTCACGTAACCGCGTGAAAGACCGAGCCGCACGTTCCGCGCGGACTAGTAAGCGTTCTGCTTAATAAAACCGCGTACCGTTCTATATTTCAAACGAGAAATTTCTAGTGAAACGCGTTCCTAGGGAATTCTTTTCTCTTAGCAAAATCCGCCTATAGTTAATGCCCTATTTCTAGCCCGTTTGCTCGGGGGTAGGTCAGAGGCATTCGAGAGAAGCAAGCCGGGGATATTTGCGCGAGATTTTTGTATTTTTCCGAGTATACAGTAGCTCGCCAAAGTATTCCAAACATTTACTATAGAATACTTTTATGCATGCATTGCACACGTTATATAAAACATTTTAACGAGATAGGTCTGGCTATGGTTGTAATGGCAAACTTTGAAACCGATTCGAAAATGCATATAGAAGTTGCAGCATATTTATTGAAAGTATATCGTTGCCAGAGATCGTCGCAAAATTTTAACGGTCAATTATTCATTTATTATACGCGCTATAGAAAACATTTTAAAGTTGCATTGGCGTTGTAACGAGATGGTACTGACGTGATTATAATGGCAAACTTTGAAACCGATTCGAAAATGCATATATAAGTTGCAGCATATTTATTGGAAATATATTCTTGTCAAAGATCATCGTAATATTTGCACCATCAATTATTCGTCTATTGTACGGGTTATATAAAACATTTTGAAATTGTTTTGGGGTTGTAACGGGATGGTACTGGCGTGATTATAATGGCAAACTTTGAAACCGATTCGAAAATGCATATAGAAGTTGCAGCATATTTATTGGAAATATATTCTTATCAAAGATCATCGTAATATTTGCACCATCAATTATTCGTCTATTGTACGGGTTATATAAAACATTTTGAAATTGTTTTGGGGTTGTAACGGGATGGTACTGGCGTGATTATAATGGCAAACTTTGAAACCGATTCGAAAATGCATATAGAAGTTGCAGCATATTTATTGGACGTATATTTTTGTCAAAGATCATCGTAATAACTGAACCATCAATTATTCGTCTATTGTACGAGTTATATAAAACATTTTGAAGTTGCATCGGCGTTGTAACGAGATGGGATCGACGTGATTATAATGGTAAAATTGAATGCCCATCTGATCATGGATATTCTATGTATTACACAAAATGTATTAGAATCTATTGATGCATTAAAATGAATTGTGTATCATATGTATATATCGCACGCGGTATACAAAACATTTTGGAATTTTGGCGTTGCAATGAGACAAGTTTGCCATGATTATAATGGTTAAATTTGACAGCAATTGTAATAGTAGTTGGAAGATATTTATTGAAAGTATACCAGAGCCAGAGATCATCGCAGTATTTAAACAGTCAATTATTCGTCTGTTGTACATGTTACGTGAATTCCAAAATTTCATCGAATCAGACATCGACTGCTATGATCATAATGGTTGAATTTGAAACCAACTCGAAAATGCATGTAGAAGGTGCAAGATATTATTTATCGCAAGCATGTCCAGAGATCGTTACGATATCTAAACAGTCAATTTTACTTGTTCATCAAATTATTGTAACCATCAGGTTGGTTTGAAACCAATTGAAAAATACACGCAGTCGGTGACAGTAGTCTGCATGTATCGAAGCTTCTATATCTCACTTATACTTTCTAAAATGACGCAAGTATTATTAACGCGTTCTTAAAAGGAATCTACGATATTAAAATATATTTGTCTCGCAAAAATATTGGACTAAAGTTACATTGGAAATTGCAAGGCCTTTCGAGTTTCGGTGAACGTCGAGCTTCAACATTCTCAAACGCTTGCTTCTTTCCTTATTCTGAGAGTAAAAGGTCGTGGTAGATATTTTTCTTTGTCGCGTAGGTTGTCATGCTAATCACTGTCGTTTACTACGATCCATCGAGTTTCTCAGAATGACTAAAACAACATCGATTTCACCGACTGGAAAGATACGAACAACTCGGGTAACATTATCGAAGAAAAGAGCGCAAAATACCATACGATACTTTGCGGAAATTAAGTAGATTTGCGAATTACGGTTTAGTATATTTGAATTCGTTGCTGCTGCAAAGGCAAAGTGTATAAAATTCGCGTGGCGATTAAAGACTTTCGTAAAATCTATTGCTCAAGACATTGAGCCACGTAAGCAGAAGTCCGAGGATCGTCACGATGCTGACACACGCGCGTATCTCGCGTGAATGCAGCAGATGCTGTACGGTACACGAGAATGGCAAGGCTTCGATGATGGTCGATTCATATACCGTGCTTGACGCACGGTTAGGCGAAAACCAGTTTTCTAACTGTATACGCGATCCCATAGTCATTGTATATGTGTGTGTGTATAGCATTTACGATCAAATAGCACAAATCACTCATTGCACGACAATCTCGTAAGCATTCGCGTGACACCCACATTACGCGTTAGTTATTTTCTCACATCGTGTTACGATATCGATATCGTTGCGATATTAATGGGCGTACTATGGCTTTTCTTTCGATCGCGGATTTTTGTGTATTTATGCAGATGCATATGATATGAATATTTTGTGTTTGATAGAATACGAGGATTATAGGAGAAGAACGTAAAATTCTTCATTATCGCATTTTATTATCGACGAAGAAAACAAAACTAACGAATTCTTTCGTTTGCCAGTCGTTTCGAATTTCTGTAGCTCGAATTCTTCTCTAGTGGAATTACAGAATTGTCAAATGATCCGTTACAATTTATATGTAAGGAACACAAAAGTAACGAACTCTTTCCATCATTTTTGCTTCATATTTCTTTTTGCTGGATTTTCGAATCGCCCTGTAATTACATTTCCATAGAAATCAACGTACTCCTTCGATTACGTTTACTTTTAATCCGCTTTCTCGCCAACTACTAGCCTTTTCCATCTAAAATTCTTCTATACCTCAAATTAGCGATGGACCTAACTACTAAAATTACTAATACCTATGCTATCTAAAATGCTAATATCCATAGCATCTAAAATATTAATATTTATCTATTTATTTAAAACATTGATATTCTATATATTACAGATACGAAATATTAATATTAACAGCTACAATACCTAAAATATTAATAGCTGTAAAATACCAATACCTACGATATCTACAAGACTAATATTTATCCATTTATTTGAAACCCTATAATATTAATATCTGTAATACGTAAAGTATCAATACCTACAACATCTACAATACTAATATGTATCTATTTATTCGAGACATTAATATTCTAGATATTACAGATACGAAATATTAATATTAACAGCTGCAATATCTAAAATATTAATATCTGTAATACGTAAAGTACCAATACCTACAATATCTACAATGCTAATATTTATCTATTTATTTGAAACATTAATATTCTAGATATTACAGATACGAAATATTAATATTAACAGCTGCAATATCTAAAATATTAATAGCTGTAATACCTAAAGTACCAATACCTACAATATCTACGATGCTAATATTTATCTATTTATTTGAAACATTAATATTCTAGATATTACAGATACGAAATATTGATATTAACAGCTGCAATATCTAAAATATTAATAGCTGTAATACCTAAAGTACCAATACCTACAATATCTACAATGCTAATATTTATCTATTTATTCGAGACATTAATATTCTAGATATTACAGATACGAAATATTAATATTAACAGCTGCAATATCTAAAATATTAATATCTGTAATACGTAAAGTACCAATACCTACAATATCTACAATGCTAATATTTATCTATTTATTTGAAACATTAATATTCTAGATATTACAGATACGAAATATTAATATTAACAGCTGCAATATCTAAAATATTAATAGCTGTAATACCTAAAGTACCAATACCTACAATATCTACAATGCTAATATTTATCTATTTATTCGAGACATTAATATTCTAGATATTACAGATACGAAATATTAATATTAACAGCTGCAATATCTAAAATATTAATAGCTGTAATACCTAAAGTACCAATACCTACAATATCTACAATGCTAATATTTATCTATTTATTCGAGACATTAATATTCTAGATATTACAGATACAAAGTATTAATATTAATAGTTACAATACCTAAATCAATAGCAATACCTGTAATATCTACTACCAATCTATTAGCGAAGGATACCGGTGAACTGTTTCGATCATCGTAGCTACGATTAGAACGTGCTCGTCACGGCACCGTTTTGCTCGACCCGAATTCGACGAAATCGGCATCGACGCACGTTCGAGCGTGACTGCACGTAATTTTCCGCGAGATTTACTTTAGAGAGCCTTCATCGTGGGAGAAAATGTTAATCGTTTCACTCGTTAAGCAGGTTACTCTCGTCGTGTTATCTGCATTTTCTAATCTCCTCTAACGGGCAGGAGTTTTCAAAGTCCACAGCGAACTTGTGACTCGTCCCTTTGTGGCTGGACTTGCGGCGCTCCTTCAACAATTTCTCCTGAGAATTTCCCTCGTTTCCCTCGTTTCCACGGTGCTTTGTCAAACATGGCGAGCGCGACATGGCAAAGGTCGCGTGTTATTTGACCCAGATTTAGCGAATTTTTTGATTATGCCAGCCCAAGCGCACGGAGACGTAGCGTTGAACGGCGTGCAAACGATCCCGGCGCAAAATCACGCGTTTATTTCGTTCCGTTCGTTTGTTTCGCGTTAACCTTTTAAAGCCTGTTATTACTAGAAAATTTCTGCTGTCCTGGCTGGCGTTTCGGTTTAATACGTTCGTTTTTGTTTCAGATACGAGTGACGCGAAACAGACGCGGTTAATCGTTTCATTATCGTTGGGCCGCGGATTCTTACTCATCTACGATACTAATGCGTATTACGGTATTGTTACAACGTACAGATTTAAAAATGCAAAGATGCATAGAATACACGCAATGTACAGGATCATGTAAATATACAGTAAAATATTCCAAAGTGCAATACCTGCCATAAGTTTTACTTGGCAAAACGAATTACGTAGGTTCCATCTCTCTTAGCTGTCGTCATAAAAATAGGAAATTGCGTAACAATCCGCGCTGCAATTATCCATTCACAGCTGAACATTACCGCAATGATATTAGGTACTGTACTATTACTGAAATGTTTTGCTGCTATTCGCTATTACGATTATTAAACGAAGTATGAAATTGTTTATGGTTCGCGATGATCAGAAACGAAGGACCCATGGGAAAAGGAGGGAATATCGAGTTTCAGCAATTCTTAGAAGACGAAAATTAATCCTTCTTATTTTATTTCTACGCTATAACGTCGCGACTTCGTATCTTCTCGTATATCAAAATAGAACATGCAACGCGTTAAGCTCGAAAAAAAAGAATGAAAAATATTCATTTTTCTTTGTACATTAGAATTTCTCGTAACCATCGTAACACTCGGAAATTGATTGAATGATTGTTGAAATTCGCAAGAACGCAGGAGCGTACGAAAAAATGAACCTTGAGCCACCTTGAACTAACGTAGCATTTTTATCGATGAGAATATTAGAAACAAAATTCATGCGACTGTGAAATTTCATTTGTTCGATAGTCTGTAAGAGCCGGGGGAATAACTTTCCATCGTTTCAAATTCCTCGTTGATCGACGATAATGAAAGGATCGTTAACTGGATTTTCCAAGAAAACGATCTTTATCAGCAACGTTTCGAAAGTTGTTTTCACGATGCGCCTCCAACGTGGTGTTTGCGAACTGTTCGTCGCCTGTTTGCCATTTATTTGCATGTTCGCGAACATGTTCGTGAAACGTAGTTCTCTGACGCAAAGTTCCTGCAAACACGGTGACACACATAGACAAGCGTAGGTACTTGCTTCAAAGCTTCGCCTGACTATTGTTGATGTTCGTCAAATGATAAATTATAGTTCAAACACACGCTCGAGTTACCTCGTTCGACGTGTCATGGAATGCTTAATGAATTACCGCTAATAAGAACACGTAATTGAACGAAGAAATAGTTCAACTTTTTCACGCTCGATACACCGAGTATTATTTCTAATAAATCTGCTCTTGATCTTTCGCAATCTTAACGCTACAACTACCGATAGTTAACACGAAGCTATTTCTACCAAAACCAGTGAAAACGACTGGTCTTTAAAAAATACGTAATAATAGAACATTTTTATATTTATTGATTTATTACTTTCTTACAGAAGGAATTCCATGTTATGCAGCACGTTTTTAGTATTATTAACGATGATCCCTAAAATGATCCCTAAACGAGGGTTGGCACATTTATAAAATCGCAGAACCAGTCATTTTCACTGCTGTGGTATTTCTAGCGTTAGCACCTAGCGATTTAGCGATCGATCCGCGATTTTCCTGATAACTGATATCGTCGTATCGAACGATACGCGGTACAAATTTTAAAAACGCGTGGCAAGTTGTACGAAACGAGGAAACTGGTTAATTGGGTTCGATAAACAGATTGCAGGACTCTTTTACACTTTGACGAGTACCAGTCATTTTGACTGGTATTGGTATAAATAGCCTTGATGCAAAATTATTTTGAGTTTGAATACGTAAAGAACAAGATAAAATTCATTATATTATTCTTTTAGTAATCGTTGCGAAAGTCATTACATCATTGTGTAAAAAAAAATATAACATAATATAGGAATTTTAAAATAAAATTGTAAAACCAGTCGAATTGACTGGTGTGATAATTCTAATGTTAAATATAATTCTATTCCTTTTATTTTACATTTCACGATGAACAATTTGACTGTCACATTGCTAAACATTTGCTCGTTTAAATTGATCCGAAAAATAAGCCTTGATCGATACTCTTGTACGCGATTATTTCTTCGTTATTTCGATGTTTAGAATCCACCTTTTGATACAACCTTTTGATATTAAAAATCTGCTCTATATGTTTGATTGTTCCGAGGTATTGAGAACGCTGCGTTTGTCAGCAAACGGGTCCATTATGTTCGTAATCTAAGGCGACACGAAGCAGCTTAGTTTATCGCGGAGAAAGAAGAGCGTATGTACACGTATTCCAATGTCGGATAATCCGGCAAGAAGCATCGACGAAGCTCGGAAAAATCTATTATCCTTTTCTATGCGGCAGAAGGCAATCAAGTTGAGTAGCTGAAGATCGCGGTCGCATGCTCACGATACAGAAGCTCGTGGAGTTAACGCGCGAATTTATCCGCTCGGTGCACACGAACCCTCGCCCCAAGGCCGATGCATTCGCCAAGAAAATTCGCCACAGTTGCTCCCCAGCTTCGTTGAACGCGTAGCGATGGGATCAAGTTCAACGCGTGTCTATAAATCCGAATCAAATGCAATGGCGATGGTTAGCTTCATAAAATTCGAACGCTGCTCGTACAAGTGGCTAATTTCCTATGCAGAAACACGAAGAAGATTTGGAATAAAATTTGTTCGTACCGAGTTTCGAATTTCAGGGAAACCGAGTTTGCAAGTTCGTCAAGTATACTGCAACTTGGCTAATTTAGGTTTACGAGTAAACGGTCAGCAGCTGGCAATTCTACGCGCCACTATTTTGCGTTAAGTTAACAATTTTATGCGCGTGAGAATTTATTTTCATTTTCGAGAAAATGAAGCTTGAACGTGTTCAAAAATCAAAAATAATACGCGCGTACGCTGGATTTTCCAAATAACAAACATCAGTCTAGTCCTGCGAAAATATTTCATCTTACATTTGTCGCTTCTCTTTGGACGTACAGTAACCTGCTGCCGCTCATTTACCGTTGTCCAATCTGTAGTTAGTCACGTTCAAGTACAGTTGATAAATTTTCAAACTCGATTTTCTCGAGAACTAAAGCCCAACAAAAGAATTTTCCTATATTTATTTTTTCGTAATCATCTCGCGTGCGTGTTATTCGACCGCTCCCTGTCTAATGCGTTTCGTTCATTGTATTGGGTTGACAACTAAATGATTGCGGATTTTGTCGATACCACCTAATGACAAAACCCGCAATCACTTAGTTGCCAACCCACTAGAGAAATCATCGGCCTTGTCAAGCTGTTTTCCAACATCGGAATAAACGTACTCACGAGTTTCGAAAATCAACTTACAGGTACCTCGATTTTAGAATAAATCAGTGACATAAACACTGTATATTCTATTTGTATCTTTACGAGACAGAGTGATCGATTGTTATCAGCGTAGAGTCAGATTATGCACGAAAATTACAATAAAACAGTTGGATTTCAATGACAAAAAAAAAAAAAAAAGAGAAACGATTTAGTCGAACTTATTCGACCAGAATTTCATGGTTACTTGCGACTAACTTTTCCATTTCTCAAAATATTCACAGACGGTTCGATCCTGTCGTGTTTAACCGAAGAATCTACTGGAAAGTAGCGTTTCTTTTCCTCGAAATACGCATAGAAAGTTGGAATTTAGTCGGTTGATCTTCGAACTTAGTTGCGACGTATTGGATAACTTACTTGAGCTCATCGCTACCGCGGTGTGTCTCCTCCACTTTTCGAGTGAAGTTGGCGCCGGGCCAGAACGTGCTCGAACGCCGGTCCACGATTCGGAGAAAGTGCAACCTCTTCTCGCCTCGTGTCTCGTCGAGACTATTTTTCAAGGGCGAGTCGCGCCATCTACGCGGCTACTGATAATGCATACGTATACACGTATACATTTGCAACTGTTCCGCAGAATTTTCCTGAAACGTATCTATCTGCTATTAAGTCGCGTGTTTTCGCTAGCAACGTCGATGCAAGGTATTCATAAACAGATGGCGGCTATTCTAGGATTCTCTGTTTTTCGCTTTATGCATTGACTGAAACTTTGATAGCGAAATTTCACGGGATATTGAAGTTTCTCGGCGGATAAATTTATGCAGCTTTCGCAGAGTTAAACCCCTTTCAAGACTGTATTTTGCTATAGCAAATGTTCCATTTTATCGATTAACAGCAATAGTGGAATAGTAGTGGTTCAAGTAGCATCGCTATAGGAAAGAAAATTTTTTGTAAAATTCCACGTTTTATCAATTTTATCAATTACCGATAATAGTATTATGTTGTCCGAAAAGTGTCTTTCTTTTACAGACCCGTCCTTTACAACAACGCATCTTTATACAAACATGAAATCCTAATCTATTGAACGTTGTAATCTTTATCTTGATAGAATATAATGGATCATACGTAATTCGATAAAATAATATAAAACGAAAGAATATTTTCGAACGACCTAATAGAATGATAACAGGTCAAATATTAGTATCAGCATAAGAAAGACAGCTTTTTGAAGAAAGGTTTTCGTAAAATTACGAATAACATCCCTTCTTGGCCTTGTGGCTAACGTCAAAGCGTAGCATCTGTTTTAATCAACTTAACACTTTACCGACCTATACCTTAACCGATAGCCTATTAATCGGCTTTTTATCACCGATAATCTTTCTCATTATTTGGGCAGTAATTTGTTATTTAATACCAAGGTACCTTGCTCGGTTGCGTCAGTTGCCTTGCTTTGTAAGCTCCCACTGTTTTATACCAATTTGAAAAACTTATCATTTGCAAAAGTCTAAACCGAAACAGAGCCAGCGCCATGGAGAATCTGCGCCTGAGATACCGGTCGGACGTGCGTATGCTGTTGAATCGCTAGCGGTCGGTAAATCGTTAAGATCGACTTTTATGCAAACTGCACAACGTTGAGTCTTCGAAGATCGATTTCTCCGGGTATCGTGACAGATCTTCTATTTTATCGATCAAATGGCATGATTAAAGCGTGTGTACAGTAACGAGTAAACGACTCCGACGAAACTGCTGTTCTTTCCACGATTTCATGGTGTATTTACGACGTTGGCAGTGGTATGCACAGCTTTGTCTCTGGACGCGCGAATGATGACATCATTCTTTGTTCTAAATGAACGCGCCTGCAAATCTTCACGTGTAAATTGCACGTGGATTCCGTGTGTGCAGGAACATCCGCCTTGTTGGAAGGCACTCGTTCCTGAAAATAACGAGCTCATCTGCTCACCACAAATTAAATAGCAGATTTAACGCTAGAATTGCCTATTTACGATAAGTACCTAGATATTCGATATATAATGAATTATTACGATTTGAACGATAATAATTAGAATAATAATTAATCGAAATATTTAATTACGTTTCTACGTGAATTTTATCTCTGGGAAGGCAATTATTTTGAACGAATCTTGTATTTACTGAGAGTAGTATATTTGTAGAATACAGTTGAACAACGTTAATTTTAAATTTAGCAATCTTCCAGTTCAAAAGTTATTAGGCGAGAAAGCTTGCAAAATTTGATATGGCTTTCTTCCTTTTATGCGTAGTAGATAGATCGTTCGTATTTGTCGATACTATCAGCGTAATTGAATACTGTTTCCTGGTGATAAGGAAGTGCCAGTAGCAAGCCGGGTGAAATTAGCATCTCCAAATGCGAATTTTTCTAAAAAACAAACTGCACTCGTTCGTTCAGGTTCGTCCAACCGGATGGATAAATTTTCTCGTCCGTCCATCTTTTGAAACAACGTTATGACTCAATGAAAATTTAAAAAGATTGATAACTTTTTCCTTTTATTTTTTTTTGAAGCGTAGACAAACAAAAATTCTGTGTGAACGAACGTGTACAAATCGTGGACAATCATATTCCACTTAAGAATTAATGGAAAAGTTAATGGGAAGATAATAGAGGCCGATGGGAAATTTTTGTTAATTCTCCTTTGGCGATAACTTACCTTTGAACGATAGACAAGCGAAAATTTTGTTTGAACATACGTGGACGAATCGCGGGTCAAGCAATACTGTTTTGTTTGTTTTTTCTACAAATTCGCATTTCGACGTGGCAACTTCATCGAGCTCGAGTTACATTGATACCGGTTAGGCTATATATTTCTTCTTGGTAACTCTTATGAAGAACGTTATTTGATACTTTGGTTCGTATATTGTATTTTCATATATCATAACTTTCATATATCATAACTATTCCTCTACTTTGAGCACAGTGTTTCACACACTTGTCGCAAGGGTTTCTTTCGTTTTATAAGAAAATTATACTGCACGCTATTTTTTGTTTTATATTACTTTATCGAATTATGTATGATGCATGTTCTGTTGGAACATAATGAATCATAATTTAATGAGATAATATGATGCATGTTCTATTGGAAGGAAATGGATCATACATAATTCGATAAGATATGATGCATGTTCTATGCGAACAAAATGGATCATACTTCAATAAGATAATATGATGCATGTTCTGTTGGAACATAATGGATCATACATAATTCGATACAATAATGATGCATATTCTATGGGAACAAAATGGATCATAATTTAATAAAATAATATAATGCAGGTTCTATGGGAACAAAATGGATCATACGTAATTCGATAAAATAATATGATACATATTTTATGCGAACAAAATGGATCATAATTCGATGAAACAATATGATGCATGTTCTGTTGGAACATAATGGATCATACGTAATTCGATAAGATATTATGATGCATATTCTATGCGAACAAAATGTATCATAATTCAATAAAATAATACGATGCATGTTCTATGCGAACAAAATGGATCATAATTCGATGAAACAATATGATGTCGAACGACAGGATAGATCACGCGTGTTTCTTCGTTTTTGAAAGATAAGACGTAGGACAAGATAAGGAAAGGAATTATAGGTGTTTTTATTTTGTCATTTCTTGTCACGATCATCAAGATTATGGGAAGATTGTAACAAAGAACCGATGAAAGATGATAATAGCACGACTATAGCGATGTATTTCTGGCGACGTGGATTAATTCTAGGGTTGAATTAATTATCGAAAGCGGATTTAGTTTCTCAGTTTATCTTGAAATTATAGCAAGTATAGCTCGATCGTTTGTAAGATAAGACACGGTGGACGTAATTTGGCCGGTGTATCGTGGTGAATTTAATACTAGCGATTCCATTATTCCAGGGCAGGCTCGTTGGCTCGTGAACATCGTATCCCAGGAAAGTAATGAAAATTCTGCTGACTGGAATTTGTTTCCGGGTCAGCGGCTGTTCCTCTGAAACTAGTTTCTACGATGCGATAAGCTTGCACCAAGGGCGAAACTATACAACATCTAAAAACTCGAAGGGTGGCGCTACGATAAAATCTATAGTCTCGCGAACAAAATAATTACAATGTTGTCTTTTTGTAATAAGAGTTAACACGGTGACTCATTGCAACCTCACGTCACGCGTAAAATCTTTTCAAACGTCCTTAGTCTTCCGAAACTAAATTTTGTTCACGATACCAAACGAAATAAAAAAGGAACCGGATTATAATACACTTTTTTAAAATAAGTAGTTAACATTTTGACTGTCACGCCGAGGTCACATGTTTCACTCAGGACTCCACAGGGGTATTTTTATTATTCAAAGCATATAATGGCAAAATAATAATAAATAATTACTTCATATTATTTCATTATGTATTCCAAATTTTCCGTTACGGCAAAAACAAACTTAAATTACGATAATATCCATCGAGACAACTATCTACAGTGAGATCCGTTATAACGAGACGTGATAAAGTGCACGCGTACCGAGCGAAAATTCAAAGTGGATTTTCTCGAAAACAAAGCCTCAAACGAAAAATTTTTATTCTATATTTTCGACTTCTTTTTTCGCGTAGAATCACCCCCCTTCCGCTCGTACCACCAGTTACCAATCACCCTGTATAATAGTAAGGTATGTGCACGCTTCTAACTTCAATTATATATATGATTATAAAGCAGCATTTACGATTATTTTCTAAGCTGTGTTTATAATAATATTCGTAGATTAGCCCCCAAAGATCTGGATGCAAACACAGTGCACCGTTAGATGCAAGATTTGTTCTCATTTTTTTTTATTGATGTTCTAATAAAAATGTTTAATAGTTCAATGGGGCATTTTTTCTTTCAAAATATCTTCTATTTATCGGTTATATTCAAAATGCCCTAACTGTCAATTTTCATACAATTTTTACAATTGTAAGAGGTTGAAGCGCTCTGGTCATCAATGAGCACCGTGGCGTCACAGGAGAAACCGTGGCCGATCAACGTGGCAGTCAAAGTGTTAAATGCTAAAGACGATCAAATCGATGAGCAAGAACACAAGATCAGAAAGAATTACGTTTTCAAACGTTCGAAGAACCAGCTTTTGTTTTCACGTATTATCAACATCATTGATTTAGCGACGATATAACAACACAGATGGTACATATTACATATATATAGATATAGCTATGGCTCAGCCTTGTTCGTACACTTCCAACGCGTAGAATGAAACGCATTGGACTCGTATTATATGAAATTAAATTTGCTGATAAACGAATAGATAAAGTTTAAAGACGAATAATAAATCTCTAATTAATTCAATAATTACTATAAAATTTATTAAAAATTTTGGTGAATTAAGTGGAACTAAATGTCTAAGGATTTTTATAGGAAAATTAATAGCTGTATAAATAATAAATCTCAATCGTATAGAAAATGCTGTTGATAGATTAAACAATAAATGTCCAGTTGAAGTAAAAATATATGGTACTAATCTAAATAAATTTAATACTATAATATAAATTATAATTCTTAAAAATATATAAACATTTGAAATATATTTATTTATTATAATTATCTTAAACTCATTAAATAAATAATCAATAAGTAATTTAAAAATTATCATAATTCGTGATGGAATTAATCAATATAGATTGGGAAACATAATGATAGGTATTAATATAAAAATTCAATTTAATTGAATATTATTATTAATTCACTTACTTTCCACATCGGCTTACTTTTTAATCAGGAAGCTTAACAATTAACGATATTTACTTTACTATATGAGCGAAGTAAAAATTATGTAATAAAAAATGACTATTACAATTCTGCGAAAATCGAATTTTTCTCCCGCTGCTGAGAACGCTCGTTTTTTCCATTTAAATTATTAATAATGTCATTTCTAAATTACTCGTACCGTTATTCGACTTACTAATGCGATTAAAGAAGTAACGTATCAAACACGTTGATCAAATCATCTCGTTATCGCCGGAGAGATTAACGCGGTATTTCATTTGCGCGCGTCGTTTGATCCGCGTCGTTCCACGTTATTCGGTAATTTCGTGCGAAATATTCGACAGGCTACGTCCAACTGATTAATTTGCCGATGATTTATTACACGTTAATGGATTCATTGGCATTGGCGTAAAACGCCTAGAAGCCGACTCTGCCGCTTCATTTTTACCGCCGATGCCAATGTACGACTCCAAATATAAACCTCTTGGTTGGTAAGCTCGCGGTGCCATCCATTCTCAGCCCTGGACCGAGCGTTTATTTTCTATGGTTCGGCGACACGTGCGGCTCGGGACACGTCGCCTTTCCTTTCCGTCTGTCTCGTCGCGTCCTGCAGTTCCTTCCAATTTCGCGATAACAAATTCCCGGGATTCGAAGAGAAGAAGCCGGTGCCGATGTTGGAAAATTACGGTGACACTGAAATATCGAGCGATCTCGCGCAGGAACAGAGATCTCGGGAAATTTTCTTGCTGCGGGAAAAATCTCGTGATCTGGGAAAATTCGCCAATGGCGAGCAATTTCGAAAATGTCGGAGATTTCGCAAAGTTTCGGTGACTGCCAGTGTGCGGAGGAACGCGGAAAATTTTGACAAATTCGCCGACTTCCGGATATTTGGAAGTTCAGGAATTTGGGGAGATTCGCAGTGTTCGCGAGGTTCTGCGCTTCTGTAAAAACGTGGCGACTTTCGAAGAACTCGACAGAGACATGGAACAGACGATTTCGTAAAATTTAAAGCTCTCGTTGTATCCTGTGTTTTCGTGGAAATACAACGACAGTAGAAAAATTCGCCGATCCAGCAACATTTGGCGATTGCGAGGAGCTTCAAGTCTTCGTAAAATGCCGCGTCTTCGTAAAAATTCGAAGATAAAAATGTGAAAATTTGCCAAGCTCGGAGAAATTCCAGAGTTTGCTATAGACGATCCTGAAACTTTGTTCGCCTTTTGACGTCACCGAAAATCGTTCTATTCGAAGCTGGAGAAATATGAGCATATCCACTGCAAGTAGTTTCCATTCCTCCAGAGTAGACCCTTGAAGAACATGTCCAAGTTCTTCCGCAGGATGCTCCTGTGCGGTTGCTCGTCTCGTTCGGGAGCCGATGGACAAACGTTCGTCGTCGACGAATCCATAGTCGACGATGTACCCAAGTCCATCGAGTTTGCGACGAGCGACGAACAACCGGAGGACGTCGCGACGCACTTTGACCTGTCTACCATCAAATTCATAGACGACGAGGAGACAGACGACGACGTGGATTTTGAAAATGGTACTTGCGTGGTTCGCGTTCGCAAAAATAGGAATTCGTTGGTTTAGTTTTGCGATGGTTGTTAATCTTTAAAGACTATGGCCAATGAAATTTCAGCCCCGTGTGAAAATTTTATTTTAATATCTATCCTATTTTTATACTGCTTTAATGTTATTTCGATATTATCGTGACATTATTGCGACGATGCCATGAGTAATAAACAGACTGTGCATGTTTACGCAAATTCATATTTTTATGATCGCGACAAACGACATGGAACCTAAGCAAACGTTTGCTTCTGCTGTTACAAATTATAGTAGATATTATACTTTGGATGTTTTATATATCTTCGCGTATCAGATGCATCCTGGGCCTGTTAATAAACAAATTGTGTATGTTTATGCAAATTTGTATTTCCCTGTTAGTGTAATATTACGAAGAATATTACGCGTTATATGCGCGCTTGCACTTGCACATTTTCTATTGGCTTGGCAACTAAGTGATTGCGGGTTTTGTCAGTACCACCTAATGACAAAATCCGCAGTCTCTTAGTTGCCAAGCCAATATAATTGTACGAACATCTGCGGTTCGAGCAATGAAACGTTTCATCGTATTTGTTTCATTTGATCGATTTCTAAAAGAAAAAATATGCCATACACTATATCTGTGTTGTTTTCCCCGTGTCTCTGATTTGTTGCGACAATTAATCGTTGTCCGATAAACGACGCGCAATTCGGTTCAGCTGAATCGCTCGTTTATCGTTCGTGTGTTTATTTGAAAGTAGAAATAGACGAGAGGAAGGAAGATGGACTAATTGCTTTGAAATTGTTGACAGTAGTGCCGGACGAGTTCAGCTCTGGTCTGGTGCAAGAAGCTTGGGTCATCGCCATCGAAAGGTAATTAATTACTTTGCTACTTGCTATTGGCTTGGCAACTAAGTGATTAGCGACCTAATGTCATTAGGTGGTAATGATAAAATCCGCAATCACTTAGTTGCCAGCATTAGTTCAGAGAACGAAGCGACTAAGAGAAATTTGCCAAGGGAAGGTGGTGTTCTATTACTTTGCTATTGGATTGGCAACTAAGTGATTGCGGATTTTGTCAATACCACCTAATGACAAAATCCGCAATCACTTAGTTGCCAGCATTAGTTCAAAAAACGAAGTGACTAAGAGAAATTTTCCAAGGGAAAGTGCTGTTATATTACTTTACTGTAATTACTTTGCTACTTGCTATTGGGTTGGCAACTAAGTGATTGCGGATTTTGTCAATACCACCTAATGACAAAATCCGCAATCACCTAGTTGCCAGCATTAGTTCAAAGGACGAAGTGACTAAGAGAAATTTTCCAAGGGAAAGTGCTGTTATATTACTTTACTATAATTACTTTGCTACTTGCTATTGGGTTGGCAACTAAGTGATTGCGGATTTTGTCAATACCATCTAATGACAAAATCCGTAATCACTTAGTTGCCAACACTAGTTCAGAGAACGAAGCGACTAAGAAAAATTTGCCAAGGGAAGGTGGTGCTATATCATCGATTAGTCTATGCTTCTTTTTTTAATCATAACTTCATTTACATATTGATGAAATTCTCGATGAAGCTTCATTCAGCGTGGAAGAACTAGCTTGTGTGGATCGCCGCGCGATTTTCTCCTCTGCCAATGTAATTACACGTTTCTCAACTGAATACCTTTAACGCTAATCTTTGACTTAACGTTCGAGCTTAAAATACTCTTCTGCATCGTCGTACAACGCGCGGTTGACGTTCATTGTTTGAAGAGCGGAATGTTGGCGTTACTCCTAACCGAAGTTCAGTGGCACTTCCTGCAACCTGAACGTTCCACCTTCTAATTTTAGGCTATTCATCTGAGATGTGTTCTTTAATGTTCGTGCGCTCACGAAGATGACGTATTCGATGACGATAATGGAACGTGCATGATTTTGTTGCAGGCGTGCAAAGGAACGATTTAAACGGCTCACGTCTCACTGGAGGTTCCAGCCGTGCGATATTCTGGACAAAGAGGTACAGCAACTTGTCTCATTTTAACGTATTAATAGAATTTTGAATGCGGATCAGTCCACGGTGGTGTCGTGGCTTGGTCGGTGGTTCTTCCGGATGTGGTTGACGCCACGTTGACTGTCGTCGACGTTCAACCACGTTCCGCTCACACTGAACAGCCACGACATTTTGGCTCTGCGGTCAATGCGTTAGCTCTTAAATTAAAATTCACATCGATCTCTAGATCTTCCAGGACGTAGATGAGCGATGAAATGTTTGGAACCAGCGCGAGCTTGCATAGAGACTACAAGTTCCAATAAGAAGGCAGATTAAATAGAGTGAAGCATGTACGCTATTGTGAATGCAGAATAAGCGGTCTATTTAGAAGAGTAGACTGTGGATGTTTGCTTGCGTATTCGTGACGAATTTTAGCGCGCAAAAACTCATTACACAACATCCGCCTAACGTAAGAAGATATTCGTATAAAGCGTTTCGATTAGCTTATAATATTCCTCTTTAATTACGTTTGCGGAAATGCAACAAATCTGATGTAACTATAGATACATCTACATAGACACAGATGTACAGATAGATAGAATTAATAATATTCATTGTTACATTGTTGTTCAGTGTAAGGAAATTAGAAAAATCTGTCTATACGTGTATTTCATTCTCATAATTATATTAAGAACATAAACGCGCTTAAACAGCCGCAGTCTGCGTCTAACGTTATATTTGTAAAACATTATATTTCTACGAATATTCGAATATTTTCGTCGGCCACATTTCGAGAGATCGTGAAGCCCAGTGACGAGTTAATTTGTCCATCCCGGTTAGCGGATTAATCATCTTCTCTCTCTCTCTTTCTCTCCTGTTTCCCGCGATAAAACCAAAAGAAATAGGTCGAAAGATAATGGGGGGTTGGGTTGGAGAAGCGATCGCGTGGATAAATGGTTAATCGATGGCGGCTCGATTAGAGCCAATTCCTGTGCCCATGCACGATGAGCATCGCCGAGATAAAGTGGCCGATCGCTTGGTTGTCTCCATTGTATTCAAACAATTAGTTCCTATTCCATTCGCGTGTTCCTTTGGCATCTATCGGACATTCTAATCAGGGACGTATTCGCGAACCAACGACGTTCACTATGATTTAAATAATCCATTGAAATAACTCTGAAACGAACGGGCCGATTGACAGGGAAAATCGTCACGGCGGTTGCTCGTAATATGCGGAATGCAAAAGTAAACGAGCGCAGTGAGCGGTGGCCGCACGATCATGCGCGTCCTTGGTTCGATGCAGCTCGTGTATGTACGTTGCTGTACCCGCGTGTGTTCCACAGGTTGCGACCCCGAAACCGTTGTCAGAGTTTTCCTTCTTTTCCCCTCGTTTCTAAATTACCTGTGTATCCGCATAAGCTGACGAAACTATTCGAATACTTGCAGAGAGACCTTGTGTGAATGTGAGGCTTTCGAATGACATTCTTTGGTTCAGTTGACGCCCCTGGTCCTTGTCTCGGGCAACCACATTCAGTCAGTAGATATCGTTAAATGTCCTAAAAGTTTCTTTTGTTTCTATAAGTGAAATAATAGATGCACAACATTTTTTATTTTATGTTATTTTATGAATCCATTTTGTAGAAATAGAACAAAATGGATCATAGGTAATTCAATAAAATAATATAAAAGAAAAATTGTCGTGCATCTACCAGTTCCTTATAAAACGAAAGGGATAATAAGAATAATTAAGTTAGGATCCTTTGGTATAAATGAGTGGTATAAAAGAGTAATAATTGCAGGTGGATGAAAATTGGTTCTGGTTGGAGACACGATGAATTACCTGGCGTTCAGTAGGTCTGTTCGATGTTGGGACGTTTATGCGTTTCTAGCTGCAACCAAAAGGCTCGTACCGCCGTGTTCAAGCCAGAACAGCGTATCTGCAACTTTCGCTTAAATCAAGTCATTACTGCCAGTTGGCACAAGAGTTAGCTGTTCATCTTTATGCATATTAAATGAGAAGACCGTGTCTGCATCGAAACTGAAGATACACACGATAGTTGATATCTCGGATGGTATATTAAACGGATGTCGAGGTTGTCAAATACTAAAAGTCGTTTCTCTCGAAACCACCGTTTCATCAGATTACGCTTATTTGAATTAACACGACGGTACGTAGATTTTATCTAAACTCGTCAGCTGTTCACGCGATACGTAAAGTTGTGTAGAATATTAAAAGCGATGTTCTTATAGACACAATATTTCTATATTTAACTGACATTTATAAACATTCATAAAACAATTCGAAATTGCACAAACGTCCTACAAAACGCTCCACTTGTACATTTGTACAAAATGTGGTCATCGAATGGATTGTTTCTGGTTCCAATAAGAGCGTGACGAGAGAGAGAGAGAGAGAGAGAGAGAGAAATGGGGGAGTAGAGGAAAATGAATGCATCGATAGGGAAGTGTCGTTGGGAATTCTTTTGTTTTCGCGAGGAACAGCGGTCGTCCGGTAGAGGCAAACCAGCTGATTGTTCGATGTTTGCTGTGTGTGCAGATCAACGAGGCAGTCGCGTCCACGAGCGGGGACAGCGCGAGCAAAAATGTGACGGGCAACCAAATTACCGTGACGCTTGTCGACAAGTAAGTGGCATTTCATTCTTGCCGTTTCTCTTCCATCCGTTATTCCATCGTTAATCGTTTCCATTCTTTGTTCCCCGTTTCTATCGTTCTCCCTGCCTCTTGTAACGTCTTCTTCGTTTTTTCTTTCTCTTTCTTACACGCGTGGATTTCACGAGCATCTAAAACATCGCGCAGCGTAGACAATCGAGACGTAATGGCGTACAACGGCGTTTTTATTCGGGACGGAAGCTTAACGGTTTCGATCGGACGAGAAATCGACGAGGTCGACAGTCCGCGGACGCACGGTCGAGCGTTAAACTCGAAAGTTTGCCAAAAATACTAATTTTCCAGCTTGTTCGACTCGTTTAGCGCGGATGTCATCACGGTGATGTTATCCTGATTGTTTCCGGAGATGGGTGTCGCCAGGCTGGCGCTATCGACCTTCTCAACGCGTTAAGAAGAAGATAATTTCAGTTGCCCACGCGACTTTTCGCTCGGCCGTGTAACTTTCAACGAACGACCGCGCAACTTCGTCCAGTCAACCTGTTAGTCTGTGATTTCTGTGAACGCGTATTCGGCCGTTTAACGAACGAACGATATCCACGTTCCGACCAACTCAGTGAAGAACCACACACATCGGCGCAGCGATTTTCACTCAGCGTCCTGCGAGAAGTCACAGGTGTGCTGCGAGAATTTTTAACTCTCCACTGGTATCGTTGGATCACCAGGAACCATGACGATCTACGATCAAGTTATTCGACCTGTTAGCTGTTTCTGACGAGTATAATCGTCGCGAAGAACTGGCAATATTTTACGAGCCCTGTCGCTAATGAAATCCGAAAAATGAAACAGTCGTTTCGTTACGATATAATTCTACGTTATAACAGTCACACATACTCTGCGTTTCGCGAACTATACTCGTCGTCGCTTACTTTTCGCCACACATTTTAAGTACACGCTTCTCAAAGTTTCCAAGCAGAATTTTTCATTTAATTTTATTACTAATCTCTGTCAGCGAACGTAAAATACACGATAGAACTGAACATCCTAAATTTGAGTGACCCAACAATGTGTGACCCCAAAATACCATTTATCTAAGAATTTGAGAATCGAAATGTAAAATACCCAACTATTTGATCAGGTGTACTGACCTCTTTCCCCTTAGATCGTCAAATAAGGAATTGACAGTAGCCTAAACTATAGCCATCCGGCGTGAGCGACTTGCCTTGAAGCGAATATGCACCAAATATTTTTTATACTGTGTGGTAACTAAGAGACTGCAGATTTTGTCATTAGGTGGTAATGCCAACTCGACATAATCAAATATGTACACGTACGAATTTTTATCAGCCTGTGCATTACAGTTCTCTGGGATATCTCGTTCGCCAGAACGTCGGCTCGTCCGAATACGCGTCCACGTGAATTTTGTATATTGTGCGAGCCGCGATAGATGGAAACACGCTACGGTACAACGTTTAACTTCCGCAAGGTACCGTATCGTATTTGCGCGCTTCTTTCTGCGACCGCATTTGCGCTTGTTAATCCACGCAATATATCTTCTCTTAATCGCGTTAAATTAAATTCATCGACGCGGTTCACCGATCACTACCGTCAACGTGTTAGCCGTGTCCGAGTGCTTTGATTTGTTAAAATAACCGAGCAGATGGTCGAAAAAGACGCTCAATTTTTTTATCAGCTGATACGCTCGACCGTGGCGACGTGCAATGTAACGCGAAATGTGAAAACTCGCGGCACACCGCGATGGGAAATACAATTACAAGCCGGATACGTGAAATTGCGATTGGCGTGATTGATATCCCATTGCGATGCAACCGTGCGTACCATCGCTGTTCTCCTAGCGAGGGGCATTAGTGTGTCGGAAGTTGATTCCTCGCGCGATCTGATGTGTCTTGGTGTTTCTGTCATAGGGAACAGATCACGAACGTCTTCACTCCTAAGCTAAGCAACGGTACCATACCTAAGGGCATAGTGAAAGAAACGAAAGAAGCGAAGGAAGGGAAGGACGCGGCCGAGAAACAGCAGACCTGTCCAGAAGAAACGAAGCTTTTAGTGAGTGCAACGAAATACGTTCTTTTCTTTCGATTTCTCTGGCAAATAGAAAGATAGAAATGCTTTAGGATAGGAATTTTCTAGACAGAGTTAAGCTAGTGTTTACTAAACGCAATTCTACTTGTAGACGTTCGCTGTTATTCGGAAGAGATCAAACTTTTTAGCGAGAAAAGGTTTCTCTGACCGATCCCTTCTTACAAATGGAAAGGGAAAGTTTTTGCAATAGGAAGTTTTTTTATGTAGAGTCAAAGTAAGCTTGCTAAAGGGATCTACAGATGTACATGGATATCTACAGGTGGATTCCTGGATATTTCACTCTTATTTGGAAGAAAACAAACTTTTAACGAGTGGAACAAGATACGTTCTTCTTTCCAATTTCTACTGGATATATAGAAAAATAGAAATCTTTTGGAATAGCAAGTTTTTAGATACAGTTAGAATGGATGAGTTATTAAACACGGTTGTACTTGTAGATGTTTATTCCTATTTGGAAGAAACCGAATTTTTGGCGACTGCAACTTCCTTCTCAGTCTCTGCCAGAAGTAAAAATAAAAATGTTTTAGAACCGAAATTTTCTAGGTAGAGTTGAGACAGGATTACTAGATGCAGATACTCTTGCTGGGAAGAGATCAAACTTCCAGCTAGTGGAAGATATATTCCTATTTGGAAGAAACCAAACTTTTGGCGAATATAACTTCCTTTTCAATCTCTGCTAGAAGTAGAAACAAAAATGTTTTAGAACATAAATTTTGTAGATAGAGTTGAGACAAGATTACTAGATGCAGATCTGCTTGTAGATACCGACTCTTGCTGGGAAGAGATCAAACTTCCAGCTAGTGGAAGATATATTCCTATTTGGAAGAAACCAAACTTTTAGCGACTACAATTTCCTTTTCAGTCTCTTCTAGAAGTAGAAACAAAAATGTTTTAGAACATAAATTTTGTAGATAGAGTTGAGACAAGATTACTAGATGCAGATCTGCTTGTAGATACTCTTGCTGGGAAGAAATCAAAGTTCCAGATACGCGTTTCTTTTTGAAATAGAAATTTTGTATTAGGATCGCATAGACGCAATCTCACGCATTTACAGAAATTAAAGTTTTAGCGAGTAAAACGAAATGAAAATTGAAGGAAATATCGTCGCGATTATCAGGAAGTAGCAAGTGACGGAGGACAGGTGGGACAGGATCGATGTTTTTAATATTCTTGAATGTAACTGGTAGTTAGCTTCTATTTTTATAACTCGCGGGTAAAAATGATTTCTCCTTCATGATGCTTATGTAAACACGTCCGTGCGATTGGTTAAGTGTGAGGTAAACATTTCCCGGAATTGTAATTCACCATCCGCCATTCGTTTCTGCATAATTAATCGTGGGCAACGTTGTTGAAGAATTCCGTGAAAATTAACCAAAATATCCTCGTTTCTTTGGTATGGAACGCAAGCTTTTCTGCTCTCCATTCTTATTCAAATTATATATTATTATATGAAATTATATAAATTATTAAAATTATTCTAACTATTTCCTTTTACAGGGAATATATCAGGAATTTGATACAACGATGGTTCTATGTGTACGATAAACGTAATTATAATTTTAGTCGCTGGTGACAAGCTAATTACGACAAAACATGTATCGAAAATTTGGGAAATGCGCATGGTGACGTATTGGATCGGACAAAATTGTGAAATATAAAATTACAAGGTAACACGGTCGAGCTACCAGTAAAATGTTTTAAAATGTTCCATATAACGCATACAGTGTGGACGTTGAAAGTAATACGGTATAATTCCTCGCTTATGTGCTCAAATTCGTTTTATATGAAACGTACGATACGAATGTAAAAAGTGATAGAGTAGAGTTTCTCGTAATGTTCCCAAGTTTTCCATATAACGCGTACAACGTGGACATAGAAGCTTCGCGTAATAAATGTTTAAACACATCGGCGAGTTATTTCGACATGGTGAGACGATGATTCATATTTTCAGACACCGGTGCAAGGCGGAAGAGTCGGCGAACGACGTGCCAGCAGTCCTTTCCAAAATGGTCAGACAGAAGTCCTGATCGGGGAGCTGGAGGGCGGCCCAAGGTCGCCGAGGGGATCCACGTCTTCGGCGGTGAACGACGCCAATTTCCTCAATACACCGGATGAACGTGACGATCAGAAGCCCATTTACAGGCGAGTACTAAAATTGAGCATCGATCCGTGCATGCTTTTGCTTCTTTTTAAATATATCCTCTGTGTGCCATCCCCCTAGTCGATATATTTTCGTTTATATCGAATCCGTAGCCTGAACGATCGTGTAACGTCAAAGATATTCACGCCTGTCGTACGTTGTTACACAGCTGGTTAGCGAAACATCGCATCGAGTAAGATGTTTATACGCTGACTCATTTTTAATAAGTCGTTCCTGCGTAATTAATCGATGCATCATTAATAACGAATGGACTGCGGATGTTTATGCTTTTATGAACAATTGTAAACTGTACAGAATACAGAATATATATGTATATAAGATGCTGAGAGTATAATACTTAAAAAATTACTTAAAATTGGTAATTGTTTGCATATGTGAGTATTAGTAACTTTTACATTAAAGATAATAGTCAGTAATCGTAGAATATAAAAACGGTTCCGTCTATAAGATAAAAGATTAAGAGATTAAAGATAAGAGTAGCTATCTAAATATGTATTTTAATTGGAAATGAATCTCTATGTATGTATGATTCCGCTTTTTTAATTATATCCATAATGTAATTAATTATACCCATGTAAATTCGCATGAACATCCGTATTCCAACAGTAAATATCGCAAACCCTGGAAACATCAGAAGCGTGGCGTTACAAAGCATCGCCGTATGCGTATAAAATGAAACATGTAGAAGACATGACACTCTATCTAAAGGATATTATATTTTTCTACGAATCATCAGAAGAGGGATCAGTTTCTATGAATGTTTCAGTCCTCTTTCAACTCAAAATTCAACCAAAATGTTAAAACATTAAGAGCATCTGATGCTATTAACAAGGTATGTGTAGAAACACGACGAAGGGATCTGTCAGTGTGCAAAACCGAAATCATAGAGCCAGAGATATCGCACCAGTCTTCTCCTAAAATGTCTTCGTATCAGCCTTGCGTTCCTAGATAGCGTATTCGTTGATGTAGCTATAATTGTATATTCTACGATGTACAATTATTTGAACAGGGTAACATTTACACAGAAGTCGATAATCTCCGCTATGCTAACGATTAGCTACGCTAACAAGCGCCGATGTAACGTCGTAGGCTCTGGTACACTCGAATTCCGGCAAATAATAAATTAATCAGAATCTTGAAAACCAAATATGTACAGTTCGTTACAGAAATATCTGGTCCCCTGACCAATCTATAGTCAATTGTTGATATAATTGTTCTGTACTGTTCATAGACTATCGCTCTTATACAGGTCAAGAATATATGTACGTCGTATAATCGTGGATGAGGCAACTACGAGCTCCACCAAGTTTATGAAGATGTACGATTCACAGTTACTACAATAGCGATTCATGTCTATCTAACAACGTGATACGTACTTAAATATGCCGTTCGTATTCTGCCAACAACGAGTACATACGTACACATTTGCAGTCAGTGGACTCCATTGAATTTGGTGCAGAGTTTCTCGGTGCCCTTTAATTTTATAGGTCACCTTAGTTTCCGCGAACGTTTCGCGCGAGCAAGAAATAATCGTTGGTGGGCGTACACAATACCGTTCAAAAGTCTCAGTCCTATTTTTAATATCACTTTGATATCTGATCTATAACGTGCACTATAAATTGCATCCGCTCTTTAATAAAATCGTTAATACATCTGTAGTATATATTTCCCTTGCCGTATACGGTAAGAAGTGAAACAAATTATCACAAAATCATCGTACTTCAATTTTGGAGCAAAAACAATGTTACAAAGTTTGTAGAAATTGAAGTATTTGATGTGTATATATAGATGGAATTACTATATCAAATTGTTTATTTGATAACAACGATCGTATCTGTATAATGTAATACAACAGGTACTGGTATATAATTATATATAATAATATAATTGTACATATATTGAACATGTAAATACAATATATTATATATATATATATATATATATATATATATATTTCGCGAGCCAGTGTACATACGTTCAAGTTTTATCGCATAAAATGATATTTTAGCGAAAGTGTCTCTCGCAGTTCCCTGCAAGTCGCATGAAATCGAATGCACCTACGCAGCTGTTACCCTGCCAGCACACGGTTATTCACCAGGTGACTGTTAGATGTCGCGGTGAACGTGTTCGTGAGCAACGTAGCACCAGGAATCTCCGTTATCGGAAGAAACCAGACGCCAGTTGCACGAGGCAGAATGTAGAGCCGTTCTACCGTGATCCGGCTCGATTTAATGGAATCTTGAAAGCGTGGAATCACAAGTAGAAGCGAATGCTCACAGGGAGACACGAATTCATTTTCTGACCCGTGCAAATCATTCGGCGACTCTGCAATTATAATGCAGTAAAAGTTAATAGCGCTAGCGGAATAACGTATAATGCAACATCGACGCCCATTTCATTGGCGTTGAATTTACAAAGCTCTGAAAGATCAAAGAACCCGCTACGTTCTTATATAGTTGAACGAATGAATATTCAGTCCGATCCATTGACACACGTTGAGCATCGCGCGAATTTTATACATTTTGCTCTGGTCGTGAGAGTCAGTGGCGCGAGAAGAATTTTTATAACGTAAAAGAAAAATGTAGTTTGTCTGTTGGTGCAGAGTATTTGACTTTCTTGAAATTTCATACGATCCAGATGAAAGAAGAGATAGTAACAAGAACAGAATGCTGTTCGGATCAAGTTCTTGAAATCTCTTCTCGTAATTGCCATGTGAAGAATATATCAGATTAATAAGTACGTTATAGAAGCTGTTTACATAAATCAGAGATGCAAGAGGAATTTCTATGATTCCAAAAAGCTAGTTCATCGTATCTATACAACGCACTTAACTTTCTCCGAATTTCATAAAACTGTAAGATTTAGATGAGAGAAGAGATAGTAAAAAAAAATGAAGAGATACCGAGCAAATTCTTGATACCCTTCTTGGTAATTGCAATGCAAAGAATTTATTACAATGGTAAATACGCTGTACAAGTTTCTTGCATAGATCACAGATACAAGAAGAATTTCTACAATTTCAAGAAGATAGTTCATCGTATCTATACAAAGCGCTTAACTTTCTCCGAATTTCATAAAATTCTAAGATCTAGATAAAAGAGCAGGTAAATGGTACAGAGCACAAAAATGATATCGATCCTTTTGTTCTCGAAATTCCATCTTTTGCAGTGCCTGTCCAATAGAATTCAATGATATAAATTGCCAAAAAAAAAAAAAAAGGCACATTACTAAATCGAAATATCAAGACAATTCAGATCCCTAAATGGTTTAACCTGCAATTTCACAGTGGAACAGTTGCCTCCACCGAATTTAGAATCGATTTCCGCCGATTAAAGAGAGCGACGGCTGGAGGGAGTTTGTACTTAGATGGCACGTCCGTTTCTGGGTTGCTTTTTCGGAAACGAGCTCGCAACTTTTAATTGAACGCGTATCTCTGCGACTTTGTGGTCCGTAGAGCACGAAGGTAATTAATTTGTAGAAAGCGGGACCAATGGAGCCGAGTAGAGGTCAGCACACGTTGAGCGGAATAGACGAGGTCCACTGTAATCTCCGACGTGGCTCGAGCATCGGCCAAGTGGATTCCTATCTCTCTTTCCCTCTTTCTTTCTCTCTTTCTCTTCTCGTAGTCACTTCGCCGGTATTTCACGCTCGTGACACACCCACCGCTAGGTTGGTGTAAGTGCAGCCTAAACAATGCGTTTTCTCGCGATGCAGCGCCTCGTTCTATCCCAGCGTTGCCCAACCTGTCCACGTTGCGTCATGGAATCTTTGTCATTTTCGAGACGTAATCCTGCGTTATCTTTTGCAAATACAAGGGCGAGCCGTAATTCGTTGCACGGACGAGCTCAGACAGATACTGTGACTCGAGAGTAGCAAAACCGCGTTGGAGACTTGGCTCGGTGAAAATCGACGTTGAAAAGTTGTCGGTTACACGTCTGCTCGTTCCACTAATTCTCGATTAGACTGGAATGGACAACCGGCAGAAAGTTATTCTACGTGCGAAAATAAATTTAGAGCGTAGAATAGGATCTTTACGCTCAAGGCCTTGTTTCGAAGAAGTTTGAACGAGTTTGGCGAAGAAGTAGCATCGTCTAGTAGAACCTTTAGATTTGTTTAGATTTGAATAGTCATCGAATTTTTCCCCTTTTTTTTATATAATTTCTGTTTAACGTTTCGACGTTCGTACATCGTTTTATCGTAGAGTGGCTGATAATATTTCAAACGGTAGGTCGAGTTTTTCTTCGAGAAGTTTACGAAGTGGCGACTAAGACGCACAGCGTTGGGAAACGCTGCTTCGTTGGCTTTGGATTCCTCCCTTCTTCGTTCCTTTTCTCTTCCTTACGTCGTCTCTTCCCTCGCCTTTTCTTCCTGTCGTTGTCTTCTTGCGACCGAACGGTAGAAACGAATGGCACATCATCGCAAACACGAAGGAACTGTTTGCCCCGCTCTTTGCTTACGACCATGTTGTACTGGGCAAAGTATGATGTCACAAGTACAGTTCCCATTAGAAGGTCGAGATAACGGTCGAGATAACGAACGATTCCTTAATTCACGAATTTTCATCGTTCCCATTCACGCGTTTATTTCCAGTCGATAACAGCCAGATAGTCGCGATAAAGAGGAAACCGAAGAGACAAGAAGCAAGAACGCAGACAGAATCTCGGAACACTGTCGTTGACGATAGTCGCGGATATTTGTGGTAATAATTGCAATTACGTGCAATGTTCAGAAATTAATAAATTAATTTTTATAAATTTGTAAGTTAAAAATTCGTCAAATTTGTTTCAAATCCGTCAGGCTGAAACGAAACTAATAAATCTGCGAGATACAGAAACACGAGCAACTTGTCACGTTTCACTGTGTCCTGAAAGATGGACAAAAATGCTAGAAAGGTATAGCACGGTGCTGTTTTCTTTTCTGTTATCGACTGGTTTGCGACTGGTTATTCGACTGGACGATTTATTCTTTCTTTTCGACTCAAGAATAACGAAATTACATTGCACTCTCCATAATAACCGCCGTGTAACAAAGAAAGAAAAGAAGACGCGAGAAACTTGAAATTTGAAAAATACCAAGAATGTTGGATTACGTCGCCTCGTAATTGCGTCAGCGGGTCCCATTATGTACTATCCGATGTAAGGTATTTAATCGTCGATCCGTAACAGTCCGTAAAACGTTCGTTCCACTCAAAAGGTAAAACACTCGGGCAACTCGAAAGTCGAATAATAGCAAGAGATGCTATGATACGTCGTTTGATCCAAGGAGGGCAGCAGAAGCTCGCAGCTTAAAGCGATAATGAAAAAATCGAGTGGCTCTGTCGGTTATTGCGAAAAACGAGGAAAAAGGTGGGCCGTATTCGACCGGCGAAACGTCAACATCCGTCCGGTTGATAAATGAGAGATTTCGAAACAGGAAATTCGTCGCGCGGAAACAAGGGCCGCCATCTGTAGGGCTTTCAAAGGGTTTTAGCCGAGAAAACGAGCGAGCCAGCCAGTTTCCGTCCGCTACAGAAGAACTGGAACAGGAGTAGGTTAAATGGCGTGATCTATATCGAAAATCGGGCTTATATAACGCGGACTAAGGGAGAGGAGAGAAAAAATTGTGATCCAGTAGCTCAGTCCTCGGGGACGACCTTTAAAACCGATGGCTCGTGTCGACACGTTCAGCCAGAGAGACGAAATCACTGGTTTCCAGCCATTCACGCTGTATTCTCGTGTAAAAGTGGCTCGTGATGTCAATGGGCGCATTCATTCGCACCTGTATCTGTATCGTATAAAGTCTATGAATAACTGGAAGGTAATTTGCTTCGAGGAGAACGCGATTTTTCTCTTCCTTTCTACTTTGCGAGCACGAAAAATAATAATTTTCATTCGCGAGCAGAACTTCCCTCGGTGGACTGTTACAATTCTCTAAGCTGTTGCTTTGTTGCTACAGCGTTCGGACGATTGTTCGTATTTTGTTATATTGTTCGTAGTAAGCTGCCGCTTGCTTGAATACCGCCATGCGTATACCCATAAGAATCTAAATATTAGGTTGGCAACTAAGTGATTGCGGACTTTGTCAATAGATGGTATTGGCAAAACCCGCAATCACTTAGTTGCTAACCTAATATAATAGTTGATCGCAACGATGATCGAAGTATCTGAAGACTATAATGCGTATAAAAAAAAATGAAGCATCCGAAGACCAAGATATCCGTAAGAATTTACCTAATAATTAATTAATATCTATATATTACGTTGTTGCGTTAGTAATTTCTGTTCGCCAGAGTACTGTCCCTGATCATCGAAATGGAATCGCTCGAAATTCTCGATACATTCTTCGTCCATTTTAGTAAAAGATTAAGAGACACGAGCGAATTTTGGTATTCATATGTAATCGTGCCTAAACAAAAAGAAGTCTTTCCTTGAAGGAATATTTTCTCTATATATGCTCTTATATTCTTTAGTGGAATATTTTTGTGTAGATTCTTAACTCGGGATACCTAAATTGTATTTAAATATGAATTATACTTGCTCCTTGGAAAGGAATACTTTTCCGTAGATTATCCGTTTCGAGTACCTCGATATCGCTTATAATGAAATATAAATTATATTTTTCCGTCGATGCTTCTTATATTCCAGTGTCTTATATTCAAATATCGAAAATAGAAGATATAATTGATACTCGAATGTGAGGGATAAACGAAGAATCTAAGGAGGAGATCTAAGAATCTAAATCTAAGGAAAATGTAAGAAGCCTCGAAGGAGGAGGAATATTTTTCCGTATATTCTTCGTCTCAAGTACTTAAATATCATTTATATTCAAATATCAACTGCATTTTCTCCTTTAAGGGGAATATTTTTTCTCTTACACTCTCCCTATCTCTTCTTTCATCTACGTATCTTCTCTTCTTCTATTTATTCTCTGTATTCAAATCATCGCTTATAGTTCTTCCTTAAAGAGGAATATTATTTCATAGACTCTTCGTTCCAGATATCCAAATATCAACTGTGTACCATTATCTTCGCCGTGAGAAGAAAAATCCTCGAAAGAGTTGACTCTGCCATTCCCCTCCTATCTCTTCCATTTGCTCGAGTTTAATTCGATCGGAAAACATCGTTAGAAGAACTTTCGACACGTTATCCGACTCAACAACGTCTTTCACCGTGATGGCAACGCGAAAAACACATGGACGCTGCTTTCATTCTGGGCTAATCTCGTTTATAGAAGAAAGACTTTCTCGATGACAAGTACCCCGTGACCGAGTCTTCGATCCGCGGTCTGGTGGTATCCGTTAACCGAGCCACGGATATCGTTTTGCGATCACGAAATCGATATCGTGCCACGTCCGACACAGCGACGTCCACGTCCCGCCTCGTACAACATTTTTTCACGTCTCCAGTCCTCGCCAGATTTGCATTTGACGTAAATTCTCCAGTCGCCTTAAGAGGATCGTCTGTTACTTTTATCTCTATTCTCTTCTCTGCTTATCAATATTCTTCTGCGAAATGGATTTCCTTCGTTTTCCTGAATATCCGAGATTGCCAGAGATCAGCGAGAATCTCATTTAAATTCATTAAAATCGGCAAAGTGAATTGGAAGAAGAATTTCGTTGAAAGTTCTTGCTTTAACACTAGAACTACCACATCAGTCAGATCAACTGGTTTTACAATTTTATTTTAAAATTCCTACTTCGTGTTATATTTTTTCCCACAATGATGTAATGACTTTGGTAACGTTAACTAAAAGAATAATATAATGAATTTTATTTTGTTCTTTACGTATTCAAACTGAAAATAATTTTATATCAAGACTACTTATACCAATACCGGTTAAAATGACTGGTACTCGTCAAAGTGTAAAAGAGTCCTGCAATCTGTTTATCGAACCCAATTAACCAGTTTCCTCGTTTCGTACAACTTGCCACGCGTTTTTAAAATTTGTACCGCGTATCGTTCGATACGACGATATCAGTTATCAGGAAAATCGCGGATCGATCGCTAAATCGCTAGGTGCTAACGCTAGAAATACCACAGCAGTGAAAATGACTGGTTCTGCGATTTTATAAATGTGCCAACCCTCGTTTAGGGATCATTTTAGGGATCATCGTTAATAATACTAAAAATGTACTGCATAACATGGAATTCCTTCTGAAAGAAAGTAACAAATCAATAAATATAAAGATATTTTATTATTACGTATGTTTCAAAGACCAGTTATTTTCACTGGCTTTGGTAGAAATAGCTTCGTGTTAACTATCGGTAGTTGTAGCGTCAAGGGACGAAGCTCGTCGATCGGAGTTGAAGAAATTAGTCGTTCGGTTTAGCGTGGACGTTTGTGCATTTATGCGACATAGTGCAGGGTTTTTATTCGTGTTGCTCTTCTTCCTCAAAGAATGAAATTACGTTGATACGTTTTCATTTCACGTTTCTGCACATTTTTCAAGTAAAAGCGTGTACATTCGTTCTAGACATTTTTCAACTAAAAGCGACTGAAAAATCGTTGAAAATGGTAGAAAATCTGTCACCTTGTACGCGTTAACGAACGTATTATTTCGCTGTTCCTTTGACTCTTACGAGTCAGTTACGTTGATGAACGCGCGAAATTGCATAATCATCCGCAGTGTACGTGGTCATTAGTCGTGTTGCGTAAAATAGGCGTAGGAAAAGAGTCGTATCGAAGGAAAAATCAAGAGCCAGAAGGGACGAGTGCAGAGTGAGTCTAGGTCCGGTTCTCGTGGAGGCTCTCCGTGACACAGCCATGGAATACCGATTGCTCACTCTCCCATGGCGTTTCCTGTTCCGACCACGTATCCCGCTTTCAAAATACGAGCCACACAGAGGACGAAAGAGAATGAAAGAATATGAAAGAGGAGAGACAAAATGATCACTGGGGTTGGCTTCTATTTCCTGGATTTATTTTGTAATTTAAATTTACTCGGCAACTTTTATACTCACCATCGTTCGTTTGATTTTCGTTCTTTTACTTGGAACTTCATTTCGCTCGAGCAGCATCGAGATGACACTTATAAAGTTCCCGTTCTTCGCGTTCAACGCGCAAAAACTGTTCGAATTTATCTCAACTTGTGGAGTGTTTCGACAGCTCACATACGGGGTGTCCAGTTTTAATTTGTAAAGTAAGTTCATCGAGCAAAGCATATAATTGCTTCTCTGTCCAGGCTTTCGTGGCTCACATGGTATTCGATACTCATCCGCAGTTGTTCAATTTCCAGCTCGTTCCTATTCTATCATCCATTGCCCGAAGCTTTATATCTTCGTAACCGATGATATCTACATCGGCGTGTTTCTATCAAGCTAACGTAATACAAGTGGTAACGGAAGAACACGTTTGGTACATGGACTCGGCTATGAAACACGAAAGACGAAGGAAAATGAAATCAACGTTGAAGCGGCACTCCGAGGATCCTACGTGTTACATCGATGAAAAGTCTCAATTTATAAGACACAGAGTCTGAGCAGAATTAACGATCGTACAGAGAAATTTCATTATTATTTCATTCGTTTATTATCATTTTAGATGGAAATTATGACAATGTCCGTAACGTCCGGGGCACTTCAGGATCTCATAGCGAGCAATCAAGAGTTAAGCGAAAAAAGTCGAGTAAAGCAGAGTTATCCTTATGCCAAGTCGTATCATCCTGATCACAATGACCGTGTGTGTCACTGCGTGTCGAAATTTCGCAACACCATTTTTCGACGAAATTACCGAAGAACAAAGACGTATAATCCTACGCTAAAAACGAAGAAGCAAAGACGCTAAAATGGAGGAAAGAAAGAAAGGAGGAGAAAAATGGACGACTATTGTTCTCAGGCGTATTATGCGCGTCATTCCACGCCTTTTATTCGTCTGTGTTCATCGCCGCGCGAAGATCCGCATTTACTCGCCAAATACCGATCCAGGATATTCGTTTTTAAATCATCGTCGTCGTCGGCCCGCGTGGGATTACTCGGCCGACCTGCACAGCTCTGGAAAGCTCGATTAATTCCTTGCACTCGTTGACCTTTACTGGTCGCGATATGCAGTTGCGCTGGCCGATAAAAACAGCTTCCCCTTGAAACGTACGAAACGCGTTTTCACCACCCACTCGCTCCCAGAATTCGCTCTTCTTTTTATGTAACGGTACTCCTTTCTTTTTTTCTCTTTTTGTCATATGTACGAGTACGTTCTTGAAGTACTTTTTATAACGATAGTTCTATAGATTTTCCGGCTTATACGAATACGAGGCTCTCAGAAGCCAAATTGACCCACTTCACTTTTTATAAAGCGTTTGATTTCACATTATCCAGATACATAAAGCCACACGTACAGCTACGAAATGTTTTTGTACATACTGTTAGCCTGTAACGAGCCAGGCTTTTCATCAGGTTGCATAATTTATTCTCGTAAGAGCAAAGTTTCGTAGTCATAGGAGAGGCGCCGTGTAACGATGTAAAACTCAATGTAATATTTGCACTTGATTAATTAGTACGTAAACGTTGAGGTAAATATCGTAGAATGGTGTACAAATAATTTTTGTGGCCATCGTAATTAGCATTGAATTTCCGAACCCTCAGCCGCCACTTGTGTCAATTTGACACGCTTTCGAAAGAAGATTCTATTATTCGTTCGCTTATAGAACAATCTTCCCGAAACTTTCTGACTCTTTATCTATCGCTGTTCTTTTTATTCCTCGCGAAGAATGCGGAATTAATAATTAATTATTAATAATATTTATCTCGCCGTTTCATCGAGTCACACCGGTAGGATAAAATAAAGATAGCGAAACGCGTTAAAATTAGAATGAAAAATACCTGCTTTCGTAAATTTATCCGCCGTAAGAAGATAGCGATAAGGAATTGTAAATTGGAAGGAAATTAAAGAAGCATAATGTCTATGATTGTGTCGGTTCTTCGAAACTATTGCGTTTCAGCTGAACGTACAGTCTAGCGAGGCTGTGCCTTAAGTACAAGCTAATGCGAGACAGTTAAAGTAAACCATTATAGAAAATGAAAATCAAACGCGCTGTGAACTTGTTAACGAGATGTTTTTCCAATTACATTCTCGTCGCGTGTTATCGTAATAGTGTCAATGGCGAACGAATGTGCTTACGCACAATGTGCGTATATATAGACGCGAGAGAAAATTGTGAAGCGATGCAGCTCTCGAGACGTAGCGCGACGATAAGAAGCCTCGTTATCTTTATGGCTGGCTCGCGGCGTTGCTCGCGGGACGAGCCGATAATTTCGTTAAAATTTAACGTAAAAACTCGTTCTCTTCCTGTTACGAAGGGTGTGTATACCGGTGGGCACACGATCCGCTTGGCGCCAGACGAGAATCACCGTGTCTGCTATCGGATGCAGCGATTGCCTCTCGGCGAGGGCAGAGAAAATCGAGGTACGAGACGGGAAAACCCGTCCTCGGCTTCTGCCGGCGATTCACGGCACGTAGAAGATCATACGAACGTACGCCCGACACGTTATATCCGTGGCAAAGGTGGATACCATTAACCAGTTAGCTATTTTCGACCAGTATACTCGTCGTGAAGAAATACCAATATTTTCTGTTACGTAGACTATACTCGGTCGTGAGTAAGGAAAAAAAGGAGAAAGAAGGAAAACGATCATTTCATTACAACTTAATTCTGTGTTATAACAAACACACATACTCTGTGTTTGACCGGTATACTCGTCGTGAAGAAATGCCAATATTTTCTGTTATATCAAGTATACTCGTCCTGAGTAAGGAAAAAAGGAAAAAGAAGGAAAGCGATCATTTCATTACAACTTAATTCTGTGTTATAACAACCACACATACTCTGTGTTTGACAAGTATACTCGTCGTGGCTTACTTTTTGCGCCACCTTGTAGGTACACACTTTTCAAAGAGGTCGCAATCAGCTAACTGATTAAAGGATCCTTACTATCGGCTATTCTATTGTAACATTGTAAACATTGTTGTATTAAAATGTATTATATATCCTGTGTAATTACGTATACAGAGGATGAGTCATGCAGGATGAGCCACTGAAATATCTCTTTTAATTTTGGAGACAAGAAAAAGTGTTTGAAACAGAAGTTGTTCGTTTCCGACAACGAGCCGTTACACGAAGGTCCAAACTTTTTATCAGATGGACGTACTTAAAAGATTTACAGATTACATACGTTTTTCTTTTTTTGATGGAACAATGTATTTTTTCAACGCCTGCGGTTCTCAGGAGAATCTCAATGATCATCGGAGATCACTGAAAGTCACAGACTTTATATATGTAATAATGGATGAGAAATCATGCTAACGTTACTCAAACAAAATACTCTGTTCTCCTTTTGTTAACAGAACTGTTGACTCCTCCGATTTGAAATGTAAAAGTTCGTTGCTTAAACGTTTTTCGTTATCTAGAAAATTGAAAGAATCATCGAGGTAGCTCGTTTTGGGTAACTCAGCTTGGACATCGTATCTGCGTGTAAAATATCTTAAGATTTGTTTGTACGAGATCTGTCCACAAAGATCTGTCCATCTGTCTCTGTAACTGAGTGCTGTAGAGTAATTAATTATTAGCAATTATACAGTACTTAGAGTCGATGTACAAAGTATGGCCTCGTCGTTTACGGGGTACCTTAATGAGCGATCCTACAAAGCGTATGACTCTCCGGATGGTTAGCCAGCAACGGCACTTCAATTTGTACGAGTGGAAAATGAGGAATATCGCGAGTTACATCTGACGATGACCGAGAAACGAAGAACGTGGACGAAGAGATATGGAAATCGTGCAGGACAATTTGAAATCGATTAGAAGCAAAGCTGAAACGTTCAAACAAGTCGTTATAGGCGATGAATCATGGGTCTATGGCTACGACCCTGAGACCAAATTCCAAACTTCGGTCATTGTGAAACGCCATGATTTTCCACTCGTACGAGGTACGTCGAACGAATAAATAGACCTCGGATTTTTATGCAATTTCGCAACTTCGTCCACGTAACTGGCGTGATGCGACCTACGTAGAAAGTTATTTCTCCTATTAACCAGTTGGTTAACTACGGAATTTAGTTTTGCAAATCTCTCGTGGGCTGCGCAAATAAAACAGGCGATGATGAGTTTACGCGTCAAACACCGGCGAAATGCTCGTGTTGTAAATTTTCCAACGAAATTAAAGCGAAACGACGATGGCTTACATTTTTATGGTTACATAAAATTTCAAAATTCCAGCAAAATTATAAAATCCATAAACAAGAAAAATGGACGAACCATGTAAGAGATTCGGTGGGTCTTTTCAGTGTGGAATTCTTCGAAACATAGTACGAACACATTTTCGAAATGAATTTCCTTCTGACGATATAAATTTGGACAAACGTTCTCCACGAGAGGCGTAGGTTTTGCAGCGGTTGCTGTGCAACGACATAGTTTTGCACTTGCAACTCGTAGTCGGTCGACCAACTTTCCAAGTTCGGGTATGTGGAATTTGTCCCGTAATTTGTCCGACACGTCCGACCAAAAAATTGAATCGTATTATATGTGTTATATTATATTCCAATCGTTATCGAGGATACAGCGACATACGCGTGAAAATATCCATCCATTTTGTAGAGAAACAAGATTACGCAAACAATTCCAACATTCCCGATATAACGTGAAAATAATCAACTCGGTTTGTAAAAATTGTTAATTAAACAATGCACGGGGAATAACCGATATACCAAAGAGAATAATCAAATTCTTCCTCATAAAATACATAGCAGTTTTATTGGCAATAGTAACGTGCCAAATTTCTATCGCTTCTTACTACAATTTCAATTCTTTATGGTAAATGGTAATTTTTATTTCATACTCGTCAAACGCACCGAAATACACTTTCAGTTTGACGTGTATACTCGTCGAACGAAGTTAACTGGTTAAAACGTTACGGGTGTTTCTTTCCCGTATTTCTTACGTTCTTAAGCGTCGCGCGAATTCTGTACATTTTCCCGCTTTTCGAAAGAAACGCAGGAAAGTCCAGGGTCTAACAGTTAATCGAGTAAACGCGAACGAACTTATCGTTCGACCTGGCAGAGTCTGGCCAACGATTTCACGTGCCATACGAGCGAAATAGCGAAATAAAGATAGAATTTCAAGTACAGTTTACCATCGAACCACGTGGTTCGAAGAGAAAATTGTCGCAGCTCGAGGATGCCGACGTAGCTGACTCGACGATCCGAGGTACGCGATTTCGCTCGTTGTATCTCGTCTTCTCCGACCGAAACTTTCTCATTCTGGGAACTTTGAAACACGTTGGAAAACGATCGTCGAGCGGAAAGAGCGGCGAACGAGGGACTTTTGGCAGCGAAGCCGCGGGCGTCCGCGTAGTTGCGCTCGTCAGGAGCCGATTTTAGGGGCTAAACGTCGGCGAGAGGAGAAAAAGCGGCGTATTTTGATGCGCGCGCGAGCCGGCCTGCGCCTATACGCGGCGAGTACTCGTACTCGAGAGTGCACGAGTGCTCGTTCACTGCACTCTCTCGCCGGCTCCAGGAAAGTGGTTTGGACCGTTAAAGCGGCGCTTTCGTTCCGCGCCTGGCCAACTACGAAACTTCCAATCCAGTGTTTTCGTACCTTTCCTCTTTCAAAAACTTAATCTCGCCCGTTTGTCACCATCTTCCTCTGCTACGAGTGATCTTCGTTGCTTTAATCTTGCTCGCGTCGTTCTCCGCGCCTGAGAAGAAATCGCATAATTTACGAACGCATGTCAGATCGTATTATCGAATTGCGCACATACTTTTAAGTGTTATTTGGTTGGATACATATAACTATTGTTTGAACTAGTATCGTGCTAAATAACTGTTTGTGCTAATTAATTCTCAACTATCGCTTTTATCGGTATCTACTAACTACGTAACGAGAGATAAGATCGGAGACGAAAATCGGAGATTGAAGAGCGTGTCTTACACGTTGCCTATGATTTCAGTGTCGAGATACTCGCGCATGCTACAGTTTTATATATGTCGAGTTCTCTTTTGGAATCATCGTTTGGATCGGCCATTGTTGTTATACAATATAGATGATATTTACTAGAACAAATATGATTACAGAATTTGACAAGTAACCGTGGCGATTAGATAGTCGAGATGCTAATGACAATGGTCTTAGGTTCGATAACGAATACACGGCCAACGGGATAACAAATGCGCTTTCTTGCAAAGTCTAAGTCGAATTCGACTTACTTGTGCACGATTCAAGTGTAACTAAACTTACTTGTCCACGGTGCACGTAGAAGTCAATTTACTAGTATCAGACCAAGTGGAACTGCACTTATATTCTCTTCTCTGTACCTCTCTGTATCCCTCGGGTTAAATATATCTTTTAAAAGGGAGCTGTACAACTACTCCATACCTCTGTTAGGTAAAAATGTCCATCCTGTGGCTACGTTTAGCGACCGGAGTGTCACTTTGAGTCCAAGCCTACTGTCATAAATCTCGGGCAAACATAATCGGATTGAATCATAAACAAGTACTTCTAAGTTTATTGGAGTACAGGTATTATTATTTAAGTACAGCTATAATAAAAAATCTAGACTAAAGTATTGGGCATCTTGCCAAAAATTCCAAAAGGAAGGACCCCGTGTTCTTTTATCTCCTACATATAAATTTTCTTTTTATTATTAAATTTGTACTTTAGAATTAGCTGAGTTAGAAGCTTAATTGCTAAATCGACACGTGGATGGCCACTCTCAGCGAGATACTATCTTCGACTTTGTCTATTTTATTTCTTTAGTGACGTCAATAGAGTGTTTTCTCTTCGGTCTTCTTTTTATCAGAGTGTTTTATGCGTATCAAATAAGAAAGAAACGACGGACGACGGACTATCGTATTAGGCGAATAACGCGCCACGTATCTTCTTGTATTTTCCACTTGAATTCGTATCGCGTACGCGTATCTTGGTGTCTAACTAGCCTAAAGCAAACCCTGGCGGGTAAACTAAAAGCTGGGATGATCCTGTCGGCGAGTGTTTGAAACTTCGCGTAATGCGATTAACGAGAGACGAGTTATATGTATGCAACAACTTTCAGCGTTCTTGGAGATTCAATTAGCCAGGCTGGTTATAGGCGCACGTGACGCACATGGCGCACGTGCTGTGGCTGCGTATCGATCAACGCATATTCACAGAGCACGACAGAACCGCGACAGATACGGTAGAAACACTCTGTACACCGTCTATTTACGGAATTGTCTACGCAGTGTTGGGCCACGCCGAGGACAACGCAAATGGATCGCGATTCCGCTTCCATTCTTATCAACCGTACGCTATACGCCTACAGGCTGCCTCAAAAGATTGGCGCCGAGCTTTAAGATACATTGTATGATACTATAGATAAATTATATTACACAGAATGTCTCTAGTAACTGGAACAGGCTATAAAACTTTGTTCCAAGCGAAGTTAAGATATATTGTATCATATTATATGGGGTGTCTCCAGCAACTGGCATAGAATATAGAACTGTGTTGCAAGTGAAATTAAGATGTATTATACTATAGATGTGTTATATTATGTCATATATATTGTACTATGCTATAGATATATTATACAAGATATATTACATTATAAAGGGTGTCTGTAATAACTGAGACAGGTTATAGGACTTTGTTGCAAGTGAAGCTAAGATATATTATATCATACTATAGATATATTCTATCATATCATGTATATTATACCATGTTATAGATATATTATGTCATACAGGGTGTCTCTAGTAACTGGGGCAGACTATAGGACTTTGTTGCAAGTGAAGTTAAGATATATTCTATTATATCATATATATTATACTATGTTATAGATATAATATACAGGGTATCTCAAGTAACTGGGACAGGCTATAGAACTCTGTTGCAAGTGAAGTTAAGATATATTGTATTATATTATACGGGGTGTCTCTAGTAACTGGCGCAGGCTATGTAGCTCTGTTGGAAGCAAAGTTAGAGAAAAATCGTAGAGGAAAACTTTCCACTGTTTAACGCGATTTATCGTATTACCGTACTCGCGCGGATGCTTTAGTACACTGCAGTTGCAGAGTGCAGATACACTTTTTCATTTAAACGAAACTATATAATTCGCTTGTAAAGCATTCGATGTACTTTACCGTTCCAACGTGATATAAAAATGTATCATGGTAAATAGTTGGAGAAAGTAATTACTTTGAAAGATGTTGTAATTTTGTAAAACTTCGCGGATGAGAAAGAAGGAGAAAATCAACCCGCAATACTTGTGCCTCTGATTCTTCTGCCTTCCATGCGCAAAATTTCTCGCCATTGAAATCGAAATAACTTTTAAAGTGGTTTCAGCTTTTTTTGGCTCGAGTAACATAATATCTTTCTGTAAACGATAAAAACTTGCATCGACTGCTTTATAAATAATTATAAAGTTTCATTTGAGAAAAGAATACAGTTTCACCGTTGCATCCGCGAGAAAATTACGATAGAGGCTGTTAAACAGTGAAAATTTTTCCTTTTCTCTTTTCTTTGTTATATTCATTATATTTCGTGTTTAATCGCGATACAAGGACATTTGCGATTATTTTATGTACATCTACTCTTACGATATCTCTGAATAAGATTAGATGCTACTTATCATTTCTACGATAACTTCGTTTTCCTTTCGTTTTTCACGGTCCAGCAAAATCGACGCAGCAGAACGCCGATTTGCAAAATTTTCCTCTACGATCTTTTCCCAATTTCACTTGCAACAGGGTCATAGCCTGTCCCAGTTACCAGAAACGCTCTGTATAGTACGTGATATATATCGTGCGCCTAAATTCACGGTACGAGCGAATCTCAGGCAGCTTGTCTGACTGAAAACGATACAAGCTTCAAGAATAACAAAACTACGCTTTATTCTCGAGAGACTGCAGCTTGAAAACTCTTGTACCCAACTAATTCTCGACTAGATAGGAATGGATAATTCGTCGTTGCACTTCTCCACTGTTTTACCTACATTAGTTCGTAAACTGAGGAAATCGAGTCCCGATAGAATAAAGTTTATAAAGTTGAATATTATCGTGAGGAGTTTGGACTTAAAACAACCGAACATTTCTCGCTATCCGACCGTACAACTTCCACCGTATTGTCACCAACGAGACGTACATACGTGCGTCGATTAATTATACTCTTTTCCTTAACCTTTTCGCTTCGAGTGCCGCTTATAGGCGGCGCCCGCGAGATGACCCGTGGGTACGAATATGCGACGAATCCTGATTTCGGCACCCCATATATCGAGCATACACCAGTGCCATCTGTAGTCAGTAATATATTTTTTCGTTATCGGCAGAACATTTTCTGTTGATCTTATTAATATATTGGATTAATCACTTCTTAAAAAATTACTCATTGTAGAAACAACGTCAGAATGTTTTACGCAATATATTTCAAACATCCAAACCTCGTATACTGTGTCGTGCTAAAAAATCTGTTAGTGAAACGATACTTCATATACGGTTCTTACAAGAATTACTGTTATTTAAGACTTAGGAAAACGTATATACAGCAACCATGCACACTGTGCGCATTTCTGGCGCAGGCTTCTGTTCAGTGACAGTACTTCGGCGGATTGGACTGCCGAAGCGAAAGGGTTAAAATAGTTGGATCAGTTAAGAACAATTAGGTTGGTAACTAAGTGATTGCGGGTTTTGCCAATACCACCTAATGACAAAATCCGCAATCACTTAGTTGCCAACCTATTATATTTGCTCCTCAATTTTTCATTTTCTATAATCAACATACCAGAGAACAAATACGGGGAATTGGAAAATAATCAGATATTTTGACACGTGTGAGTTATGTGTTTTTTTGTGAGTTAGATGTGTCAATACCGCCTAGTGACAAAATCCGCAATCACGTAGTTGCCAACCCAATAGATCGACGATGAATTGGCAATGGGAGGTCGCGCTACACGCGAAGAAAGGTATGAAACGCGGAATAAAATTTATTCTTGCTATCGAGAGAAACACAGCCAATGTATAAAAATGAACATTTTTCACTGCAAATGTTCAGATGCCGGATACTCTGCTGCCGTATACAACGTAGCTTCGTACGAGACTAGCCTCAGGTAAAGACGATTGTTTTACAGAGATGACAGAAGCTTGATTTTCAATCGACGATTACCGATTGTTTGCGACGTGATTTTATAGGGAAAAAAGAGGAAAAGAAGGAACGAGAGGCGAACGAGGAATAAGTGGATCAACGGAAGAGCGACGGATCGTGAGACAGAATCGAATAATGGAGCGTGGAAGGTTGACAGAACGGTCGTTAATCAAAGCGATTAATCGAATGTCACGGAACACGTCCGTCGCTGAATTCCACGGCTTAGAGAACGGTACTTGAACGGCCTGTACATTGCACAATACTTTCCAATCTTCGGCCATAATGAGCCGCAACAACGCGCCACCTGCGAAATGGAGCATTTTATCCGCGTTTCCTCTCCTCTTTTCCTCCTACAACTGAATCGTGACGGCAATCCGGTGTCCTCTGTATATTCCTTTAGACTATGGCCGCGTCTGCATGACTCAAGGTTCAGCCTCGTATCGATTAAAAACCAAAAGAACGCACGTAATTACGTTTGCACGCGAAATCGATCGAGCATTTATTCGAGTCACTGCCATGTTGTAATATTAATCGAGCACGTCCACGGTTCGTTATTTTATTCTTGCGATCTCGTTTGAAACAATCGCTTTGGAAATGCAGACGAAGAAAAATGATTTTATATTGGTTTGGCAACTAAGTGATTGCAGGTTTTTACATTAGGTGGTAATGACAAAATCCGCAATCACATAGTTGCCAACCTATTATATTTGCTCCTCGATTTTTCATTTTTTATAATCAGCACACCAGAATATAAATATGGGGAATTAGAAAATAATCAAATATTTTGACACTTGTGAGTTGGATGTTTTTTGTCAGTTAGGTGTGCCAATACCACCTAGTGACAAAATCTGTAATCACATAGTTACCAACCTATTATATTTGCTCCTCTATTTTTCATTTTTTATAATCAGCACACCAGAATATAAATATGGGGAATTAGAAAATAATCAAATATTTTGACACTTGTGAGTTGGATGTTTTTTGTCAGTTAGGTGTGCCAATACCACCTAGTGACAAAATCTGTAATCACATAGTTACCAACCTATTATATTTGCTCCTCTATTTTTCATTTTTTATAATCAACACACCAGAATATAAATATGGGGAATTAGAAAATAATCAAATATTTTGACACTTGTGAGTTGGATGTTTTTTGTCAGTTAGGTGTGCCAATACCACCTAGTGACAAAATCTGTAATCACATAGTTACCAACCTATTATATTTGCTCCTCTATTTTTCATTTTTTATAATCAGCACACCAGAGAATAAAAATGGGGAATTGGAAAATAATCAAATATTTTAACACTTATGAGTTAGGTGATCATCAGTTAATTGCCAATAAGGATTTGAATACGCAGGTTCCAGCGTGCTTGATAAATTTTCAAACTCGATTCTCTCGAGAACTGAACCTTAAACGAAACAATTTTATTACATATTTTGCTGTTATTCTTTCGTAATTTATTATTCCACCGCATACTGTATATTATCGTAAATCGTTGGAAAATCGTCGCAACTTTTACGAGACGAAATCGAGAAACATAGGAAAGGTGGAGTGTATCGGTCTGATTTCTGAGAAGCTTCATCAATCTGCTATCTGGTGATAGCTTGGCTATGAAAAAACGTAATACACATTACGACGAGAATCGTGAACAGAATACAAGGTACACTTTGATGCAACATTTTTCACCAACGCAGACTGTTATGGAAATCATGGCACGAAGATAACAGCAAACTCGATTCACCATCAACGTCATTCCATTTCCTCCGTTTTCGTCGTTCCGTTTCGTTCGAACGTAGTGTACTTTACAGCCTATTTATTTGGCAACTAAGTGATTGCGCATTTTGTCAATACCATCTAATGACAAAATCCGCAATCACTTAGTTGCCAAGCCAATCGAACGCTCGCAATTGAGCTGAAAAATAAGCGAACAAATAGTGGAAGCAGATATCGATGAAATTTAATCTAATTAGTAGAGTCGTTACACGCGTAGATTTTATCGATTATCTGTATCTTTATCGTACATAGCTTATCTACTGAATAATTGAAATAAATATTTACATTTTCATGTATTTAATTCAACTTCGTTCACATACTTACTCTACCTGTTCTACCTGTTCACATTTTTCTTCACAGCTACGTTTCAATTGCATTTATCGGAAAGATACTTCGGTCGATAGCCGATCAATTGAACTCGTTGTTGGTCGAATTCTCCGAATCCAAACGTGAGCTCCAATTGTACGAAAGATAATAAATAGATAAATGAGAAAAATTGGAAAGCCCCTATTATACGAACTCCAATTATACAGAGTGGTCCGTAACTGGTGCTGCAATTGCATTATACAGGGTGACTGTAGGAGAAAAAATTGGACGTAAACGTGGAATGAAATTCGTTGGGAAGATAATCGAGTTTGAGAATTTGCCAAGTATACTTAACGCTAGAACTATCGATAGTTGACACGAAACTATCTCTATCAAAGCCAGTGAAAATGAGTGGTCTTTAAGAAATACATAATGATAGAATATTTTTATATTTATTGATTTATTACTTTCCGTTGAAGTGGTCACCACTTCTAACAAAACTATACATCTGGTCTTTTAAATTTTCTCAAGCACTGAAGCCATCGACAACGAATAGACAAAAGACTGGGACGAAAACAGACCATAAACAGTAGACAGACGACGTTGGCTTGGACCAGCTCAAATTGTATTTCTACTTATTATTACACTTCACTATTAAAATACATTTTCTACCTTACAATTTATCCACGCGTTTCTCTCTTTATACACCGAATAACCTCAACACTTTCTTACAGAAGGAATTCCATGTTGTGCAGTACATTTTTAGTATTATTAACGATGATCCCTAAAATGATCCCTAAACGAGGGTTGGCACATTTATAAAATCGCAGAACCAGTCATTTTCACTGGTGTGGTATTTCCAGCGTTAGCATCTAGCGATCTAGCGATCGATCCGCGATTTTCCCGATAACTGATATCGTCGTATCGAACGATACGCAGTACAAATTTTAAAAACGTGTGGCAAGTTGTACGAAACGAGGAAACTGGTTAATTGGGGTTCGATAAACAGATTGCAGGACCCTTTTACACTTTGACGAGTGCCAGTCATTTTGACTGCTATTGGTATAAGTAGCCTTGATGCAAAGTTATTTTGAGTTTGAATACGTAAAGAACAAAATAAAATTCATTATATTATTCTTTTAGTTATCGTTACCAAAGTCATTACATCATTGTGGAAAAAGATATAACACGAAGTATTAGGAATTTTAAAATAGAATTGTAAAACCAGTCGATCTGACTGATGTGGTAGTTCTAACGTTAAATCCGGCTTGTTCCTAACTGAACGAGAGCGAATAATCGACAGATGGTTGAGCTACGCGTGAAAACAAGCGACAAAAGTAAAGTGAAATTCTTTCGTAAGATACCTGTTCTCTGAGACAGATAAATTTGCAAATGCCAACTTCATCTTCCTCAAAACGACGACTTAAATTTTATTCTACAACTTTTTCACAATTTCCACTTATCTTCGCACGTGTACAGGTCTGCAACCGATCGCTTGCTCGTACCTAGCCAATTAGTTCGACTACGATTGGTTCCGTTATACTTGGACTATTCCTTTTTCTTTTTCTTTTTATTTGATAGAATTTTTACAATCAATTCTCATCGACGATTATAAATAAATTATTTTGGCGTTAATTATTTTAACTCGGATTATAAGTGTTTATAGTACGTTTGATTCTAGTTGGACTATCGAAACTCGATTTTACAGGTCACCCTGTATAAAGCGTTTGCCCTGCGACAAGTTCAGACGAACGGAGTTCCACTGCACTCGATTGGCCTCGCCTAGGTTTATTAAAATATCGAGAAACGTTGATGCGGAGGAACCAACGATCGCGCGGATCCACATTCGGCTTTCGCCTGTCGGAAGCTCGGTTCGGCGATGATTCTCGAGCGATCGATCTTCCGATTGCGAAAGGAATCTCGTTGTGGAGAAAAATAGGTCGAGCGCGTTCAAAGCCTTCTTCTTGCTTTTTTCAATTCGATTCGCGTCGATTCTACTTGCAGCGAACGTAATCCAGCGACGATTCGATGCTACTCACGTTCAAGTCAGAGCCACTGACCTATTGTCAAGGTTGCAATGGCCGTGCTAATTGAAAGTTCGTTATACGATGTTGAATCGGCGCCACGTTAATTCCCTCGGGCCATCGGTTTACCGAAAATTAAGGAAAACCGGGAACGTTCGCGGATAGACGTGGCCCTGTTCCTTAAGTGGCAACTTAATTTTCCAGCAAATGGATGAATCTCGAGGGGAAGGTTTCGCGTTACGGAACTAGCAAGATAGAATGGCACATCGTTAGTTGTGCAATGCTTCGACGAGATTATCAAAATTAAACGCGTAATTTGTGTATCTGTGTATTTTCTATTTGAATGTTCGTATTTCCATATTTTCTATGCTTCTCGTATCTTCTATATCTCTTTACATCTTCTATGGCTGTTGTTCTATCGTACGCTCTATGTGTACGTATTTCTTTCTAAGAATCTCGCAGCGGTATGGAGGCAGCCGTAATATTCCAATCGTATTTATCGAGAAAGAAAGGAAGCTTTAAATTCCATACTTAAAAAAGTAAGAAAACTCGATACTGGAATCTCAGTCTTTTTTTTTCTTTTTTTATTTGGTACACTATTAACGATCAATTCTCATTGATAATTATAAGTAAATTATTTCGACGTGCTACTGTAACTTGGATTAGAAGAGTTTGTAGTATGTTTGATTCTATTAGGTCATCCCATAAGCTCGTTTCGTTCTTCGAGCGGTTATATATGTTAAGATTGTTTACATACCTTTCAGTTTCATGAAAAAATGTAATGCCCCTCTCGTTGTACAACTTCTTCCCATTTTTCAAGTGCTTATGTCTATAAATCGACATATGAAATGTATACACAAAAGATTCAACTAGAATCAAACAAACATTTACTAAACGTGACATAGAACCACGCCAGAATAATTTACTGAAAATTCTCAATGAGAATTGATCGTAAAATTCTTGCAAATAAAAATACAAATTCCACATTACCTGACAGTGAACCCTTAGGCTTTGACCTGACCTTTGCACATGGCCCAACATTACATTTTCCCCATTACGTAGGGCAATCAGGATCCTCTCCTTGCCCCTCAACTCCAGCAAACGCAACATATAAAAATTGCAAGCATTCGACCACGAGACTATTTTTCTTTTATTTGGTAGACTTTTTACGATCAATTCCCATTGAGAATTATAAGTAAATTATTTTGCCGCGGTACTGTAACTTGAATTATAAATGTTTATAGTATGTTTGATTCTAGTTGAATCTAATGCTTCGATCTAAAGGGTATCGTCCTTTTAGTCTGCGGATCTGATCCAAGTAATTGAGTAACTAATGGGTTCTGGAGATTGTTAACACTTATGTTATATCTGTTACTGAATTTTGATATTTCTTCTTTGACTGTGGGTATCTTAATGTCGCGATGTATCGTTTTGTTGGTAACATACCAAGACCAAACATCTTAGAGTTTCTGATTGGAATCATTGAAAAATGTCTATGTTAGAATTACTCGCTGTTCCCCCTAGTTGGATCCCATAGGTCGAAACAGGTTTTAGTATGGCTTTATATAGCGTTATTTTACTCTGCGTGTTTAAGTTACAGCGTCTACCAATGAATCAGTAGAATTTGTTTAGTTCCGATTTCAGTTGTTTGGATTTATCTACGATGGAATCTCAGCTGACTACGAATTTGTAGCACGTTCGAACGAGTGATTCGACTGGCAATCTTTACTCTTTACTCGTTATTTATATCTTTAGCTAGAAATTCATAGTTCGAAGTTGCAGACATCTAGAAATGTAGCGTAGTATCGTGGACGGATTGCCTGGCAGATATCGGGTGTGTGTTGTCAACGTTGTCATTTGTTATTATATTAACATATTGTAGTATCATGGACGAGGAGCCTGGGGGGTGTCGCGTGGATTATAAGCAAGCGGTTGCTGAGCATGTACGTAGTTAGGCTAAGACAAAAGACAAGGGGTTGCTAGGGGACAATAAACGAATTAACAGCGGTATGAGTTGAGAAGCCAGAGAGTGCTGATTACGTTGTCGAGATAGTGTTGTTAGCGTTGCTGAGACAGAGTTCAATCTGTGTTGACGAGAGTTGTTAATTATTTATCCACTTGTCTTAATTCTAATACGTTGTTACGATCAGTTCATGTTAATAACCATGGTCTTCTGTTTAATTAACATCTGCTTAATCCAGTTATCATTAACAAACTAATCATAACAACGTAATAACCATGGGTTTCTGTTTAATTAACATCTGTTTAATCCATTATCATTAACAAACTAATCATAACAACGCAATAACCATAAACATTATAAACTAATCATAACAACGTAACAAACTAATTATAACAATGTAACAACCATGGTTTTCTGTTTAATTGACATTTGTTTAATCCATTTATCATTAATAAACCAATCATAACAACATAATAACCATGGTCTTCTGTTTAATTAACATCTGTTTAATCCATTATCATTAACAAACTAATCATAACAACGTAACAACCATGGTTTTCTGTTCAATTAACATCTTCTTAATCCATTTATCATTAATGATCTAATCATAACAACATAATAACCATGGTCTTCTGTTTAATGAACATCTGTTTAATCCTATTTATCATTAATGAACTAATCATAACAACGTAACAACCATGGTTTTCTGTTCAATTAACATCTTCTTAATCCATTTATCATTAATGATCTAATCATAACAACATAATAACCATGGTCTTCTGTTTAATGAACATCTGTTTAATCCTATTTATCATTAATGAACTAATCATAAAACGTAATAACCATAAACGTAATAAACTAATCATAACAACGTAACAACCATGGTTTTCTGCTTAATTAACACCTGTTTAATCTACTTAACATTAACAAACTAAACATAACAACATAACAACCATGGTTTTCTGTTTAATTGACATTTGTTTAATCCATTTATCATTAATAAACCAATCATAACAACGTAACAACCATGGTCTTCTGTTTAATTAACATCTGTTTAATCCATTATCATTAACAAACTAATCATAACAACGTAATAACCATAAACATTATAAACTAATCATAACAACGTAACAGACTAATTATAACAATGTAACAACCATGGTTTTCTGTTTAATTAACATCCGTTTAATCCATTTATTATTAATAAACTAATCATAATTATTTACGATACTACAATATATTTATATAATGATTTTGTCATTAGGCGATAATGAAAAAATCCGCAATCACCTAGTTGCCAACCCAATTTTTATTCTCCTCTGCTACTTTTCGTTATCGTGTTTCCGCTATCTCCGCAGCTGAGATCATTCGCGACGTCGGAGCACCTTCATGGCCCTGACCTAATCTTCTCTCTTCGCTTGGAAAATATCCGAAACGTAGATTCGCAAGAGCCTTAGGACTTGGTACGCGTCATTCCTCTGATTTCACCCAGCCTTCGTCGATTAACACGCGTCATTCCTCCGATTCCACCCAGCCTTCGACAATTAACACGCGTCTCTCATCTCCGGTCTCATCCGATCAAACACGCGCTGCTTCTCGAAACAACTCAACATAGATTTTCTGTGTTTCGTATGCATCGTGGTTTGCACCGCGCTACGAGCACAACGTGTCATGATTATTCACCGGTAATGGCCTTACTTGATCTAAGGTCCCTGAAGGAACGTACATTCGTCGTTGATTTTTCTTCGCTGCACGAAACAATCAATCGGTGACCTTACGAGCGATCCGCGTATTTTTTCTTCCATCCACATTTATGCGCCCAGACTTCTCGCTAGGCTTTAGGCAAACCGTTACTCTTCCAGTTTCACGTTTGCCAGTCCAAATATTTCCATCTAGATACCCTAAATCGTGTTTGCTGTGTAGCTGACAGTTTTTCTGGCCGCGTAAATCTTTTCTCCAGGCCAGTGAGACGTGTCGTTCGAGCGAATCATCTACGAGACGTTATCTCTGTCTTGAATTTACTGCGAACGAACTGTGCTTTTTATATTCTATATTTTGCAAAAATTTCTATTCTATTTTGTTCCTTTTCTAAGTATCCAGTAATTGTCTATCGTTGTAAAAATGCTTAATGCTAATGCTAAACGCTGATGGGATGGGTCCTGTATATAAATAAATAAATAAAGGGTTCTATTGGAAAATAAGGCTGTATGCAAATACTTTTCATAGCCAGTGTATAACGGGCGATCTTAAAAGCGAAGCGAAGCCTTGGCCACGTTGTTTTAAAGCGATTCAAGGCGATTCGGATGAGCCTACTACACGGCGAGTATGGCGTTCCTCGCAACCTATTCAATGGAATCGTTAGGAGGAAAGGTAACCGGCGAGCCGGTTTACCTGCGACTGTTTACTCATAGCCGACGTCGTTGTGATGTTTGTTCCCTCTTAACCCAGAGTCCCCCGAATTTTTGAACGTCGGACGTGCAGCGAAACTTAAGCTTCAGCCTGCTCCGCACTTGACAATTATCTCACGAATTATCTGACCTTATTTTTCAACTTCGTTCTAAGACGAACGCGTGTTTCGTTAGTCGAGCTGAAAAATTCACGCAGTTCGCGCGAATAAAGCAACTTGGTTGACTGATAGAGCTGAAAAAATTAACTGGATACATTTAGTCGAGTTAAATTCTTGTTTCTTTGTATTGGTCATTTTGTAAATAGAAACTTGTACGAGGTGAATCAAGTTCGAGATAAGATCATGGGAGTGTGAAATTCACGATTGTAGCTGAGAAAGATTGAACTGGAAAATCAAACTCCCAGCATGAACGAAAACTTCAGTTGGGTTAAGTGCTGTCGTCTTTAAATAAAAAAAAGCAATGAAAATGAAAGTTTGTTTGGGGCAAATCAAACTTAAGGTTCAGACACGAAATTCATGAAACTAATGTTCCAGATAAGATGATGGGAATGTGAAATTCACGACTGTAGCTGGAAAATCAAACTCCCAGCACGAACAAAAAACTTACGTTGGGTTAAGTGCTTTCGTCTTTAAATAAAAAAAGCAATGAAAATAAAAATTTGTTTGGGGCAATTCAAACTTAAGATTCAGACACGAAATTCACGAAACTAATGTTCCAGATAAGATGATGGGAATGTGAAATTCACGACTGTAGCTGGAAAATCAAACTCCCAGCACGAACAAAAAACTTACGCTGGGTTAAGTGCTGTCGTCTTTAAATAAAAAAAGCAATGAAAATAAAAATTTGTTTGGGGCAATTCAAACTTAAGATTCAGGCACAAAAATCACGAAACTAATGTTCCTGATAAGATGATGGGAGTGTGAAATTCACGGCTGTAATTGAAAAACATTGAGCTGGTAAATCGAACTCCCAGCACGAACGAAAATTTAAGTCGAGCTAAGTGCTTTCCTCTGCGTTAATAATTCTGCAAATAAAATGTTGTTCGAGGTGAATCAAGCTTAAGGTTCAGACACGAAAATCATGAAACTAATGTTCCAGATAAGATGATAGGAGTGTGAAATTTACGACTGTAGCTGGAAAACATTGAACTGGAAAATCAAACTCTCAGCATGAACGAATACTTACGTCGGCTTAAGTACTTTCGTCTTTACATAAATAAAAGTAAAGAAGATAACAATTTGTTTAGGACGAATCGAGCTTAAGATTCAAAAACAAGAATCACGAAAATAACCAAAAAATTGAACTGTTACTATAGGACGGACAAAGAACTTAAAAAATCCAACTTTGACTTAAATTCTTGCTTCCGTGCCAGTCAGCCTGTAAATAGAAATTTGTACAAAGCGAACTGAGCTTAAGGTGGCACGAAATTCGTGTCATAGATAATAGGAACGTGAAATTCGGTCGAAATCGTCGACAAAAGACGAAACGACCGCTTTGAACAGTACGAAACAGACTTAAGGACACGGTTACGGACAGTTTGCGTTAGACGAAGCTTCAGGTAGGGTGGATCAACCTCGTGTACACCTGCGTTTCCTGTCACCTGACGACCGGAAGTCCATCGTCCCCCTACAACAGCCAATTCACTCTCGTTTTTCGACCACAACGAAACCCGAATTTCCCAATCTGTGTTTCGTGAAACGATAAATATTAACGGGAAACGTAAGAAAATATTAAATAGACGATATTTCTCGACCAGTCGTACATCGAAATCACGTCGATAGCAACATGTCACGCGATCAATTTCACTTTCTAAGAATCTTGACGTCACCTTCCACGAAGATTCCTCGCGTTCAGATAACAACGCGTTCCCTTTCCGTTTGTAAACTCGTTTCCGCGTAATTCGCAGTCTGTAAACGACGAATCACTCGCAGACTTCTCACTTAGCTTCTAATAAAATGAGTAATTAAATACTCAATCGCGTGCAAACTCTATGGAAAGGATACGCTTCCATTTCGTTGTCCAATTTTTACGTTTTGGTTGATAGAACGAACTATTCGATTGGCAACTAAGTGATTGCGGATTTTCTCAATAACATCTAATGACAAAATCCGCAATCGCTTAGTTGCCAAGCCAATAGTTGAAGAATAATCGGTTACGTTCGATCGCGCACTTTATTCTCAGAATAAATGGTAAATCCATAAATGGTAAATATTTTGTAAAAGACGAGCATCTACTTTAGTTTTCACGTAGTTTAATTTAACGAAACCTCCTTAAAGCTGCTTATCTGATATCATTAACATTTCTGAAATATTCAAGGAGGTGATGAAACAAATGGAATGACAATAATTAATAAAGAGAATAACCGTAGAATAATTTTTATATGCGATTGATTAACGATCCAGTGAATTTCAAAATTGCTCCAAAAAAAAAAAAAAAAAAAAAAAAATAAGGAAGATACCTTACGATTCGTTGCTATAGAATCCTTAGTCGTTTTAACCAGTCAGCGAGTATACTCGTCGCGAAGTAATGGCAGTATTTCGCGTTACGACGAGTAATAAACCTAAAACATAAAAGGGTCGTTTCGTTGCAACTTAATTCTATCTTACAACAGCCGCGCGTACTTCGTGTTTGACGAGTATACTCGTCGTCGCTCGTCTTCCGCCACACGTTTTACGTATACGCTGTTGAAAGAGACGGAGCAACAGCCAACCGGTCAAAGTCTCCTCGAGTCTGAAAATTCGGATTTCGGTGTGGTAACGTACCACACAGTCGCAGTATCATTTTCAACGTGTCGTATTTCAACGCTAATTTCTCCACGAAGAACTGTGCGAGAAACCGAACGATGCCGGACCTGTTTAATATTTCAAGCTACTCGTCCGCATAGACAGAGAAACATAGAGAAAAGATAAATTTTCTGCATCAGGTAGTTGCCTTTTTCAAGCGCTAACAGTAGGACAAACAACTCCCCCGTGGATCGAGCGACGCTTAGCACACGCACGTGGCCAATCGGACAGTCTGTTTGCAGGGAACACGCCGTGTGCGTCCGCACCTGACAGAACAAACAGGCTGATCAATCGAGCACGCGATAGACGCGCAACCCCATCGGTGAGTCACCGGTGACAAATAAAAATTCATGGTGACCTATCGGTCTTTCCCAGGAGTAGATACATCGACAGTCAAAAGTGAATGGTACTATAACGTGAATAATAAGTGTTTATCGTACGTTTGATTCCAGCTGAATCTAATGTTTAAATCTAAAGGCTAATGTCTTTTTAGTCTGTGGATCCGTCGTGTCAAGTAATTGAGTAACTAGTGGGTTTTGGTGATTGTTAATTCTTATATCATATCTTGTTGACAATTTTGCATATTAATTACCGAAATAATGGTATAGGAACACTAAATCTATATTTAGAATTTATATTAGAATAGTTCTATATTTATTTGATAAACGATTCCAAAGATTTTCGTCGATACTCACTTGCACGCGTCTCGCCTTCTTCCATACCACACTGTTAACGAACAGTTTATATTCTTTTGTTTTCGAGACGCCACGCACACATATACTTCCACACACTCGTGTTCACCTACATGTATCACTACCGCATAAATAAAATTACGCGTATCTCAACATATCTATTACTGAATTTCGATATTTCTTCTTTAACTGTGGGTATCTTAAGGTTATGTATCGTTTCGTCGGTAACATACCAAGGTGCATCTATTAAGGAGTTTTTGATCGGAATCGTTGAAAAATTTCCATGTTGCCCATAGTTGGATCTCATAGGTCCAGACAGGTTTTAATATGGCTTTATATAGCTGTTGAGAATTCTGGATCTTAATTGCCGAAATAATGCTATAGGAACACTATGTTTACATTTAGAATTTATATTAGAATAGTTATATATTTATCTGATAAACGATTCCAAAGATATTCATCGATACTCACTTGCACGCGTCTCAGCACTTTCTTTTCTCACCATCTTCCATACCAGACTGCCAACGAAGTCTGCTGTGGGAGACTAGCAAGATATTTTTGAAAACAGCCATTTTTGTAATTTTTAAGGATTTTCGTTAGCTTTCTTGTTGCGTTATTTAGCTTACGCTTGTCTTCGGGTGTTCTAAGCCTGAATTTTTCTGCGATTTTTATTACTACGTATTATGTATATGAACGGATCGCGTTTATTATGCTGATGTGTAAATATTCCGTGGCTGCTTCTATATCTTCGTTTGTTTTTAAGAATACTGAGGCTGATGTCGAACGATTGAATACTTCCCTAGAGAGCTGCCAGTTTGTGAGTTGGTTGTGAACAAAGCCATTAGGTTGATTTTTGTTAGAATTTAATCTTAAACTTAAGATAAATAATCTGTGGAAGACACAACGTTTATGTTGAAATAATATTGGGTGATATTTATTAAACGGAATTACAGAACCAAATGTATTTAAAATATAAGCGTGTGACAAAGTGTGCAGGTAAAGAATTTATGGATTGTTCACAGTTGACCAGTTACTCTTAGACTGACTGTAGGTAGTGATTCATGGCCCTTACAAAATTTAAACCCCACTCTCTATACAGTAGCGAGTATGACCTGTGTAAGTGTCCTGTTCAAATGCCTGTGTAGCTGCCTGTGTAACATTATTTGTGTCCACGTGTGTAATATCGTTGTATTCCAACAATTTTCCAATAATTGTTGAGTTAATTGTTGCTATGACTGGTGAATGATCCGAAGAGAGTTGCACGGAGGAGTCGATTTGGATATATCTTGGCGAGATGTTTTCAGTTGTAAAGAAGTCTAATAGGTCAGGTAGTTTGTTAGCGTCAGTGGGCCAGTAAGTGGGTTCGTTTGTACCGAGGTAATTAAGTCTGTCGTCGTTAATGCATTTCAAAAGACTTACTCTGCGCGCCTAAGTTGAAACGTCTGCCTATGAGCCAATAGAATTTTCTTAATTTTAATTTAAGTTTATTTTAATTTCCATGTCATTCTTCTGTCCATAGTCATAGTCAGATATCTGTCTGAATCTTTGTTTGGAATTGCAATATTATTTATGGCCACGTGGTGAATATACTTAAGAAAAAGAAAAAGAAGAAACAGAAATAGGTTCGCATAATATCGACTTGCTGCGCACCTAATTACGTTTCGTACATTATAGCATGGTAATTCGTCTTCCCACGTACTTGGTATCTTCGCAGCTTAATTTATGCGGCATACGAGAGTCGTTGAAAGAATTTTCTGGCTTCGTGGTATGCCAGATACACTCGCTTTCAACTCACATTGTGTATACGTTACTGTCACGCGTGTACAGCGTATCGCTGTATAACACGTTACTCTAACTTGTACGTCACGAGATACGTACAATTGGAGCATACGATAAACGTTAATGGACTTTGCGATTACCAAATGAAATTGTCGAGTCTTCCGCGAGCAACGCGCAATCCGATAACACGTTTCGACAATACAGAAAAAAGAAAAACAAGAAAAAGAAGGCAACGTGTAATTGGAAAAGCATTGTAACTTCGAAACGTTCAATTTCCAATTCGCACGCCACGTCACATAGCCATTTAAATTATCGAAGTAATCATAACGAGGTAAAATTAACACGGACAATAACCGTCAAGGTCTGGCGATATGGTAAATCGTTATCCGCGTAAAATTCTACTTTGTGAAAGCTCGAAGTAGCTTTGAAATTTCGTTCGTGGACCATCGTGCGCCATATCACCGAGCCACATCATACGCTCTGTTCTTCCGAAGAATTTGAAAAAAGCTAGAAACACGGGCTTAAGCGAAAGATAGGAACGTTACTCGTATGCACACAGAAGGAACGAGTAGAGAGATAAGTTTTCGATATCAGGTGCCGAGACCCGATAAAGCACATTCCAGGCCACAGTTCTCATGCTGCACGCCGACCGTGTGTCGTGTCAACAATTTTTCGTGCCCGTGTGTTCATCGGTGTTTTTTCACGCGGTTCGTTCACCTGTTGCCACTCTTCTACTTATCGGAGGGGCTGGTTTATCCCTCGTTCATCCGGAGGACCACGATTATGCTGCCGAATCGACGATGACCGACGTCAGCTGGATCTCTTGCGACTCTTGCAGGGCCTGTTGGCTCTGTGTCGCTCACAGACTTGCCATCCTCGCTCTTTTCTGCAGGTAAACCAAGGTTTCTCGTAGATGCGATGCACACTGACTCATCGAGGTATTTCATTATCGTAAAAGCTTATCGTAAAAGTCTTCGAGGAATATATCTCGTGTGTTGTATTAATCGTTTCGAAATTTCATTAGCCCCAACCAGACGCCACTGTCACGATTATGTCGGTCAAATATGAAATCACACTCCACTGACCACGCTAAAGAAATAAAATAGTCAAACTCGAAGATGGTATCCATCCACGTGTTATTTAGCAATTAAGTTAGAAACATTTGCCGAATGTCCAGCTTTGCAAGAAATTGTAAAGTACAAATTAAGTGATAACGAAGAAAGGAAAACTAAGAATTCTAATCACATGTGTGAGAACGAGAGAGTTTTGCTCGCTCTAACCTTCTCCAAGATTTCTTTCCAATCACGGAGCCAAATAAGTTAGGAAAATTTACCGAATGTCCAAATTGGACAAATTGTAAAGTATAAATTAAATAATAAAAAAAGAAAGATATGAAATCAACTTGTAAATCTATTTATTGTATGCGTTATACGTCGGCGTGTTAAAAATTGTATTTTATAGCATTGTGTGTATATATATTGCGCGTATCGCGCAAAACATTTACAAACTCGACTATCGCGATTACGTTGGTGAGATAGGAAATCGGACGGATATGAATATCGGTCGTTGTACGGGTGAAAATGAGTGGAAAACGCGGAATAAAGTTGTTTCTTGAGAGACTTCGTTTCCGAAAGTATAAACTTGAAAAATGTTACTTTATATCTTTTACTTACTTTCGTTTCTACGATAACATCCTATCGATCGTTTGCGCAAATCTAGTTGGTAATTAGCCATGTTTCAGTATACTTGATGAATCGTGAAACTCGATTTTTTCGAAAATTATATCTTAGAATGAGAAAACTTTGTTGTAAAAAGTAAAACTCGTTCTACGATTTTCGTAAGAATCATCTCGTAGCCGCTTGCGCACGTTATTCCGCCACACCCTGTATATTAGGTTTAATATAATACGTACAATAATATAGGTTTGGAAAATTGGCGTTAAATTCGATCAACATGATCGTGACAACTGTATGTAATCACAATGAGATTGTAAAATGTTTTAGATGATACGTGAAATAATACGTAAAAATTGTTTATGTCAATTGTTCAGATACTATATATATATATATTGTTATATATATTACTTATAGAAACTTAAAAGAAACTTAACAAACAGCAACGTACAAAGACTTATAGAAATCTAACAAGCAACAAATAGCAACACGTACAAACTTATAGAAACCTATAAAAATTTACGAGAAACATAATAAACAGCAATGTATAAAGATTTATAGAAACTTATAAAAACTTATAGAAATCTAACGAGTAACAAACAGCAATATATACAAACTTATAGAAACCTATAGAAACCTAAAAGAAACTTAACAAACAGCAATGTATAAAGATTTATAGAAGCTTATAAAAACTTATAGAAACTTAACTAGCTACAGACATCAACATATACAAACTTATAGAAACCGACAGAAACTTAGAAGAAACTTAACAAACAGCAATGTATAAAGACTTATAGAAACTTAACGAGCTACAGACATCAACACGTACAAACTTATAGAAATCTACAGAAACTTAGAAGAAACTTAACAAACAGTAATGTATAAAGATTTATAGAAACTTATAAAAATGTATAGAAATCTAACGAGTAACAAACAGCAACATATACAAACTTATAGAAATCTATGGAAATTTAGAAGAAACTTAACAAACAGCAACGTATAAAGATTTATAGAAACTTATAAAAACTTATAGAAATCTAACGAGTAACAAACAGCAACATACAACATACAAACAACATACAAACTTATAGAAACCTATAGAAATTTAGAAGAAACTTAACAAACAGGAATGTATAAAGGATTATAGAAACTTATAAAAACTTAAACGTGTACCAAACAGCAACATATATAAACTTATAGAAATCTATAGAAACTTAGAAGAAACTTAGCAAAGAGCAACGTTTACAGACTTATAGAAACTTAAAAGGTAATAATTCGGATAATAATATATATATAAGTATTATCCGAAATTAGATCTCGAAATACGATAATAGAGTAGAACTGTTTTTCTTCCGAAGACAGGAAAAAGTATCCACTCGTATATAACGTTACACGATGCGTGGAGGGGAAAGGTATTTAATGAAATCAGGGAGGCACATTTTCCTTCGCTTGACCCGAAATAAACTAACGTCGGTGGCATAAAGCGAGGGAAAATAGTCGGTTGATCGAATTTCCTCGCGGAAACATCGTTCGGGGCAAAAACTGGAAAAGAAGAAGAAACGAAGTTTTCGGGACGCGACTTCCTCGTTTTCTTCGTATCGAGGCTATCTCCTTGGGAAAGAGCAAAGCACGCTTCATCGATCATAGATAACCACCGCTCTTCGTTCACAGGTGAATTGCAGTCGCTTCACTCGACAATCGAGATTGCTCGCCAACTGACGCAATCTTAAAGACTTCTAGTCGAAGCTTCCGTGATTCTAACGTACTTTCGATCGTCGTATCGAAACCCACGATTTAAAGCTACGTTCTCATCGAAGCCAACGAGTAGAATGTTTCAGTTGTCGCATGTTTCAAACAGTATCCAACGAGCATCAACTCGTAGAAACATTTTATTTGCACTGAAACGACATAGTCGGAGGAACGTCTGGATTTTGTTTCGCTTCCAAACAGACGTTTGTTTCCGTCGTGAAATGTTCCTCGTTGTTGCTTCAGCGAGGATGCAGCTTAACGTTAAGGCTCCACTGGAGCAGAGTAAAACAACTTTTTATCCCCTTTTGTTGCTGCATGTTCCAAAAAACATTTCCAACCAACGGCAACTTTATGTAGAAACTTGTAAAAACTTGTAAAAATTTAGAGAAACTTAACGAGCAACAAATAGCAACACGTACAAACTTATAGAAACCTATAAAAACTTATGAGAAACTTAGCAAACAGCAACGTATAAAGATTTATAGAAACTTATAGCAACTTACAGAAACTTAACGAGCAACAAACAGCAACACGTACAAACTTATAGAAACCTATAGAAACTTACGAGAAACTTAGCAAACAGCAACGTATAAAGATTTATAAAAACTTGTAGTAACTTACAGAAACTTAACAAACAGCAACGTATAAAGATTTATAGAAACTTATAGCAACTTACAGAAACTTAACGAGCAACAAACAGCAACACGTACAAACTTATAGAAACCTATAAAAACTTAGAAGAAACTTAACAAACAGCAACGTATAAAGATTTATACAAACTTATAAAAAATTACAGAAACTTATAGAAACTTACAAGAAACTTAACAAGCTATGAAAACGTATAAAGATACATAGAAACTCGTAAAAATTTACGGAAACATTTTTATGTGCACACTGAGGCAACATTCGGTGTCGAGCTGCGACTTTCTCAAGAAAAACGGCAACACGAAGAAAAAGTTGCTCGATGTTGGTTACGTGGAAACGAGCCCATACATACTTAAATCTGTCCTTATCGTGGTCATCAAACTCGCGACGATAGCAGATGAACACAGGCAAAAGAGAAAATTGAAATGACCCGAGATGATGCGGCTTTGCCCTTGACACGATTTACGTTATTAGCAGCAGCACCAGAAATAGACGTTCCCTTTTAGGTGGCTCACCCTCTGCGCTGCAACTCGCGGATATGAAACCAGAACGCTCGGGTGTAATCTGTCTCAAACGACCGCGTTATTGCACCGCGTGTTACGCTAGGCAACGTCAAAGGGTGGATCGGTTTAATAAAGGCTCGTAACGTTCTCGATGTTATTAGTCGACGACGGCGACATGAACAATTCTATTAGACTTTTGAAAGACCGAAGTACTCTTAACGCCAGTTTCTCTGTAAGTGTCCAACGCCAGTGAGTGTCTGCATCAGCGATTTTCGCTCCTTTTCATCCAATGGCACATATAAGATTGTTGAGAATTTTGGATCTTAATAACCGAAATAACGGTATAGGAACATTAAATTTACATTTAGAATTTATATTAAAATAGTTATATATTTATCTGATAAACGATTCCAAAGATATTTATCGATACACGTTTGCACGCGTCTCAGCACTTTCTTCCATACCACACTGTTAACAGTTTACATTCCTTTGTTTCCGAGACGCCGCGCACACACATACTTCCACACACTGATATTCACATACAAGTAACACTACTACGCAGCTAACCTAGTCTAGCACATAAAATTATACATATCTCAATAAAGATAATTGCTAAAATATACTTCGTACAATCGTATATTTTGCGATATTACGTTTGCCCGTTCTCACCGGATACTCTTCCACTCAACAATTTATTAATTAACGCGTCTTGTTAATTTTCTTATCTGACGATTTACAGACAATTCGCTGAGACGCGTGCAGTAATTTAGTCGGACAGCGAGTAATTTAGCAGGTTGTCGTGTGTGGACAGGTGGGAAAATTTTCGCCGAGTAGTTTGGTAGAACGATTTGGCGAAGGAGATTTCGCTAGGTTTTCCAGTGGAATAGGAAAATTACATCTTTCGAATTAGCACGCGTGCCGATTAAACGGCTACAAGTCGCAGAAGTTGGCTCGGACACGGCGAGTAATTTAGTCGAGTAAAACGAATTTGCTAAACGAGTTTGCTGCGGAGGAAACGAGGATGAAAGCGACGTTTTTCAACGAATCAACGGTGTAAATTCGGCTTTACTCGTTGCTCGACTAAACTAGTGGCCCTGTCCGAACCAGTCTTAAGGGAAAAGAGTTCAGTGCCCCTGTGACTAAATAGTCGTCGCGTGTAACACGTTCGAAAAATCTGCAGTCCACGGACATTGCTGTCCCGTGCTTGTTACGAACACAACGATCGATCGTCAGAAAAAGATTAGAAAATTCATATTCTTACGAATACAGGCAAAACGAAACGAAGTCTGAACGACAGATTTCTTATACTAAATATCGCAAAACACCATATTTTTAATTGATCCGCTGTATTTCTTGTCCTCCTTCAAATTCGCTATTTTCAAGACTAAAGAGAAATCACGTTAATTAACAATAAAGCTAGAAAAATTTACCGAATGTCCAGCTGGACAAATTGTAAAATACAAATTAAATAACAAAAAAAAAATTCGCTATTGAAAAAAAGAAACAACAGCTCCGACGAGCCTGGCGATTACCCGCCTCTCATATCCACAGCATCCGAAATAACTCGTCGAGCAGCTGCAATTAAAAGATTCTTTTAATTCTTCCTCTTCATCGCTCTCGTTGTTCCCTAAGAATCGTTGAATACGCCGCGTATGTGTAATATTGGCTTGGCAACTAAGTTGTTGCGGAGTTTGTCGATACCATCCAATGGCAAAACCCGCAATCACTTAGTTGCCTACCTAACCCCAACTTACCTACCTAACCTAACCACCTTAATTGCCTAATACACATTAGATTCAGCATCGGAATCGAACATACGATAATCATTTATTGCTCGCGTTATAGTAGCAGAATAATTTACTTATAATTCTCAATGAGAATTGATTGTGAAATTCTTCCAAATAAAAATAAAAAAAAAAGTTGCCTAATACAACGAAGAAGACGAAGTAACGCGACTAGCAGAACTCTGTTCCGTGGCTGTTCTCGGCCACGAGAATAAAGAAGAAGAGAGTCGGTGGCCTCGAAAGACTTTTGGCTGGCAATTTCCGCGACTCGAATCTGGTTTTACTGGAAACCTCCCCGCGGGACATTCGCTGGCCAGGCATTGTTCTCGCTGTTGCTTCTCCATAAAATACCCGACAGCCGAAATCTCGGTGCTCGAGTACACGTGTTACAGTCGATGGTCGCTGGAAATTCTCCGATTGTCGGCGGCTGTGCGTGTTTCTCTTCATCGGAGGCTCGCAATGTGTGCAGCAACGTGCAGGTTGTTCGTAACGTCTCGTCCATCGTGCAGCCGCGACCACCTCGCTCTCTGTTTCCTATCGTTTTCGACAACCGTCGCCAAAGGTAATCGGACTTTCGTGTGAGAGAGTCGGCTTTTGGCAACCACTTGTGAGACAAATTTCTAAGAGGAGCAAGTGTTTTCCTGTTGGTTTCAGCGTCTGGAGGATGCTCTGTCGGTTGAATGTCGCGTCGGTGGTTCTGTTTGCGGGATATCGAGAACCTGTAGACTTGGGAATCGTGGCGCCATAGACGCTAGGTTTCCTATGGCAATGAATAGAACGGGGTCGAATTTCAGACGAATTCAGAGCGAGACACGAGCTTTGAGCTGAACGTTTAACGGTAGCACGGCTCAATGCTATTGAATCAACGTCGATATGACAATGGATCGAGCCGAAATTACCAGCCATTTAATAGCACGATCGAAAGAAGAATGTTCGCTTGTCAACGGGTCCGATGATATTTGTCGTGGGATAAGAAAAAAGAAAAAGAAATTGAAATTGAGAAGAAACGACGGGTGGATTCAATTAATAATTATGATAATACCAATACCGTAGGATCTTTGCTACAGTCATTAGATTCAGCTAGAATGAAACATACGATAATTACTTATTATTCGCGTTATAGTATCGCGCCAGTATAATTTACTTATAATTCTCAATGAGAATTGATTGTAAAATTCTTCTAAATAAAATAAAACGTCTTTGCTACAATTAATTTATTTGCAATAAATGGATTAAACAAATGTTGATTAAACAGGAAACGATGGTTGTTTAACGCGAACTAATCGCAATAACGTGTTATAATTAAGACAACTGGATAATTAATTTGCAACTTTCGTCATTACGGATTCAACTCTCTCTCGACAACGCTAGTATGACAACGACCATACCCAAATCCACGTCATTCCACGCTACCCAAAACCCACTAGTTACCCAATTACTAGACACGATGGATCAGATCCGCAGGCTAAGAAGACATTAGCCTGTAGATTTAAGCGTTAGATTCAACTAGAATGAAACAAACATTTATTAAACGTGACATAGAACCACGCCAGAATAACTTACTGAAAATTCTCAATGAGAATTGATCGTAAAATTCTTGCAAATAAAAATACAAATTCCACATTACCTGACAGTGAACCCTTAGGCTTTGACCTGACCTTTGCACATGGCCCAACATTACATTTTCCCCATTACGTAGGGCAATCAGGATCCTCTCCTTGCCCCTCAACTCCAGCAAACGCAACATATAAAAATTGCAAGCATTCGACCACGAGACTATTTTTCTTTTATTTGGTAGACTTTTTACGATCAATTCCCATTGAGAATTATAAGTAAATTATTTTGCCGCGGTACTGTAACTTGGATTATAAGTGTTTATAGTATGTTTGATTCTAGTTGAATCTAATGCTTCGATCTAAAGGGTATCGTCCTTTTAGTCTGCGGATCTGATCCGTCGTGTCAAGTAATTGGGTAACTAATGGGTTTTGGTGGTTGTTAACTCTTATGTTATTTTTGTTATTGAATTTTGATATTTCTTCTTCAACTGTGAGTATCTTAATGTCGTGATGTATCGTTTCGTTGGTAGCATACCAAGGTGCATCTATCAAGGAGTTTTTGATCGGAATCGTTGAAAAATTTCCATGTTCCCCATAGTTGGATCTCATAGGTCCAAACAGGTTTTAATGTGGCTTTATATAGCTGTTGAGAATTTTGGATCTTAATTGCCGAAATAATGCTATAGGAACACTATGTTTACGCTTAGAATTTATATTAAAATAGTTATATATTTATCTGATAAACGATTCCAAAGATATTCATCGATACTCACTTGCACGCGTCTCAGCACTTTCTTTTCTCACCATCTTCCACACCAGACTGCCAACGAAACAATTACATTCGTCTGTTTTTCGAGACTACTTCCACACATTCACATTCACATACGTGTGTCACTACTACGCGACTAATCTAGCACACAAAATTACGCATATCTCAACAACAGCATTATTTTGCTCTGAACGCTTAAGTTGGAACGTCTGCCGATGAGGCAGTAGAATTTCTTTAATTTTAATTTGGGTTACTCGGATTTATCTACCATGTGTCGTTTCCATGTCATTCTTCTGTCCAGAATCATGGCCAGATATCTGGCTGAATCTTCGTTTGGAATTGCAATATTATTTATGGTCACCTGTGGGCAGAATTGTTTTCACAGCGTGAAGGTATATGACTGGATTTATTTTCATTTATTTTGAAGCGCCAACAACTACAGTTAAGCGCTAAACTAGCCGAAAATTTGCTTAGACCGTTCTAACGACGCTTTCCATCTAACTTTGCTTTCTAAGAATTTAATATCACGAGCTATTGTCCTGCTCGTCGACTATCGTACGCTCTGGTTCGACGTTTCACTCGCCGTACCAATTTCGCAGACCATCTTTTCGTCCTTTTAACCGCCAGTACTCTAGAAAAATCTCAGTGTTGGCGGTAGAAAATTACAGGCATTGTTAACGTTCGCAGACTGTGCCACTTCGTCCAACCGTTTCAAACATCTGCCATCTTCACCGAGCATCCGGCCTATTCGTATAATTATCCAGCGGAGGTTTTCCCGCGCGCATACGCGGACCATTTTAATCGCGTAGCTCGATTATACAACAGCGAGGCCATGCGACTATGCGATTTTTCTCGCGTTATCCCATCGGCGATCTTCGAAGCTCGCGTACGTCGTCGGAGCTTCGGTTGAAACGTGTCGCGGCGCATGCATCGATCGATACGCATTGATACGTTGACCGATCGTTCCATGCGAAATTTATATCTTTGTCGATACAAGCAGAGAAATGGACATTTTATATTACCAACGAGTACTATATTTTGAATATTTTTTTATATTTTTGCATACAGTACGCATAGGCGGTGTGTATATTTTCTACAAGTCTGTCTATGATAAATCGTTTAACGTACGCGCGTTCTTCCATTTTTCAATTCTCTACAAACGCATCAACGTCCATAGTCTGTCCGAATTATCGCCAGACGTTCTTTTCGCGATCTGCTGCCGTTTGATTCGTGCGTTCGACGAACGTGTTTTAATTCTGTCTCGTTTCGAGAACAGCGAAAGCTTCTTCGATTGTTCCAACATTTTCCGAATAACTTTCAATAATTCGAAATAAGTATGGGGACGAGTTCGAACGAACGAACCTCTGCTGTATAGATCATCCGCACAAAAGTACATTGAAGAAACGCTTTTCCGATCCAACAAACGGTGGGAAGCAAACAGAGAAGAAAACGAAGAAAGACCGGGAAGAATATAAAAGTTGTAAAGGCTCCTACGCGCGTTGAAACACGCTGCGACGCATCGACACCTAAGTTTCGTGTAATCTGCTTCGGTTTACCTCCGCGTTATCGATTCCTTTCAGTTCGTGGCGCGATACCGAGCTTGAAACGCGTATTTCGAAATGTCCCGGCGTTTCCCAATTCCAGTGTCGTTATCGGTACTAGGAGATTGATCGCGAAGAATACAAAATCGAAGACTAAAAAGAAATGGCCAGAAACGCGGTTAACCGAGAGCGACGGATTTTCTAATTGCGCGTTATCGAAGCAGCTAGCAACGAACGAACCGAGCGATCATGGAAATTATTCGCGTCTACGTGATTCTGCTTTTCAACGTCTGTCGGATAAAGTTGGGCCAAGCACCGAGAAACAAAATACAACGATCAGAGTCCACCGTAAATTACGTTCGGTATCGTTGCCACCCTCCGCGATATGTCGAAAGCTGTGTCCGATCGGACCTTGTTCACCGACCAAGACGCAATTCTGATTCCCGCGTCGATACAAGTTGCTTCTGATCGCGATGAGCACGATGCATTGTAACGCGTATCATGAAACCTGAGACACGTTGCGACGTATGCATCGACAGGTAGGTTTCACGATACGCGTTACGATGTACGTAAATCTGTATCGGTAAGTCGGTATCGAAAAGCGACTTGCATCGATAGAGGAATTTTGCAGGAAATAAATGATCTGCTTTCTTCGAAAGAAATTCCTTTTTTATTTTTAAAAATTTTTCTTTATTAAACGCTCCTATTTGTTTCTAACGTAACTACTATAATTAGTTTATTAATGATAAGTAGATCGAACATCTGTTAATTGAACAGAAAACAATGTTTATTAAACATGAACTAACCGCAGCAAGCGTATAATAATTAACACGACTAGGTAATTAATCAACGATTCTTGTCAACGCAATCCGCACTCTCGGACATCTGAACTCGTACTGCTGTTAATTCGTTTATTGTCCCCTAGCAATCCCTCGTCTTTTGTCTTAGCCTCACTACGTACATGCTCAGCAACCGCTTGTTTATAATTCGCACAACATCCCCCAGGTCCCTCGTCCATGATACTACACTATTTACTTTCTTTTTTATTATTTTATTTATTTATTACTACAGCATAGAGATTTCAATACTATTACCGATAATCACTAGGAAGGTTTTCATTGTTTCAATTCGACTGTAGCTAATTTGGCTGTTTTTTCTTTTTTTTTTTTTTATTTAATTTTTACTTCTTTATTTTTCAAAATTTGTACTTTACAATTTGCCCAGCTGGACATTTGGTAAAGTTGTCTAACTTAATTGCTAAACAACACATGGATGGCTAACCCCAGCGGGATACCATTTTCGAGTGTGGTCACCCGTGACCACCAATAACACGAACGGTCCATTGGGGAAGAATGTTGTCTTACATCATCAATTTACTATTATTTCGCCATTATATGCTTCGAATAATAAAAATACTCTCGTGGAGTTGCGGGCGAAACGTGTGATTTCGGCATGGCAGTCAAAGCGTTAACTCGTGAGCGGTCAACAATATGTTAAAAAGCAGAATCCGCAGAGAAATATTTTCTACGATCACTGGCTTCGTCCGTACTTCGTATTCTCTTCGATAAATCGCCGAATTAGAAAATCTGCCTCGATTTGACCACATCTTTTCTCTCAAACTTTTCTCATCTTTCGTCTCCTCCTTCTATTGGGTTGGCAACTAAGTGGTTGCGGATTTTGTCATTAGGTGGTATTGACAATATCCGCAATGACTTAGTTGCCAACAAATTATATTCGCTGCTCGATTTTTCATTCTTTATAATCAACACACCAGAGAATAAATACGTGGAATTGGAAAATAATCAGATATTTTGAAAGACGCGCGGCTAACTGAGAAGAATCGGCAACGCGAAGATAAGCAGAGACAGATTCGAGATAAAACGTATAGGTGTCGACGCGTCGCGACAAGTTTCAACGTTTATAGGAGCCTTTACGCAATCGCCGCGTTATTTGACAAATCAACCACTTCTCATCCCGTTCCGCGTCGCTTTTCTATTGTTACGTGAATTCCGAACGGACGTATTCCAGCTGTTTCGTACGATCGATGGATTTGCAGGTGAGCGTGCGCGCGAATTAACTCGACCGCATCATTACGAAACGATTACGTAACCAACAGCGGAGAAAAAACGCAGTTACGAGGCTCTAATCGGGATAAGCGATACACAGCCGTGCGTAATTATTTGCGAAATTAACGCGAAATTCCTGTCCGCCCTCCATGCGTCTCCAATGTCCTAAACTTGGACGAACTGCGAATTTTCATCACCTGCAAACCTCCGATAAACTCTTGTCGTTTATTTCCCTGTCCTCTGGCAATTTTTAACAATTTTCTATACCATTCCCATCTTCTTTCTTTTCGTCCTTTTTATGGTATTTCTCTGTATTACAATCGCTGGCAAAAATAGCGTAAAATTTTTCTTTTATTTGTTTAATTCGTACTTTACAATTTATCCAGCTGGACATTTGGTAAATTAGCGTAAAATAGATGATAAAGTATAAAGCAAATGTAAGCGCATACGTGGAGAGGAAAAATCTTTTTAGAAAAACTGAACGTTACCGGAATATTATTATATTAGGTTGGCAACTAAGTGATTGCGGGTTTTGTCAACACTACCTAATGCCAACATCCGCAATCACTTAGTTGCTAACCTAATAATTCCATAGCGTAACAGATCGTACGTTTGTTGGCGAGGTCGATATTCCCTTATTGTCGGTGAAATTCTATTGGAAGTTAGGATCGTGTATGAATTTCAACGACGTTACAACGCTCTATTCTGGTAGTTTCTATTGTGAGCTGGTTGTTGGCGTTCTCACCTAATCGATATGCTCGTTGTCGGTTTCCTGTGAAAATCGAAAACAACAGGCTCCTTCCGGCGCTGTAACCCGGCAACGTAGAAAAAAGCAAACGAGACGAAGACCAAAGAGTCGAGCGCTACGATCCGGTTGTCCCGATCCTATTCTCTATCGCCTTTGTTACAGCAAATGACGCTCGATGAATGGACAGACTGCAGTGGTCCGCTGTTTTCGTTTTACCGATGTTGCACTTTGACAACAGGCACGGCCTGCTAAATCGCCACCTTTCTGCACCGGATCGACCGCCAATCGCGATTCCTACTTTCCTTTATTCTACGAGATAAAAATGGTTCTTGTAGGTTTCGTCGATAAGATAGAGATTAAAATTACCAACGTTATAGAAAGATGTGACGAACGTTAAAGAAAGATGACGATATCGGACTATGGGAAACTAAAGGAATAAAAAAGAACAACAGGTATCAGGTATGGGAAAAATATCGTGCGCACGTTTTTAGAACAAAATTCCAATATCCGTTCTATTTAAGAAAGCGCTATCTTTTCTAAAACGGTCGATCGACCATTCGTTTCGTTTCTTCCATCGTTTCAATCACTTTCCTGTTGTTCTTTCGCTAACAGCATACGCGTGTTATTTCGCGTCTTGTCGCGTTTGCTGTATTGCCAAGTTTCAACTCGTAGTCTCGTATTGGTTTGAACATCGCGTACACGATTTCTCCATTGAGGAAACTATACTTATCAACGAGTTCTATCGATCTATAGCAGATACATCTGCAATTAGTTATATTGTAGAATCGTAACCTGCGTTTATTGTTTAGGATATTATTATTAGGACAATGATAAAAATAAAAATTTACGACAAGTATATTTAAGTTACTCGAAGATGATATCCCACTGGAGGTAGCCATATATATGTCATTTAGCAATTAAGCTAGAAATATTTACCGAATGTCCAGCTAGGCAAATTGTAAAGTACAAATTAAATAATAAAAGAAAAAAAGTATATTTAAGTTATAGATGTGGTATTTATCGATGCATACGGAGAAAACTTGGCTTGCCAAGTGAAACTTGGATTTTCTTCGAATCCAAAGTCGTACGCGAACTTTGATCGTAAAACTTCAATTTCCCTTGAAAAATTCAATCTTCTCCGGAGAGGTCGTCACGTGCAACCAAACTACGCGTTGCTGTGTATCCACGTGCTTTCTCCGACTAGTACTTGAACGGGTATATTTCAATAATTAATTCTTTGTTTAATTCCCTGTCGATATTTAAATACAAATTCACTGGATCCTTCATCGTCCATCGTTCACACGAATTTTCGCCCTCAGAACGTCTGATGAAAGTTCTGAAAACCGTGTCTGGCAGTCGATATCCCTAGTGGATAAGAAGCAACAGAATCACTTTCTGTCTTCGCTCTGAATAGCCACTCGAGCGCCATCGAGTCTCAGAATTTTCCCAATCCTCGACGTTGCACCGGGCGAACATTTTCCAGTAAATAACACGAGCAATGGTAAGAGAATCGTGGAATCAGCGTGGAAAATTGGGACAGCGGAGGAAGAAATTTTCCGAACGGATTTCAGCTTCGCAGCCAACCCGGATCATTTTTCGCGAAATAACGTATAGAACATGTTTTTTTACGAATATATTTTGTTTATACGCTTGAACTTTTTATAATTGTAAAAATTGAATGAAAATTGACAGTTAGGGCATTTTAAATATAACCGATAAATAGAAGATATTTTGAAACAAAAAGTACCCCATTGAACGATTAAACATTTTTATTAGAACATCAATAAAAAAAAAAAAAAAAATGAGAACAAATCTTGCATCTAACGGTGCACTGTGTTTGCATCCATATCTTTGAGGGCTAATCTACGAATATTATTATAAACACAGCTTAAAAATAATTATAAATACTACTTTATAATCATGCATATAATTGAAGTTAAAAGTGTGCACATACCTTACTATTCTATATAGAATGAGCAAATACTGTTTACTAATATCTTGTACACGTTTCAACGATATATTCTGCAGGTTTTGCTTACGACGAAATAAAGAAAGCCTTGAAATAAACGAAGCCTTGTTATAATACAAGGATAAAATTTTATAAGATAAAAATCCATTGGGGAAGAATGTTATCTTACATCATCAATTTATTATTATTTTGCCATTATATGCTTTGAATAATAAAAATACCCCCCGTGGAGTCCTGGACGAAACATATGATTTCGGCGTGGCAGTCAAAATGTTTTAATCGCCGAAATAAATGTATAGGGACACTTAGATTACACTTAGAATTGATATGAAAATAGTTTCAGATTTATTTAATATGCGATGTATAAGATATTCGTCGATATAAATTTGCACGCATCTCAGCGCTCTCTTTGTCTCACCATCTTCTATATCACATTACCAACGGAATAGTTGCGTTCATCTGTTTTACGAGACGCTGTGCACGCACATACTTCTACATACTCATACTCATATATGAGTGTCACTACTACACGGCTAATCTAGCGTAGCACACAAATTTTTTTTATTATTTAATTTGTACTTTACAATTTGTTCAGCTGGATATTTGGTAAATTTGTCTAACTTAATTGCTAAATAACATGAGAATGGCTACCCCCAGTGGGATACCATCTTCGAGTTTGGCTATTTTATTTCTTTAGTGAGGTCAGTGGGCTGTTTTCTTTTTATTATTATTATTTAATTATAATAATTAATCGTTTCTGGGGTGTTTCTTGTTTTCTTTTTTCTATGTGAGTTTTGCTCGCTTCAGCAACCAGCTGGTTTGGATGTGTTGCCGTTCTTTTCTTATAGTTTTCTACGTACCTGCCGATTTCTTCTTCGACCCTTGATATGAGCACACAAAATTACACATATCTCAATATATATATCATATCGAGAAATTAGTATACAACATGAACAGACTGAAACGTACAGTCACGATATACAACGCCATAGAAAACGCATGGTAAATATCGTGACCTGTTAATACAGTGAATAATTATTCAAACATTTTGACGATCATTGCCAACTATACGCTTCCGCTAAATATCTGGCGTATCTTCTGTACACATTTTCAGATCCGTTTCAAATTTTAATTCATTTTTAAAATCTAATTTAATTTTAATTCCGTTTTCAAAAGTTTCTTCTAAGAAAATAATATCGGATTGGCAATTAAGTGACTGCGGATTTTGTCAATACCTCCTAATGACAAAATCCGCAATCACTTAGCTAGAAAAATGTACCGAATGTCCAGCTGGACAAATTGTAAAATACAAATTAAATAATAATAATAAAAAAAAGAATTTTTTCGTTTGATATTATTTTACCAAATTACGTTCTATCGGAACCAAATGGATGCCGAGTAACTCAATAAAATAATACGAAACGAAAAATGTGCATCTGTAATTTGCTTACGAAACGAAAGATTGTTTTAAAATATCCTAATGTATTAGCCGTGTCTCGTTACAGTGCTAGTCGGATTCCATAACGTTTCGTATAATACGAAAACACAGTGACTGGGAGAAATATTCAAACACTTGCCACGAAGCAATTCATGAACATGTTACGTACATATTATACTCTAGCAAATGTTGTGAACGTTCTAACGTGACAGGACTATCGCGATTGAAATAGCAAAAGTTGAAAACGATCCAAAAACGTACGCGCGACATACGAGACATTTGTCGGAAAATATACACTCGGCGAAAAATTGATACACCGCGTGAATGGCTGCTGCCAATGCCAAAGATAGTCTCACCGAGTACCGTAACTTATCGATACAGCGAATAATTGTTCGAACGTTCCTATAATTTTCACCAACACGTACACGCGTACTTCCACCGAACACGCCGCGTATCTTCTGCATAAATTTCCAGCTTCCCATTCAAATTTTCCCAATGTAAACACGACGAGGTGTGTCTCGTTGCACCGTCGATGAAATTGCGCAATGTTTTGCGTGAAGTGTACACGCAGAAAGATTCTACGAGCGTTGGAATACTTTCGCGATATCCAGTGTACGTACGCGAGGACCGAGAGACTTCAACGCTAGGCTACGTGATCTTCGGAACGCAGGAGCGACGACACCGAGCGAGAGGGAGGACCGAGAGCGAGATAGCTGGCTGAGAGAGCGAGAGAGAAAGAGAGAAAGAGGGGAAAAGGCCATCGGCGACGAGAGGAAGAGAAAAGAGAGGTCCGCGAGTTTCGAACGGTGCTCGAAAAACGCGCGCGCTCTGATAACGCGGTAAATGGAAAATCAGAAGAATGGAAACGAAATTTACAGGGGAAAGTTCGTTGCAAACAGATGCAAAGGATGTGACATTTTTGGAAAGTCGATACGTTGAGTTCGCTCGACCGAAGAAAGAAAAGGATTCTCGTGTCGTGGGTGTCTTTCGGTTTTATCTTCTGACCAGGGAGAAGAGCGAAATACGTTAGGAACGAGGAAAGAAGAGAAAAGAAGCAAAAGAATTCGTCCGACGTGTTGAAGAAACGAGGGATTCGTCGATTTTGCGATTTTGCGATTTTCCTCATGTTCGCGTAATTGACGCTCAGATCGGATCGAGTCGAAAGGTCGATTAATTCAGCCCGAAGAAACTACAATTTCGCTGTAACGAACGAGACTGGGATAAATAAAATTGTACGATCGGACGTTGGGAAGGACGTTCGCAAGGAAGAAATCAGGCCGAAGGCGGGCAAATTCGAAGATCCGCGAACAGCGCGTTGGAAAGACGATCGACGATGATTTGTTTGTTCCGACGTAGGAACTCGGTTGAAAATCTCAACAGCTCGCGTAATCGCAGTTCGTACGATGATTCGCCAATTGTCCACGCCACCTGGTATTTTTCGTTCGCGTGACAGGAGATGGAAACGTTGGAAGAGGCAGACTCGAGACGCGATTCTGACGAACAAACGTGGAAAATTCAACGAAGACCGTGTCGACGAGAAAGAAATCGCCACGGAAGATTAAAAAAAAGATTTTTTATTTGGAAGAATTTTACGATCAATTCTCATCGAGAATTATAAGTAAATAAATTAGAAAAAAAAGAAAATAAAAGCCAGGAGTACAAACTGTCTTATACGGAACACTGACCGAAGATTCCAGCAGATGAGCCACCGCTGAGACGCAAAATCTGTCACTTTTCTTGGCCCGAAGAACCGCGCGCGATCGAAACTCCGAAAAGAGCGAAAGCACATCGGGAAAAACAAAAGGCGAGCCGGAATTTCGTGGTTCGAACAAAGCCAGCTCCTTTACGGCAAGCAAAGGGTAGAAGAAGACGAAGAAGCAGAAGAAGAAGAAGAAAACTTGGCATCGACACACGAATAGAACGAAGAAGAAACGGATAAGGAAGAAAGAGGAGAGGAAGAATATAGTAATACGGTATAAAGAAGAGACTACGCTGTAGAAAGAAGAAAAGAGAGGAAGAATACCTACAACACGAGTACGATGGAAAAAGAGAGGAAACCTGACGATGCGTGGAGACCGTTGGAGGGGTATGAAACAGGCACGATTGGAGGGAGGTAAGGTAGGAACGCGCAGCTGAAAAGTGGTGGCGACCGGACGAAGAGAAAGAGAGAGAGAGAGAGAGAGAGAGAGAGAGAGAGAGAGAGAGAGATTGACGTTGCGGGAAAGGTAAAGAGGTTGAGGGAAGCGGGGAAGGAAAGACGAAGAGAAACACGCGGAGAGAGAACGAGGAAGAGAGACAAGAACGAGAGGGGGAGAGAGAAAGAGAGAAGGGGACACCGGCTTGCCTCGGTCGGAGTAAAGCGAAGCCAACAAACTCACGTCAGTTCGAAGCTGGAGGGATGCCAGCGTTCCTCGTGCGTTCCACGATCGTATCGCGTCGTACACGCCGATACTTAGCGGCCCTTTCGACCATCGGTCGACACGTTTGAAACATCGAGAAGGAAACGTCGGCCTTGAAAGTGAAAACTATCGTTTTCCGCGCTGATCCACGCTAACACCGAGATACTTGGGTGCTGGATCGTCGAGTGGTAGGAGAATCGTGCGCGTCCAACAACCACAGAGTGCCACTCGCCGGATTCCACGGACAAGAAGAGGAGGAAGAAGAAGAAGAAGAAGAGGAGTGCCCGGCTCCTGGTACCGTCTTCCATCGAAAAACCATCGATTCCGGTTCTTCCGCCAACTCCGACAGCGTCAACGTCCACGAGTCCCTTCGCGAAATTCCATATCGTCGCTGTTGAGCGCGCTTTCAGTCGAAAGTTCTTCGGAAGAAAACGAGTGGACCATATAGTTGGTGTTAAATACACGCGCCTACATACATATACGTATATACGTGCACGCGTGCATACATACACGCGCATCAGGTTTTCGGTAAAAAGATTTGCAGATTCGTCGCAAGTGGAAAGTCGACGAACGGATTCTGGAAGAAAACCGCGGGACTTTGATATACCCAGTGGATGAAATTCGATATATAGTCGGAGGGAAGGAGTGCCGTAGTTGGAAGGAAAAACGGTGGAAGACCTGCGGTCGAAGAGGAGCGCACGGAGAAAGTGGAGGATCGGGGACGCGACTGGCGAATGCGAATTCGCGGCCGCGTACCATCATCGCGAGAACCTTAATCGTTGCTCGAAGGGAAGAAGGGCGGCGCGCGAGAATATAGGAGAGAGGGTAACGAAAAGCTTGGGTTTTCCCCCTCGGGTGATATGAGCCGGGCGCAATTAAGGCGGTTAACGGAGTCGGGAATACCTGTCCGTCGGCGGGCCAAAACCGGTACGAGCGTTCTCCATACGATATAGCGCGGTCTCCGGCCGCCTCCTCTTCCTCCTCCTCCTCCTCCTTCTCCTCTTTCCTCGTGGCCGCTGCATGCAGCCTTCAAAAGGTGCATACACCTTCGCCAGCACGCCGAGTCTGCGCTTCTTCGTGTCCCTCCTTTCTTTCTTTCCTTCTTCACCCCGTTCTTCGTTCCGCGTCTCTTTCGTATCTTTCTTAACCGACTCTCTTATTGCCTCTCTCTCTGTCTCTCGGCTTACGACCAAGGAACATGGACGTCTCGTAGCGTCTACCGAACGATATATCCTCTCTGGAATAATTTCAGTCTGCGTAACAATCATTGCGTTAGAAAAGCCAGGTAGCAACCTGGCGAGGAACGGCCATCGAGATTCTTCCACGTCGTCCAGCGACGCATCCTTTCTCTAGCGATCCGAGTGTCAATCTTGCAGAGAATTCATCGCGACAGCCGCCAGTACGAACGTTCGCAGCAGCCGTTCAGATTCTTCCGTATCTCGTCATCCAACGATACATCTTTTCTCCGAATATCCAAGAGCGTCCAGATCCATCGATTACGAAAACCAAAAGCCGAGAAGATGGACGACTGCACGAGCCACTGACAGTCTTCCGTATCTAGTGGTCGAGCTATACATCCGCTCGTTCTTCGAGGATCCAATCAGCGCCGATCTTCCACAGAATTATCAATCAAAAAGGTGATAGCGACCGAGCCGCAACGCGAACGTCTCCATCGGACAGCATCGAGATTCTTATCGACGTGTCTTTTCTCCGACGAGTGAAAATTTTTGGGAAACTGATTTCCGGGAAAGGGATCGTAAAAGTGGTAAACGAAGGAACGTGGTCGATACGCCAGCAAACGATCGAGTGTTCTCTGATTATCCATCGGTGTTTCGCTGGCAGTGCGTAACCGGAGCGAGAGTGCGGGTCGATGTGGAGGGGAGGAGGCAAGCTGATCTTCGAGGTGGAATACCTGTGCGTGTGGTGCGACTGGAGGGCGGCGGGAATGTTGGAAAGGGCGGGAACAGCGAGGTGATACAGGAGGAACAGCGTAGGAGAGGAATCTCATCCTGGAAATTGTTTTCCATCGTTTAATACGACGATCTTACGAACGGGACGAAGAGCACGACGAAGAGGATAAAAGGAAAGAATAGGAGGAATTCTCATCGGAAGAAGAGATATGAGAGTGCGCGAATGAGCGAAGACGAGTATAGGGAGAGGAAAGGAGGAAGATGGAAGGTGTGCACATATAGCGAACCATTGAGATTCTTAGTTCGATCGTTCGAGAGAGAGTCCGTCCATGAGGTTTGAGCGAAGGACGAATTGTTGAGAAGCCACGCCATGAGAATCCTCAAAACGCTACACTGGTAGGTCTCAAACCACGTTCACTCTTCTTCGGGTTAAGTTTCGTTTCGGCACGAAATCTTTCGCCTCGCGAACCTATTCAAGCGCATACAAACGTGTCTCACGTTACGATAATACGACTTTTGTAAACACATCTCGCGCGCGTTACGGTGCCTCGCTGTCCTTGAATTTACCGTGGACAATTTTTGATCGATGGCTTGGCTGTGTTGTTCGAAACAATTCGAAATTTCGTTAACTGTAACTGACACTGTGGCGATTATCTCGTCCCATTGAGTCTACAAATGTAATATTAGCTCGTCTCCGATGTTTCTTTCGTTTAGGAAGCAAATAACAGACGCGCCAGATTTTTCGATCTTTTTGAATTATGTGATTAAATCATGTCACACGTTGTGTAACGTTGTACGTATCGTAGAAAGCATTTTAAAATTTCATCAGCTGTAACGTGACACGGATCTTGATCGAGACCAATTATGAAAAAATATATATATACTGTGTGTGTTGTATAAAACATGTTGTATAGGATGTTAAAATTGGCTTGAAGTTTTATTGACGACAGTCTTCAAAGTGTTTTGTACAACACGCACGATATATAGAGATACGAGTTTTCTATGAAAAGTGTTCAAATGAAATTAATCTTATTATATAGAAGGGAGCTACCATACAACGTTTCTTTTCTTTTCCACATTATTTGACTGTGGTAGAGTGGAACGATGCCAGGTTTACTTTAAATCGTGGGATCAAAATCGAGGAATCATTGTCTGCAGACAGACTTTTATGAAATTCTAGCTTCGACCATTCATATGTTCATATTTTGATTGCTATGTGGATAAATCCAGTTGGATAAATTTAGGTTTGCCAATAGCACTATTTATCAAGATAGCAGGAAATTGTGGAACAATTCTAAGCGATGTACTGCATCGGAATAAGCCATAAAATATACATTTAATCCTGTAATTTTCGGGGATGAAAAATCGCAGTGAAACGCGGTATTCTGTTGAAAACGTACTACAAAAATTGCAACAAGTTTGCTGCTTGTACTGTTCTTTCTTTACGCTTATCGTGTTCACGCAATAAGCAGTAGGCAGAAAACAGAAAAACAGTTAATTGTTTGAAATTAATTTCTTAGTTAATTCAGCAAATCTGATTAAACTACAGATTTTCACGCATTTATGGCAGATTGGAAGATTTTTAAAACGCTCGAAATGCACGCGAATCGAAAGCGTAGCGTTTCTTACGCTATTTCGTGAGCGAAACCTATTTCTATCGAAGTAACGTTTTTCAAATATTCGTTAGAACAGAAATTTGCATAAATATGCCCGTTCTAATCGCGTAGATGTTGTCGTTCACCACTGAATCACCATTTACATTTAAAGCTAACGTTCTTGCATTCTCGACGTTTGGATAATTTCGCGTATGTCGATGTTCACCGATCGAACAACATCGAAGCACACAGTGAAACAGATTAAACGTTTCGCGTGTCCTGAAACGAATCTCAACTGCTGTCCGAGCGGTCTTTCCACTTCCGCCTCTGCTCTCTGCTATCGTCGCCATAGAAATGTCTTATTTGGCCAATTTAACGTTAGCCGGTAAAGCAGTCTGGTAAATTCTACTAACGAGAATAGTGGAGATCGTTCTTTGTATGGAAATTAATCGGAGGAAAGAACGAGGGGGCTGGAGAAACCGATAGTTTGCCCTCTTCTTGCGGAGACACTTGGTCCGCTTGGCGGAAATTAAAAAGGTGTCTACGAAGCATCCTGTGTAATTGAGAGTAGAAAGTCGAACGGGAATAGGAGGAACGCGGTGTGGCGTGTTTTTATGCAGCGATATCGCAGCGATTTCCACACGGAACAATTTGTCAGGACAGCGATTCTATTTATAAAAATCTTCCCTCCGCTCTTTCTTATCACGTTGCTGTTCAAGCACGTGTAACACAGTCCGCTCCAATCGTATTTTCGCTTGTATCTTAATCGTTGATCCACATGCACGCACTCGTCGTGTATTAGCTTGGCAACTAAGTGATTGCTGATTTTCTCATTAGGTGGTAATGACAAAGTGATGATCGCGGATTGTGTCATTAGGTGGTAATGACACGCGATCAACGAAACATAGGATTCTCTCGATTTCACGAAATATTAAACGATCGATTAATTAAAGAAGACGATAGCTGCGACCAAGAGATTCTTATCGTAGTGCGAGTAATTCTTTTTTATTTGGAAGAATTTTATTTGTTTGCAGTTGCGATCTTGTCGCAATTCGTTGTCGAACAGAGAATACGAAAAATATCTTCGGAAGCTTATCGGCTGGAATTCTCTTACAGCGTAATGTACGTATTTTACATTTCAATCTTTCACTTTTGCTTTTAGATTTTCGGAATCGATCTTCTGATGCGTTGCAGATTTTCGCGTCGTCTCGCGAACATCTCGCGAGCTCGCCTCTCCGAGTTTCAACTTCCAGTTTTATTTTCTCAACTTTTAATCGGTCGCATAGTTTATGGATATTTCATATAGTTTTGGGTATTCCATGCTTCTTGCGTATTTTTGCGCAAATGAACATGCGCAGCCTGTTAATTTGTTACCCGCGGAGTTTCCTTTGAAAAGTCCCGTACGAGGTGCGTAGGTAAAATCAAGCAACGACGAGTATACACGTCGAGCGCAGAGCAAGTGTTGCTATCATAAATTCTACGAAAAACGCGAAGCAACACGAGCAAAAATTGCATGTTTATTCTATAAAAAATCAACAATTCATCGTTGAAAAAGGTATCGTTCTTAAAAACTCGGCGTTAAAAAATAAAAAAAAAAAAAACAATAGAATTCATAAACGAGGGAAATCGAAGAAACAGATCTAAAAAATTCGGTTCATTTCTATGGAACATGGAACAATTTCATTTTTTCGGTAAAGTATCTTTCTTTCTCAAACGTGTTTTTTACAACAGTGCAGCTTGATAGAAACGTGAAACCAAGTCTGTGAAATGTCACGGTGTTTATCTCGACAAAAGAAAATGGATTTCGACGTAATTCGACAAAGTAATATAAAAGAACAAAATTTTTATTTATTTATTAAAAAACGAATATTTCTTGATAAAACGAAAGAAACTTTCCGGACAACTTAATAGAAAGCACAACTCGACAAATAGCCGATATAATAGAAGCCAAATCGAAAAATCGAATAATTTCATTTCCTCCCGAGCAACTTGTTTCCTGACACGTGCTGTGTCTTGTTGTATTTTCTACGGCCATTTTTCGATCGATGCCGAACAATTAAAAGCACGACGATATTACGTTTCTACGGACGTATTATATCGCGTTAGAAATTTCAAGTACGAATTTTCGCTGAATCTTCGAATCGCCAGCCAGTTTGTCAAAGTTTGTACACAGCGTTGAAACGGTCGAAGCTGCTGAGATGTTGGTTTAGGTCGAACAGGGAATTATGTCTACCTGTCCGTAAGTACCGTTGCTCGCCTATTCATGCTCGTTAACGCCGGTCTTGGCAAATACCTAGTACTCGCTATTTTCGCTGGAATGGCCAGTCCTACAAATCGGCATTATCGCATACCTCAACCTTTTTTACGATTTCGACACGCTGACCCAGAGCATGGTGCAGCATATCTACTTTTAGGGTGAAGTAACGTGAGAACGAGCGTTCTGCGTTATTTTATTTATTTGCTCGTACAGGTTCGTCCGTATCTCGCGCGTAAAGTTTGTAGGATGGCGCGTGGTTTGAGGCAGTTCTTGGATGAACCTCGAAATTCGAGCGAAGTTCTAATGCAAGTAAGCATAGAATTGCGTATAATCTGAAATCGATATACAGAGTAGAATTGTGGGGAAATTGTTGACAATAGTGGGTTAATGTTTTAATGCGTTTTAATTAATCAGTTTCTCAATCTTTGTTGATATAAGAATTTACATAGAGTTGGACGAACAAAAGAGATAACAAGCAATTGAATTTTAGAATAAATTTTGGAACCGACCATTATCATCTGATTGGTCACTTTTCAATTTTTGGTAATGCAAGAATTTACGTACAGTTAGACAAACAAAAGGGATTATTTTAATTTGGGGACGACTTAGGGACGATTTTAGATTAAATTTTGAAACCGACCATTATTATTTGATTGGTCAGTTTCTCAATTTTTGTGCATGCAAGAATTTACATAGAATTAGAGGAACAAAAGGGTTAACAAGCAATTGAATTTTAGAAATATGATTTTAGAATAAATTTTGAAACCAGCCATTATTATTTGATTGATCAGTTTCTCAATTTTTGTTAATCCAATAATGTACATAGAGTTGAACAAACAAAAAGGATAACAAAGGACGTCTCATCTGACCGATCACCTTCTCAATTTTTGTTAATGCAAGAATTTACATATAGTTGAACGAACAAAAAGGATAACAAGCGATTGAATTTTAAAAATACGATTTTGGAATAAATTTTGGAACCGGCCATTATCATTAGCCACTTTCTCAATTTTTGTTGATATAAGAATTTACATAGAGTTAGACGAACAAAAGGGATAACAAGGAACGTACAATTTTAGATTAAATTTTAGAACTAACCATTATCTATCATCCGATTGATCAGTTTCTCATTTATTGTTACTGCAAAAATTTACATAGAGTTAGACGAACAAAAGGGATAACAAACAATTGAATGTTAGAAATACGACTTTAGATTAAATTTTGGAAGCGGTCGTTTAACCAAGTAAGGATAATGTTACTCGAGGAAACTTCGAGGTTAGGTTTTAGTTTAGTTTTGTGTTTTTACGAAAGAGGGACGCTGCATTCGAGTAACAATTTTCATGGGAAAATTGACGCAAAATCATATACAATCGTATGAAACGAATTTATCAATTACCGTGTAATCGTCCGCCAATGAGAAAACAGATTCTCATGAAAATTTTTCGGAAGCTACGCGGAACAGGCAAAGTCGTGCGATACATTGAAACATTTAAGTAACGTGCAACGATTCTTCGAAACGCAATAATTGCTTTAATTGAAGCTAATTTTGCGAAGAAACGTAGTTATCGTCGCACGAAATATTACTGGAAATTGTTCGATTCAATTGTCGAATTCAAGTCCGACTCGTAGTATTTAATTATCCGAAGCTCGAAAACTGTTAAAATTCGATGTAACGTTAACCTTAACTTTGCTTATTATCGTTAAACAATTTCCTCGTCTTTCAAGAATCTTCTTTCATAATTTAAGTTCCCTATTCTCTTTGCAGAAACTCTGGCTGCGCGTTTTTCTTACCTGTCCGATATCTTTATCTTTCCAATAAATTTTCCTTCGCGACGAACGCGCTCTTGCATTTCCTTCTTTCGTGATATTTTATAATTTATGAGAAAATATCTTTAACGAAAACGTTACGAACGACGTTGTCGAGTCAGCTGCTCCGCCAGTCAATTTTACTCCACTCTCCTATTGCAATTATTTACGCTACGTTAACGTTTAAATTTTCGCAAAAACGTCTATTTCATATAAATACAAAGGACGAACATTAAAAATTAATTTCTTATCTTTTATCCAGAAGCTCGAATTTCATCGATACAATTTTTTTTTAATTATTATTATTTAATTTATACTGTAAAATTTGTCCAGCTAGACGTTTGGTAAATTCGATACAGTTAAAGTAGCATAAGAGCTGCCTTCAATTTTCAGGCTTAAGATACAAAGTCGAGCGACTCGACCAACGAAAGTAGAAATTTCGAAATGGTAAATTCTTGGAAATCGTACAAACCGCACGACTCGAGACAAGAAATTGAATAGAACGGATATTTCAAACGGATAAAGAGCTTCAAAGTTACTTGAATTAAGCTGGACGAGCTTTTGCATAATCGTTTGACCGGGCAGGAAAGCCTCGCACAGGAAAACGCAGGCTCGTTCTCGCAAATGGCAAAGGAATCGGCAGGAGGATCGCCACGAAATTTCCACAAAGTCACTGTATCTCTTCGTAAAATCTTACGATCATTTGCCAAGTTCAATGTTCAGTCTCGATCTGATGACAAACAAGTTGATGATGACAAGATGACAAGCCAGGCAAGCAACATATATCTAAAGACAGTTTTAATACCATTTGCAACGAGAAGGATGATAATTGATTTTAACCTGACTAAAATCGTTGTCTGGATTCGAATCTCGTAGAAAAACATCGGCCAACGATTGGAAGAACAGCGTAGGTCAGTTGCGAGCGATATAATTACATCAGTGAATTATCAAACGCGATAAACGAGAGTCCGTCGACGAGAAAACGTTAGAAAATTTATCAACGCCAAGGCGAATGTTTGGCGTAACTTGAAAAAAATGGCAATTGTACGAAACTGTCGGTACGAAAGCAGCGAAGAAATTATCGTGAATTTTAATTTCATTTATTCAAAATGAACGTGCATCTTCACGCAGAGATTTCGTACTTTGTCTTCCGCTAAATTACGTTTTTTCGCCTTTTCAAATAAACTGTTTAAATAAATTGCTTTCGTTGTTAAACCCGAAGTATATGTTTCTTTCGGTTTATTTTAATTTTGTTCGGTTCGATTTTCTTAAAAATAGCGTCGTAAATAAGCTTTTGTCGTTCGAATGGCGCGATCGTAAAATTTTTTTCTAAAAGATACAGTCGCTTAGTGGAAATTTTGGACGCTGCATTTCGCTTTCCACAGCTCTGGTTACCTGGCTGTGTTCGCAGTTTCTTACCTGGCTGTCTTCATGATGGAAGCCAGGGGCGCAATTCACCGATCGTGTGGAAACGTGGCTGAATGCAACGCGTTCGACCGATGACGTTTGCCATTCTGATTTTTCAATGGCGGTTGGAATTCCTCGCTGCGAAGCTTCCCACGTCGAGCAAACTTCCCCACCGCGTTTCGATGCACGCGAACAGCTCGGTTCGTTTCTTCGAGGATCGAATGCCTCTCGTTTCTCCGTCTGGTTATGGAACGAGCATACTCGTAAACAGGAAAAGCGTTGCAAACATCGTAACAGCGTAGTTACGTGTATGGAAGATTTCGCAGAAGATTGGCTCGCCACTGTTATCCCAGCGTCGAGTTTCTTCCGATCTTTAAGTGGTTTCGATGCCGAGATTAAATAAATTCTACGTCGAGTTAATGCTACGACGACCGGTAATTCCGTTCATTTTCTTCGTTACGCGTGATCGCTGGAAAATAACGTTCGTTGTTTGAGGACGATCAGTTACTGTTTATGTTGAAAATGACAAAGTGAGTTCGCGCTCGCCATCTATATGCAGATACGCTAGTTACAATAAATAGTAACTAGAAGATAATTCTAGATATAATCGATAGGTTTAATCGATAGGTTTAAGATATTCTTTTTCTTTTACCCAGTCCATGTAAAAAGATACAATAAAGATTGTTTAGCTCAGAACGGTATGGTAGATTTATCCGAAGAATAAATTATTAGCTGTTGTGATCCTACCTCTAAATAAACAAATAACAATAGTTTACGATGATGGTAGATTCAATTGAAATGCTTAGAACGAGACCGAAGTCGTCTTACGCGGAGATACGTTTGAGAATATTCGAGTATCGTATTTATTATCGCCAGTCTTTCAGAAGGTCGAACCGATCAGTTTCGTTTTTCTGAATTTCGTTATCCAGATGCACGATTGATATCCAATTCTCGAGAAACGGTCTACTTCCATGAATTTATTCGTCACAGACTTAGTGACATAGGTAAGGTAAGATTAGGTTAGGTAAAGTTAGGAGAAATTCCAAAATATACTTAAAAGAACAACGTTTATTACGCCATCGATTTTCTCTACCTGGCAATTTTAAAGATGATCGATGTAACTTCCGAATGACTTATATTATAAATGATATATCATCATTTTGTGTTATTTTCTTGAATGAAGAAATTGCGTTATTCTGAAATTAAAATATTCTTTGAAGCAATGATTTCTTGATACGATGGGTCAATACATTTTTATAAACAGAGACGAGTTGCATCGAATAGCAAATAATAAACTATAGTAAAAGATATACTATCACGTTCAGAAAAATAAGTTTGGCTATAAACGTTAAATATGATAATGATCGCATAAACTAAGATGATAATACGTATAGAATCACATGAATGATAATCGTAAATGAAAGATATACATTTCTTTATCATAACATGAAAATAATGCTAATAGAAATATATAACGATATAACAATAAAATACCGTCGATTACACTGCAGATATCTCATTCTGCATTTATGAAAATCGGTTAGTTTCAAACGTAACTTTCACGTGAAAAATCAAAGAAATACGATTTTTGCTATGCGCGTCTTTAACGAAAATTCAATAACGTTTTGTTTGAGAAGAAAGTACGATTAACGAACAAGCGGAGAAAACGCACAAACAGATGAATGTTAAGTATGATCGCGAGCTAATAGTTAGCGGTTTAGTCGACGTGGCGCTAGTGTAGCGTGACAGGTCGCGTCATGGCGTTAATAATCGGCGTCTTATCGATTTTAGAGGATTTTAGGGGATTTCGTTGAACGAAAGCGATTTCGAGACGTAGAATTCCAAGAGCAGAGTATCTGGTTCCGAGTGGAATGGAGTCGTCTAGCATTCCCGTAGAGGTTAGGTCAGAAGTGTCGCAGCGGAGTCGTAAAGCAAGATGGAACGATTTTAGCGAATTCCTAGCAAGAAGAAGACGACCGAAGAGAGTTCGAGTGCTCAAGAGGCGCAATGCGATTAGGTCTGTCCAGCTTTCTGAACCTCTCAGACAACGGGGTACTTCGTGGAACGGTCCTAGACGAGAACCGTATCTCTTTTGGGATAAAAGGTCTGCCGGGTATTTTCCAAGACGAACCTGCCGCTTTTGAGAATCATCGAAAGGTCGCTTAACATTCCTGGGATTAACCATTTTCTTCGAGCTTCCTCTACGGAAACTTTCGACAAGATCGTGCCGATTTTCTTTGAAATCGCTTGTAGAATTTCTGTATTCTTGCGAGACTTGCGAGATGACCGTGTTTATGTCTTACGAGATGAACATTAGGTTAATTCGTTGCTATATTCGTCTCTCGCAAGTCAAACGATCGAGGAGTAAATTATCCAAAAACAAATTACGAGATGACAGGATTTCTAACTTTTCTAGCAAAATAAAAAATGTTTATAAACGTCATCATCTTTTTGAAATTTTCAGTTTACGCAGTTTATTGTCAATGTGTTTTCCGAATGGCTCGTAAAGCGACGCACACATTGCGCTCATTTAATTCTCCAAAACACGTAGCTTTCTTTATTTGAATATTCAGGAAGTTTGAATATTCATAGAAGCACGCTATCTTGCGGTGCCTTGCAGATTATACTAATGACAGAGTGGTAATTGTAAATTACATAAACATTACGTTAAAAGTAATACTTATTTTTCAAACTACGCTATCGTAGAATTTAAAATTCCGAATTTTAATATAATATATCTGTTACGTTAAAAATAACTACTACTTTTCAAACTACTGTCCAACTCAAAATCGGCACGAACTTGTCAAGCTCATCGAACCAACAACTCCGATAAAAGTTTCTCCGAACAAAATCACGCTTGATAATTATAGGTCACCCTGTATACACCATATATACCTATATATACACGTACGTATACAGATGGAAAGCGAGAAAAGGAATAGCACTCAAACAGAGAGTACGAATGCGCGTGTACTTCTGTTTTCGGAACGAAATAAACGGGTTAAGGAAAGAGGAGCAGTTTCTCTGAACGAAGGGGGAAAAAGCAGCTCGTGAAAAAGGCGCGAAACGAAAATGGCGTTGACGACTAGGAAAAATAAAAGAGGAACGCTGTGTTGGAGGTCGTTTTGCCGGTCTCGGCCATTTTTCCTAGAAGTACCCCGTCAAATCGATTAGACTGTGCTCGTTGTGTTCCCTTTTAAGAGTAAATCCCTATTAAAAGCGTAGTCCACCGACTACTAGCCTAGATATCGTGTTTTCTTGCTTTAGACGGGACTGGAGAGAGAGAGAGAGAGAGAGAGAGAAAGAAAGAAAGAGAGAAAACGAGAGAGAGAGAGAGAGGCTGGTCGAGTTTCCTATCGTCGGAGTAGTCACGTAGAGATAGATGCACGTAATACACACTCTCTGTACATACACCACGTTATGTGTCACTCAATACGTTTTATCTTTTTGTCGTTCTGTGTACCACGCTCGATCATAGTCCTTCAAGCGTTGTTCCTTGCTCCTTATAGCGTCCTTGGTCGATCGTAACACGATACACTACGATGCAACGCGATGAATCGCTATGCAGGAAAAGTCTTAAGTCGAGCGATGTTTCTCATTTGCCTTCTTATTTTTATTCGCTTTTGGTCTTGTTTTATAGGTTATGTTTGTAACGGTGGCGACATCCTACGCCTTTGTGGCTTGGCAATCGACTATATTTTATATGGAAAGTAGCTCCACTTTTCAGTCGGAGTGATCTAACGAAAACCAAGTCGAAATCAATCGGAATTAAATTAACTAATAAAAAAATTAGAAGTAGATAGCTAGTTAGTCGATCAGGGGCCAAGTGCATGAACTAGATCTTTATCTACTTGATTTCATGAAAATTAAGGTCCGGAATAGTTAAGAAGGAACAAGATGATTCTCGGACCGATGGTTCCGCGATATTTGCACAAAAATACAAAAAAATTACTAAAGGAACTAGAAATAAATACCTAGTTCTCCAAACGAAAATTAACTACATAAACTAAACCTTTATCTACTTGATCTAATGAGCGACTAGATCTAAAATAGTTACCGAGCGAAATTGAGGAACAAGCGTTGCTCGGGTCGATGATTTTGCAATATGTTAACAAGAAAATAAAAAATTACTAAAGGAACTACGAGTAAATATGTAATTGCCCAAACAAGAGTTATTTGAACGAACTAAAATCTTTGTCTATTCGTTCCTATTTGAACGATTGTTCATTGGAACGAATAGACGAAGATTAGACCTAAAATGGTTAAGAAGGAGCGAGACGATGCTCGGATCGGTGATTCTGCGATACTTTTTACAGCAACTAGCGATAAATACCTAGTCATCCATACGAAGGTTAATTGTGCGAACTGAATGGATTCGTCGGTTCGATGCATCGGAACATCAGATCTATATAGAATGGTCTTAAGGAGGAAGGAGAACAACGTCGCGGGCGTTCCCTGAAACGATCGTTTGAAAAGAGGCACAGAGAAAGCACGTGAACTCGTTTACGTTCGACGGCCGCGCACATGGCTCACCGCGGCATTGCGTGCGCGTTTTCTATCGCTTTTGTCCTGCTGGTATTGTCTTGGTTCAACCTCGGTACAGCCTGTGAATTCACGTGGTCGCCACTTAGGTACGAGCCGCGGTACATAATATCGTCGCACCTCTTGTTCTTCGCCCCCTTCCTTTGCCCTTGTAACTGGATCCACGCTAAAGGAAAGAAAAAGAAAGAAGAAAAAAGAAAAATATAGAAAGACGTTCGCGTTCAATCGTACGGCTCGCGATATCGTGTTCCTCGAATTCGTTGGTACGACGGTTCACGAAAGTACTCGAACACTTCCGCCGCGTAGAAAACTTTTCTTCATACACGAGGGCGGACTGAAAAGTTTGTCGAATGACAATAACAGTTACGAATAAAGCAGGTCGCAGCGGCGATGCCGGAAACTTTGCAATCTGCCCTTCGATAATTGTTCTACGTGTAACCGAGTCAGCAACGCGTTTGTACTTTTGCTGGCCTTGGGCGTAATCGTTTACGAGGCCTGATTAAATTTTGCGGTTAAGTTGGAAACTAAGTGGTTGCGGATTTTGTCATTAGATGGCATTGACAAATCCGCAATCACTTAGTTTCCAGCCCAATAGGATGCGGCCCCGTAAAGAGCGCAACCCGGCTTGCGCCTAACGCGTTTAACGCGCCCTACGTTAGGCGCGACCTTGACAGATTCCGCGCAATTCAGAGATTAATAAAAGATGAAATTGGCAAAGTGGAATGTGATTCGTTTGGCTTGCGACGGACTCGATCTTCGAGCAGGTTGCTCGAAAGTGGTTGCAGGAAATGTCAAACGATACAACGTCCACGTTTTTCTACTTTGATAGTTAAACGATATTCCTTTGTAGTCGACGTAATAATCGCAACTTGCGTCGTTGAGCGCTTCGCTTGATATCTAAGCGCGAAAGGTCAACAAGCCTAGAAGTCGAAGCTTGTAAAATTGCACGGAGGATAACGAGATTTAAATGGTAAACTAAAAGAAAAGAAAGAATTTTATTCCTCGTGGAAGATGCGATAGGAGCGCAGAGGTTTCACGGAGTTTCTTCAAAGGCAGGAAATTGGAGGACGTTGAACAAACTACGTACTCTGCTCGTTTTCTTTCTCGTCGAAAATAAACGAGCAAAGTTCCGAGAGCAGACGCGAAATTTTATCGGTCTCGGGCCGTGAAAACAGGAAAAGTCGCTAATAAACGACAAGGAGCTCTGGAAAGAAGCAAAGCGATCAAATACAGCGTCCGAATTGAAAAAAAGGCACCAGACTGTGCTTTTAACGATACGTCTTCGCTCCAGCAACGACGAGGATCTTCCTGTTGTCGCCGCATGTTCCTAACGCTACCCAACAAATATCAACGTTTAGTCCACGTTGAAGCGACTTAATCGGAGGAACGTTCGCTATTCGTCTCGGTTTCGAAGCGACGTTTGTTCCTGCCATCGAGTTGTCCATACGCAAATGCGTTGTGAAACGATCGACAAACTCCGTGCACAGCGAAGAAACGTTTGTTTCTGTCGCGACGCGATGCCGCGTGTTTCTTCGCGTTCTCTTTTATTTTTACGAGAACAGACAACAGAAGAGACGTTTGTCACTGGCAACAGAAACGCGAAGAAACACGGAGAAACATCGGCGAAGAATGGACAATTTTTTCGAGAAACGTGCAACATCGATAGAAAGTTTCTCGCTGTTTCAGTGTGAACGCAGCTTAATCCATTAAGGTGGCACGTTACGTCAACGCAACGTTTTATTCGCCGTCTTTTCCGATCAACTTACATCGTCGAATACCGTTCTTTTGCATCGTAGCTACGAAAGGAAATTCCAAGGATTCGCTCGACGTTTTTCTCCGCCGTTGACTCTCCCATGTAGATTCTGCAATTTTACGAAATTCAAGCTTGCGATTAAACTGACAAACGCGTAATACTCTGTGCGAAATATAAAAGCGCCAGTTTCCTCACCGTACGTGGCACGCCTAATTGCAGAGCCGATAAGATGGTTGAGATAGAGATTGCAGAATCCATAACACACGAACACGTTCAGGAATTTGATATATTTTAAATAATTTCCACACCGTGTACCATGCAATGCACCACACCGTGGTATGGCTTCATTTTTCCAAACTGTCGTATTACAACCCCGCGCACTTCTCCCACTACGAATGATTAACCAAATCATTAGGATCGTTGAAAATTTGACAGTTTATGAAATTTGTCTCGTTTCGATCCTCTCGTGGAAAATTGAGCAACGTGAATCACGAAAACTAAAAAGAAAACATCCCACTGATCCCACTAAAGAAATAAAATAGTCACATCCATCAAATAATCCACATGTTATTTGGCAATTAAGTTAGACAAATTTAACAAACGTCCAGCTGGACAAATTATAAAGTGCAATGATGATCGTCGTTGCGATGAACGCGCGTTTAGGCGAACCATTTCTCGGTTGTTCACGGGTGAAAAGTGGCTGTTCAGGTCCGTGGGCCCTTTGTTCGTCGAATAAGAGAAAATTGCAGCGTACTAGGAATCAAAGGCGTCAAAGCACGATAGTTGTAATTGCAACGGGCGGACAATCGAGAATCCGATCGAATGACCTCGCGCCTTGATATTCGGCTGAAATTTCTAACGCGTTATTCACGCCGCTCTCGTTCGACCGGTAATAGCCGAGGTATGAATGCCAGGCTACCGGTGGGAGAACATTCTTGTGAATTTTCTAACGTCGCTTTCAAATTCCTCCTCTAGACACTGCAGACCGTATTTTTTACCGGACACTTTGTTTTTCCTCCCTTTCGATTCTCTTCGCGAATAATCGCACAGATCGCCTTACATTGGCCGTTGAAAATTCCCACGGATATTCAATAGCTGCGTCACGAGAAACTTTTCGAAATTGTATTTACACCGCGGAGTGGCGCGATGATCAGGATTACATTCGTGAAACGTGAAACGGATCTGAGAATATTTATACGTGTTATTTGTACTGTATAAAATGTATTGGGTTGACAATTAAGTTTTTTTTATTATTTAATTTGTACTTTACAATTTGCCCAGCTGGACGTTTGGTAAATTTGTCTAACTTAATTGCTAAATAACGCGTGGATGGCTACTCCCAGCGGGATACCATCTTCGAGCGTGGTCACCCGTGACCACCGATAAGATAAACGGTCCATTGGGGAAGAATGTTGTCTTACATCATCAATTTATTATTATTTCGCCATTATATGCTTCGAATAATAAAAATACTCTCGTGGAGTTGCGGGCGAAACGTGCGATTTCGGCGTGGCAGTCAAAGCGTTAACTCGTGAGCGGTCAACAATGTGTTAAAAAGCAGAATCCGTAGAGAAATATTTTCTACGATCACTGGCTTCGTCCGTACTTCGTATTCTCTTCGATAAATCGCCGAATTAGAAAATCTGCCTCGATTTGACCACATCTTTTCTCTCAAACTTTTCTCGTCTTTCGTCTCCTCCTTCTATTGGGTTGGCAACTAAGTGGTTGCGGATTTTGTCATTAGGTGGCGTTGACAATATCCGCAGTGACTTAGTTGCCAACGCATTATATTCGCTGCTCGATTTTTCATTCTTTATAATCAACACACCAGAGAATAAATACGGGGAATTGGAAAATAATCAGATATTTTGAAAGACGCGCGGCAAACTGAGAAGAATCGGCAACGCGGAGGTAAACGGAGGCAGATTCCAGATGAAACGTATAGGTATCGATGCGTCGCGACGCGTTTCAACGTTCATAGTGGCCGAGAAACACGCCATCGGTGAAGAAAGAAGTTTGCGTAAACGCGGACCACTGTAGCCACTTTCGTGAGCCACCGGTGGCTCACGATCGGTCGCCTGCTTTTCACCGCAGATCTACGACGATCGTTTGCACGTGGTACGAAGAATTATCCGCTTGCTTTCGTATCGCGAATTGTGTGGCGCTTAGCTCGGCCGCCTCCATAAAAACTTGGAAGAGAACAGAGCAAGTTGGACGAGACAAACGATGAATGGAGATTGGAGCGAAAGCTGCGACAGAAATTCCACGTTGTGACGTGTGTGTAATCGTAGCTTGGAATCGGACGAGCAGCGTTCCGACGTCAGGGTGAAGCGTCAGCCGTTTTAAATGTCAATACGTCTAAAGGTTGGCCGAGAAACTCGAGGAACACGCGTAGACTTTGTCGAGTGCACTTTGTAATTATCATGGTATCGCGTGCACTATAAGGGGTGAAATTAAAAGGAGCGGGGATTTCCCCTTATCCGGTGGCCAGTGTCGCGTAAATTTCCACTTTTACGGAGATTCTGTTGGCGCAGGTTCGACACGCGCTGCCGCAAGTTTTCATCTTTTTATAACGACGCGTTGCGTCCTTTTTTCCAAAGGTGTGCACGCCTCCTTTTAACGCCACTCCTGACGTATATTTGCGCGTGGAAAAGGATCGCCGCGCGAGAAAGCGTCGCTCGTCCATCCTCCGGATTTGCAACAATCCGCTGTGAAGTTTAATCGAGTGAACGTTATGCCTGGGGCGTGTGACTTGTTAATTGTGTCGTATTCTCCACGGATATTCGAGTAGCTTAATCTTTGCTATCTATTTGCTTAATATTTCCACGATGGATTTGCTGTCGTTGCTCTAAGGAACGTCCAACGTTTCACCGAGATGTCGTTCGAAGCAAATTCGAACGTACGCGACAGTTGGCCGTTTGTTCGTCGAATAGAATTCGCTCGCAAATAAAAGAAAATGATTTCATAGGATAATAACACGTGAATATGGATTAGAAAGTAGCGCTCCTGAAATATCTGTGCGTGTGTGTTAACACTGACCTAATCTCCTCTGTTTGACGATTAGCCAGGCTAATCGAGATAATTGTACCATAGTAGGATTACTAGGACGATCAAAGTGACCAATTTGCAATTCTTAGCAGAAATTTTGTAAGCTTTTACCGATGACGAATCTGTCGATACCTGTATCGACGGAGATTAGAAAGAAAATTTGGGAGATATTAGAGAGAACGCGAGCTCGAACGATTTAAACGGAACGATGATTAATTACGACGAAAGAGTTTAGCAAGAAAGTTTTTCTCGATCGTTAAGGAGAATGCGTGCAGGAGAGAAGGTGCGGATCTTAGGTTTAAATTATCGTTATACGTCGGTAAGTGGCTGTAATTTCAGTTAACCTCGATTACACGTAAGAAACGCGTTCGGATAACTCGTTATCTTCAGTCGGTTAATTCCTTTCTTCCGTAGTTTACGTATAACCCTGTCCCGTACGTCCAGGCGTTCCCATAAAAGTTCATCGATGCACCGCTTTTCCAGTAATTTGATCGCGTGTAGACACTGTATATTAAACCTCCGGTAATTCGTTGTTCCAGCAAATTTTTCGCTGTTGCTAAACATATTTACTTAAGTGTTACCCCGCTCACAGTTTGCTCCACCTTTTCTTTTTTTATCCACGCCCTGTTTTCATCTTTCTCGTTTGTTTTTTATTTTACCTTGTTCGAAATAAATTACTTTTATTAGCTGGTTTCTCGCAGCGTTTTTACAAGCAGCGGCGCAGCTTGGGACACTTTAGTGGTTGAAGGAACGAAAATAGAAAATTGGATATTTGCTACGCGCTGGACGTATTCAAATATTTACGCGTGTATTCAATTTCAGACAACAAACGACTCGTTAGGTGAAATTATCTTCCACGACGGTAGATTCTAAAGAAGAAAATAAGCGTGACGAGAGCTTTAGGAAGCTCGATTATAACGAGCCATAGGCGCGAACAAAATTGTGACGCGTGAAGAGAAGAAGATATTTCGATTTATTTAATTGTTTGTCAAAATTCCCGCAAGAAGAACATACATCGTGATTTATCCTCCGCTTGGAAATAACGTGGTCCACGCGCGTCCGAGTTCATCGAACAGAGAGACGACGCTTTAACGCTTTACCGACCGCTACCGGTTCAACAGCATACGCACGTCCGATCGGCAGCACAAGCGCGGATTCTTCCTGGCGCTGGCTCTGTTTCGGCTTAGACTCTCCAATACTATTCTTTTCGTTCATGGCGAATTGTAAGTTTCTCAAATTGGTATAAAATTGTGGGAGCTTACGGAGCAACGCAACTGACGCAACTGAGCAAGGTATCTTGGTACTAAATAACAAATTACTTCTCAAATAATGAGAAAAATTGTCGATGACAGAAAGCCGATTAATAGGCTATCGGTCGGTAAGCGCGGGCGAGAAAAACCCGATTAATCGGCTATCGGTCGGTAAAGTGTTAAAATACAACGGTCGATAATTCGCCAACGATATTCGTAGTTGTCATTCGTTTTTCAACGTGTTGGTACGCCGCTCAAAGGTCTAAAATTAGTAGAACAAAGATCGCTATCGTTTGGAAATCGGTGTCAACCACCCTCGGGTCTCGAAGCTGCTGCCGTGCCACTTTGTTCCACGAAACTGGCGCGAGTGGGTTCGCTGAATATGTCGTTTCTATTCACGACACAACAGCGTGGCCGAACTGGCGCGGGGTCGAGACGAGAGTCTGCGACGCGTGTGTCGCGTGAAAAGAAAAAGAGGAGAAAAAAGAAAGGCCGAGAGGCCGAAGAAAAGGCGTTGGAAGGGTTTGGTCGCATCGAAAATCGTTAACAAGCTGATCGTTTTGTTGCGGACAGGTCCCGAAGGCGTAGCGGCAGTGGCGTGACGGACTCGCAGCAGCAACAGCAGCAGCAGCAGAAGCCGCAGGAAGGGCTGGGTCCCGATGAGATGTGGGCTCCTGGCGGGCTAGGGCCTCACCGGGAGCTACCAGTCGACGTACCCGACACCCTTCTACAGAAGGCCTACCCCAACAAGGTAAAGAACCGCTCGTCCGATTATCGGAACGAGATTCGTGGTCCCCGTAGCGCTAGCGACCTCGACCTCTCCCTAAACCTTAAAAACGACACCCTTAAATCGCCACCACGCACCAACCAAGTCGACGAACGCGCTAGAATCGTGTCGGCCGTGGATTGCACGGACGTGACGGATGCGACCTGCGGTAGGCAGTGCGTTCGAACGAACGGTCAGCCGCCGATGCTGAAGATCGAGCTGAAGATCGAATCGGAGAACCTCGAGGACGAGGACGAGTGCGGCAAAGAGAAGAAGAGAGAAGCTTCGAAGGAAGCGTTGGACACGGACAAATATAGGAACAACAGGAGTCCGTCGGCGTTGAGTTCGCCGGACTTGAAGAACTTGAAGAAGAATCTGAAGGATTTCGAGGAGGACGAGGAGGACGAAGGAGTGAACGAGGATAGCAGCGGACAGAAGGAGTCGAGCGTTGACGTGGACGTGGAAGAGGATTATCCATTCGCCAAGGAGGACTATCCGACCATGTTGAAGACCTGCAGCGACGACTCGGCCAGCCCGAGAAGCTCCTCGGGAAGGTCGGACAGCACCGCTCCGTTGGACAGTAGCCTGGTGTTGAGGCACGCGAAAAACCGTGGCAAAGATTCGCCCACGTACGACGCTAGAAGGATAGATCTCGGCTCGCCGTGTAGGCCCGTGGTGCCGGAGATCAAAGTAGCGCCTCTGTTCGGCCGAGCCAGGGACGCCACGTCCTTCGACAATCCTGCCTACGGTCTGGCCGATCTGCAGGATCTACAGGGCCTGCTGATGAGATCCGACGAAGTGTCCGACCTAACCAGGCTCATAGACGAACAATGCGCGATTCCGAGGATTCCGCGTGATCCGCAGGACAGAGTGTCGTCCCCCGGCCGTAGCAAGGATCAACATCAGCACCAACGTGGCAGCGAATTGGCCAAGTCGTCGGAACCGAGCGCTCCGTCCGGCAAATCGGTGAAATCGTCGAAACCGAGGCGTCAAGAGGACAGAGCGAAGCTGAAGACGAAGACGAGGAGTCTGGACGTGGAGGAGCTGATACGAGCAGGATCGAGCGACGATCTATTGGGAATCGAATCTGGCAGCAGCCTCTCCTCGTCCTCGAGGCAGCGGCCCAAGAAGAAGAGGCACCAGCAGATCTCCAGTGGCTACTCTACCCTGAGGAGCGACGCGTCCACCGATCTCGAGCACGTCGATCGTAGCTTTCTGGTGGTCGGCGGTAAAACCTACCGCGAGGTGGCCGTCGACTGTCCGCCCGATTTCGTCCCCGTGACCAAGTGCCACCCTGTCTATCCTCCGCCGAACAAGACGCCCGGAAGCAGCAAGCACAACACCCTCGAGCCGAAACGCGAACGTAACGGTACTATCGGCAGGGATAACGGTGGTTTGACGGTACACGGGGACGACGGGAGTCGCGACTCGTGCGCTACGAGCATCGTGGCCTCGCCCTGCGTTCGCTCGAACGACCTTGGTAGCTTCGTCACGCTACCAACCGCTGGCGATCAGAGTATAGCTGCCACGGAGAACGTAGTTGCTAGGTCGCCCCGTACGTTAGACAGAAAGCACGAGAAGAAGGTAAGGTCCAAAGTCAAGAGTCTGCTTTTCGATAGCTTCTTCTCTATCGTGCACCACGAAACACGCAAAAGTACGTTGCTTCACGCTTCTGCTACCAACACCTCTAATCGCTCAGACAGTAGCACTAAAACCGCTGACAGGTGCTCGGACCATCTCCGCCACTCCGACAGCAGCTCGCGTCGTGTTTTACAAATTTCCGATAATCGTTCGGACGATCCGATGCCGACCGAAGCGATCTTCGACGATCGCTGTAACGCGTCGTGCTTCGACGATCGTCTTGAGCCTGTACGAGGATCCAACGGTGTCTCGCGATCTTCCATATTCTCCGATCCCAGAGAAAGCGCAAAGGCATCGTTTTCGCCCAATTGTCGCGAGTTGTTCGCCTCTGCACGGCGACGCTCGAAGCCGGTGGCTCGCAGGAACCCGCAGGTTCGTTTCTCTTACGAACCGACCGACCAATTTTCCCGTACAAACGTCTGCACTGTGATTTTCTCGGTTGACCGGTTCGAGGACGAAGATACGCGAGGCAAAAATAGCTGTCCACCGAACGACGTAGGTTCCTTTAACGATGATCCGTTCGCTGAACGATCGTCGATTCAACGTACTCCCGTACGTTCGTCGTTCGTTAGAGAAGTCGATCAAAATTGTAGCAACTCGTTGCGCGAATTATCTCTCGGTAAAAATGGTTTGTCGAATGCGGAGGCCTTCGAGTGTCGAAGAAACGGAAGCGAGAGCGCGTTACAGGAATCGCCGAACGCGCAGAACTTCACGAATTCGCGGCTCTCACTCGAATATAAAAGACGCAAAGTTCTCGATGTCGATAATCGTAACTCGTACGGATTGGGAGCGAGCCAGGGCGCGTGGAAAAGCGAAACCGATTTATCGACTGTTCGTTTGGACGTGGATCGTCCTTTCGGTGTTCAATGCTGGCGATCGGAATCGAATTTGTTCGCGCGGTGCAACGAAGATCGGGGCGAGCTACGCGACTCTAGCGACACGAAAAGGGAATCGGCGAACGAGACGATACCGTGCATGGATGTCAGGAAGAAATGTACGTACACGTACGAGCACTCGGACGATCTTGACCATCACCAGGTACTTAAATATTCTTCAATTTTACATACGAAATCTACCCTCCGATTGTTCGGACTTTTCACCTGGAACGTATCCACGGATACGTATTATCGTCGTTTGAAATTTTAGCATACGAAATGCGCGAATTCTTCCAACTTTACATCGGCGGATATAATAAAAATTCGTAACATCGATGTTACTTACGGAAGAAGTAGAAGCGATCTTCTGTTTTCTTCTAATCGGCTTTGGATACGACGCGAGAAGCAACGTGAACGCGAAGAGACGCGACGTCTCTGAAAAGAAGAGACGTCGCCTACATTCTAACGCTCGCGTGCTATTTGCAACGATAAATTGAGCAGAACGAGAAGCGAAAATACGTTTTAACCGAAGAAACGCGTTTCGTATGTTACGATTTTAATATATATGTTTCCGTTTCTATCGTTAAGAATGCGAGATCGCAGGCACATGGGAAGTCTAATGATTGCCAATGTTCACGCGATCTCTGCCTCGGGTTTCAATGGCATCGAGTAAAAACGGCGAGAGCATCGACCGTGTTCGCGATTGCAACGCATGCTCAACGCACGCTTATAGTTGACAAGCATGCGAAAGTAGACAAAACCCATTGTGAACACCTGCTAGCCATAGCAAACGTATAAACCTCTTAATGCACGTGCTTTGCTTCTTCTTCTTCTTCTTCTTCTTCTTCTTCTTTACTCTCGCTTGCTGCGTGCTCTTTCTGTTTCCTTTATACGATCTTCGCTCTTCGCTTTCAACGTAATCAACAGCGAAATGAAAACCAGCGTCGGACTTGTTCGACCCTTCGAACAGTTGCAAACGAAACCGAACTGGTTAGATAAAATCGTGTGACAAAGTGTAGCGAAGAATATGAAAAAAAAAGAAAAAAACAGAAAAAAAGAGAAAGAAACGTATAAATATAGATACAAAGAAGCGTTCAAAGTATAGGGAAGAAGATGGAAAAATAGATGGTTTTAGCGAGCGCGTGACGAAGTAGAAGAGAACGCGAGGGAAAAAAGAAGGAATTTCTAGAAAACGTAGGGGAAGGAGGCAACTTTTGGGTAGTCGCGATGGCGGCATGTGGCCTCAGGGTGCTTTAATGCCAGCTGTGTTTTCTTTGAAACGAATTTTTAGACCGGTTTGAACGGGGTGAAACCTGCCATCCCCCCGAGAGATCAAAAGAGGGCACCTGCCAGACCGCCGAAAGATAATCTACGTTTGTCCACGCAGAACAATAATGTGGAGAGCACCGATAACGCGAATGCCGAGCCCACGCAACAGCAACTGCATTCCATCAGGAAATATCAGGTAGGAAATAATAATATCAGCTACGAAAAATAATATCAGGTTTGGTAAACCGTTTCGAAAAGAAGAAACGATAACGCGTTTGTACGTTTTCTTCAGTTTCTGCTTCGAATACCTGGACGTTTCGCCCGATAGAGATCGGTGAATAATTCAACGCGGAATTAGCCGTGGGTGTTTAGCTTTCGATTCTACGTTCTTCTTCAACGAGTCTTCGTGCACTCGCAGACACGCGAGCGTAATTGCATTACGTTTTCTCGGTTATGCGTAGCCGATGGAAAGTAACGCTCGTTACTTGCTAACCACCGAATTAGAAGAGCGACGACGATGGAGATAATCGTGGGCAATTCAACGTTTAGAAAGAGATTAGTGGCATTTTATGAGAAGAATGTGTGTCGAGGAATATTCGAGTAGGAAATATATCGTACGAGTTTTATCATAAATGGTCGTGTAGCGTGCACCGGTAGTTGAAGCTCTTGGGATAGTCGCGTTAAAAGCTTCTGATAGGGTAAAGGAATTTTCATTGGGTCGCTGGTTGTTTAGGAAGTACAAGAAAATTGGTGTTAAAGGGTAAACGATTCCGAAAAGACGAGGGAAATACTTGTTGTTTGGTGTTGAGGTATTTTGAAGAAATAATAGGAATTTTCGATAGGTTGCTTGGAGTTTGAACGTTTTGGAGAAACAGTAGAGTTTTCATCGGATCGTTTTGAAGGCTCTGGAAAAAGAATTTTCATTAGGTCACTGGTTGTTTAGTGTTGAGATATTTTGAAAAAATAAAAGAATTTTCATGTTAGGTTACTTGGGGTTAGAAGCTTATAAAAAATAGTATTTTTATTGGGTCATTGGTTGACTTGGCGTTAGAAAATCCTGAAGAATTAAGAGAATTTTCATCAGATCATTTGGCGGAGGTTTTGGAAAAAACGAGGATTTTCATTGTATCACTCGGTGTTCGAAGAATTTGAGAAAATAATAGAATTTTCTTTAGGTCACTGGTCACTTTGGTAATGAAAGATTCTGAAAAATTAAAAGAATTTTCATTAGATCACTTGGAAGGTTCTGGAAAAATAATAGAATTTTCTTTAAGTCACTGGTTGCTTAATATTGATATACTCTGAAAATATAAAAGAATTTTCATCAGATCACTTGGGGTTAGAAGCTTCCGGAAAATTAATAGAATTTTCATCAGATCATTTAGTGAAGGTTCTGGAACAATAAAAAAGAAGAATTTTCATTATGTCACTCGATGTTAGAAGATTTTAGGAAAATGATAGAATTTTCTTTAGGTCACTGATCGTCTTGTTATAAAAAGATTCTGAAAAATTAAAAGAATTTTCATTAGATCATTTAGAAGACTCCAAAAAAAAAAAAAAACGAGAATTTTCATTATGTCACTGGTTGTTTAACACCAAGAGGTTCTTCAAAAATAAAAGAATTTTCATTAAGTCGCTTGATATCGAAAGTTTCTTCGAAAATAATAGAATTTTTATCAGGACAATCCTCGCATTAAACAAATAATCCGCACTTTCTCCGATAAGAATCACTTTCAACTGAAAATCGTTCGACTGATTGTAGGTTAAGGATACGTATAATTTCGCATATTAATCCCATGAATAATCGAAACGTTGGCCGAGGAATTTCGGTGGGTGTGCGAAAAGTATCGGCCGCGGGAAACGCGTGGTATTCCGCATGAATAATTTAGCGTTATGTAACAATGTAAAGGCAGCAATCGACGATCGTTGTTTAAGAGTACGTGTACCAGCCACGGGCTGTCCACGTTCCAACAGGAAATTACGAGACCTGAACACAATGGTTATCGAACAGAGTGCCGCTTCCATGGCTTCTATACTTGTCGAATTTCCTATTTCGTGTCATCGGTTCGTTCCTCCTCTCTTCCTACCTATAACCTTGCGCCATTGTGTTTGGCTAACAGTTTTCCGATTGTTCGCGTTAATCGGCGATAGAACCCAGTTAAAAAAAAAAAGAAAAAAAGAGCCAGCGAAAAAAAGAAGAACGTGGGAGAAAACGGGGAAAAATCGAAGGAAATGAATGCTTGTAATTATCCTTCGTAGATATGAACTGTACTCGTGGAAAAATTCGCGGGAGGATATTTGAACGTAAACGCGGTTTATGTTACAATTAGGATATATTGGGATGGCAACTAAGTGATTGCGGATTTTCTCATTACCACCTAATGAGAAAATCCGCAATCACTTAGTTGCCAACTCAATAGTAAGTAACAAAGTAATTAATTATCTTTCCATGGCGATGACCCAAGTTTTTTGCACCAGACCAGAGCTGAACTGATCCGGCACTACTGTCAACAATTTCAAAGCAATTAGTCCATCTTCCTTCCTCTCGTCTAATTCTACTTTCAAATGAACACACGAACGATAAACGCGCGATTCAGCTGAACCGAATTGCGCGTCGTTTATCGGACGACGTTTAATTGTCGCAACAAATCAGAGACACGGAGAGAACAACACAGATATAGTGTAGTGTATGGTATATTTTTCCTTTTAGAAATCGATCAAATGAAACAGAAAGGATGAAACGTTTCATTGCTCGAGCCGCAGATGTTTCGTACATTTATATCGGCTTGGCAACTAAGTGATTGCGGATTTTGTCAATACCACCCAACGACAAAATCCGCAATCACTTAGTTGCCAGCCGATATAATTAGAATTCAATATCTCGCGAAGAAAATCTTATTTTTATAAATTTATTTCTAAACACAAGGAGGTCTCATCGATAATTCCAAACTCCAAAAACAATTTAAAGATGCAACGTTGGTAATTATCCTTCTTTTCACCTCCTTTTTTCTTCTTTACAGACGTTACTTAAAAATTCTCTTATTTTATCGGGAATCATTTTTCATCACACTATGATACGTCCGTTGTAGGTAGAATTTTGGATTGAAATGTCCCTGATATCGCGATACTGATCGTCGATCTCCAGAGTTGTATTCCATAGTATCCGTATTAATTTCAGCGTGTACATCGAATAAGGCGGGATACGTATTAGCTTACGATCATTGCGAAACTCCGACGAATCTTATTTCTTCGTTACAGGACACGTACGATACGAATGGATCGGCAGATTTGTAATAATCGACCAACGAGTCTCTCAAATAACATCTTTCACGTTAGATTGTGCCAAAAGTTTCTCTCGTTTTATGTATATATATATAAAAAAAAAAAAAAATACTCTTTATGAGAAAGAACATGTTTTGTTTCGCGTTATTTTATCGAATTATAACGATCCGCTTTGTTCTATCACGTTGTTCTATTCACGTCGGACAAATTAGGTTTCACGTTTGTACAAAACTCTCATAGAAAGAAGACTAAAAAGAAAACACCCCACTGACCTCGATACAGAAACAAAATAGTCAAACTCGAAGATGGTGTCCTGCCATGCACATGTTATTTAGCAATTAAGTTAGAAAAATTTACCAAATGTCCAGCTGGGCAAATTATAAAATACAAATTAAATAATAAAAAGAAAAAAGAACGTTTGTACAAACTTTGCCAGATAAAACAGCTGCGTAGCAGCTGCGGATAGCGAAAGATGCTTTTGGGGCAACTTGATAGTTGAAGATTTTTTTCTTTTCTTTTTTTTTAATTATTTCTACCTTACAATTTGTCCAGCTGGACATTCGGTAAATGTTTCTACCTGATACTTGAAGATGCAGCTAATAATCGTAAGCGGTTGATGCGACTAAAACTAAGACACGAAGAAAGAAAAAAAAAAGAAAGAGAAAAAGAAAATAATTAGAAACTAAAAATAGAAACTAGTACTCGTGGTCTAGCAGCGCACTTGTATAACGACATTTATGAATTCACCGTCGAGCGACGACAAATTCGAGTGAGAAATACCGGAGAACGGTCGCGTCTCCGCGCCACGTTACGTTTGCCTTCTAAAATTCCCGCGCCTTGCCGCGTCTCGTCACGCTGAGTCAAGTGTGGTCTGGAATGTAAAAGAACCCCGCTCACAATAGTCTAAGATTACACGGTTCGAGTGTAACGTTACGAGTAAGTTTCGATAGGTGGAACACATAGCTTGCGTACGGTTTGAGTCAGACCTCGGTTCCTCCTCCCTCTTTCTCCTTCTCACCGCCGCCCTTTTTCCCTACCATGACCTCGGTCTTTTCTTTCCTGCCACTTTACGGAGAAGCCGGATTTTTTTCTTCCCCCTCCCTCTTCTGCTCGTTAAAAACCAGATACTCGAACGCCACCGCACCAAACCAGGAACACGCCGTGCCTGCTGAACGATAACGAGCTATCCTTCTCGTAATTTCCACGATATTATACGAGGAAGAATTCCAGCTATTTCTTTCTCTCTTTTTCTCTCTCTTTTTTTCTCAGAAAAAACCCTCTTCCAGCTTCCAGATCGACTCTCCGCTCTTCCAATCGCCTCTTCATTTTTCTATGAAAAATGCAGAACGACGCGAGATCGTCGCATTACGTTCTCGTGCGAAGAACACGAGGGAAAAATAGGACGAGCAGAAGCGTGGATTTTAATGCGCATGATACTCGAAAACGAACAAAATATTGGAAATGTATTGGGTGGGCAACTATGTGATTGTCATTACCACCTAATGACAAAATCCGCAGTCACTTAGTTGTCAACCCAATGTATCTCGTTTTATATTAACACTTTACCGACCGATAGCTTATTAATCGGTTTCTTATTGCCGACACTTACCGACTGATAGCCTATTAATCGATTTTTTATCGTCGACAATTTTTCTCATTATTTGAGCAGTAATTTGTTATTTAGTACTAAGGTACCTTGCTCAGTTGCGTCAGTTGCGTTGCTTTGTAAGCTTCCACAGTTTTATACCAATTTGAAAAACTTACAATTCGCGATGAACGAAAAGAATGATATTGGGGAGTCTAAACCGAAACAGCCGGCGCCAGGGAGAATCTGCGCCTGAGCTGCCGGTCGGAGCTAGCGGTCGGTAAAGTGTTAAGAACTTTGAAAAAACTTTGAAACGTGTATCTGAAATGCGTGGCGAGAAGTAAGCGACATCTGGTGGAACGCAGAGTATAGAGACGATTGCTTTATTTTTGAATTTTATTAGCGACAGTAGCTGGTCGTACCGCGAGATATTGCCATTTCTTCGTGACGAGTATATTCGACAAGAAACAGTTAACTGCTTAAAATAAGTTAAACTATCGTCTCTACATAGGTTCCATTCTTTGAATCACGTTCGTAGAGACAGGAATTTGCATAAAAATATCCATGCTGTAATTGAGAATTTTGAATATTTAAACCGCTGGCTGCTTTCACTTGCTTTCGACGATTAAACGCGAACATCCGTCGCTTTCTTCAATACTTCAGATCATATCGATCGCTGTAAAATTAAGTGGAATCAGAATGAAATTTCTTATCTGTTTCCAGTTTAAACCTGATGATCTTAAACCTACAAACTTGTTCTCTTTCCCCGTTCCGCATTAAAGTACTTCCTTTCCACTTGGATTTAGCATCGACATTAGAAAATCAACAGATCAAAGCTCGTCACCGAAGCTTCTTGTCACGCAATCTTCTTACGAAAAGCGGCTGATAAAAATCGAGCAAAATGTTCAGCCAGTTATGGACGAGACACGATGTACGTTTTTTTTTTTTTTTTTTTTATTATTTAATTTGTACTTTACAATTTGTCCAGCTGAACATTTGGTAAATTTTTCTTTTGCAAATAACATGCGGATGGCTACCCCTAGCGGGATACCACCTTCGAGTGTGGTCACCCGTGACTGCCAATAAGATAAACGGTTATCTTACATCATCAATTTATTACTATTTTGCCATTATATGTTTTGAGTAATAAAAACACTCCCGTGGAGTCCTGAGCGAAACATGTGATTTCGACGTGGCAATCAAAATGTTTTAATCGCCAAAATAAATGTATAGGGACACTTAGATTACATTTAGAATTAATATGAAAATAGTTTCAGATTTATTTAATATGCGATGTACAAGATATTCGTCGATATAAATTTGACGCGTCTCAGCGCTCTCTTTGTTTCACCATCTTCTATATCACATTACCAACGGAACAGTTGCATTCATCTGTTTTGCGAGACGCTGTGGACGCATACTCCCACACACTCATACTCATATATGTATGTTACCACTATACGGCTAATCTAGCGTAGCACACAACATTTTTTTATTATTTAATTTGTACTTTACAATTTGTCCAGCTAGATATTTGGTAAATTTGTCTAACTTAATTGCTAAATAACACATGGATGGCTAAACCCAACGGGATACCATCTTCGAGTTTGACTATTTTGTTTCTTTAATGATGTCAGTGAGCTGTTTTCTTTTTGGTCTTCTTTCTATGAAACGATGTACGTGTACGTTGTTATCCGCGTTGTTATTGGCGCGAGCGCGTCTCCATGATCAGGATTTCAACTTCTGACAAATTTTTACATTGCCTGATCGACAAACACAGCGATGTTTATGCACTCGATTTTGTACGCGAACTTTCGCTACCAGAATTATAGGAAATCCATCGAGCTGACGTTGGCGAAGCCATACGCGCGTACCACAAGAGTAAACGGGGCTTCGTGCAAGTATTTCTGTCCTGCCAGTGCTTAATCGCCATGGCCGTTACATAAACGGCCGCGAGTCGCTTCTGCCATGATTTTTGCGTCAGCGATGCGCTTTATCGTTCGGTGGGCGTCGATCGCCGAACGAGTCTCCCGCTGATATCGCGACGATTGTAATTCGACACTCGGCAACGTGCGACTTAACCTTCCAGAGAGTTTCTTTTCTATCGGGTTGGCAACTAGGTGATTACGGATTTTGTCATTAGGTGGCACTGACATAATCCGCAATCACTTAGTTGCCAAGCCAGATATAGAACGTAACAAGAGCAAATTTAGCTGCGCTTACGAGACGCTCGTTGCAATACGCGCGTTCGTTTGCACAATTTCGTTGTTCGTTCTTTTTTCTTTTGCGTGTTGCTTAGCTCTTTCGTATTTCGTTGAGGATAGCCGAATTATCTAAACTCGAGCTTCTTTACTTGCTACGAGTTACTTGAATTGAAAAAAGAAAATTTAAACGATCGACTTGCAATTCGCAACGATCCCATCGTTTTTGGTAAAACGTACACGCGCTATCACAATTTCTCGTGCTTTAATTTGTGACGTGGTAATTAGAAAACAAAGTCGATATTAGGAAAGTTACTTTAATTACCATGAAAATTGCCATGCTACGAAAATTCTATCACAGAATCGGTTTCGTTATACCGCACGTTTAGAGCTGACGAATATCCAAAACGACCTAACAACGCAACGCCATAAGCACCTTTTCCTTTCATTTTGCGTTTCGAACGTCGACGATTTCAGCGTTAGATCGGTCAAGTGGAGCATAATATTGGCAACTAAGTGATTGCGGATTTTCTGAATACCACCTAATGACAAAATCCGCAATCACTTAGTTGCCAAGCCAAATAACTCGACTAATCTGAACAAGACGCGGCATCATCTGCACCGAGGACAGTCGAATCAGGTGAATTTTTATTTTAAATGTCAAATGCTTGCTCGATGTCACGATAGATACAATGTCTCTTATTCAATGGATCGTTTATTGTCACACGTTCAGGTGTTTCTTACATCAATGTGTTACGATGTTTGCTTGTTGAACGTTTTATCGTTAGGAAAAATCGCCAGGAATTCTGTCTACACGAGGTAGGTTTTGCATGAGTCGTCGTTTATTCCAGCTGAAATACGTTCAAACGGAAACCGAACGAGTCGATGAATAATTAATAAATCAACCGCGCAAAGCAACGTGCCCGATATCGTGCCCGGATTCCTGAAATAAATGTTCTATATTAAATCGTCCCTTTTTCCTTATTCTATCTCGACGTTCAATGGCTGTCGAATGTACGTACTGTTTACGGACGACGTTTGCTAAAATTGCACAAGGCCACGTCGTGTGACGAACAAGGTAAGACAATTAAATTTGTCTGCGGATGAATTGCGATCGAATGGAACCGACCGATAAAACAACAACAGTGTTCCCATTCGTATCAGCATCCTCTCTATGTTCAACGTCGTTATGAAGGCAAATAACAAACGTTGTATATCTTCGATATGCAGGGTACGTCTCCGCGTGACATTAAAAGTCATGATTTCTGCTATACCGACAACGTACGCTTTTCTTCTATAGACATTGTTCTATCTGCATAACTATGACACGATCTTAGTGTTCCATCGACTCTGTAACTATTCTAAACGTTACAAAATGGTCGGAATATTTGCAACTCTATCCAATCGCCGTTTAAACAGCATTTCTTCGTGAAGTGCAATTAGTTTTGCTATCGTGACACCATAGACTTTGTTTGCTTTGTTTAATGTTACATATTATCTTTTCAAACACTGTGACACGATCTTAGTGTTCCATCGACTCTGTAACTATTCTAAACGTTACAAAATGGTCGAAATATTCGCAACTCTATCCAATCGTTTAAACAGCATTTCCTCCTGAGGTGCAATTAGTTTTGCTATCGTGACACCATAGATTTTGTTTGCTTCGTTTTATGTTAGATATTATCTTTTCAAACACTGTGACACGATCTTAGTGTTCCATCGACTCTGTAACTATTCTAAACGTTACAAAATGGTTGAAATATTTGCAACTCTATCCAATCGCCGTTTAAACAGCATTTCTTCGTGAAGTGCAATTAGTTTTGCTATCGTGACACCATAGACTTTGTTTGCTTTGTTTAATGTTACATATTATCTTTTCAAACACTGTGACACGATCTTAGTGTTCCATCGATTCTGTAACTATTCTAAACGTTACAGAATAGTCGAAATATTCGCAACTCTATCCAATCGCCGTTTAAACAGTATTTCTTCGTGAAGTGCAATTAGTTTTGCTATCGTGACACCATAGACTTTGTTTGCTTTGTTTAATGTTACATATTATCTTTTCAAACACTGTGACACGATCTTAGTGTTCCATCGACTCTGTAACTATTCTAAACGTTACAGAATAGTCGAAATATTCGCAACTCTATCCAATCGCCGTTTAAACAGTATTTCTTCGTGAAATGCAATTAGTTTTGCTATCGTGACACCATAGACTTTGTTTGCTTCGTTTAATGTTACATATTATCTTTTCAAACACTGTGACACGATCTTAGTGTTCCATCGACTCTGTAACTATTCTAAACGTTACAAAATGGTTGAAATATTTGCAACTCTATCCAATTGCCGTTTAAACAGCATTTCTTCGTGAAGTGCAATTAGTTTTGCTATCGTGACACCATAGACTTTGTTTGCTTCGTTTAATGTTAGATATTATCTTTTCAAACACTGTGACACGATCTTAGTGTTCGGTCGATTCTACGACAAATCTAAAGATTGCAGAACGAACGAGATGTTCAAGATCATCGCTATCTGAAGTTTCTTCTTCGAGAAGACCAGCTGTTGCTATCGTGACATTGCTGGCTCTGTTTCCATAGACATTTTCATTTCAAACACTGTGACACGATCTTCGTGTTCAGACGATCCTACAATTCTAGAGATTACAGAACGAACGGGATGTTCAGGATCGTCGCTATTTGAAGTTTCTTCTTCGAGAAGAGCGTCCGGTTTTTGCCATCGTGACATTGCTGACTCTGTTTCCATAGACATTTTCATTTCAAACACTGTGACACGATCTTCGTGTTCAGACGGTTCTACAGTTCTAGAGATTACAGAACGAACGAGATGTTCAAGATCACCGCTATCTGAAGTTTCTTCTTCGAGAAGAGCGATCGGTTTTTGCCATCGTCACAGCACGACATACTTTTCGTCGTTGTCTTCATAAAATTTAATGTCCTGACATCTAGTTACTCTTAATTTTTCACAGGCAATCTGGGTCATTTGTGGCGCAAGCGAAACTTCTCTAGCCAACTCTTAACGAATGTTTACTCTTCCTAAACGTTCTTTGTTTTATATTATTCCATTGAATCGCGTATGATCCATTTTGTTCCATTCGGATGAAGATATTTGACAAATTAGGTTTCATATTTGTACAAAGATTTGTCATAAAGGACGTGTTTGTAAAAGAAAGACACTTTTGGAACAACCTAATACCAGTAAAATACCTCGATAAGCGTTGCAGAATTTCTCGAATTAAATTAGAATTGACCGACGATGAAATCATCTATCCATCATCGGTGTCCAAATTATAAATTTTCACAGTAACAGGATTAACAGAAATGTTCAGTAAAATAGAAAAACCCTCTTAATTACGCGAACGTAATTAATAAATAATTCACTGTCGCGTGAAAACGTACCTGCGTATAATTCAACCTGTTGAATTTTTCAGTGTTTTCACCGGATAATTGGATGTACTTGGAATCGATGAAACGGGTGTAAACGAACGGTTTGATTGTAGGAACAGCTGCGGAAACGAAAGGATGAAGAGGAGAGACAGGAGATACTCAATCGGTCGCTACGCGGCTCTACCAAGTTGCACGCGTTGGAAAGCCACGCGACCAGTCTCTCGGGTCAGGAAAATCTCGCGTACGCCCAGGACGAGGTGACCACCACCACCGTCAGCCGCGCACCGCATGTCACCGCGAGCGCCACGCTAGAAGTCGAGGAGCCTCCCAGGCCCCTCAGTAAGTCGTATTTTCCCTGCAGATATACGCCAGCAGTTCAAGGACCACTTGGCTCGATGACGCACTAACGACACTCGTCGTGGCCCATTAGGCCTCCTATTTATGCTCCGATAACTCCTCCATTCCCTTTTTAATTCAGACGTTTTTCAGACTTCGCCGAGACTTTATCCCATCGGTGTATCGTAATTGCGTTTCCTCCGTTTAATTAACTTGCCGTGATATTTGTTTCCGTGACCCTTATGCCAATGATCTGCCATCCTCCTGCGTATTTCTGCACTCGAACAACGTCTACTGTTAATAACGTCTACCTACAATTGGAAATCTCGTTAGTAGAAAATAATTATCGATACCGAGCAGGTTGAAGTTGATTGTACGCGAGCACGTGTATCTCTGTTCCAATAGCTGGCATAGTTCGGGAAAGTAATAGTAATCGCGTAGGAGAACTTTTCAGAAAAGGATATTCTAGCGTGACACTATGACGACTATAGAGTAGTTCAGACGCTTAACAATGGCGAAATTTCCTATTGCAAATTCATAATTATTGAATGCTGGGTATTCGTGAGATCAGTATCATCGATGTCCAGTAGCCTTAATAGAAAAATAAGGATTTATAATTTCATCGATATAATATAGAGTTTTTAACGATGGAAATTTAATTGGAGTTAAAGTTCAAATAATTCCAATAGTATGATTTCTTAGTTAGATAAAGCTAAATTTAAAAAGTTATTAAGTACAAAATCTATAATTCCAGCTACCTATTGGATCGTACAGTGTCTACGAGAAGTATGCGCACGCCATTAACGAGTCGCAGGAAGCTTTCTCCTAATAGCAAGTTATCACGTTTACCACGCTAATTGATTAGCTGCAAGTATATTAAATTCCTTAGGATTTAGTGGCACCTTTGTACTACTATGAAACCCGTACGAATACTATGAAAATGAAACGTAGAATCGAAAAGATTCTTTGAGAAACCAGAGTACGCGCAGATACTTTTTACGGTAGGCACTGTAGTTGCCAAGTGTAAACGGAGAGAAAGGAATTTCCATACGGGAACTGTGTATATTTAACGCAAGAATTTATCACAATATCTCTTCAAGTATGCGGAAAATTTGGAGTATTGGCATAAGGGTTAAGGAAGACATTAGCCGGTCGTTTACCCTTTCACGGAGGAATAGTCGAACGGTAGAAAGCAACGGTGCCTCCGCAGGCGAGAGACGTTTGTAGAATCTTTGTAACAGGCATTCGTTGCATATTTCAGCGTACGGAGAGGTCGTCGCGACGCTGGAGAGGCTACAGCTTCAGTTGCGCAATATTTCCGGTGCTCTAGGCATCTCGGGACCCGGCGTGGAAGCGGAACTCGAAGCGGTGCGGACGCTTCTGGTGCAAAGTCGATTCGCATCTGCCCTCGCCACCCATCACGCCCTCAGAAATCGCTTAAGATCCAACAAAGTTCTCAAACATCACGCCGAAGACGCTTCCAGTTTGGCTCGCGACGTATGTACCCACTGTCATTGAAATTTTGACGATCACAAGAGAAAAACGCAAAACCATAAGAATGCTCTGTCGTTGATTTATCGAGTTTGTTGCGTTAGCTGTTTTAGCGGACAGGAGAAAATGATATGACGCGAAAAGCATTTGACGAGGTAGCGAAGCTTTTGTAGAAGCCAAAGGCATAATCGAACCTTTCAAAGTCAAAATGATCAACTCCACCTTTCCACCATCATGAGGGTAGAGTGCAAGGAAAATTTAAGAGAATATCGTCATCTTCTTTTATTTTGCTGAGTTGATCCATGTGACTTTTGAATGGTTCAATTACTATGAAAAATAATATTTAATATCGTGCAGGAAACACGCGTTCAGATGCAAAACAAATAAAAGAACAATTTTTCAATTACCTAACGGTGTAGCGAGTTTTGTAGGAAATAGGAAAATAGGGAAATGTATCTTGCGTGTTCTTCTGTTCAATCGCTCCTTTAAGCGTACAGCTTTTGTCATCGGTGAATATTTCAGTGTGTAGACATACTGGAGAAATGGCAGTCGTCGTCGACGGCAACAGGTGTCGGCGGAGCGGAAACGATCGCGGCCGTGGAGGAGCTGACCGGAATTTTGACGAGCTACGATATGGAAGCTCTTCTACTCGCTCACGACTCTATCATCTCTTACGTCGACGGATTACAAAGGAAACAGAGTCCTTCGTCCTCGTCGCCGAGCGGTCCTCCGAGCCCTACCTCTAGCTGGAGAGGCTCCCGGGTCGTGGACAACATTAAAATTATCAGAATCGAGAAAACTAACGAACCTTTAGGTGCTACTGTTAGGAACGAGGGTGACGCTGTTATAATAGGTATTCTGGTTTCTTTTTCTGATAAAGTTGTACGAAAACCTCGAACAAAGGTCAATAACACAGTTTGTGGATATTTTATAAGAAGAGGATGCGATGTAACGTTAAATGTTAATGTGAGAAACACGTTAGTTAAGCGTATGACGCTTATGGACACAGTGTAACTTGGCTCTAAGATTTGTCCTAAACTCCGCCTAAATGTGTTTCACACAAGTTTCTGTTGAATTACGCAAAAATTATTATTGTTGAATTGTACGTCGAATAACCATAATAATGTTTATGAAGGTCGTGTTGTACGCGGAGGAGCGGCAGACAAGTCTGGACTCCTACACGAAGGCGATGAAGTTCTGGAAGTAAATGGCGTGGAAATGCGTGGCAAGAGCGTGAACGAGGTGTGCGATATTCTAGCCGGTATGCAGGGTAGTCTGACGTTCCTCGTGCTCCCGGCACCCACGAGTCACAGGAACAATCTGTCAAGTAGAAGGGAAGACACAAATCAGGTATCAACGATGTTTAATGTGTTATCAGGATATAGTGATTTTTACTGATAGTCGGGAACCACGGTGATCGACACCTTGTTCTATCCATATATTTATTCATAACGCTGTTATTGAACTAATTATTTTTCTGACGTATGAAAATAGTTATTGTAGTTAATGGAAACATTAATTTTATAGAACACTGTGGCATCCTGATATTCATAAAAATCCCTGTACATTAACTGTAACATTTGATATTTACTTAACTCTTTAATATCATCTTCTCAGATACAACACATACGAGCCCACTTCGACTATGATCCCGAAGAAGATCCTTATATACCGTGCCGAGAATTGGGTGTCAGTTTCCAAAAGGGTGACGTGTTACACGTGATCTCTCAAGAGGATCCTAACTGGTGGCAGGCGTATAGGGAGGGTGAAGAGGATCAGACTTTGGCTGGTCTGGTACCTAGCAAAGCCTTCCAACACCAGTATGTCAATATACATATAATCTTTCCCATACATATTCTATTTCTTGCTTATCAAATTTTGTTAAACATTGTCTGACTGATAATTCGAATTTCATCTAGGCGAGAATCCATGAAACAGACTATCGCCGGAGACAAATCGACCGTACGCGGCTCCAAGAAATCCAGTACGTTGTTGTGCGCCAGAAAGAATCCAAAGAAGAAGAAACGAAACAAGTTCGGGGCGAACTACAATGACGACGGGTATCCGCATTACGCAACGACAGCCATCGACGGTAGATACGAAAAGCATCATGGAAGGCGTTTCAGTACGTTCACCCTTTGTTTGCTCATCAAACATTTACATTTTCTAGATTATGACAGCGAAGAGGTGCTTACGTACGAGGAAGTCGCGTTGTATTATCCAAGAGCGAATCACAAAAGACCGGTAGTCCTAATAGGGCCACCAAATATTGGACGACACGAGCTGAGACAGAGGCTGATGCAAGACAGCGAGCGTTTCGCAGCGGCAATTCCTCGTGAGCAAAAGATTCGTGTTGCACGCGTATTTCGAAAATGTCGCGATTCAAAATAATTCAGTCCTGTGTTAGAACAACAATACCATCAAAGTGTCGTGACGCTTGTACACGTTTACCATTCCGATTTGTAATTAATCTCTCATTTATTTTGGTACATGTTTTCGTATAGTGTTTCACTTTCTTTCTTTCTTCCGCTACTCGGCCAGTCAATCGCAGTCTCCCCTTCACGCGCTCCTTTATTCGTCATTCAAATAATCGCCACAAAAGAGAAACGTTCAAGGGCTAAGACTAGAAAATTACACAAGTAATGTTGCTTTATCGTTTTCTACAGTTTATCCTTGTCGCTAATGTCAAGCGTTTAGCAAATGGTTTTTTTTGTTACAAGCTTTTAAACAGTTCTTTGTTTTTCTTGAAGAAACTTGTTCGAGTCGCATCACCTTTGAAATACGCGTGTAATACGTATAAATCACTTGTTCTTTATTCAAGGACAACCGTTCTACAGGAAGATACTCATTGTTTCAGACACGAGTCGTCCCAGGAAGGATTCGGAAGTGGACGGCCAGGACTACCATTTCATTTCTCGTTCTCAATTCGAGTCCGATATTCTCTGTAGAAAGTTCGTCGAGCACGGCGAATACGAGAAAGCTTATTACGGTACCTCCGTGGAGGCTATACGATCCGTTGTAAATTCCGGTAAAATTTGTGTTCTTAATCTCCATCCGCAAAGCCTGAAGATCCTTCGAAATTCGGACTTGAAACCGTACGTGGTGTTCGTGGCGCCGCCGAGTTTGGAGAAGCTACGACAGAAGAGGATCAAGAATAACGAGAGCTTCAAGGAGGAGGAGTTAAAGGACATTATAGAGAAAGCGCGGGAAATGGAGGACAAATACGGTCATCTGTTTGATATGATCATTATAAATACGGACACGGATCGAGCGTACAATCAGCTGCTGACGGAGATCAATTCGTTGGAACGGGAGCCTCAATGGGTGCCTGCGTCTTGGGTTCAATAAATGAGCGCAGGCTTTTGGGATACCATCGAGCCAGATATATTTTCGCTGAAACGTATAGCGAAAGGCTAGGCAATTGAGAGAGGCGACTTTAAAGTCTGACTGGAGATACTTCCAAGGACTGGTTCTTTTACTGGTGCCTGTTATACAATTTTACGTTTCGTACACGCGCGTAATTAAACTCCTTGCCAGGCTATCGTACTTCAAGTACCGCTGGTTTGGTGTAGTCTTCCGTGTCGTATATGGTGCCATCTGATATTCGAAGATCGTCGCGTCAGCAAGCATTTTAGAAGGCGTGGAAAATTCCCGTCTTGTTGTGATTTATCGTTCCTCGAGCCTCGAGGTCTGGCGTCCACCCAGGAAACAGGCAACGAGAACATCGAGATCCTCGACTTTGAATGTCGAAGGATCCTGCGATCAACTGGCGTGGCGCTTGTTTTTCATCGTAACCGGCAAACACTCTAGTTTTCCTCAGCGTAATTTGTACCGCGAGATGCCCCGAGGGAAAAATCGCTACTACTCCGCATAAGATATTATATAATAACGTTTTCCAAAGATGTGTGAATCTTGAAAGAGATCGTCCTACTTCTTTCAAAAGTCACCAGATAATTCCCCAGGATAACACCGAGCCGCGAAGAAAAAAAAAAAAAAAGAAGCGAACCGGAACCGCGAAAATCTTGGACGGCAGCAGCCTTTTCACTCCGCGAAAGAATCGAAAGACTTTCACACTCGTTCGTATCTTGCGCTGTCAGGAATTTTCACGGCGATCCTATAGCAGGGAGGCGCGGTCTCTACCGCAGAGTTTTTTAAGTCAAAAAGAAATATTTCGCAGGACTTTGCGAGTTGTTAAACGATTAACGTAAAGACAAGAAAAGAAAAAAAAAACCACGTTTCCTCGTATTTGTAATTTCGTGTGAACTAGTAATTCGGAGAAGGCGGAACTCATAAACGTTTCATCGTTCGCCCTAGGCACTCTCTCGTGTTTGTTTAGAGAAAAGAATCATAACTTTTAATCCAAGTAGACATCGTTAATGCGAGTATAGATATAGGCTCGTGTGTGAACCAGCATAAACAAATTTTTAAGATACTTTGGAATGAAACAGAAACTTCTAGGGTACTCCTTTCGTTTTCGTCCTCGAGCGACCATTAGACTTTTCTTCTTTTTGTTTTCTGATCCGACATCGATACTCCATGTCAGCCACTGTTATATTTACCACCCACGTGCATCCTCTTTATCCTCGACTAGCAATAACGCAAGATGTTTTTCGAGTCGAAGATCATCGCTGAAAATGAAACATGGTTTCGTGGCTCCAAAGAAAAAAAAAAAAAAAAAAGAAAATAAAATAAAAAAAAAAAAACCAAAAGAGTTAAGCGAGAAGAAATTAATAGGAATCGCATCGACGATCGATCGTTTTTAGTTCAGAGAGGAGAGATTTTCCGAGGGTAGTTTAATTTCGATGTCGTAAACCCAGCTAGCAGCGAAAAACAATGTTTCCAAATGAGAGAAACGCGAAAAAAAGAAATACTAATTGCTACCTTTTTAGCTCACTATTTAAACAAAAGAAAATTATGTCAAGAAATCACGCACGATGGTCGGAGTAATTGTGCCAAGTGATTGGGCCGCGTGTTAAGGAGGACACGAGAACTGAAATGTGCCAAAATATTTGAGTCTCTTTAGAAGAGACTGGGAGAGGGAGAGGGACTTTTGTTCAGGAATGACGTATTATTAAAAGAGAAAGAAGGAGGAAAATGTGAGAGGCAAAGAAATACAAAGAGAGACAGAGAAGGAAGAAAGGACTTAAGAGAAACACGCTCAACGGCACTTTCGTATCTGTCATTATATTGATTCTGTAAATATTTGTGCACTTGTATAGAAAAAAAGAAAGAGAAGATGAATAAGAAGTTATTATCGTTATTATTATTAAATATTATAATTATATTAATTATTATTATTATTATTACCATTAATTGCTTCGACTTTATTCTTGTTAATTGTCATCGTATCACCCGTATTCTATTTTCTCGAGCCATTTTGAGACACAGCTCGTTTTAAATCACGCGAACGAAGGTCAGTAACACAATTGTATTTTTTAAGTGCTAATCAAAAATCCCCGACGGCAGCCTTTTTATTCTGTCTTTTTTTTTTCGTATTTTTTTTTTTCTTTTTTTAGCTGGACCCGTGCTCGAGTATGCGGCGTCGTTAATGCGTTATGCCCGACAAATCAATTAGGATTTCCGTAGGTAATGCGTTAACAGTGCGCGCGTAATGTACAGAGAGAAAGAGAGAGAGAAAGAGAGAGAGAGAGAGAATGTGTGAGTTTGGAATGGTCCCTGTTCGAAGTGTGTGTACATTAATTACCGTTGCTCCCGAGTATTTTTCTCGACAATCCAACTTCATTTTATGTGTAAAATAAACGTACAACATCAAGGAGGAAATCTGTATGTATAGGTGCATACGTTTTGTATATACGTACGGTATATACGCACACATGTATGGGAAGAATCGAACGAGAACCGAATATCAAAAAAACCGACCATTGTTGTTAATCTCGAGTCAGCTATTTTTATGCCTTTTCGTTTCATCCAGCTGTTCTTCCTTCTCGAGCCCGTCAAACACGCATGAAACAAACGGAAGACCGGAAGTCTGAAATAGTCTGAATATACGAAGCGTTGCCTTATTCTTATCCTTTTTCTAACCTTTTTTTTTTAACGTCTCCCTGTCCTTGGAGAAATGCGAAATTTTTTGAAAATTTTTCCTGACGGAAACTGTGTCCAGCAGAGCGATATCGTAGAGTTGTAACGTCGTTTAGAAATCTGTGATGTGTTAGGTTAATCGAGTCGCTGTGTAGATCGTTGAGTATGGTGCGGGACCGAATTTAATTCCACTATTATTATGGGACCGTAAAGAATCACGCGAACACGCTAACAAAAGTGGCGAATTGATAACATTGCTCGGCGTAGACCGCGGATTTTTATGCATTTTTGAGAAATTCTAAGTTGCACGTAATACACAGAGATAATGTGAAATATCTCTGTAACATGTAGTCGATAAAACAGTTTTCTATCTGAGTTTTTGATTACATTCATAAAAATGTGAACTTGCATAAATATCCGCAGCCTACTTCGATGAGATCGGCTCGTATATCCGTCTTAAATGAAAATAAAGCACGAAGTGCCAGATGGCGTGCGGTACTATAATTAGCAATAACGAGGCGCGAAGCTAACAGCGCACAGCCGCGATAAAAGATTCTAAAGGAAAGAAAAAGAAAAGGGAAATACTAAAATTAGCTTACGCGTTAACTATATGTTGTCTATCTTTTAAATAGACCGCGGGCAAGAGATGCAATGGACCGATCGTTCGTGAAGAGAAGGGAGAAGAAAAAATGAAGGAAGCTATTTATTTGAGATGCACGAAACATTAAACCTGACGAAAAATGCATTTCATTTGGAGTAGAATTCACCTTGAGATTGAATATTCACGATTATTGCTGTTTCTCAAAGATATTGTGTAGATAGACGATAAACTGGAAAATTATCGTCATATAAATATACATATAAATATATATATATATAAACAGGCACATATACATACAGTACCGCTCATAATTATTTTATATTTATTTCTATAATTCTAGTATAAAGACTAAGCTAACATGTACGATTGCTTGGTGAAAGAATGAATACTATCTCGAATGAATTATAGTTTATAATTAATACTGTTTTGATTGAGTCGTGGATTATAGTATTAAATTTTAATCATTTCACTCATCGATTTTTAAAGTCATTCGAATAATTATGAACGGCAGTGTAAACGTATATGAAAACCACAGAGAAAGGACATGATAAGTCACATTTTTCATATGAGAGCAGTTTTAAAATTCAGTACCTTGTTTTGTTAATCAATCACATATTATCAAAACTACCTTTGTATCGAATTTGATTATGAGGTCGTCCTTCTGTAAAATATTTATATCAGAACTATTGATCTCGAGAGTATTATGGTTATCATATTTTATTTTTTTCACAAAATTTCATTGGATGTGTTATCTATCGTTAAAACGTATATATCTTTGGACAGAAAAATAGGTTGTTCCTCTTTTTAACTACGTTATATTAAAGTAAACCTCCTTACTTCTTTTTTTAACCACGAATTAATGTCAGAATCAGAACAAAATTGTACTTATGATATTTCTCTCCTGTAATCTTCGTATGTATATGTATGTACACAAACGTGAGACTTCAATCCTAAGGTAAAACGAGATGTTCCTCGATATCGCAAAAGATCAACAAGAAGTATCACCATCGTTTCAGTCCCTGAATATCCTCCACACATTCTGTTACGTATTAAATAAAAGTTACTGTAATATTTCTAAGGTCGCTTGTCAACTTCACACACGCATACACACACACACACACATACATGCACGTATGCACACACACATACAGAGCTCGATTGATCGATCATCGCCCTTTATAGCCTCGATCGTACTTTCCTCGCAGCTTGCTGCCAAAAGTCGACTAATTTTCCTCAAGAAATCGACTACAGAGAAAGAGAGAGAAAGAAGGCGAGATATACGCGTATTTTAAGAATTTAATTAAGAGGCAATTCGATGGAGAAACTCGTTGGGATTTTAATCTTGAAAGAAGACGAAGGTAAAATAGCAAGCAGAAGAAAATAGCATTAGGAATGTTAGTAAGTTATTTGAAATTTCAACGCACAAGGAAGCGTAGACAATTAACCTTGCTACGGTCCTAGAATTTCTATACTTCAATTTTGCTCTCGTTTTACCAGACAGAGACAATACATAATCTTTTAAGAAAATATTTAATTCTGTTTTCTTTAGGTTTATACGATCTGTAATGATGCTCTGTTTCAATAGAATCGATTAAAACATAAATAGTTTTCGAATATTTGATTTTAGTATTCAATATTATTTTGTATATTCTATGCTTTTTATGAATGAAGTGTTTCAAGAAAGAAGACGTCTGAATGACTAAAGGGAACAGTAAGGTTAATATAAAATTCGTGCATACCGATAAGACTTCTTTCATATTTTGTTCAAACCGAAGTTAGTTTTTAAGGTTAGAAAAATATAATTGATCGAGAATGATCATAGCAGGGTTAAATCCGATGAACCTTGTATATCGACGACGAATGCTTGCAACCTTTTTCAGAAAGATCCACACGAATTGCGGAAATTCGACTCGATTCCAGCAATAAAACTGAGTACTCAGGAGATATATTCATTCCTGTGCACCACGAACGTGTTGTTTCTATTTTCAATCTCCTTGAAAAAAATCACCATTCATAGGAACTCCTGCGTCCTATCTCCGTCCACAAAATTGCATGACATCTTTTCCAGCACATACACGTGAAACACATAACCTTCAAAGTTACCTGCATACGCTGTAAGTCTATTACAGATCATACATATTTTACATTTTTTAGTATGAAAATTAGTCCACTATTCTTATACTGATTAGTGTAGTGAAAAAAAGCAGCTTATCAACACAAAAGAATAGCACAACGACGCGAAGCGGATGGTGGCTAACGGTGGCCTCGGCACGCTTTGGATCTTTTCAATTAATAAACCAAGATTGGAGAATCAATAAGTGAAATCATTCTCTGCGCAAGTTTCCAAGCTTCAGTCGCTATATTATACGCTTCTTGATGGATCTATCAGATCAAATGATAGGTAAAAAGCAAACTTACTTAAAATGGGGGAAATGAAACTAGGAAAGATTACATCTAGGAAAGATCACAATAACAAAATTCCTATATAGATTGAAGTATATAGAAATATAAGACAACAGTCACGAATAATAAGAATAGACGTGGCGGATAAAAGACAGTTTAAAATTCATACGCTACTTACGAATTTTAGTATCTCTTTTCCTAAAAATTCATTCTATCGTATATGGTATTGGTCATTCCATAAGTAATGTGGTTTTTCTGAGAGTTAAGTTCAAAACAATAGGATTAGCTACTATCGTTTTAAAGAACTGGAATAGAAAGCATGGTGGAAAAAACAGTGAATTATAAAACGTACGAGAAAATTCATCACTGATCGATTGTTCGAAGGTAATTGTTTATTTTCATCCAGCAATATGAAAGCCGACTACGACGCACTACTTATGAGATAACCTAATGTCCCCATTAATATAAATCCATTTTGTAAAATTATAATGCCCCTTTATATTTCTTATTAGATGAACTTTTTGATGTACACCACTGTATATGGAACCTTATAGACACACCACGTAACGAAACCACCAAGGGAACCACAACCGTGTTCGAGTAAAAATTCTAAAGATCCAGCGGACCAGTTGCGCATCGTTCGATATTTCGCAAGAAGCTGTAAAGAAGGTGGAAAGTTAGTAGGGACAGATCGATGGTGAAGAATTTGGTATCCGCGAACGTGTTCGCGTTTTGAGGCCATCGCTAGCGAAGGGTGGCTAGGAGAGGGAGAAGGGGCACGTTATGGAAGTGGGGAGGGCTACGTTAAGGGGCGTCGGGGGCGGTGGTCGTCGTCGTTTCTACGCGCATGTTTCTTCTCCGCGAAACGGATCGATGCTGGAAATAGCTCGACCCGCAGGAGAGTACGAGGTGAGTCGGCTTCGCTTTCGGCAGGGCCTTCGCAGCTCTCCACGCCCGCTGTTTCCTGTTTTCCAGACCAAAGGGAAAACGTAACTCGTAGCTAGAGCCCACGGTCCGTCTTCTTCACGTTCCCGCGAGCTTCCCTCGTCACCCGGCGAACGTTATTCGCTGATTTCCTCTTCGACGTTGTTCTTCCTCTCTCCCCCTCCTCAGAGAGTCTCTATCTAACTGGACACTCTTCTCTTCTTCGATCATATTCGATATCTGCCACACTGGTATCAGTTCAATTTCATCCTCCGTCATCTTCTATATCACTCTTCTTCCTTCTTCCGGTGCTCATTCCTCCGAGTGTGTGCTTCGACGATTCATCCCACCGGCGACCAAAAGAAACACAGAGAGAAATCTCGACCGCGGGATGACTCGAAAAAAATGTGCGTCGTACCGATGTGGCTGACGAGGCTGGAATCGTAAGTACAACTAGCCGAAAGATTTTTCTCAAACGTAGGTGTATAGCGCCGCGAAAACCAGAGCGAAACGTGGCCGCCGTGACACGACACCTACGCTTCTTCCGATTGATCCGTGTTCTAATACGTTTCGCTTCGCTCGCCTGAACGACCTGCACTCTGAATTTTTAACACGTTCCTCTGCTTTGTCGCAGTGACAGAGAGACGTTATGGCCTCTCCACTTGTTCCTTTGCATCCTAGCTATTTCGTTTGTAGGGTTCGTCCGGCCGCTTTCAGAGTTCCCTCGAGAAGGTTTCCGGTTGCGCCTCTCGAAGAAAACACTTTAGATAGAATTGATCTAACCATAGACGGATGGTCTTGAATGTCTCGTAGATGTCTTGTCTATCCTATAATCTCTAGAATATAGTAGAATCGATCGAACGCGAAGACTGTGTCATAGTGTTAGAGGTAGCAATGTCTAGGGAAACAGAGTGTCTCGGTGTATCTACGACGGCTTTGGTACGCTCCAGGCAGATTTAACGAAAGATACGCAAACTAAAAAGAAGCATTTCGTGTACTATAATACGTAGAAATATTCTAGACCGATTGCGGCTTCGTACATAATGCTGACGCAGCAATGATAGTTGCTAAGACGATAATGAAGCTGCCCATTGAGAACTGACTTGGTCGATACGCCTCGCGTTTCCTCCTTTCTGTCATCCCTCGCGAAATTACCATCGGATACGTGCTTCGTGTTTCGATCATCGGGCTTATTACGTTCTGACATTCATTCGATGTTCACCTTTCGCTTTCCTCATTGTAATCGAATTCTCCGTTTCAGCCTGGAGTCTCGATGGTGGAGGCCTGGAATAGAATGGAGTAACGATTTGAAATCGAACGGTTGTCGAATTATATCGTTGTAAGACAGGTGATAAAACTGGTCGAGTATAGAGCATCGTCCGTGCCGGTATTACGCGTGCGCCTCGGTAAATCCGGTGGACAAATGTTCGGCATATTGCAGCAATGCTTTTCGCCGAAACTTTTATTCAATTACGTCAGAAACTCAAGCTACTCCCCTACGAAGAACTAGATATCGTGCTCTATTGTTCTTCAACGACTTGCAATATGTATCGGTGCTCGTCGACTTGGCTCTTCTACGTTGTATCAAATAAGATTCTAGATATATGCAATTACCCTGTAGAGTGGATTTTATGGGATGGAATTTCCTGTTTTATATAGATCTTTATTCTCTTATTTTTGGAAACGTTATGTGGCAAATTGTTGTAGGGTAGAATATTATTGTACAATTGAGGAATAATAGAATATCTATTTAACACATTAGTTGCCAGTGAAATATGATTACCCACCCGTGGATTTGCCACTTCTTCTTTTACTTTTCTTAATCCTTATGCGTAGATTCTGGATGTTTATGCAATTTCGTGTTTTTATAAACGTTATGAAATGGAATCTGCATAGAAATTTGTTTCACCGTTTAATTTGTTATACCAGTGAAGCTTATTTGGACATAGAATCTCGTTATAAATGAAACTGTATATTCTATTTAAAAAATCATGATTAATGTGTATCTTCCTAAACTCGAGTGTATTATAATCTGCGACGTTACGCAATTGTGTTCGCTGCTAAAATAAGAACAATCAAAATAATGTTTGTTTCAGTATGCTCTGTGAAAAGAATATTAATTGTGGTTTCATCCGAATTAACAAGAATGAAAATGCAATAATTGTATTAGCAGCATTAATTAAATTAATGAATCAATGCCAGCGAACGTGTTAAAACCACGTACAGTGCTCGAGCATTGGAGCGACGCTGGATTTCATATGGGGTTTGGATTTTCTAAATATAAATCGGCACGCGCACCATTTTTCTCCTCTATTGGATTTCACTCCGCTAGACCCCTTCCTTAAATTTTTCAGTCGACAACCCAACCATATACCGTGACACTGTTCTCCATCCTGTAACCTAGAATCTACGAAAAACAAAATGTTAGCTATATCTCTTTCTAAACTGTGAGGTTAAGAGTCATAAAGAAAACATGTCAGATTTTGGAATGAAATTCTAAAATTTCTAAGACAAATTCTGGTAAATCTCTTTATATATGTTTGATAATATTTCTAAAATTTTCAGGTTGTGTTGTTTCCCATCCTGTAAGCTAGAACCTTTGAAACAAATAGAATTTTTGATAAGTCTCCTCTTAAATTTTGAGGTTAAATAGTTCGCCATCCTGTAAGCTAGAACCTCTGGCACAGAAATAGAATTTTTGATAAGTCTGTTCCTAAATTTTGCGGTTAATTTGAGGTTCAATTGTTTACCATTCCGTAAGTTAGAACTTCTGAAACGCAAATAGAACCTTTGATAAGTCTCTGCCTTAAGTTTTGAAGTTAAATCGTTCTCTATCCCACAAGCTAGAATCTCCAAAACAGTAATACAATTTTTGACGAGTCTCTTTCTAAATTTTGAAATTAAATCATTTTCCATCCTCCGAGCTAGAATCTCCGAAACAGTAATACAATTTTTCACGTGTCTCCATCTAAAGTTTGAGGTTAAATCGAGGTTCGATTGTTCTCCATTCGGTAAGCTAGAGTTTCTAAAACAGAATTTTTGGTAAATCTCTTCCTACATTTTGAGGTTAGGGGCCATAGAGGAAACTTCCTTTAAATAAATGATTGATACATAGGTTTGATAGTAGCTGGTAATTAACTCTGGTAACAAGTGTTGCTGTCGATTCTATGTGCAAAGGCACGAGCGGCACTGGTCGATAATATCTGTTCACCTGGCGACGCTGTTCGGACCAAATTTAATTATCTAGATGCCGGAGATAAGAATATACCTTATCGTGTCAGGCATTGAGATCATCTCACGATATTACCATCGATCGTTTCTTAAATTTAACGTTAACTTTATCGACCAGATCTTCGTTGATAGAAAATTGAAAAGCTATAGATATACGAAAAGCAAAGAATACAATCAATGGTCAAGTTCCACTGGGAAACGCTGAAAGTTTGAAAAGCTTATTTGCAGCAGGACGAAACTTTATGAAGGTCCCTTGTAATTCTTAAGATTTCATCTCGACTTTTTATTCTTTGGTGAAACTTTCGTTGGCTAAGCTGGACTTTTATTTAATTTAAGTTACGCCAGATAAGTAATTTTGTACTCACATGTGCAACTTCAAAACATAAAAGTATTTTATATCTGATTGCAATTAGATAGCGTTCAATATTTATTTATAATATCAAATATCAACGTTTATATTAACACGTAAAAAAGTTTATCGCACTTATCAGCAGATAATACCTTATCCGATCTTTTCTGAAGCTATTTTTACAATTTACCTTATTTATCATTTTTAATTTCTGCTTTCAGAAGTTGTTAAATTGCGATGGAAAATATCCGGTTACCTCTTTGAAATTCAATTTTCTTGTATATTTTACCTGAGTGAGGTGACGCATTTCAATTATATTATATTAAATGCTTTGTCAAATTTTGTTCAATGTATACGGCTGATCATTCTGTTGATTAAAATACAGATATTTATACAGATTTATATTTTAACGAAGACAACTAAAAATATTGCAGATATGAGCATTTATCTGATTTATCGATTGCTGTAATACATACTATATTTTATATATTTTATATATTAACAATAACGATATTCATTTGTAATTAACAGCAAATTTTGTACATGTATTTACATATTACAGACTATAGTAAAGGACGGTGTTAGGATAAAATATAACAATACTAGGTAAGAAGATATATTTATAAATAAATGCAAAAGAAAGAAGAAGAAAATAATAAGATGTAATATACAACAATATTAAAAGATACGTATTTGATATATTATTTTTTCATATTATTACTTATCAAAATTCCTCAATCTATAATCATCTTTCCTATTACATTTAATGCTATTAAAGCTATTCACAATCTTTCTAATTGTTAATTGTAAATTTCAGGAATTACCGTACCAAACTTTCCTATCTTAGAAATTCGAAGTCGAGAAATCAGATATAAAATAGAGGAGCGGCGTTATTTGTGGAATGACCTGATATCCTTCGTTCGATAGAATCAAACAGAATACTCGTCTCCGTGGAGTCGTAGAACTAGAACAGTGGTCGTAGGTGAGATTGCCGATTTCTCAACCGTTATCGATTGCAGTTTCCTGGGTTGCATGCAGGTGTACTCTGACGATGATATCGGTTGGGGTGAGCTGCGATAGTCGTTGAGTTTGTTAGCACACCAGCCTCGACACGACCACCCTGCAGTAATCTGGAGCACGTGTTCTCTCCTGCTCCCCCAATTATCGACGAAATTCTGTTTCGCACACTATGTCGGTCCCTTTTGCTCGTTGGTAACTCGTCGACTTCCGACGGTGTCGATTTAATTGCCATGTTGTTCGTCGATCGTGATTCTCAGTTGTTTGCAAATTTCTTAAGTTCGAAGAAAATAATTTACTCTCTGATTTCGCCATTTCAAGTATTAATAATTCATCAAGATTTTAAGATGTTGAACCAAATGTGGTGAGAATCGTAATAAGAAAGATTGGAAGATATTAGGATCGAAATACTATTCCAATAATTTTCGAGGTAAAGAAACGAAAATATAGGAGGATGAGATATTAGATTAAAATTCATTTATGTCCTAGTAATTGTAAAGTATGTTGCTACCTGTATTTACTTTATATTTATAATCATATTTATACTTTATATGTGTGAGCAATTCTTGAAGTACCTAGTACAAAGATGGCAATTAAAAATTGGATATGATATAACGGAGGACACGAAGGGTTTTATTAAAGAACGTTAGATGTATTCTAAAATATTTCCTAAATTTGAGGTCGACAGAGTTAAAGTCCAAATAAAACCCAAATTCTACCAAACATTCGTAAGAATCTACAGACACTTAATCAAATTATTCAATTATTTAGATAGTTGTAGCAAACAACTGTTCCTATATTTCTGGAAGAACAATCCCAATGCATCGTTGGCAATTAAAGCTATGGCGCAGATGGGCATTGTTGTCGAAAGATATATAGCTTACACTGATGTTAATTAAATTCCCCATTCGTAACGGATTAATATGCTAACTATGACTGTCGCGTAAGACTTTAAGCCTCTTATCAATGATATAGATCGTGGCGTACGCTCGACTAGCAAGGGATATTCGCGTGTTGCACAACTTTGTCCTACCTGTTCAGAAGATACGTAGTATCTTATATATAATTATATATATAATAATATTATATATAATTTTTTCAACACACAACGTTCGTTTAGTATATGAGAATAGTTTTCTTCTTTCTGTTCATTAACTATTAGCAATAGAAATATATTTTTTGGAGCGGTTTTATGAAGAAGACACAATGTACTAAGATTTGAGATTAATTTCGGATAATCTCAGATCAGATAGTTAATTTCAAGTTTCAAAGAGGATAGATTTTTCGTGTTATCTTCCAAAAGCGATATTCTAAGAAGTTTTAGTTGATATTATACAACTATGTGTTGTTATGTCCTTGTAGTCGCTATTAGTTAAGACTCTTTTAGGTATTTAGTGCTTTTTTATTAATTATTAAAGAAACACATGTTCTTGGTTGGCTTTATCAAGTAGACGTAATTACGTACCAAGATTTGAGACAACAGAAACCATATACATTTATCGTTTAGTCAACTAGCGTTTTATAAAAGTACAATGTTACGTGTACGCAACATCAGACGCAGAAAAGATGAGACACGAATGCGGTTTCTATTGTGTGATGATACAAACTCATTGACCTAAAACCAAGCACTGATAAAATACACAAGGAGAGAGACAAGATTTCTGGCATTTTCTCAGCAATACCGCTACGGAGGAACGTTGTGAAAGGGCAACAGGAAGGGTAAAATGGTCACGGTTGTACGGTACTGCTGATCGATCAGGCTGTTCTGGCAACGATCCCATTACGCGTACACGACCGTCCAAATCGAACGTTTCGAATCGAACAGACAGATAGAAAAATTCCAGATAACGACAGCTTTGTTCTCCGTGAAACTCGACGGCCTTTGTCCTTCGTCTTTCTCGTAGCGATCCCATGACTGATATACTCGAATCGATCTTATTCCAGGTCCGAGTCTAATTAGACTAAATCAGAGGATACAGTAGATGAAAGCGACGTAGCCAAGTGTTTACCAATCGGTTAATAGTCGAAGCTTACCGTTAAGCAAGCTAATGGTAACTGTACCAAGCAATTAGAAACGTATCAAGGACCATAAGGCTGGTACCATAAGACAGACTGCTGTCCATCGCTGGTTTTCCGCAATGTTGGTTTCCTCTTCTTTAAACTTCTTCGTGCATTTGTGCACATTGCTCTTGTGAACCATGTCATCTCCGCAAACATTCTATAGCCTTCTGTGGACAGTCTGCGCGTCAAGAATTCAACGGTGACACGCTGCTCTTGCTTGAAATCCGTTATTTACATGCAACGAAGAGGAAGAAGAGAAAGAGTTACTACGAAGAAAGAGTTGTCCCACCGATATGTGGAATTTAAACGACCTACAGTCGCTTGCAAAAGTCTACGTACATCCCTTACGTATAAATTGTTACAGTTAATAGTTACAGTAGAGATCATTTTGTGACCAAATGCGTTTTCCATTTCTTTGCATTAGCTCGGAACTCGTCAGGAGTATGTAGATTTTCGTACGACTGACTGAGTAAATCAGTTAATAATAACGTTGCTCGTGTCGTATACATCGATACATGTGCGACATCGTTTCGAGAGTTCGACGCGGAAAGATGAACGAGCGCATAGAGCGACGTGTTTCGCGGCGTGCACGCGTTAAAAAAGAAGTGGACGAATTTAGCACGGTTATAAAGAGCGACCGACTAAATAAAGATCGGTAGTGTGCAACAAGTATTCGAGGATTCGGCAAAGTAGCCTGAAACGTCGCGTGGGTGTTGTCGTTTCATTCGCGAGCACACGCATGTCACTCGCATCGCACGCTTCGCACTTGCAGCTTGCTGTTCGCGTTGTCCTCTTCCTCCACCGATCGATCGAACGTCGATGGTATTCGACGATTGCGTAGAACGCGTATAGAGTATTATTATAGTCTTGCTGCGACTACCCTTCGTCACTGTGGATCGTTTAGAATTGCACATAATGGCGAAATCTGCATGAAGGCACCTGTAATAATCGCGCGAATCTAAATCTCTTCTAATTGAAAATATCGTCCTCCTATGATTTGGTACCGCTATTGTTACAAAACCTAAGACCTTCTCCTAAAAAAAAAAGAAATATGAAAAAGGTTTCTCGTGGGAAAAAGGTTTGAACACGTTCGCTACTGTTATCGATCGCGTTTTATTTCTTGTATTTCTGTACAATGTACTCGATAATCGGATACAGCCAAGCTTACATTCGTATTCGTCGATTTTCAAGAAGCGAGTTACGAAAGTCTTCGTACATCTTATGACAAGACTATTTTTATTCGCATTAAATTTTGCTATATGTATATATGTAAAGCAAACGTGAAATTTCATCTCGATATTTCAGTATATAGCGTATACATTCTCTACCAAGGAAATGAAATTGAAAGGAAGATAGGACACTCGTGGAATATTAATATAATCGACAGTTTAAAATAACGTATGAAGCTGGAATCTGTTTCAGTAGAAACGAGTATTCTATACGTTTATCGAGTCAACCAGCAAGATTTTTGTGAATGACTGTATACGATGGTAGCGAACGTGCTAATAACCCATTGGCATGCACAGTTATTAAGCAGTCTGAGGAAGACTATACGTTGATCCCCTCAGAAGCCAAACTAATCAACTCGACTCGTGTGAAACGATAAGTTGTATCGTAGCACAACCGACAGATAGATAATACTAAATTCAGAGGTGAGCTTGAGAAATAATATCCCTGTATCGTCATCTTTCTCCATGGAGTTGATCAGCGTGGTTGTTGCATGGCGCGTATAACGTTCGGTTTGGCGTATAAATTCATAAAAATTCGTGTCACTATCGCTTAGCACCTTTCGTACAGATAGAGAAGAAAAAGGAAGCGGAAGGCGATAACGACGTTTAAGACGTCCGAAAAACACGGTGTGCCAATGGGTTAAAGCTTGAACCTTCGAGGCAGACTAACGAAAAGTATGAATACCGATTGCAGAGGCCTCGCTTGTTCCACGGTAGCTCTTAGAGGATGCACAAGCTAGCCAAGGGCCTGAAGAAGAAGAAAAAGCCGAAGAAGGGCAAGAAGGGGGCAGAGGAGGACGAGTTCGACCCGGAGGAGCTCGAGCGTTACAGGCGCGAGCGGGCGGAGGCCCAGCAGAAAGCCGAGCAATCCGGCGAGCAGGCCAGCAACGCCAGCTCCGACGAGTGGAAGAAATTCGAGGCGTTGACGGCCGGAGTCGACTCGATCCTCAAGAAGACGCAAGGAGATCTCGATCGTATAAAATCTACTTCCTTCTTTCAACGGAAGCCGCCGCTAGAAGACGAGAAGAAAGAGGAAGAAGAGGAGGACCAGGAAGATCCTGGTAAAAAGTCTTCTTCGAAAAAGTGGGTAGGTTTCGACGAGGAAGGTAATCCGATCGAAGGTGAACCACCGGACTTCGAGGGAAAGGGAAAGAAGAAAGAAGACAAGCCTCTGGTTAACGAGGACGGTCTCGTCGAACTTCCCGACGACGAGGATGAACACGAAGACTCCGCCGACGAAGACGTATTCGACACAACCTACGTTGACGTTCTCCAGAATATCGACGTTCAACTAGCTTACATTCCCGACAGTCCAACCGAGGAGGAGGCCGGCGACGATCCGTTCGACACTACAAACGCCGACAAAGTACTGAAAACAGTAGATAAGAAGGGGAACAGATTGGTCAGTTTAGGGAACGCGGTAGAGGTCCTCTCCGGAAGAGTCGATTACGTGAGTTCGTGCAAGATCACGAGAGGCAGGCGGCCTAGACTTCAACAAGATTTATTATTGGATGACTTCGAGGAATCCGAGCAACTTGCGGAGAGTAGCAGCGTAGTTGCGGAGCCTGTGGACGTGACTAAGACTTTGCTGGACGACGACAGCGATCTTCCTGATATTCCTGTCGATCTTACGAAGCTTCCTCCGGTTCTACCAAGACCAGTCAGCCCAGCTGTGAATCAGGAGAACGTTGCGGACAACAAACCGTCCAACGGACCTTTGGATATTTCTGAGTTCGAAATATTGAAAGAGAAAACGATCTTAGAGGAGATTCCTGACTTGGACGACGCAGAGTTCGATTTAGACGCAGCGCCAGATGAGCCGGTACGTCTCGAGGAGGCTGACGACCCTTTCAAAACTAAGGAACCGGCGGCTGTAGACTTCCAAGCCGAGATAATAGAAGCAAGCTTCGAGGCAGCTACTTTCGTCGACGAAGAAGATCCGTTCGACACTACTTTCGCTGAGAATATCCTTCCTGGTAAGACAGAGTTGAAGTTCATCGAGAAAGAACTAGAAGAGCTTCCGGTTTCAGAAGTGACGATATCCTTGACCGATCCAGCTGGATTGAACAGAGATTATGAGACAGGTTTGCTGAAAGAAGAGCTCAGAGCAAAGATCAGTAATTTGCAAGCTAAGAAGGATCTTCTAGGAGGATCTACAACCGATCTAAGTCAACTTGCGGACGAACCTATAGCTCCAGTGGAAGATCTCAGCTACGTAGACCCTTTCGACACCTCTGCTATCAAAGAAATTCCTCCTGGAAAGACAGAGTTGAAGTTCCTCGAGAAAGAGTTGCTTGGTGAACAACCTAATCTCTCTAATTCTCTGGACGACGACGATTTCGATCCAAGAAAGGACGAGCAGCCAGCTGTTCCGGTTGATATTACTGTATCCAAGCTACCGCCAAGGCCTCCTCTTCCAACAGCATCTGTTAAACCAATCTTTCAGGTTGAATTCGAAGAAGCAGAAGATACTGACGAGGTTGGCGACCGTGGACGGAGATCTTCGAGGCCAGAGGTGCTAGAACTAGCACCTTCAAAGACCGTTGCTTTCGAACTGCCTACACCATCCAAACGTCCAGACCTACTGACAACCACCGAAGAAGAGAAAGCACTACCTTCGAAACCTCTGACACCTTATTATTCTCAGAAATCTATCGACGATTTGTTACCTATACAGGAGGAGGAAGCTGATGTGGATCCTTTCGATACCAGTTTCGTGGCCAAGGTAGCTCCCGGAAAGACAGAATTGAAGTTAATCGAGTCAGAATTGTTGAAACAGGAGGCAAAGTTACCTCATAGTCTGAGCGACCACGATTTTGATCCGCGAGCCGAAGGGAAACCTGTAAGAAGACAGAGCGATTTCACAGCTAGTTCTATCAGGCCGAACAACTTGAAGATCGCCGAGCTTCAGGACTCTGTGTTGAAGAAGTTCGAGGAACAGAGGAAACCGAAACTGCAGGAGAGGCAGGAGAGTTTGCTGGACGAGAAGATCGAGGTGGATGCGAAGCCTCTGACGCCAAGAATCGAGTCAAAGCCCATCGAAGAAGAAGAAGAGATTTCCTACAACGATCCTTTCGACACTTCTATCGCCACTAATATTCTTCCTGGTAAAGCGGAGCTGAAGATTCTCGAGAGCGAACTGCAGCAAATTCCTGGAGAGCTGCCCGTTCGTCCTGTTCCTATCGCATTCACAGCGATCATTAAAACTACCATTCCGGAGGTTGATCCTGACTTTGATCCAAGAGCCGAGGAAAAGAAGGCAACAGCAGATTATCTGTGCATCGACGACCAAGATCCTGGAGCCAAAGTACTTACTCCTTTACAGAACGACGACTTCGGTTTAGGAGAGGACGTGGATCCTTTCGACACCAGTTTCGCTACCCTAGGACCAGGAAAAACTGAACTGAAGATACTTGAATCCGAATTAATGCAGAAATAGAACATCTAATCCATCCTCCTTCTCTTCCCAGTAAAAGACTCTCTGCTAAGCAGTCTGCGCAATTATATATTAGAAAGTACTATACCAAAGAATATTTTAAGCAACTTTTAAGCTGGTCCATTAACCTTTCGATCGAGCAACATGGATTCCAAAGGTGGAAACCCTTTCTTGATGGACGACTACGGTGTCGAGTCCAACGACAGGAAAACTGGCCAACCGTCGAATCCTTTCCTCCAGGACTTCGCGGACACGGAAACAACCGGAGCAGGAGAGAATCCTTTCCTGAATTTTGGAGCAGACCAATCTTATCAATCAGCCATTACAGTCGACTCGACGAACCCTTTCGCTTCTTTCGCCACGGAGACCACTGCACCTAGCACTGGTTTCGAAGCTACTACTACCGACACTACGGCATCCAACATATTCTCTGGTCAATCCGCGAACATTTTTCAGACGAGTGTCAGCGAGTCGAGCACGAATCTGTTCGATGCGCCGATCTCTACTCAAGCGACTGACGAACTTTTCGGTCAAGAGTTGCAGTCTGCACCTCCGCCATCTCCGGTGGTGCCTGTGACACCGGTTCAACCCAAGAATGGCAAGACTGCACCGTCGAGACCGCCGCCACCGAGACCTCAACCACCGGCGCCACCTAAAAACACCAAAGACTTGATCTTGTCGGTTACTGGAGCTATGGATGCCACTTCTAACCATCTCCTGGATCGATTACAGGTTCGTTATAGCGAGATAAATGGTAATTATACACAGGATGCTTCGAGAGCTTGAGCATTATCAGGATATTCCACTGACTAATGAGTACCAGGGTCATTGGGTGAGACACGTACTATTCTGTATGATCATTTTTCAAGTTAACGAACATATACAGTAGAATTTAATATAAGTTGCAGGGTTTGTTGGAGAGTTGGTTTTCATCGATTCGCTAAAATTACGAAAAAGCGCAGCTGTTTTCTTATAGCGGCAGTTTACAGTTACAGTTATTTTTGTTTATTACCTGACTCAAACCTAGTCAAATTCTTAAAAGATGCGTGTTAGAATATTTTTATATATACGTATCTTTCAAGTAGAAGCGTAGTTACTCAGGACATTGACCTTGACTACATAGATATATCAGCGAGGAGTAGCATTTTCTACATGCATATGCAATTGCCAGATAAAAATTACGTGTACCATCTTGTATATAAATAATTATCGGATAAGTCAAAATCAAAATTGTTATCTGTCAAACTTTGGCTCGTTTCATCTTGATCGTTAATTACAGGCAACAAGAACACCCAGTCCAACGTTAATGCACTCTCCATCGCCAACTCCGGAGCACAGTTTCGCCGACTTCCTGGACGTGGATTCGAACGTACCAGACCTAATGTCCGACGACAGCAAAGTAGCAGAGCCATCAAAGAATCACGACATCCTGGATCTCCTTGACGCACCTAATACAGAGACGACAACCACTACCATCTTCTCTACGTCCATAAATACCGAAGACGCCACTAGTTTGGTAACAGGAGTATCCTTGATCAGTGCCACTGGCCAAGACAATCCATTCGTCAGTATTACAGAGCAAGAGGCATCTCCTATTCAGGCTGAGGATGCCTTTAAGTCAGATTTCCCGGAAACTGCTTCTGTAACAAGTGAAAAGAGACCATCTATAGCTTCCACGACCGGAGTTGTTGGAAGTGACACGGAGAAAACTGGTATTGATTTAGATTTCGCTGCGGAATCCCCTGTTGTCTCAGAAACTATGCAATCATCGACAGCTGGAGCTGAATTATTCGCTACCAGCGGCACTGAGCAATTGTCCACGATAACTACCGAGTCTGCGTTCTTTTCTGTTGCCGATACGATGTCTTCTGGACCATTTGGTACCATAGATACCACGGCCTCCCATTTCACGACATCCATGCAAACACCCGGCACACAACCTTTGTTCGCAAGCACGGAAATGAATGCATCATCCGCTCAGTCCAATGGACCATTTGCTTCTGATTTACTTGGTGATTTCGAAGAACCTACGAAAGATATCAGTGGCATGACATCGACCAGCCCGACTCCGGGAGCTGAATTTCCCATCAACGAAGCGTATAAGCCTGAAGAGCAATTGGATAACTTTGCAGCAACTACGAAAGTTATCGAGGGTACTGGCGATGCGTTTGATATTTTTGCTTCGAAGTTTGATAAAGCTGCGGAGCAGGAAACCAACGCTGGAGATCCTTTCTTGGATGCCTTTGGTGGTGGGCCTACCGCCATGGACACGTCTAGCGATGGTAAAAGAATTTTCTTGTAATTTTCTGTAAGCTGGCGGATTAAATAATAAATTTTTATGGATAGAAATTGCACATATTTTCTTCTATTTATTATATATTTAGATTTACATTTATTTGACTCTTTACTGTGTATTTAGTTTGGGGTGATTCGTCTGCTACCGGGTCAGAGACAGCAGTGACTGGATTTGGAGAAGCTGATGGGTTTGACTCGTTCCTGAGTATGACTGCACCACCGCCAGAAACAAATGTAAAAAGAACCGACTCCCTAGATTCGGATGCGGGACCAGATTTCAGTGTATTCATTAAGTAAGCACTGATATATCAAATAATCAATTAATAAATATATAATAAATATCAAATAAATATTAATAAATATATGTATTAACGTTTGGCTAATGTATTTTGTATCCGTAGACCAAAAGAGGATGATCAAGGCGGAGCAATCGAAGGAGGAGCTGTCCCCGTGCTAGCGCCACCACCAAAGAGTCCGCAAAACACAGCTTACACAGATACCTCACCACGATTCAATCCCTTCGACAAGTCAGGATTCGCACAGGACGCTATTCCCACTACGGAAACTGCTCAACCTGCTGAACTGACCAGGACAGATTCTCAGGTATTATAAACATCGACGTATTCGTTTTTGCAAATTGAATCTTATAATCTTCATTCGACATTATACATGCCTTTTTAAATATAAGCTCAACTGAAAAATTGTTGTTATTAAAATACTCTATAACTATGTCTATGTTTCTGATAAAATTAATAAAACTAGTTGTTTATTATATGTATTACATTGTACGTATACATTGTATAGTATATTGTTATTTGCTTTTATCTGATACTAGGAAACTCCTCCGACCCCCCTATTTGACGAAGACGTTAGCCAACCTTTGGAAGACTTCCCAAGAGTGACGTACACCGGTGACGGCTGGGACATGCACCTGCGCCAACCTAACAAGAAAAAGATAACCGGTCAACGATTCTGGAAGAAGATCTTCATAAAACTGGTCTACCAAGGTGACAATCCTGTACTCCAGTTGTTTAACAGCAGAGAAGACAAGGATCCCTTCCAAGAATTACCTCTAGTTCCTTCTTACTCGATATCCGACATCGGAGCACAGCAATTTGACCAATACGGGAAAATATTCACGGTGAAGCTGCAATACATTTTCTACAAGGAACGACCTGGAGTACGACCTGGCCAGGTGACAAAGGCGGAAAGGATAACGAATAAACTCAGTCAATTCGCTGCGTACGCCATTCAGGGTGATTATCAGGGGGTGAAAGAATTTGGAAGCGATCTAAGGAAGCTCGGTCTTCCCGTGGAACACGCGCCACAGGTGCAATTTCTTTTTATATCGGAATTGTACAGCTTTTTGGAAATAAAGTTTATAACGTAGACAAACAACATAAATATAAAATGCTCGTTAAGGTTCGACCTTAGATGCAATGTTTCATTTTCAAATGTTCAAATTTCCAAACATTCGAAGATCCGCATCTCTAAACTTTCGAACTGTTAAAGTTTCAAATTTTCGAATTGTCAGATTTTCAAATTTTCTATTATGCAATGATGTGTTTTATATACGCATATATAAATTACATATTTTTTGTACATTACTTCATTGCTTGTTCTTTAGTGGTTCCTTAATGGTGGTCCTTAATGAGCTAATATTGAAAAATTTCAATTATTAAAATAAACTATAGAATTATTATCATTGAATGACTTTGGCCTTTTCTGTACAGATTTCTCAGTTATTCAAACTGGGTTCGCAACTCTACGAAGATATGAAGCAGTTTTCTTGCGCGATCGAGGAAGCTCTGTTCAGATTGCCGGCCCATCGAGATCGGGCGCTCAGTTATAAGACAGAAGACGTGCAGATTACGGTCGTGGATGAATTGTACGTGGAACAGAACGCGCAAGGTCAGGTCGAGAAGCAAATAGCACGTGTTCGATTGTTCTTCTTGGGCTTCCTCTCTGGTAAGATTTGACCAACTGTTGATATAATTATCATTATATTACCATTTATAGTCTATAGACACCAGGATCTCGTTTATCTGTTCTCGGAATTATTTTACCATAAAAGTACTTTCATTAAAATTTTATTATCCCAGGAATGCCTGACGTTGAATTGGGAATAAACGACATGTGGCGCCAAGGGAAAGAGGTAGTAGGCAGACATGATATAATTCCAGTGGTAACCGAAGAATGGATCCGTCTGGAGAACGTTGAGTTCCACTCCTGCGTTCAACAGGACGAATACGAAAAATCTAGAATTATAAAGTACGTCTTCAACAGGCAACAAACGATTTTTGAAAATATCTTCTTGATAACCACTTATAAGACTCTATCTTGAAACGATAGTAACAACAGCTACAACGCTGCTAACTAACTACTAATTGCAATTAACACCTGACTAACCCTTTTGAAGGTTCAAGCCACCGGATGCATGCTATATCGAACTTATGAGGTTCCGAGTAAGGCCTCCTAAAAACAGAGAGCTTCCTCTCCAGCTTAAAGCCGTAATGTGCGTTACCGGTAATAAGGTAATGTCGCTTTTCATCCAGAAAATTTGCACGCACCTCGACACCCCGTACTCTGCTTGTTCTTGTCGAATATCGATACTCGTTTCTGCTTAGGCAGTGTTACGCCTCTGGTTCGACGCTTACCCTCTTTGACCTCGTTCTTTCATTATCAACAGGTAGAACTGAGGGCGGACATTCTCGTGCCGGGATTCGCGTCAAGAAAACTGGGCCAAGTGCCCTGCGAGGACGTGATGGTACGTTTCCCCATTCCAGAGTGCTGGATCTACCTGTTCAGGGTGGAAAAACACTTCAGATACGGATCCGTCAAGTCAGCTCATAGGAGAACAGGAAAGATCAAGGGTATCGAAAGATTTCTCGGTGCGGTTGATACTTTGGAACCTCAGCTGATGGAGGTGACGTCCGGTCAGGCAAAATACGAGCATCAACATCGTGCTATCGTTTGGAGAATGCCTAGGTTACCGAAAGAAGGCCAAGGTACCTTCTTTGTTATAGATGTTCAATCCTAATGTAGGCAACCGGTTATTTTTATATTTTTTTCAGCTTCAAACGACCTTCAAACTGACTCATACACGTCTTGAATAATAATTGTTTGCATTTTGGTTGTCTTAACTTAAGAGTCATTTTATCCTATAAAATATGAACGTAGAATAATATCGATGATATCATTGACAGGAGCATACACGACACACCAATTGATCTGTCGAATGGCCCTAACTTCCTATGATCAGATCCCCGAGAACCTAGCCGAGTACTGTTACGTGGAATTCACGATGCCAGCGACCCAAGTGTCTCACACGACGGCGAGGAGTGTTAGTTTTCAAAATCACGACAGCGACACTCCACCAGAGAAATACGTGAGGAATTTGTCGCGACACGAGTACAGGTACGATCCTCTGACAATAATAAATATATTACGTGTTAAACTTTCGTATTTAGTTCGGGTTTCAATCGTATTTTTATTAGAATATCGCGCTGGTATTTTAATTTTAAAATTGTAAGAGGTAAGAAGCAGACTCATCGTGCTTTCTCTCTACACCCTACATCTAGTACGTAACAAAAATTTACAACATACAGCTATACAAATATAATATATAAATAAAAAAATTATTATTACTCGTCGTATACCAGAGTTGGAATCGAGCATACGCAAGGAGAAGGCCCAGGCGCATACGTATCTGCCACCTACACACGAAAAATTCCGGAAACGACGCCGGAGACACAAGGAGAAGCTTCAGACGCTGGCGCGGAATCAGATTCCGATTCCTCCGATTAAATCCAAATCAGTCTTGCATAAGGTAACCTGTAACACGTACGGAACTTAAGGAGAATTACTTGTTAATGCTAAGGTATATACAGAAAGCGAAACGATGCCTGTGACTGGACGCGTAACGTTTCACGATTTGCAGCTCGGAACGAATGGACAATTTCCACGCGAGCAAGCGCAACACGTTATTGGAGTAATCGTGTAGCTTAATAAAAAGCAATAGCGTATGTGACGTGCTCAAATAAAAAGTTAAGATTCGAAAAAGTCGATCTTGACCTTTTCATATTCTTTCACAGTCAAAAGCGTGCTCTTTTTTTATTTTATATTAATAAAGATTGCAAATTTTCAAGTGGTTTTAGTAACAAAGCTGCGAAAGTTGGTAATTATTTATTACATTAATAAAGGTTACAAATTATCACCAAGTAATTTTAATAACAAGTTATTCTCTTGTATTTCTCCACTATCAGCAAAATTTTGAGTTTTAATCAAATCATTTGCACGCATGATGAAGCGATTGTACTTAGTAATATCGCACTGCAGAGTGCATATCTTTAAACGCGTTTATCTTAAAAACTCGTTTCTATACGTTAATCTCTTTTTACCAAAGCAAGTCACATTGATAACTTCGAACGCACATCGATACCAAGAGGATATAATCATGATAAATGGTTCGCGTGGGTTAAATCGTTAGTGGCCGCTGCGATCCGTGAAACGCTAAACGTCGACGCGTGTTAAATATAACGAACATAACAGTTAACATAACAGTTAACGAAATGTACGTATGAAAGGAGTAATTTGTAAGGGAGGACAATACCGATTTTACGTTCAGTTTAGCTTGCTAAGTAGTAATGCGCACTCGCGGTGAAAGGCTTTGCTCTGCTTAAACTATTTCAAAGTCGGATTAGCGGATTATTAGTTATCGAAGAAATTTAGTAAATTGGGTATGTAAAATTGGTTAAACAGTATTTTTTTATTTCGTTCCATGGATCTATCCAATATAAAAATATCAAAATATATGTTTTATTTGGAATATTTTATATTAATTTTGTTTATTCTAATTGCAGCAGTCGATATCTCCGAAGTGTTTTGCTTATTTAACGATTTTATCGTATCAACACGACGATCAGAGGACAATAATTGTTAATTAAGAAAGTCGTTATAACTTGGAAGAACCGTGCGGCGCATATCTCATCGTTTGAGCTTGCAGATGATCTATATCAAATGTTATCTAGTCGTTTACCGAAAGGTAGTTTATTCAGATTAATCGTCGGTTATTAGACACGTAAGTAAATAACGATAAAAAAGATGGTATCGACAATTTTTGCCAAGAGAGGCTAGCAGAGAAACGTATATTATTTGTAATTATAATATTAAACGCGACGCATGGAAGATTACAGTTCATTAATCTAGTCTTTAATAAGATTTTGTTCTTGTACGCGACGCGAGCTGCAAGAATATGTTCAAACGCTTTGCAAATCATATATACATAAGTCTTAGTGTGTAAGTTTTTGTTCGACGCTTTTTTCCTTTCTTATTTTTCCCCCCAAAAATTTCACCGTTGGCGCGAGACGGTGGCTCGTCAAAGTATTCTGCGTAAAGTTGATAAGGCTAAATGAACAAAAAAAATCTATTTAACTATGTATAAGATAGGATAAACGATGCGAAAGATGTTATTAATAATTTTACATAAGGTGAACGAAGATTTAGATACGTAAGTTTCCGTTGAGATTTTGTCGATTTTTCGTTAGAAATTTTTCATCCTGCAAAGGAAATCGGAAGAGTCTATTCTAGTCCTTAGCTCGTAAGACGATCGTATGACATGTCAGGTGTTGATTCACCGGTCATACGTTATCTTAAGTCTATTTAGGTTAATGATAATCTTAATCAATTACGCGTAGAAAAATGTCTGCCGACATGCCAAGTAACGTATAGATAATTAGTGCTACTAATTAATATCGTCGGTTATATATAGATTGTCGCTCTGATCCGTGTCAATGCGAATATGAAAGTATTAGGTTGTTCGAAAAATTCGTAGCGAAAGTTAAAAAAGATTTAACTAGAATTTGGCGTTTCGTCATTTGTAACTTGACGAGACTTTTCTTGAAAAATATTTCTTCTCTTGCTGGTGAATTCCTTCAAATAGCTTTTGCGGGTTCTTAAAGTTTTTCATTTATTGCTTATGTCTAGTAAGTACGAGTAAGATTCGTAAGGATTACAGTAAAAAAACTTGTTCTACTAACGAATCTTTTATATTTCTCTTTGATTCTGTTTAGTATCCAACTAGAACCAGCATTTGTTCAAACGTTTCGTTGTTTATCGTAAATTTACCAAATAAAAACGCTGTGAACTTTTCGAACAACCCAATATTATGCCTTATATTTATACTATGTCTCAAACTTTCTTCAATGTATCCAATCAAGTACATCAATCTGACAATACCGCTTAATAGTGCCAGCAAATAATGTTCTCTTAAAACTAAAATATTAATATAACTAAGCAATTAATTGATCTACAAGACTGCATAGGTAAAAATGTTACATTGCGTACTTTGAAACAGTGCAAAGCTTTTCCACTTGCGGCGTGACGGTCTGTTTGCGTTGGTACATTAAATGGATCCCGAGAGGATTTTTTTCGGGAAAAATTCGTCTCGGGACTTGACGTTTCCAGCTTGTGATCTCAACCGTGTATAATATCGTACTCTAGTGCGATTTCCAAGAAGGCGATATCCAATTTATGTATCTAAAGGGAAAGGTTCATTTAAACACCTGATGCATGTATAGATATCTTAGGAAAGGTATTCAAATTAGAGGTTATGTGTGATATTGGCAAGTCTATTGATGTTTGATAAGCGTGACTGTGAATGAATGAATGGATGAAAGCAAGAGGAAGCATGCAAATTTTTCGTCCCTGTGAGGAGGTCGTAAGTAAAATTTTAATCTTGGACAAAGCCAAAATTTATTTTATTTTCCTTATAGCTATTTAGGTATTATTTTAAAAAGAATCATCCTTTATCAGTTATTAATCTAATGTTACAAAAATGTTCGATTTTATCGAATAAATCATCTTGTATCATCGAAAGACCTCTCGCTGAAGAACGATTAATTAATTATAATACACGTCAGAAAGAGTGCCTAAGTTCGTAAAAAAATAGTTATGCATCTTGCGAAAGAAAATGAATTCATTGCCAATGTTGATTCAAAAAGGAATTAACGTTTAGTATTTTGAAATGTTTGAGTTCTATAATTGTGTTCGACTTTTAACTAGTTTTCTTTTGAAATTATCACTGGGGATAAAATGCGTCGATAAGGTAGATCTCAATTGAATCTGTACGACCTCCATTCGTTGTTGCTCCAAAAAAATATCACTATCCCAGGTCAAACTTACTCGCGTATTTACATACATATAATTATTAAACTATGTAGATTTTAGATATAATCCTGTTAACTCGGCTCTCTAATGATTAATTGTAAAAGAGAAATTAGTAACGTCGTTGTTGTTCTTACAATTATTACTAAGTGAAAAAAATGAAACAAAATGTTCTGTACAGGTAAAGAAAGTCTGTAAAGATTACGGTTAATTGAGTCGTGCTAGGATCGGTAATTAATAGAATTTAGAAAGAACGTCCGTTGTAGATTGAAACGAGCAATGAAGGAACAGAAACCCCTTAAACTGCATTTTTACCTTCCCACGCCATTTTTTGGCCATGATAGATCGACCGATGATTTCGTCCGTCGAGCTTTTTATCGAACGTTAAGGAGTAAATCTTTTATAACAGCTGAGAACTATTAATGTTGTCAATCATACATACCATATTTATTTCATTTTATTTGTATCGTTTCTTGCAAATTTATGATCAATAAAATTTAAACATTTCAACCTCATCACCAAACGCAATAACCTGCAATATCAACGAAGAACAGAGTCGAAAATAACGTCGATGATTTACAAAAAATAAAATACCTTAGCATTTTGAATACCCTATAAAAGCAAAGGCATGACTGTTTTAGTTTATATTCGTGTTTACTTATGTAGGTATGTAGCTTAATTAACATTTTAGAGATTCCGTTAATGGTTAGTGTGGTGTATGTACGAAGTTTGATCTCGAAAAGCACATGAAACGAGTATAAAGAAAAAAGTGTTTCGTTACGATTGTTGTGAATGATTTAACGATTGTTACGAATAATTTTGATTGACATCAAATCTCGAAGTAGGTATAAGGAAAAAGAAAAGATCGAGAGTGCGAAAACATTCCCTAATGAAATTGAAATATAAAGTACCTCTAATCTCCGATCTGTAATTTATAAATATATAAATATACATATAAATATAAATATATACACATATATATATACATATATACATATATACATACATATATATATATATATATATATACAGGTACACATGTATGTAACGTCGTAATGTGTAATTATACGTGTACGTATGAATTGTAATTGTAATCTAATAGTAACCAATTGCGGTGTAGACAAGTGACAAAGAAAAAAGGAAAAAATGATTAGGGCAAATTTGCTCTTTGATATATATGTATTATAATTTCGCAAACACACACACACACACACACAAAAGGAACGAGAAAATGAAATTTTTCGAGGTAATGGAAACAAGTGTAATACTGTTAGCTAATGGTATTATTGATAAATTCTATGTATCAATAAATAATATAACATTGTTTAAGGGACGAAATTGGGTTAACTACAAGTCGATTATTTTGTAAGAATCTCATTATTGAATTTACCATTTACCAACTAAAATTACACTAATACCGACAACACTCAATTTTTTTAAGCTTCTTTTTAAATTTAGTATCACCACAAATTTTTCGTCAAGAAATGTCTATTCATCATCAAATATTATCCATCCTCGTTAAATTTTTATCCATTTGTTAGTAATTTCTCACTATATCTCGATTGAAAATGAGGCGTCTTTTTATGGTGTCATCGTGATTATTCAATATGTTGGTATATAAGTACTTATAATATCATTGAATTATAGATACGCATTTCGCAATGTGTGTTAAAAATTCTCTTTCTATTGCGTTAATCAATTTCCTTTTCCCTTGACACTGAAATTCTTAACGCGTTCTAATTGAATTGTTTCATTGAGAATACATTAGCATTAAACACCTGGAATCATAAACAGACAGCATAAAATCTCATAAATTCCACGAATAATGTTAGATATTCATTAATCAAATATTTTTTATTTGCTATGTTATTTTAATTCAATAGTACAATACTATTCAATATGTATAATTATAAGAAAAGGGGATATATATATTACTATCATAAACTTCATGAATATTAACATATCGTTATTAAACATTTCGTATAAATAAATAATCATCATATATTCTTCAAATCCTATTTCCTATTTAGCACATTATCTTAATTCAACATTACAATACAATACAGTATGATGCTATTCTCTCATTGGCGGAATTCGCGAAACCACGTGACCGCGGCGAAGAGATACGCATGTGCAATGTAGCGAGCGCTGTGCGGGAAGAGTAGATCGAGCTCCCGCCACCTCTACCGTCGTAACTAGTAGTGTGGCTCAGCTGTTTCTGTTTACTAAACAAAGGAGCCAGAAATCAGTTCAACGGTGGACAGCGAGCGGGGCACGTTCGTGTGTCCGTCAGCGACACCACATCTCTTTTCTAACCCTTTTTGACCACCCAACAGACCGATCTCGCTTCATGATCGTAGACGAAAATCGCGAGTGCATCTAACCAGGATATTGCTCGGAGCCTCATCAATCGCTAAACCACCGGATACCTAAGCGATATCAGAGGGCCAAAGCACGTAGCAAGAGGAGAAAACAGTGAGTTTATCTTCTCGTATAAAATAATAATCTGTTTGTCATAAGCTTAGTTATAGGATCCTTGACCCGATTCTTTCATGGTATTCTTGTACTGCGTCTTCGTTCCGCTCTCATTCAATCTTTCCAAACTCGTGTTCGATCGATCCACCTAAGTAACGTGCGTTTAATATAACGTTGTTTTGGTTATATCACAGACACAAATATTTCATTCGTTTTAGTAACAAGTTGTAAGCTTAAGTCCCTGTTATAAGATTCGAACGTGTTGCGTATCGGAAGACTCGTGTATGACGATATGTCAAAGATATGATTCAGATATAGTAATAGTCACAATACGTATGTAGCGATTGTTATTTTTTAAGGTTATCCCTTTTCATTCAAGATTCTGAAATAAATAGTATACAGTTGATGATAGATAAATAATATTTTGCTAACTTGTGCGTTCGAACCTTACATAATCATTATCAGCTGTACGCGCGCAATCTACGCTTCTAAACAGCGTGCCTTGACAGCTGTTAGCATCGCATTTTCATTATTTTCATTATTTTCATTAATTTTATTATCGTTTCATTATTTTTACGCCACTGTTTTACTTACGTCTTTTACTTCGATCATGACTGTATCAGATTAGACTTAAAGCTAATATTTTATATGTTGACATTTTTTAAGGGCTGGTTTGTAATGCGTTGAAAGATCGTCTGATTTATCGACAGTGGAGGCGACGGTTCATTGGTCGTAGATTATAGGTGTCGTTAGGTATAGTTCGTAAATTCGTCTTCAAAAACGTATATACAATATGTGTAGATGATGGAAGTAATTAAATTGTAATAGAAGAACAAATTAAAAGTTTCTTTTATTAACCTTCAGAGTACGTTACAACATAAAGTCGAACGATAATAGAGCGTGAAAGAAGATCGGACAAAGAGCATTAATCGTGAGAATTGCGTCGTTCCTTGTCTACTAACCTCAAGGCCAACGCAATTGAAAGGAACAGTACTTTAACACGTTCGGACATAAGATAGCGCGAATTTATGCAGCATTAAACAGCAGCGTTTCGAATACAGATTTTATATCATTAATTTCTCGATTCTTAATTCTCTTTGATTAACTTATTTACTGTTATACTCTCCATTTTCTATAATTATTCCAAAAAATGAGTATCTCTTTTATTTGAATTAACATATTTTATACTTAATTTTTCATGATCATTCATGACAAAATACAAATGTTCGATGCTTCGTAATTGTTCTGGGTTGTGAAATCAATGAAATGAAATATTAGCGATAACACGTCATTATTATCGTGTTCTTTGTAAAGAATCAATCTCTTCGTGGAGATTATTCAATAAAAATTTCCATTTACAGGAATTCTATCGGTCATTTTACACGCTGTGCTTACGGAAGACGTAGATTATGTAAACGAAAGCGATTCAACTCCACGAATGATGCTTCTATAAAGTTTACGATTATAATAGATGCGTTTCCACGTCGAAAATATTCGCGTAAATAAATGATTAGAAAGCAACGTGCGCGGTCGTGCATTATTTAATCAGAGTATAAATGGACAAACTTTCAATCGATTCTCAACTATAGAAAGACAATGATTTGTTACGTATAACGTGTCGTTCGTATGTGTATAATGATATATACATTTATATGTTATATATAGATGTATATGAATGAATAAAATATATAAGATATCAATATCATCGAATGACATCTCAGTCATATCTATATAACATATTACATACACATATGAACGAGAATATGTCTTCATATTTAAAACGCTATGAAACGGGAAGTAATTAATTTACTCATTCGTTAACATAAAAATTACGAATGGTTTTTTTGTATTACCGTTTCTTACCAACGAACATTCTAAAAGAAACAGGAACTACCCGTATTTTTCTTCTTCATGGAAAATGATTTCTCCAAGTGGATAAGTAATTATTCTTCCATTTTCGAATTAAGATTTGCCTGATATTGTTTTTATATCTCGATTAATTCTCAAAACATGCTTCACGGTGAGCAGCAAGACAAAGGGAAAAGAAAACAGAGTTTCAGAGAAAGTGAGATTCCGCGTATCGGGGAAGCGATCGATCGATTTGGAACGATCTGATCGCAGAGATCGAGAGAGACTGTTCTGTTTTCTGTTCACGTTAAATCGTTGATCCATGTCGTGCAAGCGACCAACTTGAACCATCGTCGTTTGTTCGGAAGGGAGAGGCCCTGGTAGTCCTGATACCAATCAGACGCTCATATACTCTCGTATATACATACATAGAATATACGGTGCTCGGTGTATCTCTTGGTTTTCACACACACGTCAATAATTGCCGTGCACCGATGCGAGGCACGCTCTTAAAAGCCGAGAAATGAACAAAGAATAGGTGCATTGCGCTTACAGAGTTTCCCAATCTCGTTTTTCAGCTCGACTTTGTCTCGGTTCAACCTGTTAGAGTCATCTAAAAAGAAAACAACATGGTGAACTTAGTTGATATTCAATATCGTTTTCATTTCTAATATTCTTTAGCATCTTAATTATTATTATTTAATATTTTTATAATATTACGTAATATATGATGATGATATACGTATGATATATTATAATATTCTAGTAATATATATATGTATTCTCAAATCGTTAATATTCTTTATCATTTTTTTATTGGCTAGGTAATTCAATTAACCTTGAATTATTCACTAGCTTCATCGAATGTCTCATTATACTATAGTTAACGATAAAGAAAACACGTATTGCACGTGGTAAGTAAACGTTTTAACGGAATAGAAAAATGGTTGGGAAACGCTGATATGTACTCTCCTTGTGTATGTGCACGATAAAGAGATAGATCTTCTAAGCGTGTATCGTAAATACGTTGGTGTAGAGGTATATTGCTGTAAGTGCGTAGCTGATATATCTATACACGTGCATAATGCTCGAGTCGTGAGCAGAACGAACGGCAACCTTGGGCAACCAAGTAATATTCCGAGAGGCGGGAGAGCATTTGCGCAGTATACACCAGCCGCCAGCGAACTTTCGTCGATATTTCCTTCTACTAGCTTGTTCCTCCGGCAAAGAATAGATCTCCATCATCGATTTCCTCAATAACCCCCTAAGCAGAACCGAATACGATCTTTTCTTTGTCTTCATTACGAAGAAAGAAATCATATAGTGAAATAATAGAGTTCACGAAAGTATTTGAACACTTACCATAGAAAACTTTTATGTCCGTATTGTATATGTTACGTAAAACATTTTGGTATTCCATTGGTATTAATAACAACATATGATTATATCGGTACAATTTGAAATCTGAAATGTATATACAAGTTGCAAGATATTTACTGTAAACTGATATTTAGTAAGAAATTAGTATACAGCATAAATAGCCATCTTAAGCATATACAATATTTGTTAAAGATAGACCAACTGAATATCGAGTTTTATTAATGTAATCGATAATTGACTGTTTAAATGCTTTTGTCATCTCTGTGAATTATATACTCGTAGATGCTAAATATCTTGTAATTTCTATATGTATTTTCAGACTTGTTTCATATTTGATTAACATAATCATGATGGCCAAGTCTCATAACAGTGTTAATACAATTTAAAAATATTTTGTATAACGCACATAATGTGTTCATAAAATGTGACTAAAAATAAGCCACTGTATATTTCATCTTAAAGATCCGTACGCTGTTTTTGTCTCGCCTCCAGCTAGAAAGTATCGTTTATCAGTTTTTATTATTTCCTATCGCTCCCATGAAAAACATTAGGAGGAAATTATAGTAGAAATGTTTCTCTTACTTGAGAGGGTCAATTCTAAGTTTTTCCGCTTCACATATCTCGCGATAGAACTTTCTAAGTCTTCACATTGCAAAGAATTGTTATTGGCGGGCAATTTATTTTATGTCTAATTTATTTTGTAACGTAAGTATCTACTTAAATAAAGTTAAAATGTAGTGAGTACAACTATTTTGTTGCGTACAGACTCGATCATCGATACCCATTGAAAATCGATACCCATTGAAAATCGACACCTTTCTCCTCGAAACTAATCGCTTGTTAGGGAACACACGCGAAACAGAATCTGACTTTACGACTGACCCACTACTCGGTAGCTTCTGCTTGACATTTCGTAACAGTCATTAGTCGCGTATATTTAGCTGCGCGTTACCACGTGTGGAGACAACGTGCGAATTTCTCTAATATCGTTGAACCACCGGAAAGAGAGCAATCGTCAGCTGTTAGAGGCATTTGCGTGCTCGCTTAAATTCAACCTGTTAACTCTGTAATCTACTTTTAGTATCTGTGACATATTAGATGAATTTTAGAATTTTCGAACATAAAAGTTTTGGAATTCTCAAGTTTTCAAATCTTTCGAATCTTAGATTTTTGATATTTCTGAGCTTTTGAAATTTTTGAATCGAAGAGTTTTGATAGTTTAGAATTTTTTAATTTTCAAATGTTTATGTTCACTAGATTCGTAGTTCTCATATTCACCGCCAGAGGGACGAATTACCCATAAAGCGTCAGTATAAAAATTTCAAGTATTATGAAGATACCGTTTCTCCTCTGCTCGACCAGGTTTTAGTTAAATTGGTTTCCTCAACGGACGCTTGTTGCGATTCATGCGATTAATTTTACAAGCGCGAATAGTTCGTATGTAAAATAATCGGTCGAGGAGAAAGTAACATGTTCGCGTTTAGTATTGTTACTGTGTTTCGATGTTAGACCAGTTAACAAACATTGCGACTATGTGATGCAACCCGATGTATTGTATAACCTCATTAAATCAGTTTGTATATTACAATTGGAAAATCTTTTATGCCCGTTTCGTTATGCGTATTATCAAGATTTTGATGTGAACAGTCTTTTGAAATTTTTCTAACATATAATGAAATATTTTCAGACTTCGATTGGACAAATGAATCGTTCCTGACCTATGTTCCCTAACCCCATTCGAAAAGGAATCACCGTGTGGGAATCACGGTATCCAGTGACTAATTGCATCGACCTGTTGTTCCGATTCCTGTGCAACGCCAGCAATGGCAACTCGAAATCTTACGAGCCACGTTCGCTTTTAGAACCACTCGAATGCTTTACGATTCACTGATACACTCGAGGTCTTGAAAACTTTAAAATTAAACGGTAACTTTCATATCCAATTTTATCCTTGTTAAAGAAATTATTCCTTAATTCTGCCACTTCTATAATTACGAAATAAAAGATTGTTAACGAAGATAGAGGAATTTTGGTTAGGACAGTTTTAATCCTTGTAAACGTAATTGATTTGTAACGGTATTTGTGGCATAAAAAGATAGGGGATTTCTAAATAAATAAGCCGTTAGCTGAACTTTCTCGATTAACACGTTAGATACACTTAAAATTACAAATATATAGCGCTTTAACAGTTAATTACAAAGCAACATCCAATTATAGAATCAACGTAGTATTGCAGAAATGATGTACTTGAAGAGCAACCTCTACTCGTCCTCTACAGCTGATCCTCACAACGTAACGCATTAAAATCATCATCAGCTATCAGCATGGACCGAAGACATAAAATCAGTCTTGGTTATCCTCAACCGCACGTTAATTACATCAATATCTATGCAGTTTCGCCATGCCGATTAAGTGCCATTGTATCCGGTCTACGTTAACCATTCGCCGAGTTATTAATCGAATAGCCCACTGAAGAGAAACCGGTTAATCGAATTTACTTTATGTTCGATATTAAAAATGATGGAATCGGTTTGAAAGCGGTTCGAGCACATCGCTGGCAATCTAATGTATATGTAGTAACCATGCTGCTTCTAGTGGGCTTCTCGTTGGCAGACCCGCGCCGGAGAAAGTTAATTTCGCATGGCCGTTGAACCGATATCGCGATTACGTAGGGGAAGCCGGGGAGTATAATGCAACAACGACTATTATGTCGGTCCACTGCCATGCGTCGAGCGGATCGCGCGGACCTTTGTCTCTTCGCTCTCTGTCCGACGATTTTCCACAGGGTTGAAACTGTTGCGTGCGTCCTCTCTCCCCCTCGTGAGCAACGCGGACAGACGGGGACGCTAGTTTTTCTCGAGTCCGGTACGTTGCTCACGATTTAACGAGGTAAATTCGCCGTTAGAAAGCGCGAGCCTGGTGCAACGGACACAACGTATAGCATCTAGACACAGAGAGTAGCGAACCACGGCTGAAAAGTTTCGCGTAAATGGAAACGACACGAGTTGGCTTGTCTCCAAGCTCGCCTCGTGGATGCGTTTTTCTTTCGGCCGCTGGCACGTCGGATCTCCGCCAAATTGACGCAACGTTTTCCTCCTGCTGCCGTCGGCTCTCGCGATATTCCGTAATCGTCCTCGTCGCAGTTCGTTGCACTTGTACGCTTTTAGTTTTTCCTTCTCTCGGATTTTTCGAGTAGAAACTGCCGCATTCCATTCTACGCGATTCCTGCTTCTTCTCCGTAGTCGTTCCCTGTCATTGCGCACATTAACCTCCGTCACGCTATTTTATACAATTGATTTAACTGTAGTTAGAATGCTAGATGATATATATGTACCTTAGACAGTCTTACGAAGTCATCGATATGAACAATCACGACACTGTATTGCTATTTGCTATTATTTATAACGACCGATATGATTTAATGTTCGGTGAAAGTCGTACGCGTTCAAATCCACTACCGTTTTAAAGCGATTTCGTCAAATACGCAGCACAGACTATAGATTCGATTCTACGTAATCATAGTACGTGTATACGCTAGCGTCCATAAGTACTTGAACACCTGCTGCAATTCTACTGTTAGTTCTTTGCCACCAGCTGTAACTGCGATCAGATGTTCAGTCAAATTTAAACAAGGAATATATCTGCGTCACTCGAGTTCCATGTTTATCCCTAACGAATAGCTGATACTCCACAAAATCAATCCTACTTTTAGAATGTAGCTAGGAAAACATCATATATCAGTAGCTCTAAGATCTCGACATTGAACAGACGTTTCATTATTGCTTCTTTATTTATAACAACCAATTATATTTATACTAACTTGTGATAAGATTAGAGCCTAGAGCTAGATCGTAGAATTTCATTTCAAGTATATCTTACCTTATATATATATATATATATGCGCTATAATTTGCACTTAAATACTTATGGATATTAATGTAGGTACAACGAGCAATTTGTAAGTTCTGTTCCTTTATAGATTATCTTCATACTACTATACGAAACATGCTATAGTATAAAATAGGACGATTGGAACTCCCATGCTCCTACAGGTTGCTCGCTTCACCTTCCCACACTTTGTATTGGTCGTAAAATTGATAGAAAGGATCGATCGACGGGAACAAAGTCGAGAAATGCTTGGGAATGATCTTTGTCCAGGGAGGTGGGAGTGCATCGAATCTGAACTGCGTCGCGGATAGGAGAATCGCGTGGGTGAAGCTTGTTCGATCACAGAATCGTTTTCCAACGACGACAAGGGAACCAGTACCGGTTTTCCGTTGCGCAAAAAGACAATATCGCGACCTTAACGGATATGGTCAGACCAGATATTCCGCGTGTCCGACGTCGACCTCGGGGATCCACTCGGTCCACGGGTTTTTTCCTTGTCTCAGCTTTTGCCCCTTTTCGTTCTTATTTTTTCGTCTTTTCTTTTTTCTCCTTCTTCCTTTTCTGGATAACAAAAGCTGTCTTGTACGTAGCCGCCAGAGACGACTCTTTGTCTCCTCTTTGTCGACTATTCGGTTCTATCCTCGGAGATGACGATCGGGTCAATGGTGTTACGGTAGAGTAGGGAGATCAGAGTACGTGTACTCGGCACGATACTGTACTTGAGAATTTTTCTGTATGGTGAACGAAGGAGAGATACGATAACGTATGAGAAAATTCTAAGAGTAACATACTATTCTAAATATTTGGCAAAATTAATTCACGTATATAATTACGCCGTTGGCCATAAATATTAGAATGTGCATTTTTTCAAAAGTTTTCACAACTTCTTCTTTATTCGGTGTTTTATGTTACGAGACACGCATGATGTTTATAGTAAAACAGCTAGGATATAAAAACGTTCGATTTATTCCACAGTAATCGCAAAAAGTATTGGCACAGATCCTTATTTTCCAATGTACCGTTTTTCCATCGTGCCCTGCATTACAATTTCATAGTATCAAATATATGTATTCATGAAAGTACTACTGAATTGTATAAAAAATATATTTAAACTTAATTAATTAGTATGTAAATACTATGACAAACACAATGATATACCGATACTCTTTATAGACTGTTTATATTGTAAATAATTCTTGTTGTACTTAAGCTTATGGTTGCTTATGTGTGTCATGAGAGTTTTACCAGTTCTCTTTTACCGTTGCAAAACGTGCTTGTTACTTGATAAACAACTAAACAAAACTATAATTGATAATTGATAGTTGATAAACTATAAACAAAATGGAAAGATATTGAATACGAAGTGATCTAATGATGCATGGTGATCGGTTTCAGAATGCAGTAAACATGCCGTCGTTGCTGGAAGCGTTGGAGCTGAAGTACGGCAGTTCAACGACCGACTGCTCCCTCACGGACGAGGAGATGGAATCGAGCTCGCCGAAGGCCGCCCTCTCGGTCAGCATTTTCATTCCGAAGAAATCACCCCGTCATACGGTGCCTGCGTTGCTCGTCTTACAAGATTGCGACATCGAGTCGGCTGGAAATGACGCAGAAAAGCTTCGAAATAAATGCAAGAACGTCGAGGAACTGGATCTCGCGCAAAACAAACTGTCCCAATGGACCGAAGTATTCGGCATCTTGCAGCACATGCCGAAGATCAAGTTCGTCAATCTCAGTTTCAACTGTTTGGCCGAGGTTTTCGAGATTAAACACGGTAGTTATGATCTACTAAAGAACCTAGTGTTAAACGGGACCAGAGTCACCTGGTCAACCGTTCAGGGATTGATTCGTTTACTTCGTAACCTGGAGGAGCTGCATCTTTCCTTGAACGAGTATAAAACGGTAGATCTAGACTATCAGATGCCAGAGAATAAGAATGTCTCGGTGAGAAAGCTTCATTTTACTGGCAATCCCGTCGAAATATGGAACGAAATTTCCAAATTGGGATATGTCTTTCCGAATCTGGAGAGCCTCGTGCTGGCAGAGTGTCCGATAAGGTCGTTGGCTCTCGCAGACAATAGGAACTCGAACGAGGAGCCGTGTTCTAAGAAAGAGTCAGAAAATCTGAGCGAAGACAGTGAGAATATGAACAGTCTGGATACCGACGAGAACACATCGGTGGATGAAAAGGGGAACAGGATATTCAGCGAGGGAAAGGTGAATTACGACAGGTCTGAGTCGGAATCGGAGTCCAGTGGGACGACCATTAGGTCCTCTCACGATCCTTTCAGGAAGCTCAGGTTCCTAAACTTAAACGGCACGCTGTTGTCCACGTGGGACGACGTGGAACGACTGGCCAGGTTCCCAGCGCTTAAGTCTTTGAGGATTCAGGGCTGTCCTCTTTTCGAGGTAGAGATCCTTCCCTTTTCCTCGTTGTTGCTGAAATACGCTACTGTTCATGAGAATTGGGACACTTGCTGATTTCATACTAAGCGCGATAATCGACCAGGATTATCAATAACTGCGTATTGATTATTATCAAAAATATTCGTGCAAGAAAATGAAATCTTGGGGAGGAAATTTTAGACGAATAGAAAATTCAAAAGATTTTGCTAAGAATCTGAATTTGGGTCATGGATAGAAACAGTGGAAAATCTAACAGAAATGTTAAGATTCATCGATAACATAGGGGGAAGATATAGACGAGAAAAAGATTTGATTCTATTATTGTATTATTTTTATTTAGATAGAACGGAATTAAACACAAAGAGGCTGTAACAAGATTTTAATGATTCTTTCGGTTTATTTTATTTTCGGTGAGCGTCCTAATAACCGCTGAACGGTGGTGTACATATATCTAGAATCTAGAACAACCTCGAATCAGGCGAATCGACCGGATAAAATGACCGTGCGAAGGAAGTAGAAAAAGAGAGAGCAGAGAAGAAGCCGCTAAGATGTAAAACCGTTAAGACAGCTTGATCTAGTATGCGCCACTTCGGACCAGTCCGTTTTAGCTGTATCGAAGTAAACGTTGGCACGAAACCAACCAGTTTAAACGTATATAGCTTTTGAAAACAAGCTTTCCGCTCTGTTAGATCACCCTTTACAATTTTTGAAAGCAAAAGTTGAGAATTAACCAGGCTTGTCGAGTTTTCTTAATCGAAGGAGTTAAAGTCGACGCAGTATTTTCAATTCGTAACGCGCATCTGTTGCGTTTACTTTGAACATTCTTTTAACGATTACAATGAACTCGGCGGAACGAAGTAAGAGCCTTTTTTTTTTAATAATAATCGCGAACGAACATTTATAGATACCCTTCATGAACATGTTATGTGTGTCGTATAAAATATTTTGAAATTTCATATTGGTAAAGCTAAAGACGAATTTAAAAGTATATGGGTATAGAAGTTACAAGAAATTACAATTTATAAATATTAATTACAATTTATATATATTAATAATTTATAAATATTAATTACAATTACATGTATATGTATTTCCCTATGTTTAGATGGCAGAAATATTTAAGCAGTTAATTATCCATTATATTAATAAACCTTGATATTTATTATTATATTCTCAGGATGACTATTTATGTGCATATTAATTTTGTTTACTGAAACAATATATATTTGCATATTTTACCAATATAAAAATTACAGTCGTGTCTCGTTATAGTCTCAATGAAAGTTCAGAATGTTTTGTATAACACATACAATATGGACATAAAGGTCTTCTATGGTAAATGTGCAAGATTAAAAACTACTGAATAATTGCAGAGTCCTCGAGAATACACGGAACACGAGAGGCGGCAGCTTTTGATCGCCAGACTCCCAAATGTCGAGACTTTGAACGGCGGCGGCGTGATATCCTCCCAGGAACGCGAGGACGCCGAGAGAGCCTTCATTCGTTACTACATGGACAAACCGGAAGCAGACAGACCCGAAAGGTAAATTATTTCACGCGATTCTCTACGATGACGCCCCGGTTTTTATTCCTTTGTTTACATTCGATTCCTGTATCTCCATTTCTATTCTTTTTTTATCCGATTTCCATCTCACGTCCTTAGTCATCGCCTTTTACGCTGTGCGGCCTTTATTCTATTTTCGTTTGAATGTTAATGATACAGCAAAATGGAGACATTTGAATCACCTAAACTTCAACATCTCCAAATTCTATCTTGAACTTTGCAGAGAATAATCGAATTTGTACGTTATTGTTAATCCTTATTATATTATAGTAACGAAAAAATAAGAAAATTTCATATGCTTTAGGTCCAACGAGGAAATATATTGGAAACGAAGAAATGAATCGAATAAGCCTATGGTAACGGTTATTTCAGTCAACGCGAACGTATTACATAAGAATGAACACAATAAACAACAAAATAATTTCTAGAAATAAAGTAATATACACGTGCTACTGAATTATGATCATTCCAACTGAGGATATTAATATCAATTGATCAGACTTCTTTCCTTTTGATGAGTAGAACTTATATTGTGGTAAAAAAGTAAAAGTAGTTGAGTTGTCAATGTACTTGATATATTTCACTATTTATCACGCCGCTAATAGTAAGTTAAGCAGTCTGTTTCCAAATGTAAATCGCTTAACAATTGTTTATAATTTTGATGAACTTATGCGGAGAATCTGTTTGGTGAATCGCAAGGGAAATTACTTAGCTCAAACACCCTTCTGACTCAAATAACCCTGGCTCACCTTTATTCTCGCGACCAATTTCCATTTCCATTTCGGTTACTGCTTTGACCGTTTCTATTCTAAGTCTGAACTAGAACCACATAAAGCTATTCTAGTTTCACGGCCATAGTTGTCGCCAGTGAAACGAATATCCGTCTGACCCTGTTCCGTCTTCGTTTTCAGGTACTCCGAGCTGGTGGCTATTCACGGAAAGCTGGATCCTCTGGTACACGTTGACCTGACGCCCGAGAAAAGGGTCAAGGTCACATTCACTTACGGAGACCTGGTCGAGGTATAAATTTACGTTTTGCTCGAAAACCGATCATAAGCAGTATAATTAAATTCCGAGAATATCGACCTTTCCGTTCGTCCTATGTCTTATCTGTGATTGCTAATTTATTCGGCTTGTTTTATTTCTTCGATGAAAGAGAAGAGCTTAAATTTAACAAAGAGTTTTGAAGAAGTTCGCGAAGTCGAGCAAAGAAAGGCGTGGTTTCTTCTTCTTCTTCTTCTTCTTCTTCTTCTTCTTCTTTTGCATCGATCACTTAAACTGCTATAAATATCGATGATGCTTATAGGTTCGCTCCATAGACGTATACAGAACGGTTTTTGAATTGAAAACCAAACTGGAGACGATGGTGAAAATCCCAGCGAATAGGATGAGACTGTTTTACGTGGATCAGGTTAGCTGCCCTGTCAACTATTGTCTTACCAGCTACCTTTTTTATGCTTTACAGAACGTTTGGTTCCTTGAGAGACCCTATAAAAAGCACGAAATCGCAATATAAGAATTCCCCATCCTTCCCCTCGCATCCTGTCCTGGGTATCGCATTAAATTTCCAACATAAGCTCTATACATATAGTAATCAGAGGTAAATTAATTTCAGATATTCTTCTGAACTCTGCTTTATCTTAAAATTTCGTTGTGTTCAAGGTGATGAAGGCGCAATATGGACCAGAAGAGATGCTGTATCCGAACAAGCAGTTATACCGATACAACATTCGGAACGGCGACGAGATCATAATCGACAGCAAACTGAATCGTTTTGTGTCGACGTCTTCGACTACGTCTTCCATACGTTCATGAAGAAGGTTCTTCAGCGAATCGTCGGACGACGCGAAACTTACCTGACAGTTGTCAGGATCTGATCTCCACTAACGGATCTACGAGTCGAAGGTCTCATAGGTCTCGATTATAGATCAGAGAGACTCGGGATTTTTTATATATACACGCCGAGTAATTGTTCTAGAAAATATATTTATCGATTCTTCAGGGTTGAGAAGCATAACAAATACGTTAAGGACTGATAGAAGAGGCAAGTTTGTGCGTGACGAATGGCCTCACGAGAAAGAGGAGTTTGAATTTTTACAATACGCGGACACACTAGACATATTTGAAGAGAGAGAGACGAAATTTTCACTCACATAGACATACGTATATTCTGTATCATGTTTTTATGAAAAAGATTCAGAGGATGGCGTCTGCAATGAAGTTTGCGACTCTTTTTCGAAGCTTTGCGTTAATTGTTAGCGTAGATTGCAATCGAGCCTATCGGAGAAAAAGACGTAAAGTACTTAGTTGAATAGTATCCGATTGTTTTTCGTGTAGTGAAAGTTACTTGTTGCTTAAGGACGTGAAAGTTTGTACGTTGGCCATATTGTACAGAAAAAGTCTTATTAGTGACTCGATTGTAAAATTCGCAGAAGATATATCAATAAAAAAAAAAAAAAAAAAAAAAAAAAAAAATATCGTAGAGCTAAATGTCGCAAGCGCGTATTGGTATCGATTAGAGACGAATACATTAATCGATCAGTCATGATACTTTTAATTCCTCAGCCAAATTTACCATGTTAGAAATGTTATCTAGTGAACTGTTAAATTTGATTTATTAACGTTTTGTAACAATAAGAGAGTTCGACAAAGAGCAGAATTGGTCGAATTAGGCTCGTAAATAAATTTTTAAACTATGAAATAATTCGCATACTTCGGGACAATGCAATGAGTATGATGGAAACATGAAAAAACGAACGTCAGAATTGCCGAGGAGAATGAAAACTATTTTTGTAGATCGCAGCTAGACACGATGACGGCGCCATAAGAATAAAAAGAAAATCATGGGCGATAATAAAAGTATACGCAGTTATATCTTGGCTCCAAGGATCAAAGTTTCGTGCTGACTCATAAAAGAATTCTTATTTCACGCTGAAGCAGTATAATACCAACTTAAATTGCAATATACATTTTTATATAAACTATAAAAAAGCAAAAAAAGAGTGATAACCGCTGTGATTGTTTCTTTCTTACATTTTTACGTTTATGTATCGATATAAAGAAACAAACACCGCCGCTTCGTTATAGATGGAATATAAATCCATTTAATATAATTTTTGCATTTTCGACATGTACTTAAACTTGACAGTCATCGATAGATGATAACTGTGAATTTAAGCGCAATTAACAACATACGTGTCTAAGTTTCAATAATTTTAGATAATTTACGGTTGTCCTTCAGTGTATCCCTTATTGTGTGGAATTCATAAAATACCTAAAAAAGAATGAAACACGAGGAAGCTTATGATTAACTCGTGGTCAGACACTAGGAAGAAAGCAACGATATTGCGCGTTTTGGCTTATTCCGTTTGCTAGAAAAGAACCTTGAAGAGTCACTTAGTGCCTGCCTTTTATTAGCATAACTCGAATATTTCTAACACTGCCCTTGTAAATACCATGAACATATGAACATGCGATGTAACTTCGTCGACTCTTCATGGTAGTGCGTTGACCAGTCTGTGTTTTTTACTGTGAGCAACCTTCTGCATTGGAATATTTCTTAGTTCTGAGAAGTAAAAAAGTTCTTCGAGAGTTTTTTCAAAGAAATAGGTGTATTTAACAGTAATAATCTAGATATTTCAGTGCAGGGGTTGCAATGGTTATGAAAGAATGAGATAGAACTGCACGATTAACCCTGCTGTAGGCAACCAAGTACACAGTTATTCGTTTCTACATTTCCTGCACCAATTTATTATTTTCTAATGAGAATATCGCAACTTAAATTCGATGTCGAAATTTATATAAAAATTTAGGATGTTAAAGCTTCGAGTTTGCTTATTGACTCGTTAGATAACCTTTTGTATTTTCGTTGTCTAAATAAGGGTTAAAGAAGAGTCGGTCGACGCTTCTGTGAAATATCAACTGCGATGTCGCGTACGTTCTTGATGTTGGATCTCAGGGTCATCGGCAATTTCGTAAATTGAACGAATCGTACGAAGCGTCGTTTGATCGATGCAAGTAATCACGAGCAAACAATGGGCAAAAACACGATGGCCCTGAGATCTCCACGCCCTATAATGTGTCTAGTCTCGGAAAAGGAAACTCTGCATTGTTCTCACTTTATATAATACGATCCTTTTTTGTGCTGGCGCAAATGTGTACGTACTAACGAAATAAAAACTTTATATGAGACGCCTCGTGTTTCCCTGCTCGATGCCGATCATCGATCACGAATCATGGATCATTAACGTTAGAAATTCAACTTATATTAGCTTCAGCTATATTCTTAGAACCATTATCGAAGGATAAGATGGTTAAGCGCACAGATCAAGTCGTTGTCTTGGTGAAAAAGTTCAGTCTGCGAGGAGCGTGCCTCAGGATTAAAGCAAATTATGTTTCGCGATCGAAGGAAAGTGACTAGAGAGGTATGAGATATTGGCATTACATCTTTGTTGTTACGAGTGAAAAGTTTGTTATTTGATACGTTATTGGTTGCATAGGATACACTATTTTGACGAGAGCATGCAAGGACTGCGAGCGCATCGATCGCGAGAGACGCTTGGCGCCGCGACGGCCCTAAAGGGCGACGCCATGTTAATCGGACGACGCATGGGTAACTTTATCATCGAAGCAAAGAAGTCAGTGTCAAATTCTGAAATTCCAAGCTATCTCTTATAATCCAGTAAAAGGCAAATAGACGTTAAAATACATATAAGTAAAGAAGAAATAATTCTAACGTTGAAATATCGATTCTGATACAAGTTGATGGACATTTTCCAGGGGTAACGCCAGCGAGTAGCGCCAGCCCTGTTTGCTGGGGAGCGTAGTTCTATCCGATAGCGGTGATACAGAGGTGGATACATAAACTCGAGTACCCTGTAAGCTCGTTAATCGCAAACATAGCCACGGGGCCCATTAAACAATTTTGTACGATAACTGCATGTCGTTAGTAAACGAAGCTTTGTACACTATCTTCGTTTCTCTCAATTAACAAGGTAATAACGTAGAAAATGGTGAACACGGTGTTAAATGTTTACCCAGCTTTCAAATGTAACGGGAAGAAATGCTACACGCGTTAGCTACAATTTTACCTATTAAATTTCTACTCATATCTAATATTCTTTTATTTTCCTGTATTCAATTAAATCGTCTGATGTTCCCTTTATTCCGTCAAATCGACGAATAAATTCATCAATTTTTACCGAGAAAAAGAGAAATGTACAATCGTGCCCCAAGATTTCATTTCCCTAGGGTTCTTTCTCGTTTTCTATCAATTTCAGATCGAGCCTTTCGTCACGATCGATTCCACCTACCTACGATGCCTATCCACGGCCCGACAATTAACGTCGCCGAGAAATTCTCTTCAGTTACATGGTACATGATCCGAACCGGAATAATAGAACGGCACGAGGTGACAGCTCGTTACGAGGTTCCACCTTTTTTCCTTTTACCTTTGAAACTTTACGACCGAGTGGGATCGTGACTAATCCTACCCTGGGGGAGCGTGCGCCCCTACTATGCACTAAATCCACAGAGAGGACTGCATCGATTCTGGCGCCCTGTCTCTCTCTCGATTTTCCACCCTTTGCTCATCGTTCGTATTCCTTTTATTCGCTTTCTATTTTATTTTATCTGCCGTTCGATTCTATCTTTCCACGTTTCTTGTTTTTAGTTTTTTATACGCCAGCGAGCCGATGAAAGCATTTTGCAATTTTTCACCAGGAATTTTTGCACGAGCAACGACAAAATTTGCGGAAGCTGCGAAAGATGACGACGACCAGCTTTGTTCTTATAACGGTAGAATAATTGGCAGTTCTATCAAACGCGAGTATCTGAGAAGTGAAATTGATCAACACGACTTTTTATAAACCTCTCAATTATTATCATCCGAGTTGATGATTATTACTTATACATAGTATTTACGTTTATTCATTGCAAGAAAATGGTATAAATATTGGTAGATTAAGAGGAAGCGTATTAAGAGGAATTCGTAAGAAGAAGCTTTTAAGAAATTGTGACATTCGATGCACTTTTCTTTGCTTTCCTATATCTACGAGGATAATGTTCTAAGAAAAGCTGCGAGGTTTTGGTGAAAGAGCGCTATACTTGCAAACTAAAAGGCGAGGGCGAATTTAATTTCGATTCGGCGAAGCGATGGTTTCAAGTAAAAGTTGAAAATCGTCGATCGGAAGAATCAAAGAACCCTACATCCGCCAAATAAAAGCCAAAGAAAGCAGATTTATCCACCAAGAGAAACCTCGTCTCAACGATCAAGTGTAACTTTCAAGTTTCAAATCTCAGAACTGGCGATGGAAAAAATCGACGAGCCCTGTATTTACAAAGTAAAAGAAAAGTAGACTAAGTTGTAGCCTTCGGTAGTTACTTCGGCGTATAACTGGGACGCTGTTTTCAGGTAAAATTTCAAACTTGGCGGTCAAAGTGCGAAGAAAGATTGTGCCGGTGGCCCGAAGCTGGCGAGACTGCATCCCTGGCTGGAAGTAGGCAGTAGGTAAGGGCAGAGCGAGGAGCGTGTGCGCGGTGGATGGAGTGCGAGCATGAGTAGGACGTGGGTCGTCGTGTGTCGCTGCAGAGGGCCGAGAGAGCGTGTCTCCTGCGGAACACAGCTGGCACGGACCGTCAAGATGTAAGCTGACGGGCAGAGAACGCGTGTGTGACGGTACGCCGCTGGCCCAGGCCGAGAGAACGTGCCACGAGGAAGAAGAAGAAGAAGAAGAACAGGGAGAGATACGATCTGAAACGGGCCGATCCGGGAGGATGAAGTAGAGCGGGAACCAGGGATCGATTGCTTCCCGATTGTTGGCATGGAGGACACGACACTGGGGTAAGTAATAAGACACAGAGCTGGGTTAAGCCTGATGGCTATCTGTTCTCTGCTTAAAGGGGTGCGTTTGGTTTCCACGAAAAATTCATTACTCGTCGAAATCCTATTAGCAATTCCGCGTCGTTCGTCGGTATTCGTATTTCACTGTGTTTATCGATAGCATCTAGTTGTTCATATTGGGTTGTGTTCATCGTAGAGGCCAGGATTCGACGATCGATGCGACCTACCACAGATCCCAGCGATCTATCTTTCTGTGGCTAGCGTCGGCTGGCTTCGACGTCGAGGCAGCGATTCGTTGCTCGCACCACCGCTCCAACCCACCCCCTTAGACACGCTCGAGGTCATCGTTGCCCCCAAACTGAGCCAGGATACCATTGCTCGATCGTTGCCAGTTCATTCTGCTCCCGTTTCATTCCTCTCTCACGGCAGATTTTCCGTTTCAAATCTAACGATCGTTGGTGTTCGAGTACGTGCCTGGAGATTGGAGTATTCGCGTCGACGAGGATGTACTACTATCAACGACGATGACGACGAACAGCGAGTTCTCTTGCAAGAGGGACGAATACGGGACGTCGTGGTAAACGCTGGGAAGCCAACACGGTTGCGTTAATAAAGCCGTCACGGCTTTCCCTCGCAGCGCAAGAAGGAAAAAAAGCGAAAGAAAAGTTGTTAGCAGCTATTTACCTGAGGGCTCTAACCGACCCCTACAGTTTTCGAGATCGTCGCCGCTCCGTAGAAGGCTTGAACGCGTGCTGGTCTCGTTCGCGCCTTCGTTTCCTCTTTCACGAGACTCCGCGTCCTTGTGATCGTGATGGTCGTTCGTGCTTCATCCGTAAGGCCTTTTTAGACGAGGGAGAGAAAGGACTGCTCGAAGCGAGAGAGACTTCCTCTTCGCCGATCGTGTCCTTCTTTATCTGCGCGAGAAACACCCCTTCCCCCTTTTTCTCTCTTTTATTTCGCGTTTCAAACACGCGAAAAGCGGGTCGTTTGAAAAAAAAAGGTCTTCGTCTTGGTCGTTCTCTTTCTTCTTGCCGTTTTGCCCCTTTCCGCTTGGTCGTTTCTGCTCGAAACGAAAGCTTTCTCGTTAATATCCAGCGCTCTGGCTCTCTCGACCCCTCGAAAATCGTTCGTCATTCGTCGGGGGACGCGAAACGCTGTCTGTTCGTCGCGTATCCTGAAAGCGTGCTCACCTCTCCGCGCGAATAGTCGATGGGGTTTCACGAGGCTATCGAATAACGGGGCTCGTCGAAGTACGTCAATGGGTTAAGGAGGAACTTAAAGCAACCCTTCTGTTTCGAGGAATAACCAGCCAACGCTCCGACGCGTCTTTTCATCGTAATTCTTATTCCAGTCAAAGAGAAACATTCGACGAATCGACCAGTGCACCTGTTCCACTCGTTCGAGCGCACGCAAAGCCAAGGATTTGCAGAGAGGAACGAGTGGCCGTGCAAAGAAGTCAAAGGTGGAAGGAAAGACGGTCGTTATTTAAGACTGTGAGTCGGCGAAAGGTCACGGAACACGGGTGAAACGAAGCGTTCCTTGAACGGTAGTCGAGTCTTCTTGAGATATGAAAGAGAAGAGGATGCGTTGCCGCGAGAATTGGGTGCGGCTACAATATTAATAGGCGTCGATTCGAAAAGAGGTTGCTGCCGCCCAGTTCGATTCGACTAATCAGCGCTGATTGATCGCATGGAACTGCGAAGCAAGAAAGAAAACGAGTTGCAGTTTTGAAAATAGCCAGGACACGCTTTTACGTTTGATATATCTGATCGATTTCACTGTCTGCTTGAGATGTTATATCAGTGAGACGAAGTGTGACGACATGGACAACATGTGGAGGCGGTCAAATGCGAATGAAGAGAGAGAGAGAGATAGAGAGAGAGTTAAGGCCTCTAAATTCTTTCAAGACTCAATCCCAATTTAGATTGCGAGGAAAATATCCTCTTATTAATTATTTATTATTGAAACGCATATTCTTTCGCGTTCCTGCGTTATAATATGAAATTTAAAGCCAGCTCTCACCCAAGACAAATACGTTTATCGTTTAATTAGTGGCTAACTAATTGTTGAAGTACAACTTAGCGTTAAAAGAGAAGCCGTGAAAGGAAGTTGGCCAGAAACAGGATCGACTATTTCCAACGGCAAGGATATTAAGAAACTGGAACGCAGGAAGAACGTTCGAAGAAACTTAAGCTGCCGCGGAATATTAAAAAGATATTTTGGAAAACTTCCTGTCGTCAGATCGAGCAACGAGATCGCTATACGTAAATTAAGCGACGAAAGAATTCGCAGCGGCGGTACTTTCGCTCTGCGCATTCTTTAAACCGCTTTAAACCGGGCAAATGAAATCTCAATGAGGTTGGTCTCGATTGAAATATCTCGAGGACAAACGCCACGAAGAATGCTCGGATTTTCTCCAATAACGGCCACCGTCGACGGTGATAAATTTCACGAAACAGCTGCTACGCGATCGTATCATTTTAAACCGCATCTATCATAAGAGAAAGAAATTGAAATTCCAAGTGAAAACGATCTAGCCTGTAAACGCACGGACCGCTTCGATCCGTTTAAAGGGATCGGCGTTCGAGAACTGCGACGGAATTAACCCGGACTTTTCCCCATATCACGCTCTATCGACGGATTTTCAACCATCGACGCGTTCCTCGCCTGGATTAGGTTCCCATCCGCTCGCATTCAAACGATTCCCGCGATTCGACGAAAATAAACAAGCGTAGTAACCGAGTATCCAAAGAGGCAATCGCATCGTGAGAGCCGTTTAAGAGGTGGAAACGAATCAGAGATATTCGGAGTAGTGGCCGCGTCGTCGAAAATCGCATCCAATGATCTGTAGTATCTGTATTTGGTTATTTCTATCTTGTTAAATGTACGACTCGTATAACGGCGGAAAGAAAGAAAAGAAAAAGAAGAAGAAAGAAAGACTTGGTCCCGTGTTCATTGCGCGAACGAATTTGACGAGCCAACGTCACGCTAACACGCGTCTCGCTCGCATCGGCGTGATTCCACGCGACCCGGAATCCGCGTCAGTGCGTGTTTCTGGTGACGCTCGGCAGCAAGAACGATGAATTCGTTCATCCGTCATCGGTGAGGTGGATCCATGACGAACGAGTTAGTCGGAGAATTTTCATCTTCGTCGGTGGAATCGATTGGAAGTTATCATCGCGACAAGTAAGAACTTCGTCGAAACAACGAGAAAATTGGTCATCCTGGTCATCCTTCGTTTCTCCCATTTCCTCCTTTTTCTTCCTTTTTCCTCGACAGCGAATCGTTTTCACACGGTGGATCGTTTCTCGTCGAATGACTGATAATTAATCTTTCGTCGCGCCGAGGCCAGAGGAAATTGAATCAAGATCGAACAAAGGTTCTTCATATTCGTTCTTTCTTTTCCTTTTTTCTCTTCCAGTTCTTTTCATTGGTTCTGTATTTTTTTTTCTTTTTTTTTTTTCGTAGATAGACACAGAGAGAGAGAGAGAGAGAGAGAAAGAGAGAGCATTGGTTGCGGAGGATCGTCACGGTTGATCGCGGTGTTACGAAGCTGCGTCGCGATAAAATCGATTCCCCCGGAGCGTGCGAAAAAATATCCGGATGGGATCGGAATTTTGAAAGCCGTCCGAGCAGGAGGACGTTTATAAATAAACGGAACGCGTCGGTTTTGCTGCGCAAACCGTGAGGAACTTCGCGTTCCAACGTCGCCTTCCTATAAAATCTATCAAACGTGGCTGGTCATTTCTTGGCATCTAGGAAATATCTTTGAATAATATACGCATACATCTACATACGTACGCGTGGTACGAGGAAGGGATACCAATAAGGAGATACTAATATAGATTGTCCTGTTTCGCGACGACACGCTTTCAATTCACCGTCCATTAACGCGTATCGTTGCTCTGCGCCTGTTCCTACGAGCAGAAGATACCTCTAATTTACGCTTCACGAGTGACGAGGCAAAACGCTGCACGGATATGAGTCAGCCTGATTACTTCTATACCGAGTGATTCTTTATTTTCTAATCATTTATCGTTCAATTGAATGCAATTGAAGAAGCGCAATGTAAATAGAAATTCGTTTCATTCACTAAATATCATAAGGATTATAAAAAGAAGAAGAAGAAGCAGTTATATGAATTTTTATAGCATTAAATTTCCCATAAATGCATAGCAATTCGTAATTTGATAGTCAGACTGATTACTGTTTCCGGCAGTGCTGCAATGGATGGCCTTATTTTTGTTTTTTTAATTCATTTTTCATGAGCGCAATTGAGGAAATGGAACATAAGTGGAAATTCCTTTCACTCATTAAATATTGGAAGAGTTGTAAGAAGAAGCAGGTATATGCATTTTTATAGCATTAAATTCCCCATAAATGCATGGCAATTCATAATTTGATAGTCAGACCGATTACTCTTTCTAGGAGTGCTGGAATGGATGGCCTTATTTTTGTTTTCTTATTTCATTTTTCATGAATGCAATTGACGAGATGGAACATAAGTGGAAACTCCTTTCGCTAGTTAAATATTATAAAAATTATGAGAAGAAGCAAGTATACGCATTTTTATAGCATTAAATTTCTCATAAATGCATAGCAATCCATAACTTGATAATCAGGCTGATTACTCTTTCTAGGAGTGCTGGAATAGGTGCATCTATTTTATATTTTATGAATGCAATTGAACAAATGGGACATAAGTACAGATTCGCTTTACACGCTGTATATTACAAAGAGTACTATGTCTTGGATGGTTTACATAGTTTAGCATATTTTTGCAACTTTAAATTCCTCATAAATGCGTGAAAAATGCAAATAAATGCAACGACGGTGATACTTACTTTTATTAAACTGTGGATATTTAAACGTTTAGAGGGAATTTAAATGTGCAAGAATTCACAAAATGTACAGCGACGAGTCAAAATATCCAAATAGAGTTTATAATGATATTTCAAGCGTAAAATAAATTCCAAGCCAGGTTTCGCATTTTTAATTACATTCGTGAGAGTATGTCTTCGCATAAACAATCGCAGTCTAATTATTGCGACGGAAACTTGTCTCAAATACCATTCCTGCTGTAACCAAAATTGTGTCTGACACACAAATCACACGGAAGATCACGTTCCCTTGAAAGATCAGATTGAACAACACTCTACTTTCTCTTTCTCAAACGTGCATTTCTCTTCTGATCCATGATCTAGGATGGTAATCCCCAACGTGGCATTTTTTCTTCTCTCTGTCGTCGTAGAACTGGGTTGTTGAATGTTTAAACACGCTATTAACGATCGGGTCGATGATAGAAATCGGAGAATTTACAGTAGGCTTCCGTATAACGTGGTGCATTTTCGTTCATAGGTATCAGAGCACTTGCAGAAAGTGAGAGTATCTTCTTGAATAATTAGTACGCTGTTTAAGAGTTATTGTTAGACTTGGCATTTTTACGAATCTACAGTCTAAAAGATTCAACCTAAATAGAAAGTTGTTCCATATTTACTAAATATTATAACGAATGCTATATTTTGCGCTTATTTACAGTGGATGACAAAAGGAAGTTTTAGAAGTCGAGCAGTAGAAATAAACACCATAATATTAGAGAAAGGAGTTATAATCGACTTATAATTAGAAGGAAATATAAGGGTACGTCTAAACACATTTTTGCCAGCCATAGAAATCCACCATCTACTCCGAACAATGCCAATGAAATTTCCAAATGTTTCCTGTAACACGCGTAACATATTCGTAAAAGGTATCCACAAGAGTTTCGATAGTGTCGCGAGCCTGTGTATCGTAATGTATGTGCTGTAACGTAACCGGAGCGAATCTCTCGAGTTATAGGGTTGTACCACTGTTGTTGATGCGTTTCGAAGAAAACGAGGGAGGAAGAGTTGGTGTAATAACCGATAGGAGAAAAATCGATGGGAAGTAGAACGGAATGGGAGAACGGAGACGTTCTTGTACAATATACCGGGGTTAAAGGTGAGGAAGCTAACGGGCGGCGAAACGACGAAGACCCCAGCGTTCGCCGTTTCATTATTCATCGGGCGCGGTTGTTCGTTTGGCTAGGTGGAACGATTATCGGTTATCGGCGGCTGGACTGCTCCTTTCCACTTTATAAAAGAAGGAAGGAAATCGTGTGTCTGTCCACGATATAGCTACGTGCACCTAACTAACGCCGTGTGTAACCGCTAACAAGGCTCTTCTATTTATAGCCGCGGTGTAACGTCGCTTCGAGAGCGGCACCAGCTCTCTGTTTTCCGATTTTCTCCGCAGCCACGACCTCGCTGGAACTGCACACGTCCGTAGATCCGAGAATAGAGCCGTCTAGCCTCTCTAGATGGAACGAATCTGGTCTGATAACGCCGCTGCTGTGTCTCTTCTTGCCGTCTACTTATCATCCCCTATTCGTCATACGGACAACCGCAGAGACGGTTATAGAGGAGATTCGTTAAAGAATGTGTCGCCAGGAATGTATAGAATGTTAACGACCACGTCCTTTGGTCCTTTTCAAAGAATGAATTGCCGGAGAGAAAGATTCTTCGTGAAGCTATGGTAGTATTTCAGTAACTAATCATGGATTGACTGTTCATTCGGTGTATCAAGCATTGGAACTTGATTGCGGATTTTTATGCACTTGCGTGGGAAATGTAAAAGTGCAACAATGTGGATAATGCACGCAAAATGCAAGAATATAAAGAATAAGTAAAGTAGTTATCGGTGAAGTATCGTATTATTTTCTTTAGTTGGTCAAATCCTAGTAAAGTTAATAAACACATGAAATTTCATGAAAATTTGTGACCTAATTCGCGGTTAACGTTCCTTAGAAAATTCTGACAAATTTTACTTCGTTTAATATTTTACAGTTGCACAAGATATCGCTGTGATACTCCACACTACGTTTAACGTAGCATATCGGAATTTATGTCTCTACTTTCGAAAATGAAAACTATAATTGGAAGTATTCCATTGGATATCGATGGTTCAAGATCTAACGTAGAATGTAACTTTGACGTTGTTGTTCGAGGTATAAACCCGAGTAGTTCCACTTTACGCTCGAATCGAGTGCAGTTTTAGTACAGATCCGGCCAATAGCGATGAGCTATTGCTTGAAACCGGCGTTATCAGGAAATGCAGACCGAAGCACCAACAAAATCGTCTCGATGTTCGTCTGAATGGCTATTACACCTATCTTAGTTCCTTCTCTTCTCTCACTCCTCATCAAGCTGGATCTTCCTTTAAGATAGATAGGACTTTTCAACTATTGGCACTATTCCATGATCTTGCAACCACTCCATACACATTACCTATCCTTCGTGTATGTACTTTTCTCAGTGTCGTTGACCTTTTGACAATGTGGCAAGGTAAATAAAGAATGTAGAATGAACTATTCTCAGAAAATAATTATCTTTCCGACTTCAAAATTTTCTGCGTCTTTGGTGTTGCAGATGTGTTGGTTCGGTAAAAGTGAAATATTAAAATACTGTATTTGAGAAAGTAAATACTAAAATATTTGAACATTTCTGAAATAATTTATATATAATACGACACGTTGGAAGTGAAGCAGAATTATTATATTATTACTTCAGTATTATAAACTGATATAACATAATCATATTTGTATTTGCTTTTAGAAGGTAAATTATTTAAAAACACGTATACAGTATCTTCAACAATACTTTTTTCTTAATCGTTTAAGTCTTCAAAGACTTCGCAGTTTCGGTATCTAAAGAATACTGACAATATATTTTATCTATATTCTAGATTCTAGAGGGTCTCTTAGTACAACGATCAGTACGACAAAAGCTTGAGAAGCTCAAATATTCACGATAATACCGATCATCCGGACGCTCCTTAAGAATGTAAAAAATTAAGTCTCGTGCTAGCTTCAAACGCAACGAAAAATCACAGTGTTCCTGTCGAAGTACGATAGACTGGATGATCTGCCTGCAAAAAAAGAAGAGAAACGTAGAACTAGAGCTGAATAGGGAACACAAAGGCAGTTCTACCTGGTCTAGACAAATGTAACTGAAAAACAAGCGCCACAGACCGTGAGGTAATTCCTTTGAACTTGTCCGTCAAAAAAACAGCCTCCGCAAACACGGTCGGCTCGGTCACGTTTTCGAACTCGATCCCAGATCGCTGTGTGTACTCCCGTCTCCGAGACAAACGGAGCACGAAATTGCGTTCGAGAGGTCCAAAGGATAGGCTGAACGAGCCGACACTCGTTTCAGTAGTAGAGGTCGGCGCTGGTTAGACACGCGTCTGACGATTCGCTTGTTTCACTGCATATTGAAAGAAATTTTACTGTAAGTTCAGGCCCTAGCTAATTCAAAAAGTTTTCATTGATATCTTAGAGCGATGTTTGGTTATTGGCATGTGAAATGTGGAAACGAAGGCGAATAGGCAGAGAAATTTGATATAGTTTCAGACTTCTGGACGATTTCACCAGGTTCTCTTACTATCTTCTAAGGTTTAAAGGAAGATTCTAAGGTCTGTTTAGATGTTAAACACGCGGCAGTTGGACGATTAGGGAAGAATAGGAAAAATTAGTCTTTCCTTTTGGATTTGTTTGACTGGATATTAAAAGAAATTGTATGTAGCTTTAGAATTGAAATGATTTGAAAAGCTTCTGCTACTATTTTGCAAGGTTTCAAGGCGTATTTACTTGTTATGCATACGTGGTATGTGAAATATTTCTGGAAAAATAAGGAAAATTGGACGAGGCTCGAGTATCATTTGTTTCAGTGAATGCTGACAGAAATTTTAATTTAAAAGCCTGCGTTACTATTTTGCAAGATTCCAAGGTATGTTTAATTATCGATATGTAAGTATGCGGTACTTGGAAAATTTAACGAAACCTGAGGAAAATTAGATGCAGGTTCGAGATAAATATTTCACTCCTGTTTAAGCTTTAGACGACGCAAAAAGCTTCTGTTACTACCTTGTTCGAGGCACGTTTATTTGCCATAACATCATTCGTTTCGCTGGATCTTGGAAAAACAATAGCATAGGTTTAGACTTTCGATGATTTAAAAAGTTTCCTTTAGTGCTTTGTTGAAGTTACGATTATTTGGTATAACGTCGTTTGTTTCACTGCGTGTTGAAAGAAATTTCATATAAGTCTAGACTTTAGGTGATTTAAAAAGTTTCTTTCGCCACTTTGGAAACTTTCGTATCATGTTTAGCTATTGGTATGTGACATTTGGAAAATGTGACGAAGAAAATGATGTTATATGCGTGCCTGAGCGTCGTCTGTTTTACTGAATGTTGACAGAAATTTCATATACGTCTAGACTTTAGATGACTTAAAAGCTTTCTGTTATTACTTTGCACAGTTTCAGGGCATGTATAGTCATTGATATATGGAATTTTGGAAAATTTGAAAGAATAGGGAAAATGGGCGTTGGTCAGACTCGATAATTAATTACACGTATAAATATATCGAATTTGAACATAATTCTCTCGTATCGTAAAATTTTATTGCTTTCGGTTATATAATTCCAAACTCGTTGTATTTGCTCGAGTAACAAACAAACTCGTTTAATTATCAAAATTCAGTCGAGAATGAATTATTGTAGTAGTCGTTTATAATTCAAGCGGTGATTATAGCAACGATAAATTATGGACGGCTCGGAAAGATGGAATGGAAGAACGAATGAAAACTTTGGTAAAATGGCCCGCCTTCGCTGGAATCCAGACGAAATCTATCGTAGTTCCGTTCGGCTTCCGGCCAAATTCTCCAACTTTAAGGATATTACTAGCCCGATAGCCGGATCGTCGTTCACCCTTTCCAACTTTTCTTCCTTATTTCGAGATCCCTTCCACACCAATTTTCCTCTCTGTTTTCCCTCTCGAACGTCGTCGAATTTCCACCGGTGAAGATTGACTCGAGAGGAGACGAGAAATCGATCATATTCGACCAGTGGAAGACAGACCAGAGGTTTGAGGAACTTAAACGAAAATTCCCAGTGCACAGTTGCCTGAAAAGCCGTATTTCCTAGCCAAAACCCAATATTTCGAGTTTAACGTTTCAAAAAAGATTCGTTCTTTATCGTCTGTACAAGGGTCGTCATTGACCACGAGAGCAGAATGTTAAAAAGATGGCCATTGTTCGCACCTGCTTACGAACGAACAGCTCGTCACAGGATATTTAAAAGTATCTCTGAAAGAACGAGAAATGTTATCAGCATTTACGCGAAATGTGATGAAAAATGGCACCGGTCAAACTTACCGATGTGTAACCACTTAATCTTCGTTTTTTTCGACTACTGATCCATTTACGAAATAATTCTTTGGAAATTCTGCCGATAAATCAATTGAAGTTGCGAATGGAGCAAACGCGAAGCACCGCAAGATCGTTGCTACATGCGCACAGCAACCCAAACACGTTCATCAACTTTGCACCTGCATGCATATGCTATAAAGGTTGCCAACCCGGTTTCACTTTCGTCAATTAATACATAGGCAAACACTGAGTGCAATTCGTGGCACTCAGCATATACATATACGGATACAAACTTGGCGGGCGTATTGTTGGCCACTGTTCTCACGTAGCAACGATCTAGTGCTACCTAGGATTTGCTCGATTTGAAACTTCAATTGATTTATCAGCAGAATTTCCAAGGAATTACTCGGTCGATATGGATGAATAATTATTATTCCGTAGGCAGATGAGAATTTGAACTCGTCCCAAGCTTATTCTTTCTTTGTAACTACGTTAGGGCCGTTTTTTAATATCTGTCTTTTATGAACGATATAGTTTTGTTTTCTTTGATAATTCGCAGAAATATCCAGTCACTCTGATCGATTTGTATATTGTGACGGTATCGTGGTTCCTACGGTAACGCAATCGTCACCCAAATTTAATTTACACGGCGATCAACGCGTCATCTCTGCTGCGTTCTTTGTACCATTTTACACCCAATTCTGCTTTTTCTTTTATTGTTAGCAATTTTCTTAAGTTCGAGGCAGATACTAACTAATCGTCGATACGACTGATTTTCGATCTTAATATACAGCTGTAGTGCACGGTATAGCACATTGGGATTTCTCTTGGAAGCTTAAAAATTTTAATAGTTATGCATAAAAAAGCACGCTTCATAGATTTCAACGATCTTGAAATATATCCCCAAGATCAAGATTCGGAATAACTTTCTCCTATACGTGTAACCGGTGATCGGTTTTTGTTACCGAGATATTCACAAAAAATCTTCGATTAAATTTAGTTCCCGTTACGCTTCATTCCATTGCATATAAATGGTCGGATTTTTATATAGCCCAATCTAAACTTAACTCATCGGTGCTAATCATCTGCTATAAATAAAAGGCGATAAATGAATGGATTATAGGTTGGGGTTAGATGTTAGATTAATATCCGGCCAATAACGCTGGCATCACTTCATTTTTATTTTATGCGATTTTTTAAGTACATCGTAAATTCCATTGCTCCATTCATCATTATTTATACATATATGCTGCCAAACGTATCTTTATGTATATTTCAAAGACTAAGATTATCTGTGCGTATCTATCGGCTCTAATTATTAGTATGTACGTGACGGATAGACAGATAAAATACGGTACAACGTTTCATTATCGATAGATTCATTGAAAATCATCTCACGAGCATTGTCTGCCGTTCCACGATTCATTTGTTTTTCTTCTTCATTTACACGATATTGAGAACGATTATATCCCTCGTCGATAAGTTAGGTCGAGGCTGGGGATCACATAAACAGTTAGCTGTTGCGATCCCTTTGAAAACTTTGAAAAGCGCGTACCTAAAATATGCGGCAAAAAGTAAGCGACGACGAGTATACTCGTGAAACGCAGAGTATGTTTGGCTGTTATATTATAGAATTAAGTTGTAACGAAACGACTGTTTCATTTTTGAATTGTATTACCGACAGGGCTCGTCGTAACGCAAAATATTGCCATTTCTTCGTGTATACTCGTCAAAAACAGCTAACTGGATAAAGACGCTCGTCTACTGCAAAGTGATCGCCGTAATGGTAACATAAATTGCGTTGTGGTGTTTCGCGAAGATGTTGGAAACTAAAACCGAGTGACAAGTTGTGAAGAACGTCGACCTCGACAACATATTTCAAGATCGTTGAAATCAATGAAGCGTGGCCTCTTTCGTATAATTACCAAGATCTTGCTGCCTATTAAAAGGACTAAAACTGTGACACAAAGAACGAGGTCGGTAACAGGGTTCAAAAGGCGATCGAAACCCGGAGAATACGTCACCTAATCATCGTGAAAGCTTAAGACCTAAACTTCTCACTTAAGTATAATAGATACTAGGAACGCGTAACGAGCGGAAGACAGGATAGAGTGATGGTAATTTGACTCGAGTAGCTACAAAAGGAGAGAAAAGAAAAACAGAGGAAATAAGCAGGCCAAAGAGAATTTTAGCGAACAGGAAAAGATGCATTAAGTAGGATAATTAATCGGCAGAGTAAGTCGGAGTCTGAATAGGAGAGACAGAGAAAGAAAGAGAGTAAATGGTTCGAAACGCATGAATAATATAACTGCCTAAATATAGTATAATAGTAGATATAGTAGGTGTCTGTAAATCAAGTGCAAGTCTCGGCTGTGAGTATAAGTATATTCTAGCGAATAAAACATATTGTAATACAAAAGTTACTTATGAAATCATAACACATAAGGGAGAAGGGAGAATCTTAAAAAAGAGAATCTTACATTGGCGCGAAGATGACGGAGTTGGTTGTAAAGAGGACGACCTCTGGATACGACCGAACGATTGATTTACCAGGAGATTGGAAGACGCAAAACAAGACACCGTGAAAGAGAACATCCACCAGCGAACTCTTTCTCGCTCTTCGACTTTTCCATCCAGTTTCATCGTGATACTCGGCCGAGCTAATTTTCCACTCGTTCTCCGACAATGTTCTAGAAAATGAGTTTTCTCCTTTCGATCTCGTTAGACGATATATATGTACATACATTTGCCAGTCGTTATTCGTAGTCGCGAATAAAGAGGAAAGATCTTGACATTTGACTTACGCGTATTCTTCGAATATTTTATTCTCGATTTCATAGCGATTATCGATGAATTAAGATTGCTTATCAATTATTTATGCATCATTAAATATATTCCTTATCGAGTACGAGGTCATTCCTGCAAGGTTGACATTTTTCTCTCAATTAATTTAATTTCTTGCAATGAAAATAGTGGCGCTAGTTGTTCTATCGTTTTCGGAACTTGACTAGTATGACGATAATAGAGTTCCATGATAGCGTCAATGAAACTTTAAAATGTTAGACTGCGGATGTTTACGCGTTTGCGAGAAATCTATAAATATAAAAATGTAAAGAATACAACGTAATATGGAAAAATGTATAAAATATCGAAGCACGTGTTATAATATTTAATGGGCGAAACAAATCTCTGTCTGGGTCCCATTTTTCCTTTTTAAGTATGTTGATAAAAACGTAAGAACTGATATAAGCATCCGTATATACGACATGACACAGATAACTTATTCGAGAAAAATGTCTACAAGCTTTGGAATACTTTCGTGAGCCTGAGTATATAGGGTCGTGAAAAAAGATCCATAACTTAAAGGGTTATAGTACACACCAGCAGGAGTAAAAAACGTCTAAATAAACATAGGTCCTAGAGTCAAACCTTTCGATGAAAAAGCAACTTTTACTTTTTATTGGTGTTCGATATCCTAAGTTGGTCGCTTCCAATCCTATCGAACGTCGAATTTACAACCATAAACCGATACTGTCTCAAGTTATGTACGAATTTGAAGGATTTATTTTTCGATGTATAATGTCACGATTCTTCATTTTCTCATGGATATTATATCAAAATAATACGCTTTATTCTACGTAATTCTCAACTCTTTATTTATAATTTTAAATAACATATAACGCACTAAACTGCAAAAAAGGAAAGGTACATTGTACCTCTTTTACATTGTGTCTCAATGTTTTAGAACCACTACGAAGCTCAAGAAATTTTAACTAAAATTTCTTAATTCTCAAACGAATTTTTCCAAATTAATACGACCTAGCCAGCGATGATGCGGAGGTGATCAGCCTTAATGATTGATCTTATGACCCACGTTGATCAGACGATTTTCTAGTCCTCTCGGTGAGCGCTCCAACTGCTATAAGTTGCGAAATCATTCCAAGGATCATTCTGTATATCGAGGCGGAAGAACGATGGTTGCAAAATCATTGGAGCGACGTGGTACAGGGTCGTGCGGTATGTATTTAACACGTTGAAGCATAAGATTCAGTCTGAGCCCCTCGAGACTTCGTTGCTAATTGGCTCAGCGTATCAACGACCTTTCTTACACCGTGAACTTCTTCTTGTCCCTAGCGTAGGTACGAGGAAAGAATAAGCTCGAAGCGGGCCAACTTTTTAATGGATTAACTCTCTACGAAGCTGCGGTTCGTTCCACCGACCCTACGATTTTGTTAATTAATTAACGGCTGAGAAACGCCTAATTGCTTTTTCTATAGTTTTTATAGAATCGTTCGTTAAAGCTTCCTCGTTATTCGACAAATCGACGCTTAACATAACTGCACGCGATTAAGGAAACAGAGACGAAACGAAGTACACGACACACTCTTTGGATTTATAAAGCACCTAGAATTCGGTTGATGGAAATGTTAGCGAAAGTTCAAAGTTCGAATCAAAGTTCAAAAGTTCAATCGAATTTTCTATGAAAATTGCAGAGTCGTAGGAAATTGCAGCGCGTCGATCGGAAGATTACAGTGAAACTGCGTATACGATGATTAGCTTGCCAATGTTGCTGCTAATTAATAGTTTCACGTAACTGAAGAAATGCAGCACAAATGAAAAGGAGCATGTTAACGAATGGCCACTTCTCCATCTGCTGGCGAACGAGAAATTCTTGCCACACGTTTCACAGCGTCTCTCAAGCAGCGAAAGACGTTATCAGTATTTATCGGAAACGTGATGGGAAAGTTGGAAGGGACGAGCGCAAAGACTAACAAATGGCTTAACAGTAGAACTACCGATGGTTTAACACGAAGCCATTTCTACCAAAACCAGCCAAAATGACTGGTCTTTAAAAAATAATAGAATATTTTTATATTTATTGATTCATTACTTTCTTTCAAAAGAAATTCCATGTTATGTAGTACATTTTTGATATTATTAATCCGTCTGGGACCATGATTCCTAAACGAGGATAGACACATTTATAAAATTGTAGAACCAGTCATTTTCATTGGTGTGGTATTTCTAGCGATAGCATCTAGCGATCTGGCGATCTATTTGGAATTCTCCTGATAACTGATATCGTCATATCGAATGATACGCAGTAAAAATTTGAAAAACGTGTGTTGTACGAAACGAGGAAACCGGTTAATTGGGGTTCGATAAACAAATTACAGGACCCTTTTACACTTCGACAAGTACCAATCATTTTGACTGGTATTGGTATAAGTAGCCTTGATATAAAATTATTTTCAGTTTGAATACGTAAAAAACAAAATAATTCATTATATTATTCTTTTAGTTATCGTTGCAAAAGTCATAACACGAAATAGGAACTTTAAAATAAAATTGTAAAACCAGTCGATTTGACTGGTGTTGTACTTTTAGTGTTAATCTTCGTTTTCTTCAAATTCTCGTCCACCTATGGAATAATAATTATTCATCCATATCGACCGAGTAATTCCCTGGAAATTCTGCTGATAAATCAATTGAAGTTTCAAATCGAGCAAATCCTAGGTACCGCCAGATTGTTGCTACGTGAGAACAATGGCCAACAATACGCCCGCCAAGTTTGTATCCGTATATGTATATGCTGAGTGTCGCGAATTGCACTCAGTGTTTGTCTGCGTATTAATTGACAAAAGCAAAACCGGGTTGGCAACCTTTATAGTACATGCATGCAGGTACAAAGTTGCTGAACGTGTTTGGGTTGCTGTGCGCATGTAGCAACGATCTTGCGGTGCTTCGCGTTTGCTCCATTCGCAACTTCAATTGATTTATCGGCAGAATTTCCAAAGAATTATTTCGTAAATGGATCAGTAGGCGAAAAAAACGAAGATTAAGCGGTTACACATCGGTAAGTTTGACCGGTGCCATTTTTCATCACATCTCGCGTAAATGCTGATAGCATTTCTCGTTCTTTCAGAGATACTTTTAAATATCCTGTGACGAGCTGTTCGTTCGTAAGCAGGTGCGGAAAATTGCCATTTCTTGTTTCATTGTCCTCCGATTCGTTTGTACTGCCTATTGTAATGGTACTTTGCTTATATCAATAATCACGTGAAATATCGATTAAAAGAATTGATAATTTATTACACTCTCATTAGGTTGGAGATGTTTATGCATTTATGGAAAATTGACTTGTATTAAAACGTACAGGTTGCAAAGATATAGAAAATATTAAAAGTAATATACTTGTTAATAATATCTTCGGGGTAAAACGGATATTTGTTTAACTTTTGCTGCTTTAATCTCGAGTAATGTAAAAATGTGACTTTGCAGTAAATATTCGCAGTGTAATTAATTATCGCAGTAGTCTGCTTGTTCTTAACATCTCGAATTACACGACTTCGAATAAAGTTCCTTCCTTTGACAGGCAACCGCTAAAGTTCATCGAGAGGACTAGCATTCCATTTCAAAGGGAAGAACAGGAAAGAAATTACATACCGTCTTCGATTGGATTGTCCATTTCCATACTTCGACCTTAAAATACCTTCGACTATTCGCTAACTTCTACCGATATCTTCGGCTCGTCTATTCGACCTGCTCGAATTCAAAGTTTATCGAAAGGTGGAACAAAGGGTCGAATAAACCAAAGTTGCCAACGGTGAAACGCGTTTCAGCGAGGTCGTGCGTTTTAATTAAAGTTGGAGAAACGAGAACACGGTAGCCCACAGACGAAATTCGGTATCAGTAGAATTATTTAGAAAAGATATTCGATAATTGAACGAAAACAACGATTCATTATCTTCTTCGAACAATCTGTTACTTTTAGGTTCTTCGTTTCTATTTGTCCGCGGATTAAATATCGCTGGCGAATTATTAGTTTTTTAAATACAAAGATAAATGTATAAGGCGAATTAATTTTCTACTGAATTCACGTACTTTGAGCGACATTGTACAAGTTTGAAACGAAACGTTTCCAAGTTCCGTTATTTTTTCAAGCTGCTCGCAAGGTAGAGAAATGAAGAAAACCAACATTTGACCTTTGTCCGTTCTTTCCGCTAACATTGTGTGCTTAGAAAATAATCCTTTACGTAAAAACAATACTCCGAAATAGTTTTTTTACTTCTCTCGAAAATCTTGTTCCGACTGTTGTTTTCGAGATACGCGTGCAGTAGTTTGGAAAATGAAGAAACACCAGAGATAGGATATTCGTGAAAATAATCCGAGTGAAACATTTAAAGAAACACGAGTTCATCGCTTATCCTGCACTGCGCTTATTTACATCGCGACAATGCAAAAGCATCGTTGCAAAGTGGTGGATCCAGTTGTGCTAGTTGTTGCCTCGCTAAACAGAATTCAGTTCGTACATCAAACGCGAAACTTCAATTATTTCGAAACGAAATATATTTCACAAATACGTATCTAGCTTAAGCTAATACTTTCGTAATCATCGATCAGCGTATCTTATCTAACTACGATAATTCAGTTCCTATTTTTCCAATTACTTTCAACGCACCAAAATTCGCTATCGCGCCACTAAATTATGTCCAATAATTACTTTGGGTATTTAAGAACCCGAGCCACGAAATTTCGGCTCTGGCTCCGACATACCGAGGAAAATTCCAGTGCTGGCTCGTTCGTAGTCGCTGCTAGTTGGTGTACATTTTCGCGGCTCGCGCCCGACAACTTGTTGACGCTTGATCGTTTCAAGGGGAAACCCGGTTCTCCGCAAGCTTCGCAGATTGCTCGGTTTTCGTGACTTGATTGTCTCCTATTTCTCTCTCTCTCTCTCTCTTTCGCGGAGATCCACTTTAGTCCATCCTCTCATAAACCTATATAAAGGCTGTAAAATATTCGAAGGACGACGCTTTTCCGTGGCTTTCACGACACCGCAGAGAACGAGGTAATAAGGTCGCGTAAAAAACATTTAGAGATCGTTCGATGGAAAATTGGAGCTGCGGTGCTCGAACATCGGTGACGTATGACAAGTGGCCCTCAATGTCAGCACATCCTGCACGCTGCGAGCTTTGGTTAATCGATTCGTCCTTCGCTTAAACGTTCTAACGTCGGTTCTGATTAACTTCTTCAACGCTGCCGATCCCTCCCAACGTTCGTGACTAGGAAAATTGCCAGTGAATTTTACGTCCTACAATGTTCCTGCCGTTTCTAGTCACACAATCTGCCAATTTGCATTCTTCGTTTTTCAGATTTTCGCGTAGAAAGTGACAAACCATTTTTGCGAGAATATTCCTTGCATGATAGTAATCAAGGTTTGTGTAAAATCAGTGATCCGTCACTGATTCGTAACTAAGTGAATTGTTGGTGAATCCTAAGCTTCTATTCTCGTACTTTTTGGTGTTTTACGTTCTATTTCACGCTTTCTCCTCTTTTTCATCCATAAAACCCAACAACTGTTTTGGAAGCGCTATCTTTACGAAGAGATTATTTAGCGAAGATAATATCGTTCTTGATCGAGCTTTATCGTTTTGACGCACGTAAGTTGTAAATGTCTGATTTTTATCGAATCGTTATACAAAATTAACACGTTGATCGCTGGTTGTTGCTGGTGACAACCGATGCCACGTTGACGTGTCGCGTAAATGGTTTTCGTACTGTGTCGAGAGGATCGACGAGTTTAAACAACGAAATTCCAGTGCCAACGATGGGCCACGCAACTTTGCTTCCACAGTCAACGTGTTAATCTTGCCATGTTGTTAGTTGTAATTATACAATGCTTTCAAAGCTTCTATCTCTATTCCACGATGTTCGTTCGCTCGATTTTTCTATTTTCAAAAATTCACGCTATTGTAGATACGGAACTGCCATTCTCAATTCTTTTCGCTGGTATTTGTAAATGTCACCGTTTGAAACGATCTCTGCAAGCGAGAGTATTGCGGAGGCAGGAAATTTCGAGGAATTTCCTCCTCGAAAATTCGACTACTCTCGCTATCAATTTTTAAAAACGATCAAAAATGCGCCGGGAGGATGATCTTCCTTGCGCGTGTTTGCTTTAGAAACTTGACCGATAATCGAGCAGTCGTGAATCATTTTAACGCTTTACCGACCGCTAGCGATTCAACAGCATACGCACGACCGGTATCTCAGGCGCAGATTCTGCCTGGCGCCGGCTCTGTTTCGGTTTAGACTCTCCAATACCATTCTTTTCGTTCATCGCGAACGGTAAATTTTTCAAATTGATATAAAGCTGTGGGAGCTTACAAAGCAACGCAACTGATGCAACTAAGCAAGGTACCTTAGTACTAAATAACACATTATTGCTCAAATAATGAGAATAAAAGGCCGATTACTAAACATCGGTCGGTAAGCATCGGCGACAAGAAACCGATTAATCGCCCATCGGTCGGTAAAGTGTTAACAGTCGGACAGAGGTGCCTGTGTCTGTCGAGACCTCTGCTCTGAACGTAACACACGTTAAAATAATGAAACAAACAACAACGACACATGGAAGAAGGAAATAATTTTCCTCCGGCGTAAGAAATAATATTAAGCATAGGTTGAAATGCGATATTTTTCGAAACGGTATGCACAGGAAGAAACAATGTTTCCCTACGTTAGTTTGCTATTCTCCAGAAATGGATCATTTTCATTCGTAACGTTGTTCGTTAGAAAAGGTGCATTAGATTGTCCCAAAAGTATCTTTCGTTATCGCACGCAGCTGCTTTATCTGGCAATGTTTATGCAAATATTTATGCGCAATATTTAGGCAAAACTGTTTGTACAATGAAACGTTTCTACTCTGATATAAAATATTTCAAGTAAAATATTTCTAACCTGTCAAATGTTGTGCTCTTTATCTTCAGTCGTCTTCCAACTGTCGTACGATACTTTTCGTTTGCAACTGTTTCGTTTTGCATTTGCAAGACAACAAATTATTGCGCGTTTGTTATTTTCTTACAAAACTGAAGAAACTTTTGGGACAACGTAATACGTGGATATACGTTGGGGTCCGAGCTGGGCACTGAGCTCCGCCGATCGGCTTTCCGAGTGTTCATCGGCTCTTCAGCTAATTGAGAATAATTTAGCACGATTTGCTACGTTCGATCTGTAGCAGCGGAACGGTGCACGCTGCATAGAATGTGCATAGAAATGATCGTAGAGTCGATGAATTACGACGACTGATTTTTCAGGAGAAAGTTGGCAAACTCGGAAGCGGGAGAAACGGGATACGAGCAGATAGACTAAAATAAAGGGTGTTTTGCAGCATCATCGAGGGCTGAGCTATCGAAAAATATGGCGTCAGGAATACCGAGCGTACATCAGAGGAAGCTTGGACCAGCGCCGATAGCATCCTTCGAAGACCTGTCCGACGAGGTGGAAAACGTGAGTCCTTCCCTGTGTCCTCCCTGAGTCTCCTCTCTAAGTCGGCTCTTATTCGAGCGGGGATACCGCTCGAAGGTCCGTGTGTGTAAAGTCGTGGAAGATCTCGTCGATCGCGGGATTAACGTGCGTGCGCGTCTCCCCCGTCGAAAGAAAGTCCGAAGCTCCGTTTGTCCCCGGGAGCCCGTAGGTGTGCGACACATCTGTGCGTGTCGTGTCCACCAACCATCTACCAATCAGCCAACCAACCAACCACTCAACCACACCCCAGTGACTGTGACTCGACGACAAAACCAGCCTTACGAATTTGAATGCAGGGGGAACCGGCTGCGCGAATGCCAGGCATCGTCGAGGTCACCACGCCGGCAACGCCTGGTAGTTCGCTTAAGACACCCAGCACGCCGAGAATTGACATCAGCAGGGCAAGCAGTTCCTCCCACCATGAGGACAGTAACTCCAGGGACTCTACGCCCGAGAGGGAACTCCTTGCAGGTATTACGTTCTTTATCCTTTAACGTAGTGCAGTGTCGTCACGTGACAGTAAAATCAAAATTGTTAACCGAGGTTTCTGGATGATCGACCGATGCTAAAGATCATGCTGTGGTTACAGCGGATACGTATTCGCAGAAGTACGGACGTTTTGGCGAAGTCGATGCGTCGACGTAATCGAATATCTGGGCGACAGAACAAGTAGCATGTTGTGCCTCTGTATTGGTCTACTTTTTTCAAGAAAATTCACGGTTTACGTGTTTCCAAGTCGTTTAGCTTTTGACGCGGTAGTGCAAACATCATATTAAGATCGTATCTTACTGCTATATGTTCGCCACCTTCGATTCGTTGTGCTTTAAGGTTGGAAAAGTGTGGCTTAGATTCTGGCACCGGGCTTCGGATAATTGTACAGATATTTCTGAAAGTATGCTTCGCAGCCTGTGAATGAAAATTCGTCGGAACGCTAGTTTGTCCGAATACTCGACCGGTATAACCGTGGCCTAATATCCAACGAAAGAACGCTCGCGTGTCTAACCAGCGCCGACTTCATCCACTTTAGCCATGGCCTTAAGGCTCGTACAGACACGTCCAACAATTTAGTCTATTGACGAGTAGCTGCTGACTACGAGATGGTTTAGTGGATAGAGAGCGTCCGGAATTAGTAGAGTTGAGTTACTGGTTTAATGGGATGGTAGTGGCGTGGGAACCCTACCCCGCCAGAAAAATCTAATCAAATGGATCTACTCGACTAAATCGTTTTATTAAACAAGTCCACTAGATTTTAGTACCCACACACGGTAAGTTATTTAATTGCTCGCCACTCTATTAGATTACCGACTAAATTACTGAACGTGTTTGTACGAGTATAAGCGTTAATACAGGAAACAACAGTCCGGAAATCTCGGGTACACGCACCCCTTAAAGTAGCGAACCATGGCTGCACCGCCGCGTCGCTTCGGGTCTTCTAGCCAAAGCCCATCGCGTATGTACAGACGGACATATAATCGCAGGGGCTGATCGACTGTGTGAACGAAAATGCAGCTAAAAATGAACAAATTCGATGATCGTTATTTTGTTACTATACGTAAATTGTTTTCTACTTAACTTTGCTACGTTCTTTAGATCGTTTCTGATCCAATTATTTTTCTCTGACATCGAAGAAACGCTTCGGCTTAAACAAAATACGAAGAAAGGTATCGTTGATGATTTCTCGATAGAATTTCCTATTAAAATTCTTCTTGAAACGTTACATCTACCTTCTATTTGGTAAAATGAGGTCAAGATCGAAATATACAAATTTCAAAATTGTCACTGTAAAATAACGTACGGAGGAAGAAGTTTACTCGACTAAATGTAAAAAGAAAATTACAAATGTGATCGCCGGTAGTTTCTATGTTCCCACTGCGTCTAAATTTACGTTTACAAGCTGTGTTTCACAAAGGTGAAGGGGTCGCACGAATGTATCCCTCGACTCTCCTCCCCTGCGTGTACTTTGTAGCCCCACTAGGAAAACAAGCGAGGTCCGATAAAATCGCGAATGACTCATCGACGATAACTTCCGTTTATTCGAGTTAACAGTTCGATCTAAGAACACACAGACTTTCACCAAAGGGATACCAAGCCCTCGTTAGAAACGAAATTCGGTCAACGTGAAGAGGAAAGAAGTTTTCGCGTAGAGGGAAATTGGAAGTTAAATCGTTGCTGCGAGAAAATTGGATTTTCCACGGTCGCGAGAACGTGCAACGAGATTCAATTATATCTTCAGCTAGAGAGTGCTCGTTAGTGCTCTGCAGTTTCTCTGTATCACGTGGAAATTTCGAGTGGCAAACAGCGACAGCTTGTTTCTTCGATCGCGCGAATTTCCGTCAAATAACATGCACAGGCGAGCATCAGGTGATTCCACTTGAAAAAAAAAAGAAAATAGGAACAAAGTGTAGAATATCTCCCAAGATATACGTTATTCGAGAAAAAACGTTTCAAATAAAATTTGGTCAGTTTCGAGGGGTACACGACGACCACCCGGTTTGCCTATGTGAAGGCGTTTTCGCAGTCTTTCGAGGTGACCTTTGTTTCCTTAAATGGAATTATAGTTACATTTTTGTATACGCCATCGGTGCAGTTTTTCATCCTCTACAGAAGATTATTAAGAGTATATTCGGGAGTATTAAGAGTGTTAAGAGTATTAAGGGGCGGCGAAGATTTGTTTGCAAATTCATATTTCGTCGAACACACGTAAAAGTGTTAGGACCTGGCCAGGAATACGTTTCGCTCGCCAAATGTGCCGTTTGATGCAAAAGTGATGTAAGTCGATTTTTTGCTTATTTGGTTAAACGTCTCATCTCGAAAGCGTAAGCTTCGTTGTATTTTGTGCAGAAGTGGTGTAAGTATATTTTCGTTAATTCCTCGGTGGGTAACAGAATAAGTGAGAATCGCTCGCTCGCGATTCATTACAAACTTTTTTAACAATTGAAAATTGCCTGTGGCTATTGACAATTAAAAATTAGCCGAAATATCCCTGTGTATACGGCGTGTATAGGATGTTTCCTACCTTTCCGGTCAAATAGTATAAATAACGTAATATAAAATTGAAAATAAGGGTAAAGCGTCGCACGAAGTTTTCTGTCGTAAACGCTTCGTGGCGAAGTTTTAAACCAAGATGGAACGCAGTGAGAAACATGCGCATAGGAACAAATTTGTTATCACGGAATACAGAAAATCGTAGCAGGTATCATACCAGAAGAACAACTATACAGAGAGAATGAACACAGTGAATTGGTAACGTGGTTCCAATATCTCGACAAATCCCCTTCTGAAAATTTCTTAATTCGGAACGTAAGAAATTCCAAGCCATCTAGTTTGCATTGTATCAACGTACCGTGTTGCGATCAGAGTTTAAACATCCAAACAATTGCGTCTAAGCAGTTTCTACTTACAGTAGAAATACTGTAACGTAGAATCCTGTGCTACGTACGCATATTCAGGCTGTGTTCTATGTTTCTACGTGACTCTCTAACTTTATAACAAAAGCGTTTACAGAGCCAAACTTCGCGCAACATTTTCTTATTTTTCGTTCGTAGATTACGCTGCAGTAGTTTGCTCGGGAAAATTGGAAATACACTGTACGAGTTTGTTACCCCTCCTCTGTGAATTTCGTTATTCAGTAAGGGTAGTTTCGTTATTCAGTATAATCCGTCGTAGGCGATAGGTCCCCTCTTCAATTTCGTAGCTAACGAGACGTTCGAGACTCTTTCGTTTGGTCGTCGATCCCTGTGTCTTTCCTACGGGTATAGAGAAGCGCCGTTTCCTTTAGAATTAAGTCGTCGAGGATGGAGGCGGTAAAGTAGGCAACTGTAACGATGCCTCTTTCCTTTTGGGGACGATGAACCTCTAGATGCGTTACGTGGAAGATATCGATGTAACTCGTACGTGTTTGTTTGAGAAAAATAGCTGACGCAGTTTTATGTCTGTATACCGTGTAGCTGAGGATATTATTAGACGACTTAGCATAGAGGAAAAATTCAAGTAGCTGCCTGGACCTTGTTGCATCATTGAACCGATATTGTTTAGATGTTGTAGAGTAATAGTTAATAATTTGTTAGTTATTAACGTTGATAGATTTTCATTTGTAGGAGCAACGAGCTTGTGAACGAAACTAGGATTCGTAAACGAATTTTACGAATTGTAGGAATTATACGAGTAATGACTAGAGGATTTTTGCCCTGGGAAAGTTTTACACAATTCCAGTTATATAGGTAAAATGGTACATAAAGTAAATATACGAATGGAACATTAATCGATAATAAATTAAGCAAGTTCAATTTGACGTATCGAATTGAAATATAAGAATTGTAATTCTTTATTGCATTTATAATTGTATCGCTTATTATCACGTATCGGGACAAAACTAAATTTGCATATCGATGAGACGAACGTGCTTGTTTATTTTCGCATAGAGCATTATATCTTGGCCGAGTATTTAACATAACAGAGCATTTTCCATGTTTTTCAAAGACAATCCACATTTCGATTTGACGATCGTCAATAACGAAGAGAATCGTCGTTTTGCAACAGTTATTTAGTACAAAATGGTACGAGCGTGTTTAAAACCTTCTCAGAAATTGTTAGAGGCTCTGTCCTAATTCCAAGCAGAAATCGATATTTTTAAATCTGGCGCCCTATATCTCGATCGATAACTCGATAAATCCTTCTTGATCCTTCGGTGACAGATTATCGACATTTCTCATTTCACTGTGACAATTGCAAAAATTATTACGACCTCGTAATTCTGTTACGCGATCTCGTATAAAGTTTAATAACTTCTGCTCTAAATTTGCATTTATTCCGAATTCTCCAGTTATCTCTCTGCGCTATCAAAGACGCGATCCTAACGAAAATGTACGTCGTCGTAGTTTATTCTTTATGAAACGCCTAACTCTGTACTTCTCAAACACGAACTTTTTTTCTATCCTCCGATAGAAATTCTTCGTTGCTTTATTACATCATCAAAGAGTTAAATCGACGTTTGAAAAAACGTAAGAAGTTGGTCCTTTATAAATTGCCGTTATATACCGACGCACGGTAAAATTTTAAATTCTTCCATCGTCGTCGCTATTTAATTCTCCCTTCGAAGGAAAACTTTCCTTGCACTTTATTACTTCCACGCGTCACGGCGCGCTAAGAATTAGTCGAAGACCGTGCAACTTTTCAGATCTTTAAAAGTTGTGAGAAATTGAACGAAACTGAATTGAATGCGACTTATTCGAGCAATCGCGCGAATATTTTGGATTTACAGAGGCATATAATGTGACAAATGGTATAAGAAACGATACATTTCTTACGTTTTCGAAAAATCTACCTGGAAAATCTTCCTCCGTATGAAATATTTTTTCACGTCTTTATCCTTCCTCGACCTTCTTTCGTGTTCCATGGTTACCTACAAAAAAAAAAAAAAAAAAAAAAAAAAAAGAGAAACAGATGGACTCGCCCGATTTTTGTAGCAAAATAGCTGTTCGACTAAAAGACAACGTTCGAACGATATTAGTTTAATAAACGGGTAAACGGGTGGTGTATCGATTCGACAAAAGGTGGTCGCGGAGGACGATTCTCCGGACGCGAAGAAGAAGGTTGCCACGAGGTCGGGTCGTGATCGATCGAGAACAGGCCTAGTGTGTTGTTCACCGGTGTCTCTAAATGCTCCCTCGAGATAACGCCAAGCCCTGTTTCTGCTCGTGTGCCACGAATTAATAGTGGTCGCGATGTTATGGGAGAATTCAAGGGGAACAAGGCCTAGCTGCAACTTTGTCCTATATTCCAGTTGCTTTGTTACAACCGACGCACACATATACAAGTAGGTAGGCGAAGAAGCGACACGATTTCTCTTCCAACAAGCTCGTTTCGTTTTTATCGCTGATTCGCAACGCGGTGACGCGATAACGTGTCTCTGAATGACGACTCGACCTTTTCACGAAACACAATGGTTAATCGTTCCTTCTCATTGATTTTTCTTCCCTTTTCTTCTTTCTTTTCTCCTTTCACTCTTTCGAATCGATGCAAACGCGGAGGACAAGCTTCAACATCCACTTGTTCCGTGCGGTCTGTTTAACTCCTCATGCTCCTCGTGCATGTGTTAATCCGCTAATAATATTAGCATATTCGACAAGTTATAGGTTAGTGGATTATTCACATAGTTTTATCATTTCACCATCTTACGCGAAACAGGATGATCAGACAATTCGTAATTTGGAAAATTTCATTGTCAAATTTCAGCTGTTTTACGAGTCGGGTAAAAAGGGCAGCTGCTATTGGTAATTTGCAAAATACGACTTGCAAAATTTGTATTTCTAAGGTTTCTATAAATCGGGTAAAGAGGGCAGTTGGTATTGGCAACTTGGAAACTGCGACTTGTAAAACTTATTATGTTTATAAATAATGTTGCTTCGATTGTGCAACAGGGCCCTGGCAATATTAGAGAATTGTCAAGCTATAAATTGGTAGATGATTTCTAGTTGGTAGAACGTTTACGAGTGTAGAACTTTGTATTAAATAGGATTATCGGATGGTTTATGATTCGTAAAATTTCATTTCTGCATATTAAATATATGAGATAATTTATCGATAGCTGATAATATCAGTATCAATAATTTTACAATTTTAGCTCAGACGGGATAATTGGATAACTCGTAGTTTCTTAAATTTCATCTATTTTATCATTTATAAACTCGTTCCTGTTAAGAAGATTCCTATTTTTCCCTAAAAGTTCCTATTTTTTCATAAGGATGCCTGTTTACACGTGTTATTCTATCAGATCCTGTATAGTAGATTTCGATTCCAGTAGAACTTATTGGATAATTTATAGCTTGTAAAATTCCATTTATTTTATCATCTACAAACTCGTTTCTTTTTAAAGAGTTTATCGATACCGGTTCAATATATTAGGTTGGCAACTAAATGATTGCGAATTTTGCCATTAGGTGGTATTGACAAAATCCCCAATCACTTAGTTGCCAACTCAATATTTTCTTCCTATTTTTTCGCAAGGAGTTGCCTTATGCCCGTTTACACGTGTTATCCTATCGGTCCCTGTATGGTAGTTTTCGATTCTGGTAGAATTGATCGTTAGAATTTATACGTCGTAATTTATTTATACTCGTTAATGTTAAATGCTAGATAAGTTAAAATTTTGATGTTAGAAAATTGTTCTATGGTAGAGACTGTATCCACTTCTACGAAAAGATTATTAAATACATAAATGTCGAATTACTAGGCGGAGAACCTCCACCTGGGTGCAAGCTGACTCTGGGCTACAAAGAGGACGCCCAGGATCTAAGATCGTCGACGGAGGAGCTCGACTTGCAAGATCCCATTCACGAGCAAGATCTGAAAAGAGAATCGAAGAAACTGGCGAAGAGGCGAAAGGAGGATGGCTCCATGTCCGATTATAGCGGCAAACAATTAGACAGAGAAAGGAAGGATAGCAATTGCTCGGAAATCGTCCTGTTGAACATCAGTGGAAGAACGTCTAGACTCTCCTCCGTGGGTAGTCAAGGTTCAGGAGCCTCTGGCAAACTTTCCGTTGTCTCTGGCACATCGTCCAGGTAGATTAATCAGTTGCTCGTTCTCGCAACGACCGTCCATGTTTATGCAAATTCCTACTTCTATAAAGAGAATTTTCTTTCAGCCACTAAATGCGTTATGATGTGTATTCATTTGATTTATTTTGTATAATTGAGAAAATTGTTCGTGTTATGTTCATTCAAAGTGTATCTTTGTATCCTTTGTCGTACACACGTAAAAACTCATAGTTAATTTTGATTTATGAAACTACCAACTGCAGAATAGACGTTACTTTACTTTGCATTGAAAGCGACAGGAAAAACTGCTCCAAGGACGTCCATTTCTTGGATATTTCCATATCAAAGTTCATGTATTCGCTGAAAGTTAAACACGTCGAAATTCTTTTAATTACCGAGACTGTAGTATTGCGACAAGGAAGCGCGACGTTGCTTCGCTTTTCTTTGATTTTTAAACAGATGTAACAACTGTTCTAAAACTGTCGAGTGGCGTTGTGATAGTTGAGGGATGAGAGGGACGATAACGAAAATTAATCGATATCATAATTAATTATCAGGTCGCCGAGTCCGCACAAATGTTTACTGGAAACGTCGTTCTGCGGAAGCAAACCTACACTGGCGGACAACTTGATAGAACCGTCAAAACCAGAAACCGACGACCTGGAGAAGATCTTGCTGAAACGTGAAGCAGACACGACGAAAGCACTGATTCCAGACAGCATAAAAGTATCGATGGTAGATGGAAACTTGAAACCAGATCCACTGGATAAACCTAGGAGACGGGGACGAGAAGAGAGGAAGGAGATCTTCAAGAGAGAAGTGGAGATCACGAAAAAATTCTTGGAGAAGGTTAACATACAGGTAAACTCTAATCGACAACAAGGACTGGTTTTTCCAACAAACTCGTATCGTTTTCTTTCTTCTTTTCTATTTTTTTTTTTTTTTTTTTTTTGCCAAAAAATGTTTCATCGATAATTTGTCACATATGAACGAAAAATTAATTTACAATATTAGTTCTGCGATATTATACCTACGTTTTGTACGTGGATATTGAAGGTACCAGTGGTGAAGAAGTCAGGTGAATCGCCAAGTACAACGACGTCGCAGCAGCAGTCGGCGAGAAGTCAAGCGCAAGAGGTACAAAAGCCAGCGACCTTGGACTTCAACGACAAGAGGAAAAAAGCGCAGAACTTCAAAGAAATCGTACAGACCACTCCAACAACGAGCAGCGTGACCGGTAGTCCGAAGCTACCAAGGCATCAGAAAGTTCGCGATCTGGAAGGTTCGCGTACACCCAGTCCCTCTTCCGTTTCCAGGAAGAGCAGTTTCGCCTCTCTGTTTAAGGTACCCTCGTGCTTCCATGTTCGTAGTTCGTATAAACAGCGAATGCTTATTATGTATTTGATACACACGATCTGTCTAAAAGATGACCGAACTTTCGAAAAGTAACGAGACACAGGCAACGCTTTCGGCAAGAAGTCTTTTACTTTATTCAAATCACATTGCTTACTTCGGGTAGCTACCAATTAAGTAACAGTGGAGTAATAGAAATATATGATTTTAGGAATAGGTTTTCAAGTTTGTATGGATTTTATGAAGCGTTGGAAATAAACATGGAACTTGAACGTTCTACTAAATACAGTAGATGTTTTAGTTTGTAGTGGCGTTTGATCTCAGCCACGACAAAGGAACTCGGCAGGACTCTCGTTAAGCGGAGATGTTATTCGAGCTTTTTCGTTGAAGTAGTTCGGTTACCTTTTGGCACAGATCGCGTACAGTAGAAACTAGGCTTGTACGCTTCACACATCGTCCACACCTGGATTCCTGGCTTTGTCTTTGTAGAAGATCCGCTAGCTTAATCGAGAAGAATCTCGAACAAAAGACACTGCATGTACTTGACCACCGCGTGTTCAACTTTTAAGGCCCGTACAGACAGCAGTGTGTTGAGCCCAGAATCGCCGTCTCCGAGCACGAAACCACGTCGTAGCCTCACCTCAAAGATCAAGGACACCACGGAGAGTCTGCGTAGCAGATCGAAATCGCGCGAGCGAGTAACCTTGGACAAAGGGTCTGGCAGTTTAAAAAAGGACTCGAAGAACAAGGGCGTGTTTTCCTCGACGTTGAGTCTGTTCAAGAAACGCGAGAGAAAGAAGAGCTATGACGAGGCTATAGCGGCATCCTGTGGCACGGAGTTGGATAGTTCCGGAGGACACCCGTCCTTAGAAAGCATAGGCCACGTGGAGTTTCGTTTTAACGCTGAAAAGGAGAGTCGTAAGGACGACTCGATCTTCATAAGCCTGCACGCAGATGACAGGAACTACGAGGAGGCTCTGCCTTCGGAAAGCGTGTCGATACCACTGGAAACGCCTACCAAACTGCTGGACGAGTACGAATCGGAGCCTCGAACCGGAAGCATCGTAACGGAAGTGTCGATAGAGCATTATCCACCCACAACGAGGATAAAGACCGAAGCTTTGATCGAAACTGCGCCGAGGCCGTACTCGCGGGACAGCCAGACCAGCCAGATCATACCGCAGAGCAGTTCGAAGGATTCTGAGATCTCGAGGAGTTCCTCGAAGGACTCGAAGCTGAGTAGTCACGGGAAAACCAGCGAAACCGCTGTGAGATCGTCGTCGTCCATCGATAGCAAACCTCCTGCGGACCATCGAATATCCAGCAGTTCGTCGAAGGACTCGATAGGAAAGAAGGAAGCTACGAAGCCGAAAAGGAAAAGCAAAGAGCTGCAACAACCTGTCGAACCAGCCGAGATAGTCGAGGAAGATGTTTCAAGGCAGAAACAGAAACAAGTTGAAACGAGGGAACACGCACCGGTTAAAACGGTGGAAAAGAGGCCAGACTTGTTGGATGACGGAACGAAGACTGTGGATGGACTAGTGAAGACACCAAGCGTGATCTCTGATCTGGATCATAATAGTTCGGAGTCGGAGAGAGACTCGGAGATCGAGTTTGTTAGGAACAAGGTGGAGAAACTTGCAGAGGAATTGCCTGACGAGAGGAAGGGACTGTTCTACGAGGAGAGCTTCGAAGAGGATCTTCCTTATGTACCCACCACCCTACCCCTGGAGAAAAGCGTGGCTGTGCCGATCCTGCCTGTGAAACAACGACTTCAGGAAGTAAGGTAAGTGTTATTTAAAATTGTGCTGTTATTGCTCGCTGATTGGAGCGTATTTTTCTTTCTCTTCTGTTTCACACGATGTCTGCGATGTTGCGATTCACTATCCGTTTATTCACAGCCCTGTTCAGAAGTCCTGAGACAATTACGTTCGTAAAGTATTGGAAGGTTTGCTTAAAAACGACGAGAAGTTAAGTATATAATAAATAAAAGTCAAGTATATCATAAAGACACGAGAAAATGATATTTGATGGTTCAGAAAGTATACTCTATTAATGTATCAACGATATTAACGAAATGTAATTCTAGATTCTAAAAGTAAATTTCCAAGCTCTACATTTTTAAACAAACCTCTAAATTCTACACTTGGAAACACATTTCCAAGTTCTATCGTCATTAGGTGGTATTGACGAAATCCGCGATCACTCAGTTGCCAACCCGATACATTTTTCAACGAAATTTAAGATTCTAAAATAGAGTTCTAAATTTAAGATCTTTTAATAAAATTCTAAACTCTCAAATAGAATTCCAGATTCTGTATCTTTAATAAAACTTCGAAGTTCTACGAATATCATAATAAGTGAAATTCACGACCTTCGCCAAACGTTTTCGTAGGAAAATCTTTTACGCAGAAAAAATGTCCAAAGACTTTTAAACAGAACTGTATCGCGACCACGAGTCTTATCTTCAATAACAATACCAAATTAATAACATTATTCACATCCAGAACGATACCAATCGAGAGGCCGCGTTCGACGACGCCGATAAACCCGACGCTGCTCGACGAGTTTGTGATGCAGACGTCCCTCGACGAGCGTCGTGTTGAGAAGATGAAGATATCATTGCCGCGAGAAGATAGCTTTAAATTGAAAAGTCCGCGGAAGCACGCGGCCAACACGTTTATGGAATTCGCAGGCAAAGTGCCTGACGGGGGACGGAAGAGCGCAGGTAAATCGCCGAGTCCTCCTCCACTGCCACCGAGGGCCACTGCTAGGCCGAGCAACTGGATCAACTTCGAGGAGATACCCGAGAAGAGGAAAGCGCCGAAGAGGATCCAGACGATCCCTCGACCTGAGGACGAGGTGAAATCGGGTGGATATAGCTACGTTCAACCGGAGGAATGCAGGTGCGTTCCTTCTCGTTGAGTAGATGATGGAGAACACACTGGTAGATTTTTACGCAAATTCGTGCTTTTATAAAGCTAATTAAATATTAGATTGTCCGAAAAGTTTCTTACGGAAGTTTTATACGGAAATAATAGATGCGGAAGATTTGTCGTCTTATTGGGACAAAGTGGATCGTTCATGATTTTATAAAATGATATAAAACAGAAAATGTGCATCTATTATTTCCTTATGAAACAAAAGAAACTCTTAGGACAGGAACCTAACAGGTGGAACTTGGTTGTAGGTAGAATTTTGTCATCCACTGGACGTTACAACAAGTCATGAAAATATTTCAGTATTTTTGTCTTTGTCATTTTATATGAATCGTTATCAATGAATGTTAATTTGTTACTCGTTACTTGTACCAGATTTATGTATCAACGATCATGTTTATTCGTTGCTAGTAAAATCTCACCAGTGAATTGCTAGGACAGCCTCGAAAATGTCTTTGATCGATCTTCGTATGTATATTTTTGAACAATCTTCGGATAATAATAAATTAAACGGCCAAGATTAAACAACCGAGCGACGTAATCGACTTGACAAATCAAATTTCTAAATTAAATAATTATATGACATACGAATAATGTGAAAGTATCGCCAACGAAGAAACGCTATTAACTGTGAATTCTGTTACGAAACAGGTGCGAGTGCCATGAAGAATCTCGAAGGGCGTCGATGAAGGAAGCGTCCGCGACAAGGACTTCTTCCTCTTGCAGCAGCAACGGAGAACGTCCTTGTAACGGTGATAATTGTACGGTGCCTACGTCGACGTCCATGGACCGTGCCAGTATCGTCAGGTAAATGCGCCCGGGTACGATCGTCGATCAAAGTCGTATTGCTCTCGTAGAACAATCGTCGAAGACGCTAGTGATGAGTAGAGGTCTGTTTCTGTATTTTCAGTGACAGCTCGCTGGAGTGTAGCCTGAGCATCGAGGAGAACACGACGCAACCGTTGTTCACGTGCTTGACGAAGCCGTTCAGCATGGATCTGGACGTTAGGTCGAATCGGTCCAGTATCGTATCCCAGGACGAGACTGACGAGACCCTGCACCAATAATAGTTTTTTTCACGGCACGCCTCGCCTTATTATCCTCCTGTTCAAACAAAAACAAACAAAAAAAAAAAGAAGTGAAATTATCTCCTTGTTGGAACTGTTCTCGAGCCGAGTTCTCGTTCCTCCTTTCGCCGATCCACTTGGAAAGAATCGCGTCGTTTATCTTTATAACGAATCAACTCTGCTCGCTCTCTCTCTCTTTCTTTCTTTCCTTCTGTGGAACGCTTTTTTATCGAACTCATTCTCCTCGCAAGATCGCAAACGTCTCACAATTCTCTGGTATGTGTCAATTCCAATAACGGAGTTCTATGCTCGTTTCGTTGCGGCAACATCTCGTATAAGTTACACGCGTGTATCGACTTTGAAGCTACGCGTACTCACTGAGACGGATCAAGAGAAGATACGAATCGGATTCCAAGCGACAGAGTCGTTCGTTGTACGATAGACGTCGCGTGTAACGCGTTTCAAAGTGTCTGTACGTTTCGTAACGCGTGATTTTACAAAGGATGTAAGCGAAGATCGATATGTACATGTGCACTCCCGTTCATAAGTGTTCGGACGCCTGCTGGTTTTATGCGAAACGGATCAGTTAGCGACGATTAATCTATATCGTTAAGAAAACGATGAAATCGGTTGGAATTTTTCTATGAGTTTCGATACTGACTTAAGAATGGGAGTGTATATCGTTGAAATTTCCCTCGACTATTCTCGTCGTTGGCTACGAGTCAAGGCTACCCTGTACTTGTTTCTTCGAGGTTGAACACGGTCGAACATCGAACGTCACTGCTGTTTAACGGCGCTTCGTAGTCGATTTTACGAAAAACGCGTCACGGAAACGCTCCGCCGCATTTCTCGCTATATCGTTTAACATACACACGTACATATACACGAGAACACATATACACACTTGTACATACCTTGTAACGGTCATTCGTTCGAGAAACGTTTTTAGTTTAATTGCGTACCTTCCACGAGAACTCGTTCGTTCCTTCGTTACTAGATTCGCGTATTATACCTTGGAAACGAGGGCAAAGGCATGCTTGCTGATGCGCGCGTGTTGACCAAATGCTTCCTCACGACAGACAAGAACGTGGTTCTTGGAGATCTACTCGCGAACAGTGACTTTGAAAAGACATTTTTGATCGTCGAAGCTCCTCGAGGTCCCTCGTCGCGCTCAAAATTGAAAGTAGTCGATACTTACCAGTTTAGACGCTGCAGAAATAATTAGCAGGCTGCAGATCTGCATGAAAGCTAAACTAAGCTGCGTCGTGTTACGTTCAGTTTAAAAATATTTCCTTCGATACGTATACTACCGAAATTACAACGTGATCGAAAGATTTCTATTTCTTATTTGTATTTTCCAAGCTAAGATAGAACAACTATCATGTATGGTTTATTCGTTGTTTCTTGCGATGATTACATTTAGACTAAGGCAAAGATTATGCCCGCAATGCTCTAACAGCCGAACGTATTTTCGATGAATAACATTTCGTAAGATCTGTACAAAATTGTAGAAACATCATCGATCGATCGCTCTGAAACGATAGAGTACACGATATTGGATTGATGTAGACAGATTGGGATATTTAAAGTCGCTGTACGGAACTAATTTTTATTCAGCTAGTTACACAATTCTTTCATTTATTTATTTAACGGGGAACAACCTATATTAACTATTTTTGTTAATATGTATTATATATGTACTATAATGTATGTCGTATACGATCGTTGGAGATAAGATTAGCGAAAATTAGATCAGAGAATTTTATTTGAAGCGTCTACAAGTATCGTGTATCCACGTGCAGTAACGTCAAAGTGTCCAACAAATATTATACTCTTGGACAGTGATATACGTATCGAAGCAAATACATTGGAATTTAACATAGCGCAGCTTAGGTTGGTTTTCCAATGGATCTCCAGCTGAAAGCTAGTTTAACGACCGCGTTTAGATCACCGTGAAAGCACAGGGGACCTCGAAGCTCGAATCACCAACGCGTGTTCTCGAATATCATCGGCCAACTTCGTCGTAACGAGCCCCGCGATGTTTTGTACACCGAACAAAGATAGTCGAAAGAATATTATTTTGTCGATTGCGTGGCGTTGACAGTGGGGATCTCGTGTCACGAAGCAAGCTTACTTCGATGCTTCATCATATCATGTAGATAGACCTAAGTCTGTAAGTACCTCCGCAGGTGTAGAGAATTACAAGAATATCGTCGAACGTTCGAACAGCGAGCGATTGTTCTTATCGCGATTCTCTCGACTCTCGTGCACACGACGTATTCCATTGAAACTGAATGCGACTGACAGTCTGCGGATTTTTACGCGTCTGTAGAAAATTCGAAAGCGCAACATTGCACAGCGTACGCGTAACGTGGAAACATACACAGTATATGCGAAAGTACGGTACTCCGTACGTTACTTGCTGGATGAAACAATTTTCTACCTGCATTCTATTTTCCTAATTATATTCTCGGAAATGTGAATCTCCGCTTAAAGATCCGCCGTGACCAATCGTACACGAGAATCGAAGGAAACGAACGTTCGGGCAATTTCATCGGACGCATATGATGCGTCCATTATCGATAGATCGTTCTATCAGTATTAAGACGAACGTGATTGTGATCGCATTTATGCGTGTGCGTGTGTGATAAACGCGTGTGCATTCGCATCGATGCACCCTGTGGTGCATATCATTTCCATATCCACTTGAAAAAGTCTCATTCCTCGGAAAGAATTCACCTTCGAGCTTCGAATATCAGAAATGAAACTCTTCGAAGTCAGCGAGTTTCACAGAGGAATACGACGATCTCCTATAGCTGCTGAACAGTGAGAAGCGAACGTGTAAGTGTTTAGGAGCTTAAGCACGACGAAATCAAACCGACCACGAACCACAGAATCGATCTGATCGCGTTTTCGTTGATGTTACAGTGTTTCTTTCGGTTGCTTCGTCACTCGAGTAACGTCGCAACTTCTTTTCGAGATCCACGTTGGCTACAACCGATACAAGCCCGTTCGTAAATATCGGGACACGTTTATTCAAAAATATAACTGTGGGAGAAATCGTCGCAACGTTGTTTGCAACATGTTAACAATTTTGCTTAATTTGCACACTTGCGATCCGAAGAATAAGATAAAGCGATTGATAATTCGCTGAACGTTCAGCTACGTTGCAATAGGAATCTCATCATTGACAAACGATACAGTGATGAAACTTGACGATTGTACTATTATATCGTCCATTGCATTTGCTGGTTTTTTTCTTTTTTATTTATTTTTTATGTTCCTTTAACGATTCAAATTCGTTTAGCGGATTCCTACGAATTCCACGGATATTAAATCGAACTTTATTTCTTAACACTAGAACTACCGATAGTTAAGACGAAGCCATTTCTACCAAAACCAGCCAAAATGATTGGTCTTTAAAAAATACGCGATAATAGAATATTTTTGTATTTATTGATTCGTTACTTTCTTACAGAAGGAATTCCATGTTATGTAGTACATTTTTGATATTATTAATCCGTCTGGGACCATGATTTCTAAACAAGGATTGACACATTTATAAAATTGTAGAACCAGTCATTTTCACTGGTGTGGTATTTCTAGTGATAGCGATCTGGCGATCTATTTGGAATTCTCCTGATAACTGATATCGTCACAGCGAATGATACGCAGTAAAAATTTGAAAAACGTGTGTTGTACGAAACGAGGAAACCGGTTAATTAGGGTTTGATAAACAAATTACAGGACCCTTTTACACTTCGACAGGTACCAGTCATTTTGACTGGTATTGCTGTAAATAGCCCTGATATAAAATTATTTTGAATTTGAATACACAAAAAACAAAATAAAATTCGTTATATTATTCTTTTAGTTATCATTACGAATTTTAAAATAGAATTGTAAAACCAGTCAATCTGACTGCTGTGGTAGTTCTAGTGTCAAACATTAGATTTAGTTGAAACTGTCTCAACGAGATCTAAATCAAAGTGTCGATAGGTATAATCGTCGATTACCGTCGTTCCCTCTCCACGAGTAACTTCAACAAAATTTTTCCTGATCCTTGCGAATCTTTGTCTCACATTCTGACTGATCAGTCGCTCGCAGAATAACGTAACCGGATTATTTCGCGTGATATCGACGACCGTTCCGATATTTATGAAAGTCAGCCGAATTGTTTCGTAACGTTCGAACGACGGATCTCGATCATCCAAGCTTCCTAAGGCATCGACATTTCCGTTGTTTCAACGAGCGCTTCCTCGCTCGTCCAAATTCTTCTCTACGACTAAGTTTCGAATCTTCGAGTCGGATGATTCATCGAGTTAGAAAGAGCGCAACGTTGCAGAAAGATTCTGTTCTGTGGATGTCGAATTGAAGAGTACAAGGTAATAGAAGTAATTGTAAAGTTGTTCGATCCTCGTTAATCGAAAGAGTCTTATTTAATGGAATGGATCGCGTCGGATATAGTGAGTCGCGAATGTATTTGAACACATATTATACAACGCTCTTGTGTACATATTATATGTGTGTGTTATATCCGAATCTAAAACTCTTGCAAATAACTTTTACGATTTTTACCAAGCGTCTCTCCGGTCGTTGTCACGCGCAAATATAAAACTCTTGGTGTTCGTCAACTTTGAGCAGCGTAATCGCGCGATAGCCACTATCGATGCTAATGAAATTTCAAGATGTTTTCGACATGACGCGCGTAATATCGTCCCGTTTATGCCAAAACCAAAAATACCGTGTATGCTTTCATTTTGTCGTTCATGGTCTTTCTTCTTGCTCTTAGCCACGTAGTAGATGTAAAGAGATGAGCGTCATAACTAGATCGCGGATTTTCCCGCGCATTTATGCGAAATCTAAAGACGCGGAGGCGCGTACAATTCATACGATATTATAGAAAAATATATAAGATATCCAAAGTATATTATGCCACGTCTTGTAATTTCTAACAAGTACAACAAATCTCCTTTAAAGGAATCTCCTTTCTACATTTTCGATTATGTTCGTAAACATGAAGATTTGCATAAAGACTCTGGCCCATGGTGTAGTTGTACCGAACGTGATACAACAACGTAATTAATTGTATCGTAAACTCGATTTATCACTCTCAGACGTGTCCAATAATTGTACATTCGATCGCGAGTTTCTACGATCTGTTGAATCGCGTATTTATGATGTTGTTGGCATAAGAAGGACGATATATTCATAGAAGGTCTCTATAAACGTTCAAATACTTTCGCGAACCATTGTAAATCAGGTTTTAGGGTAAGTAGCGATTCCCGCGAGACGATAATTGAAGAAGAGAAGAAGAAGAAGAAGAAGAAAGGTGAAATTGATCGCTCGGCTCTTTCGTACCTTTCCTTTGCCTTGTTAATCGACGATTAACCAAACCAGTTAGCAGGAACCAATTAGCTGTACCGATCGCAATTTAGCGATAACGTAGCGTACTCTGATCGGAGAACCCTGAAAGATCGTGTCAAGTTTCTTCGCAGAGGGATCAAAAGAAACGAAGATTCCTCGGCTCGTCGTCGAATTTTTCACCGCGTAAGATACGATCCCATTAGCCGTGTACGATTATGCTAGTAGACTGTATTCAATTGCGGAACAAGGTTCGTTCGAGTACACGAACAAGCTGAGAAACGCGTCTCGTATATTTTCTTCGCAGCTACATCTCGTGATCTCTCGTGTCCGCTATTCGTAGAATTAAAATTCGTACAATTTTATTTATAAGTGGTCGTCGATCGACCTTTGTGCGTTTCTTTGGATAATCTGCAACGTGATTGTACATTTCTTCACGTAGATCGTTATGGATATCTTCCTTTTTTCTTCAACCATTCAGTCCATTTTTGCTGTCAATGTCTCGAGCTTGTTAAATCAACGACTTGCTGTAGAAACATGACGCGTCCACGTTTCGTGAAATTCGAATCTTCACGCGAAACGAGTATTTCTTCGCCGGTTTCTTCGCGTTGCGTAAACTTATCAAATGTATAATCGCTTCGTAAATTCGTCAGAAGTAATATTTTTCTTTATATCGATACAATATATATTTATAATATTACATATAGTGAACTTACATGTAATACTATTAATATATATTTGTATACAATTTTCCTACATCCAGCTATCTTCAACAATCATAATTTACCCTTGCCATTTCATGTTCCTAAAAACGATATCGCAACTTGCAAACTAATTTTATAGCGCCATAAAGCGATGACAGAAACAATGTAGAAGATATCTATTTAATTACAAAGTAGAAGATATTTATTTAATCACAAAGTACCGGTGAATCGTTAAAACCGTTTCCCTACGAAACGCTAAAAATGGACACGATATTTTTCCAGCAAGTCGTCATCATTCGCATTATTCGTCATACGTAACGCGATTATTTTTTCCTTCTTTCTCTGTCTTCCTTAATCACGTAGTCCATTTTTCCTCTCAGTGTCTCGAATTTTTAACACAAGTTTTCCCATAAGCGATGAACGCAAGTGGAAGAGATGTACGCGTCTCTTCTTGCATTTAATACGAGAAATGCAACAAGATGTGCGCATCTCAGCTTGCATTTAGTACGAGAAATAGAAGAAAATTGGACGAAAGAGAAAGAGATTTCCGCAATTTTATTACTTCACCGTCGGTGTGACAGAATCTGGTTAACACTTTGACTGCCACGCCGAAATCACGTGTTTCGCTAGGAACGCCACCGGAGTATTTTTATTATTCAAAGCATATAATGGCAAAATAATAATAAATCGATAATGTAAGACAACATTCTTCCCCAATGGATCGTTTATCTTATTGGTGGTCACGGGTGACCACCGTAGCGCCTTGGTAACAGTTCATAGCGACGTATTATAACAAAGCTTCGTTCATTTCAACGAACCATTCGCATTCGTTATTTCGTCGCAAGCAAAACGTGCAGAATATATCGTTGAAACGTGTACAAGATATTAGTAAACAGTATTTGCTCATTCTATATAGAATAGTAAGGTATGTGCACACTTCTAACTTCAATTATATATATGATTATAAAGCAGCATTTACGATTATTTTCTAAGCTGTGTCTATAATAACATTCGTAGATTAGCCCTCAAAGATCTGGATGCAAACACAGTGCACCGTTAGATGCAAGATTTGTTCTCTTTTTTTTTTTTATTGACGTTCTAATAAAAATGTTTAATCGTTCAATGGGGCACTTTTTGTTTCAAAGTATCTTCTATTTATCGGTTATATTCAAAATGCCCCAACTGTCAATTTTCATTCAATTTTTACAATTGTCAGAAGTTAAAGCGCTCGGGTCATCAATGACCACCGTGGCGGTCAAAGTGTTAGTCGGTGCACAAAATGACACGAGTTCGTTTCGAGTTCTCCGATACGCATGTAGGAATTGATCAAATCGTTCCGCTTTTATCTTCGAACGAGGAGAGGCGTGACTGACGCGCAGAGAGTAACTTAAAACGAGTCGCTAAACGAGTTAGCCAGTTAGCAGCTAGTTCGTCGAGGTCTACGGAAGGACGCTCGATCAACGAGTCTTTTCTTAGATGTTGATGTTTAGCTTGGGACCCTTCGTCGGCGATTTAATCTTAGCGATTTGACGCCGCAACACCGTTTTCCGCAACTTTTCATATTCCTACTCTTGCTTCGCGATTCGTTTGCGTTTTCCCGGTCGAAACGATGGAACCGAGGAAAAGAGAAATGAGAAATTCTGGAGATCGTCTGCTCGACGCAGACGGAACTTCTGCTCTCCAGACAATCTTCCAGCGTAATTTAAATTATTCGCCGTACGCATTGATCGAATCGATCGAATTTTCAACACTTTCGCTGCGATATTCGTCGATTACAACAACGATTTAGGCTGCGGATTTTTGTGCAGTTTTGCGGTTCTATCGACGCAAGCAAATGGAGAATTAAAGAGGATAACGACAACTTCCGTTTGAATATTCCTTACGTTTCGGCGTATTAATTTCGCGTGCAGTTTTTACTCGTTGGATATTTCAATTTCTCGTAAACGCGTAAAAATCCGCAGCCTAATGACGAGTAACGCGAAGCTTTCGATGTTTCACAAATATTTCACTTTCGATATTTCAACTCTACGATATTAATTAAATTGTTCGATCGTATGAATATTTAAGCATGCGCGTTTGATATTCAGACCGTGGATGTTGATGCAAATTTTTATCTTCAGCACAAGCAACGTGATGGAAATTTTATATTGCCAACGAGTACTATATTTTGAATATTTTTTTATATTTTTGCATACAACGCGCATAGGCGGTGTGTATATTTTCTACAAGTCTGTCTATGATAAATCGTTTAACGTACGTGCGTTCTTCCATTTTTCAATTTTCTACAAACGCATCAACGTCCATAGTCTATCGGAATTATCGCCAGACGTTCTTTTCACGATCTGCTGCCGTTTGATTCGTGCGTTCGACGAACGTGTTTTAATTCTGTCTCGTTTCGAGAACAGCGAAAGCTTCTCCGATTGTTCCAACATTTTCCGAATAACTTTCAATAATTCGAAATAAGTATGGGGACGAGTTCGAACGAACGAACCTCTGCTGTATAGATTATCCGCACAAAAGTACATTGAAGAAACGCTTTTCCGATCCAACAAACGGTGGGAAGCAAAGAGAGAAGAAAACGAAGAAAAACCGGGAAGAATATAAAAGTTGTAAAGGCTCCTGCGCGCGTTGAAACACGTCGCGACGCATCGACATCTAAGTTTCGTGTAATCTGCTTCGGTTTACCTCCGCGTTATCGATTCCTTTCAGTTCGTGGCGCGATACCGAGCTTGAAACGCGTATTTCGAAATGTCCCGGCGTTTCCCAATTCCAGTGTCGTTATCGGTACTAGGAGATTGATCGCGAAGAATACAAAATCGAAGACTAAAAAGAAATGGCCAGAAACGCGGTTAACCGAGAGCGACGGATTTTCTAATTGCGCGTTATCGAAGCAACTAGCAACGAACGAACCGAGCGATCATGGAAATTATTCGCGTCTACGTGATTCTGCTTTTCAACGTCTGTCGGATAAAGTTGGGCCAAGCATCGAGAAACAAAATACAACGATCAGAGTCCACCGTAAATTACGTTCGGTATCGTTGCCACCCTCCGCGATATGTCGAAAGCTGCGCCCGATCGGGCCTTGTTCACCGACCAAGACGCAATTCTGACTCCTGCATCGATACAAGTTGCTTCCGTAATCGAACTACATGGCCTGTAACGCGCGTCGCGGAGGCTAAATCGCATGAAAAACCCAAAACGAGGATCGCGACGTGTTGGAACGCGTACAGGAGCCTCGAGGGAAACTCCTAAAACTCACTGGGGCGTTGCAGCCCGATTACAACCACCCCTCCAGCCTCCCTTAGCAATACACGTCGTTACACGATTACTTTTTAAGCTACTTGACGACTAGCGGACGTCTACCGAGATATTTCGATGTTTCTAAAGAAAAAAAAAATATGTTGTGTAAATAAAAAAAGAATCGGAGGGCGCATGTCGCGGTGACGCTGCAGAGAATCGTGGTATGAGAGAGTGGGAGAGAAAGAGACAAGAGAGGAGAGAAATTAAAGAGAAATGAAGAAAAGGAAAAAAGAAGAGAGTGAGTGTGAGAGAAAAAGAAAACGATAAGAAAAAAGGGAAGCAACCGGACGGAGAAAGAGAATAAAAATGGTGTTTGTGTTTTGACGGGTGGCTCAATCATTTCAAACATCGCGTTCCTCTAGACACTAGACTGTAGAATGCTCTCTCGCCGTCAGGAAGTTGCGAGACCGGAGGCAGCAGCGTGTACAGGAAGTTGTGGAATTCCGTGGCCATGGAATCGTCCACGAGGCGAGAAATCTATGAAAAAGACGAGAAAAGAAGGAAAGGAAGGAACTGTTTGTTAAAGAATATCGCGAATGTTCAGGAATATTAACCATAGATGGAAATACACAGGTTTTGCAACGTTGATCCAAGGCAAATGGTTCTCGATGTGAGATCGTTCGACACGGCGACGAGCTTCTTCCGCCCCATCTTTTTTCTTTGAAAAATCTTCTGACGTCGCTTTGGTTTGACTGGAACGTGTTCGCAGGCCTCGTAGTAATCTCAGAAGATTTTATTATTATTATTATCTGCTATTACAATTATTCGTTGACGCAGATATGTCTGAACTTCCCCTTCGCTTGCGCCATTTAATGAAATTGTTACGTTAACGTTTTTTATTAATTTATCACCATATATTAATACGTTATTCGTCGTTAAGTTATCATGTAAAAAATTCACGTTAATACTATACCACAGATGAAACGATGTTCTTTTTAGTTTAGAAGCCAATCGAATCGAAAAAGAGTGCAAGTCGATCTTTTGGTATTACTCGACATTGAAAATGAAAGATAGAAGTAAAAATGTTATTCTCGCGTTGGCTACGAATAAGATTAGAGTACTACGATCGCGAGACGATACTCTTCAGACAAAATTCGCATAAAATGGAGTTTAACCCATAATAGCTTCCAACAATTAATGACAAATTAATTATTGTACGTTCGCTTTTACTCGAACTATTCGAGGAAAAAAAGTAACACGGTGATCTTGCAATTATTCTGCGGAAAATTAGGCGTATGTGGGTTGAATCGCTTCTGATTCGATCTTGATGATCCTCTGGTGGGTTGTTCAGAGCTCGTCGCTGGTCGAGTCGTCTTGTCGGGGAACCGGAAGTTGCACGCAAAGCGGTGATCATCGTTGTATCGCGGTGAAAGGAGCGTCGAGGTGACGAAGAGAAAAGCAAGGAATATTCGAGGAACAGACCGAGGAAATAAATATTTATAGATCCGGCAAAGGGAAACGATCGACTCGCGTTGTTAATTGAAGTAATAGGGAAATTGAAGAAACAACTCCGCTCGGTGTTAACTGCAATAAGAATCTTTTTCTTTAGGCGCGAGGAAAGGAAAAGAGATGGAAAGAAGAAAAGGAAAAAGGGAAGAGAAACGAAACGAGGGAGAAAGAGAAAAGAAATAGGAGAGAAGTGGCGTAAAAGACAAAAAAGAAATCCGTAGGAAAGAAGATAAAAGCAAGAAGCTTCGTCGCGGACGGCTCTAAGCCTGTTATTTTCTGAGAAACAGCAAATTATTTATTCCTATAGAGTCTATTCTTATAAATATAATAAATTTCGACTGAGTTCCGCGTCGACTTACCGGAAGTAACGTGTTCGTATAACGCAAATTCGTTCGCGCGTAAAACGATTATAAGAAATTTCGAGGATGAACAAAAAAAAAAAAGAAAGAAAAAGAAGAGGGAAGAAAAGAACGAAAGAAATAGATGGACCTTTTTCGCTGTATATATGTATGTTTATTCTCAAAGAAATTATACGGCTATTATTATATACGTATATATATATACACACACACAAATGAAAGAATTACATTACAAACAAGATATAAATAAATAAATAAATATGTATATATATATATGTATATATAGAAAGGGAAGAAAAATTGGAATTAATGGAAAACGAAGAGGGAAAAGAGGAAAAATAATGGCGGAGTGTGAATTATGAGAATAACGTATGATGCTACTTATACGATATTTCGAAGCACGTCTGTTTATGGAATTGTTACAGAATGAATTCAATAAATATTATCTTAATACGATTTCAATGCTGGCGATCTTTTATGGATGACATTGTTAAACGTGTACGAGAACAGCTTGCGATTCTGGTCTCGATGCAAAGTTCTTCATTTTAATTCATCTACTTTCAACTAACTCTGTACTGAATCATTGTGTACTAATCTGATTTCATTTAATATATTGACTGTTAAGCCTTTGGATCTTGGATTTTGCTGGCGTCCTGTAACTACTGACGCGCTTCGTCTCCTCCCTCTTAGCATTCTCCTTTTCCTCCTTCGCGTCCAACACCACTGGCTGATCGTTGTCACGCAGAACAATCGTTGCCGCTGTGGTCGTTGTCATCATATTCTGGTCCTGCATC